>NC_091284.1:183141674-184341674 GCF_032444005.1 Ranitomeya imitator
GCATTAAACTCTTCAGTTTAGCTTAGTGTCAGTAGGAGGTGGACACGGGTCTTTCTTTAGACCCTTATCTACCTCAATCTGCGTCGTTTCTTTTCAGGTTTTTTCCGGATGGGATACAGGGTGAACAGTCACACCTGTAGTCCCTCAAGCGGACTATGAGTACGGCGTGTACTGCCACCCCGTATCCTCATAGATCCCTCAGCAGGACCAAGAGCCTGGCACACAAGCGTGCTCAGAAGTCCGGTCCTGGCCCGTCCCCCACCCACTCGCCCACCAGAGCCTGTCGGTCGGAGGAGACGAGGACGTCCATCAGCAGCTCCTATGGACGTCTGATACCTTCTCAAGTTAGTAGCAGACGACGGGGGATTTTACTAGGTAAGTATTTCACGGGGCCTGCTTACGGCACACTCCGGCCTGCAGTTTTTCCTTCAGCGGTCGCTGGCTCCTAATTTAGGCCCCGGCCTTTCCCGGGGCCTACTTGCGGCGTACCAGCTGCCCTCAGCGTTCCCCCCTCAGCGTTCTATGCGGCGGCCTCTCCGGCGGCGCTCACCTCCACAGCCAGCTGGGGCCTATTCCGCCGATTCTTCTCTGGCGGCAGCGCTCCCTCCCTTATATGCGGCGGCTGCCGCGCCGCTCTGCCGGGCAGCGTCTGCGCCGCGGGGATCTTCCCTCCGGTCACTGGCTCCAAATTTAGGCCCCGGCTTTTCCGGGGCCTACTCCGGCGACTCTTCTCCGGCGGCAGCGCTCTCTTTCTTTCATGCGGCGGCTTCAGCGCCGCTCTGCCGGGCAGTGTCTTCGTCGCTCTGCCGGGCAGTGTCTGCGCCGCGGGGGTTCTTCTCAGCGGGCACCGGCTTCTAATTTAGGCCCCGGCTTTTCCGGGGCCTACTTCCGGTGCCGCGCTCCGCCCACTTCCTTCTTCATCGGGCGGGCTTTTTCCCGCCCGACATACTGTGCCTGCTCATCGGCGCCCCCCTGTCTGGCTCCGCCCCCTTCCTCCAGGGACAGAGTCTGTGTGTGCTCACCGCTTCTTAGCTGCAGGAGCTCACGCAGCGCGCCCCACACCTTCGCCACTGCATCCTCCGTGGGCACAAAATCTGCACAGAATCCAGCACCTCAGGGCAGGAGTTCTCCTCCGGCAAGTGGGACATCTTCCAGGACGGGTCCGTGAGTAGCTGCACTGCAGACTGACACCCCCCTCTGGCCCACTGTCCCCTAACCCACTGGCATCTTCAGAGGACCTCTCAAAATGTCTACCTCTAAAGGGGGCCGCTCTCGCCCCCCTACTTCTTCTTCTGCCTTAGTCACGTACTTTGCTTGTTCGTCCTGTAACAGCAAACTTCCCTCAGGTCAGTCCTCCCCGCTGTGTCAGTCCTGCAGCAACCCGATTGTTCCCACCGCCCAGGATCCCCCGGCTGTTCCGCCCGAGAGTGATCCCCCCATCCCAGGATGGGCCGCCTCTCTGTCACAATCGGTGGCCGATTTAACACGGGTATCTCAAACCCTGGTGTCCGCGCTGGATCGGTTACCCCTGCAGACCCCGGCCGTAGCCAGCGGGTCACAGGTACCGCCGCCAGAGCTCTCCTTGATAAGCCACAAAAGGTCCAGACAGGAACGTCGGTCTGAGTCCTCTTCGCGCTCCATCTCGCCGCTCGGCCCTCCCCCGCGGTTGGTGTCCCACCGATCCTCCTCCCCTGAGTCAGGCGAGGCATTATCTGATGCGCCTTCGGAGGATACTTCGGAGCTGGATCCTAACCAAATCGCCACCATGAGTGAGACAGTCCAGAACCTCATTGGGGCAATAAACCAAACATGTGGCATCAAGGATCCCTCTACGGAACCCGCAGATCAGGCGGTTTCGTTTAGACGGGCCAAACCACCTTCAAAATTTTTCGCTCCTCATCCTGAATTCGAGGAAATCGTGTCCAGAGAGAGAGAGAACCCCACTAGGCGTTTTCAGAGGGGAAAACGCCTGGGTGTGTTATATCCTTTTCCTCCAGAACTTACCGCCAATTGGACGGCCTCTCCCTCGGTGGACCCCCCTGTTTCCAGGCTGTCCACCAACACGGTGCTTCCTCTGTCCGGCGGAGCATCTCTGAAGGATTCTAACGATAGAGTTATAGAATCCTTCGTGAAATCTGCTTTTGAAACGGCTTCAGCGGCTCTATGTCCAGCTTTTGCGTCCACTTGGGCTTCAAAATCCATCTCAAAATGGGCCAAGGATCTTCGGCGAGGTATCCTGGATGGGGCGCCTCCCGCGCAATTAGCGGAACTTGCCAACCAGATTTCCCACGCTGGTGAATACCTGGTTTCCGCCTCCCTGGATGTCGCGTCTTGTGCGGCTCAAGCTTCCAGCAATGCCGTTGCCATCCGCCGGACCGTTTGGCTCAAGGCCTGGCAGGCGGACTTGTCATCCAAAAAGTCCCTCACTAGTCTGCCCTTCCAGGGCTCTCGCCTCTTTGGTTCCCAGCTGGACCAAATAATTAAGGACGCCACCGGGGGTACAAGTTCTCTTCTCCCCCAGGCCAAGCCTCGTCGCCCTCCTCCTAGACAACAGTTTCGTTCTTTTCGGCCTTTTCGTCGCTTCGCTGCGTCAAACTCCTTTTCCCAGCAGCAACAGAGGCCACAGGCACGTCAAGAGAAGAAGGCGGTGTCCTTTAGGCCCACTCCGTCCTGGCGTCCTCGTTTCTCCCAGGGTAGATCCTCCAGGCCCAGGACTGGAAGATCCACCTCGGCATGACTCTCGGCAAGACTCCAGCCCAACTCCCAGATTGGGTGGCCGTCTTCTCCTTTTCAGGGACGTCTGGATTTCCGCAGTAGAGGATGCATGGGTCAGGGAAGCTGTATCCTCGGGATACAAAATAGAATTCGCTTCCCGACCTCGAGATCGTTTCTTCCAATCCCGTCCTCCAAGAGACCCCGCTCTAGTTCCGGGCTTCTTCTCAGCCATCGCTTCTCTGCTCAAATCCGGGGTAATCGTTCCCGTCCCAGAAAAAGAACGCTTCACGGGTTTCTACTCGAATCTTTTTGTGGTACCGAAAAAAGACGGCAAAGTTCGCCCCATTCTGGACCTCAAATTGCTGAACAGGAGAGTTCGCCTGAGACACTTCAGGATGGAATCCCTTCGTTCAGTAATTGCTTCCATGGAGGCTCAGGAGTTTCTATGCTCAATAGATATCCAGGACGCCTACCTCCATGTCCCGATATTTCCCGGACATCACCGTTTCCTGCGCTTCGCAGTGCAACGAGATCATTTTCAGTTCGTCGCTCTGCCGTTCGGTCTTGCAACCGCGCCAAGAGTGTTCACAAAGATCATGGCGGCACTGATGGCCATCTTGAGAGTCAGAGGCTTGGTCCTATTTCCATATCTCGACGACATCCTCATCAAGGCTCCGTCCTTCGCTCAGGCCCACAAAAGCCTGTCCATTGTTCTCGACACCTTAGCCCGTTTCGGGTGGCTGGTAAACCGGAAGAAGTCCTGCCTTATTCCTTCTCAGCGCATCATCTTTCTGGGCATGCTTTTCGATACTCGTCAGAGCAGAGTCTTCCTTCCCACAGACAAGAGATCCTCTCTCTGTCGGGACATACGCTTGCTCCAGGGTCCTCGACCTCCCTCCCTCCGTTCGGCCATGAAGGTTCTGGGGAGGATGGTAGCTACATTGGAAGCGATTCCCTTCGCCCAATTCCATTCGCGACCCCTTCAGCAAGCCATTCTGTCTCAGTGGGACAGGTCGGTCTTCTCCCTGGATCGACCGATCAAACTCTCCTTTCGAGTCAGGCGGTCTCTCAACTGGTGGCTGACGTCACCTCTCATCTCCCAGGGCAGGTCCTTCCTTCCGGTTCACTGGCAGGTGGTGACAACGGACGCCAGCCTGCTCGGCTGGGGTGCGGTTTTTCGCCACCTGACGGTCCAGGGCCGCTGGTCGCTGCGGGAGTCATCTCTGCCGATCAACGTCCTCGAAATTCGGGCCATCTTCCTGTCCCTCCGCCACTGGGAAAGGATCCTCAGGGGCCTTCCAGTCCGGATCCAGACGGACAACGCCACGGCTGTGGCATATGTCAACCATCAGGGGGGGACTCGGAGCTCCTTGGCCCTTGCCGAGGTATCCAAGATCCTCCTTTGGGCAGAGGCAACGGTTCCGGTGATATCCGCGGTGCATATCCCCGGCGTGGAAAACTGGGCCGCCGACTTCCTCAGCCGCGAGGGCCTCGCGGCAGGGGAATGGTCCTTGCATCCGGAGGTCTTCCATCAGATTTGTCTTCGATGGGGAACTCCGGATGTGGATCTCACGGCGTCCCGAGTCAACAGGAAGGTTCCGCAGTTCGTCTCCAGGTCCCGCGATCCTCTCGCAGTGGGCGTCGATGCTCTGGCCATTCCTTGGTCACAGTTCGAGCTGCCCTACCTGTTCCCACCCCTTCCATTACTTCCCAAACTGTTGAAGAAGATCAAAGCGGAAGGGGTGCCGGTCATCCTGATCGCCCCGGATTGGCCCAGGAGAGCTTGGTTCGCGGAGCCCGTCAACCTTCTCGCGGACGCTCCCTGGCGCCTTCCAGACAGGCCCGATCTGCTGTCCCAGGGTCCGATCTGCCACCCGAATTCTCGGTCGCTCAGTTTAACGGCGTGGCTGTTGAGACCGCGGTTCTGAGCGTCCGGCCTTTCGGACCGGGAGATTCACACCATGATTCAGGCTCGGAAGCCTTCGTCTTCCAGGATCTACTACCGCACCTGGAAGGCCTACTTCCGGTGGTGCGAGTCCAACCGCGTTCCGCCTATGGTTTTTTCCCTGCCTTCTCTTTTGGCCTTCCTTCAGGCAGGACTGGATTCGGGCCTGGCTCTTAGTTCCCTGAAGGGTCAGGTCTCTGCGCTTTCCATCCTCTTTCAGAAGACCTTGGCCTCTCGGCCACAGGTTAAGACCTTCTTTCAGGGGGTAGCCCACGCCGTCCCGCCGTACAGGGCCCCTGTGGAGGCATGGGACCTAAACCTGGTACTGGACGTTCTGAAGGTTTCTCCCTTTGAACCTCTTAGGGAGATTCCTCTATCAGTTTTATCATGGAAGGTAGCCTTTCTTGTGGCCATCACGTCCATTCGCCGCGTTTCCGAGCTGGCGGCCCTGTCTTGCCGTCCTCCGTTTTTGGTCATTCACCAGGACAAGGTGGTCTTCCGGCCCCCACCTTCTTTTCTTCCTAAGGTGGTTTCCACCTTCCACCTCAACGAGGACATCGTTCTACCTTCCTTTTGTCCAGCTCCGACTCATCCTCTGGAGCGATCATTGAACAAGCTGGATCTTGTCAGGGCTGTGAGGATCTATCTGGACAGAACGTCCACTTTCCGGAAGACGGATTCCTTTTTCGTCATTCCTGATGGCACGCGCAGAGGCCAGCCGGCTTCTAAAGCGACTATTGCTCGATGGATCAGAATGGCAATCTTGGAGGCTTACCGGGTCAAGAACAGTGCCCCCTCCTGGGATTAAGGCTCACTCTACCCGGGCAGTCGGCGCCTCCTGGGCGGTGCACCACAGGGCTTCCGCCCTACAGCTGTGCAAAGCGGCAACTTGGTCTTCCATCCACACGTTCGCCAAATTTTACAAGGTCCATACCTACGCATCGGCGGACGCCAGCCTAGGCAGAAGGATCCTGCAGGCGGCAGTGGTGAGTCCTCTGACCTGATGGAAGTCTGTTTTTCCCGCCCTTGGGACTGCTTTGGGACGTCCCATGGTTCCTGTGTCCCCCAATGAGAGGCGATAAAGAAAACAGGATTTTTGGTTGCTTACCGTAAAATCTGTTTCTTGAAGCCTCCATTGGGGGACACAGCTCCCTCCCAATGTTTTTTGTTATATGTTTTCTGACTGTTCTCACGTTTACAGTTCTCAAGTTTGTGGTTATGGTTTTTCAACCTTGTTCTTTCTCCTACTGCGTTCTCACTAACTGAAGAGTTTAATGCCAGTCGGTGGGGTGTACCCTGCAGAGGAGGAGCTAACTTTTTTATTTGCATAGTGTCAGCCTCCTAGTGGCAGCAGCATACACCCATGGTTCCTGTGTCCCCCAATGGAGGCTTCAAGAAACAGATTTTACGGTAAGCAACCAAAAATCCTGTTTTTTCTTGCGTAAATTGACAATGCAAATTTTTAAATCCTCAGCAAGCCAATTCTTCATTTTCAGATTTGCCCTTCAAGCATGGGGTAAAATCTGCTACAAATACGTGGCAACATTCAGTCATGTCACGCGGATTTGCTGCAGAAAGTGCACTTAATCACTATATATTGGAGAAGGGTATAAATCCTATCCCTACTCCAATATACAGTCATTCTTTGAGTAATTTGGGGAAACTGTTTGTAGCAGTAATGTGCATTTACCTGAATGTGTAGCAAAATGTAAAATTCTGTTAAAAAAGGGAGGTTAGGGTTAGAAAATTGCCCTTTTGGTCCACGCTATTAAACATTTATGGCCCACAAAAATGAAATGTCGTAATGAACTTGGGAACAGTATTGCATTTTCTTTTGTTGCACGTTTCTATGTTTCTTTGTAACTTCCAGCAACGTCAGCCACTGACTGTAGAAAACATGTATGAAGACATTAGCCAAGATCATGTGAAAAAAACGGTGACCATTGAAAATCACCCTCATCTGCCACCACCAGCTATGTGTTCAGTACATCCATGCAGGTAAACTACATTAATGATATGTACCTGGTGACATGAGAACATGGCGTCATTCTAAGTTATTGTGTTTGACAGCACAGCTGCAGTATCCTCATAAGCACTTTGCATCGAGAGGTTAATGCACGTGATATCTGAGTGTAGCCCAATATGGACCTCAGAATATGTAAAATTGAAATAACAATGGAAAATTGAAATCCACGGTGTCCATGATTGTGGTAAATCCGCATCATGTCACAACAAAATCGTCGTTTTCCCATTTTGCTACTGCAGAGTATCCGTCTTCTATGGGTGCGTCCTTCTGCATCTCGGTAAACGTAGAGGTGTCATGGAGGATGGAAAGGAGGGGATCATTTTACAAGTGACCTCTGCAACGTATTTCCAAATAGCAGAAATAGAGACTTGATGGTTTGGTGAAATTGCACATTAGTCCCCCAAGATCACTGAGAAGTTAAGACTATGAAATGTGGTTGGGAGAAATGTTGATCTTGTTACTCCAAATGGTTCCCTTAACGCAGCCTCTGTCCAAATGTTGTGTTTTTTCTTGTTAGGCATGCAGAAGTTATGAAGAAAATCATTGAGACCGTGGCGGAAGGCGGCGGAGAGTTGGGGGTTCACATGTATCCTTTCCTTTGTTTCTATACAGTATACAATAATTGACCATGCCATTTTATTTGTAGAGAAAATCTAGTTTGAAGATCCAGCCAGGACTAGCGGCGAGGCTAGCCTAGCACTGCACCTGGACTCGTCAGTCCTGTCTAACAGCGCTGGAAGAAGCAGTCCCCATGCTGCGCTGCACTAGTCTAGTTTCTGGTTATGCGGGGTTTATGCTCCTTACCACTTGTGGTAATAATTTTATGGTTTGTGTAAATTCTTGTCACTACTAGATTGACTTTTTTTCAAAACTATAATATTACAGGTCATGGTACTAGATTCAGTGATGGGGTGTTGATCCAGGGAGCTAGTCTGTGGCCGTATGTAGAGTCGGGAAGGAATTTTTCCCCTAATATGGAGCTATTCGTGTCTGCCCCATGGGGTTTTTGCCTTCCTGTGGATCAATATGTTAGGATATAGGTTGAAACCAATGGATGTAAGTCTACATTCAGCCATATGAAACCATGCCACGATCAGGGTGAATAATGCTGACTGTACATCTGTTATCTTCCTTAATGTGACCTTACCAGGTATCTTCTCATTTTTCTAAAATTTGTACAGGCTGTCATTCCCACTATAGAATACGATTACACACGGCATTTTACAATGTAACTGCTATTGTTTACCTGCAAGTTCCATTGAAGCTCCAATTTTTACTAACAGACTCAGAAATATCCATGTTTTTTTTTTTTCCATCAGTACAATTCTTCAACATTTCTGTAATAATGTATAATATACTTCTTTGATTAAATTTCTGCATTTAAACAGTTTCCAGGTTCATTTGTTTCTGTTCATTGCATAAAATATTTGAAATGTGTTTTTGATTGTATTTATGTAAATAGAAAAGTAAGTTGATGAGCAATTAGGACATAGAGGTCAAACTCGGGCCCGGGGGCCAAATCTGGACTGCAGTGCAATTTATATTAGGCCCAAGAAAATACCAAACGTCTACTAGAGCTGGCCCGCCAGTAAACAGAACATGCACCGCTAATACTACAAATCCCGCATTTCCAGTCCGACATGCTCCCTGGTTACTACAAAGCTATTTACAACCTTGTCCTTAGTAATACTTTCCCCAGCCGTGGCGCACTTTCTGACCGGTGTTCACCTGAGCCGGAAGTTCCCTCCTCTTCTCCCTACATCAGCGCACACTCCCCTTATACATTCCAGCGCTCATAGTGCCTACAACCCTCTACCTCCTACTAGCTGGGCACAGGTATGCTATTGAGCCACTGCGCTCATGCCATGATTTATCTTATTGTTATGTTTGGTCATGTACTTTCTATTTTGTTTTGTTTTTTTGTACATTATCCTTTCCCTATGTATTGAGATCTTACCCTTTTTGTTCACTCCCTACCATCTTGACTCTGTGAATATTATTGTTTCAGTGCTGTTAATGTACTTCTGATGTTCCTTCTATTTGAGGGTCACCACACCCTTTGTATTCCTCCATATACTATCTACCATCCTCACAACCCTAAATTTTCCTGCATTATTAGGGTTCTTCCTACCCTTTCACATTCCCCCAACCCCAGGGCTGTGGAGTCGGTAAGCCAAACCTCTGACTCTTCAATTTCCATGTCAACGAGTCCGACTCCCTCATACATGGCTCATGTTTAAGTGATACATTTACTGTAGTAAAATGGTATCAGGCTTTTAATCTTTATTATGATATAATCAAGCCATTTAGATACAACATAAAATATATTTATTGGAATACAACTTTAGAACAAATATTTTATGCATATTTACAATTTATTATACGCTCTGCAGTAAGTGGGGAAAAAACAGTTTTCAATAAAAATGTACTGAATAGCATTTGTGCAGTCTATGAATTTGTTCTGAGAAATAATATCGCCTCAATCAGATCCTCCTTTATAGATGACCTCAAATCTGACCTAATTATTTTAAGGCTAGAGAACAACCTCTCTACACTAACGTGGGTTGGTGGCAAAGCAGGAACCACATGGGCAACATCTCTAACAATTTCCGGGTATAAAGGAATTGCCTCGTGCACAGTCAGTTTTGATGAACGATTGAACTCTTCTACTTTGAGAGAAAGTGAAACATTTTGCTGAAATATGGTCAATCTGTTTTCTATGGGAGTGGAATCTTTTCCCTGCAGCAACGCTTTACCTGCTCCATGTCGTCCAAATACTTGTCGAAATCAAACTAACTCCTCATCTGATGAGTCCTCTTGCTCTGTAGACCACTCATCCTAACTCCAACCTCAATCAGAGCTTCTTTTCCTTTAGCAAGCTGTTGATAATCCAGCAATATAGGATGACTCGGGTCCACATAAACAGCTGCCAGAAGAGTTTTATTTTCGAATAGCAGTGTCTCTCTCTGTTTGATTGAAGCAGCAATGCCATCTGCGACTAAACCTCCTCTTCAGGACAGGCAAAACAACAAGTTGTTCCACTCCTTTATAAAATGCCAGGAGTTAAATCCTCAGCTTGTAACTTTTTAGTCACTGTAACTGGGTGATGAAGCAATTCCTTCAGCCACCTGTGTCCAATGACCTTCATGTAGTGTTACCTGAGGGTTGGCCATATCTACAAGAAAGGGTTTCAGCTCAAGCAATTGCTCAATCATTAAATAGGTGCTGCCCCACCGAGTGGCTTGCTCCACAATGACCCCTTTTCCAGCACATCTTTTCAAGATGGAATCAATTTTAGGGGTTCTGGCAGCAATAGCCAATTTCCTCACTTTGCTAATCGGAGTTCCAGCATGTCCCTCTTGCAGACTATCTCTTACTGCCAGCTGCAGCGTATAAACAACACAGCACATGTGATGAATAGGATAAAGGGGTGAAGCAGCTTCAACAAGATCATCTAATTGTAAAGAATCATTTTGCTGTTCTTTGGTAGTAATACCTGTTTGTTCTTCCGTTATGGGACCAGCACTGTGGCCTTCGATCTCCAACATGCCGAATGTGAAATGTTCTTCTAGCTGCTGTTCACCTTCATTATTCTCATTCATCAGTTTACTTGTACTTGTCATGTTTGAAGCATTATCAATTACAATAGCAAGAGCCTGTTCTTTATTTAGTTCATAATCTTGCAGAACCTTTTCCCTAAGGTCTGGAGAAACTGGCTGCTGTGATGAGCTTTAGTATTTTTTACTGCCAGTGTCTTGGTAACAATTTATTTTGTTGTCTCAAACATATCGAACGTTGATAGAAAAATAGTTCTCTCTGTGAGTGTGCAGGCATCGATTTTTAAGAAATACAAAACGTCTCTTGAGTCTTTTTAAGCTCTTCCTTTGGGTTAAGGCCTTCTTCAATCACTAATTTTCTAATACTTTCTCTTTCGAGAGAAACACCAAGTTTGCGAGCCATTTCTCCATTAAGAGCTGTAAAAGCTGGTCGTGCAAATAGTGATAATGGTACACAGTCCTTCACAATAAACTTAATGAGCTGTCTTTTAAACACATCTGATGTCATTGTTACAGTAACTTTGTCACTTACAAAATATCTTAAAACTGACGTTTGAGACGCTCGTTCCTCCTTTGCTTGTCGGGAAGTGCTGGTCTCTGGTTTCTTGGTGCTGCTGTCATCTTTTCAGTCACAGCTTTGTAAACTTCTGGGTGGCAGCGTTGTAAATGTGTTTCTCTAGTCACCTTCCACGACGGCATATGGAGGTTGTCTCTTTGCCCTAATGGGGAACAGGAAACATAGAGAGGTTAAAAGCACCTCCCACCTCCCACTCGCCAGTGTCTTTCCTGTTCCCCATGGGACAGGGAGAGGTTTCCATATGCTGTAGTGGCCGGCGACTACAGTTATTATTACAGGTCTTACCTGTTTAAGCCGGGCAGCTGGTGTCGCCCCGTGCCTCTCCTTGAGCTGCTCCCGTCGTCCTGCTTGTCAGGTACCTCGGGACTCTTCCCGGCCTTCCTGCGCCCCCACGAGGGTAAAGCAGGCTGGGATCCCCAGCCGGGATCCTCTCTGAGCTTCCCGGCTTCCTCCCCTCCATGCTGCTCGGTTCGGCGTTCCAGGAGTGACGTCAGCGGTCGCGCGCGCGTCACCTCCGTTTTTTCCGTATCTCCCTGAAGCCGGTACTTCCGGGTTTCGCCGGTGGCGTTGTCGGAGCAATGGCGTCCCACACGTGGATCCTGGAGGGGGAGGGGGAATCCTATCGCTGGAGGCAGGTGCTAGGAGCGGTGCTCCATAAAAGCCTGCTGAATCACCACTGAAGGTAAGACTAAAATCTCTTCAGCATGGACAGTTCTTAATGCCCTGCATCTGCAGAGCCCAGTGCTGCCCCTGCTACTGTGAGTAAGCAGGGACTGGATCCGGGAGGTAGTTTCCTTAGGGGTTAGCTCCTCATTCTTCTCTCCCTTTCTGTTTTCAGGGAGAAAAGTCTGCCCCTAGAGCTACTATTAGGAAGAAGTGTCCGGTCTGTTCTACAAAGCTCCCTCCTATCTGGGATAAAAAACTCTGCCAGCCATGTACTGACAGGATAGTTAAAGCTGAGCAACCATCCCTTCTAGATGAGATACGCTCTCTTGTTAAACAGGAGGTACAATCTTCCTTAGCAGCTTTTACACCACCACCTCCGCCACCACATTCCCCAGCTAGGAAGAGGAAGATTCAGGTCGTAGAATCTGATTCTGATTCAGACCACTCTTTTTCTTCATCTGCTGGCTGGTAAGATCCAGCATCCCCTAAGGCTGAGGTCAGGAAATACCTCTTCTCCTCAGATTATATTGAGGACCTGGTGTCTGCTGTTCGTAACACTATGGGGCTTGAAGAGGAACCTGTACCACAGTCCATACAGGATCTTATGTTTGGTGGGCTCAGATCGGAGAAAAAGGCAGGATTCCCTGTTCACGCTAATGTTATTAGTATGATTGAGCAAGAATGGGAACTCCCTGAAAAGCGCTTTAGTAGGTCTTCTGAGATGAAACATAGATTTCCTCTAGAAGGTGATCTTGTCAAACTTGACATTCCCGAGGTGGATGTGCAGGAGGCCAGAGTCGCCAAAAGAACAGCACTCCCCTTTGAGGATGCGTCGCAATTGAAAGATCCTATGGACAGGAAGATTGAGAGTCTCCTGAAGAAGTCCTGGGAAACTTCTGTCCTCAAGGCTAATATCGCCTCTACCTGCGTAGCTAGGACCCTTTCCTGCTGGCTGGAGAAATTAGAATCTCACATTTCTCAGGGTACCTCTAGAAGTGAGATGTTGGATTCACTCCCTATCTTACATAAGGCTACTGGGTTTCTGGCGGACGCTTCTCTGGAATCTGTTAGAATTGCCGCCAGATCTTTAGTGCTCTCTAACTCTGCCAGAAGAGCTCTCTGGCTTAAACGATGGAGTGGTGACATCACTTCTAAGGCCAAGTTATGCGCCATCCCCTTTAAGGGGGATTATGTGTTTGGTCCAGCTTTAGACGACATCCTTGATAAGGCTACAGACAAGAAAAAGGCGCTTCTGGAGCAAAAACAACTGAGGAAACGGTTTTTTCGTGCCCCACTGTCTCAGCCCTCTCAGCAGATAGGTAAAGGCAAAACCGGCAGGTGGAGCTATGCTAAAGGCAGAGAGAAAAATATCTTCACCTCTCAACAACAACAACAGCAGTAGCAGTCATTCTAACAAGATAAACAATGACTCCGACCCGGTGGGGGGAAGACTCAAAATATGTGGATCAGTGGAAAAACATCACCAGCTCCCACTGGGTCCTCAATGTTATTAAAGAGGGCCTATTGATCGAGTTAACTTCTCCCCCCCTCAGGGTCTAAAGATTACTACCCCCTCAATAAGGGATCACAAATTGTTAACATTGGGTCTCAGATCTTCTAAGATCAAACGTGATCTCCCCAATTCCACAATCAGAATGGGGTCTGGGACATTATTCCCGATTATTCCTGGTACCCAAACCATCAGGGGAAGTACGTATCATCATAAATCTAAAAGGTCTGAATCAGTATGTGAAATATCGAAGATTCAAGATGGAGTCTGTAAAATCAGCCATTCCCTTAATAGATCAACACTCCTTTATGGCGACAATCGACCTAAAGGATGCATATTTTCATATCCCTATTCACCCGAGACACAAAAAATATCTCAGGTTTGCGATTCAGGGGAATCATCAGGTGGAGCACTATCAGTTTGGAGTCCTTCCCTTCGGCTTCTCATGAGCTCCGAGGGTATTCTCCAAAGTAATGGCAGAAGCAGTGTCATTCATCCGGAGACAAGGGGTTTGTATAGTGCCCTATCTGGACGATCTGCTGATAGTGGCTCCCACCAAAATGACCCTGGTATCTCATGTGTCAACCACATTAGAGATATTGAAGTCTCTGGGTTGGATACCGAACATAAAGAAATCTCAGCTTCAACCCTCAAAAACCAGAAAGTTTTTGGGAGTAATTCTGGACTCTGAAAAACAAATGTCCTTCCTTCCAGACGATCACAGACTACCATTAGTAGTAAAGATCAAGAAATACAAAGAGATGAGATCTCCTACACTCCGGGAGGGAATGTCGCTCTTAGGCTCCATGACAGCCTGCATTCAGTCGGTGGCTTGGGCTCAAGCCCACTCAAGAATTCTCCAGACCCATGTGCTAGACAATTGGGATGGTCGTCCCGGTTCTTTAAACAAAAGGATTCACACTCCAGGTCGGGTGAAAGCATCCTTAACATGGTGGATGAAATCCGAAAACCTTCGCAGGGGTGTGAGTTAGATTCAATTCCCGATAACCACGATCAAATCAGATGCCAGCAAGAGGGGCTGGGGAGCCATGATAAATCATGTTCCTTATCAGGGTCTTTGGGACCAGTCAATCAGAGAGAGGTCGTCAAACTTCCGAGAACTCAAAGCTGTGGAAGAAGCTCTCCTAGCAGCAAATCGTCAGCTCTCTGGACAACATGTCCAGATACAGTGGGGCAAAAAAGTATTTAGTCAGTCAGCAATAGTGCAAGTTCCACCACTTAAAAAGATGAGAGGCGTCTGTAATTTACATCATAGGTAGACCTCAACTATGGGAGACAAACTGAGAAAAAAAATCCAGAAAATCACATTGTCTGTTTTTTAACATTTTATTTGCATATTATGGTGGAAAATAAGTATTTGGTCAGAAACAAAATTTCATCTCAATACTTTGTAATATATCCTTTGTTGGCAATGACAGAGGTCAAACGTTTTCTGTAAGTCTTCACAAGGTTGCCACACACTGTTGTTGGTATGTTGGCCCATTCCTCCATGCAGATCTCCTCTAGAGCAGTGATGTTTTTGGCTTTTCGCTTGGCAACACGGACTTTCAACTCTCTCCAAAGGTTTTCTATAGGGTTGAGATCTGGAGACTGGCTAGGCCACTCCAGGACCTTGAAATGCTTCTTACGAAGCCACTCCTTCGTTGCCCTGGCGGTGTGCTTTGGATCATTGTCATGTTGAAAGACCCATCCACGTTTCATCTTCAATGCCCTTGCTGATGGAAGGAGGTTTGCACTCAAAATCTCACGATACATGGCCCCATTCATTCTTTCATGTACCCGGATCAGTCGTCCTGGCCCCTTTGCAGAGAAACAGCCCCAAAGCATGATGTTTCCACCACCATGCTTTACAGTAGGTATGGTGTTTGATAGATGCAACTCAGTATTCTTTTTCCTCCAAACACGACAAGTTGTGTTTCTACCAAACAGTAGCAGTTTGGTTTCATCAGACCATAGGACATTCTCCCAAAACTCCTCTGGATCATCCAAATGCTCTCTAGCAAACTTCAGACGGGCCCGTACATGTACTGGCTTAAGCAGTGGGACACGTCTGGCACTGCAGGATCTGAGTCCATGGTGGCGTAGTGTGTTACTTATGGTAGGCCTTGTTACATTGGTCCCAGCTCTCTGCAGTTCATTCACTAGGTCCCCCCGTGTGGTTCTGGGATTTTTGCTCACCGTTCTTGTGATCATTCTGACCCCACGGGGTGGGATTTTGCGTGGAGCCCCAGATCGAGGGAGATTATCAGTGGTCTTGTATGTCTTCCATTTTCTAATTATTGCTCCCACTGTTGATTTCTTCACTCCAAGCTGGTTGGCTATTGCAGATTCAGTCTTCCCAGCCTGGTGCAGGGCTACAATTTTGTTTCTGGTGTCCTTTGACAGCTCTTTGGTCTTCACCATAGTGGAGTTTGGAGTCAGACTGTTTGAGGGTGTGCACAGGTGTCTTTTTATACTGATAACAAGTTTAAACAGGTGCCATTACTACAGGTAATGAGTGGAGGAAAGAGGAGACTCTTAAAGAAGAAGTTACAGGTCTGTGAGAGCCAGAAATCTTGATTGTTTGTTTCTGACCAAATACTTATTTTCCACCATAATATGCAAAAAAAAATGATAAAAAAACAGACAATGTGATTTTCTGGATTTTTTATTCTCAGTTTGTCTCCCATAGTTGAGGTCTACCTATGATGTAAATTACAGACGCCTCTCATCTTTTTAAGTGGTGGAACTTGCACTATTGCTGACTGAATAAATACTTTTTTGCCCCACTGTATACTCGGACAACATGACCACGGTGGCTCATATCAGACATCAGGGCAGTACAAAATTCACCAGTCTAAAAAAGATCTCTGCCCGAATTTTTGCCTGGGCCGAAAAACACATACTGTCCCTTACGGCAACTCACCTAAAAGGTACTGCCAATTTTCAGGCAGATTATCTGAGCCGCCAGGATATTCACCCAGGCAAATGGAGTCTGGATCGGCAAACATTCAACCTACTGGTAAACAGATGGGGTCTCCCGGAGGTCGACCTCTTTGCCTCTCACCAAAATGCGAAAGTCGAAACATTTTTTTCCTTGGATCCAAGAGGAAATCCCAGAGCAGTAGACGCCTTACTTCAAGACTGGCACTTTCATCTGGCTTATGCATTTCCGCCCATCCCGATTCTTGCAAGGGTGTTACGGAAAATTTGGATAGAAAAGACCCCAACTATTTTGGTTGCTCCATTTTCGCCCAAGAGAAGTTGGTTCAACCTGATTATCCAACTACAGGTGGACGGACCGGTAATGTTACCGATGAAAGACAATCTCCTTTCTCAAGGGCCAGTTCTTCACTCAGACCCTCAGAAATGGAATTTAGCGGCGTGGTTTCTGAAGCCAATGTGTTGAGAGCAAAAGGGTTATCAAACCCTGTTATAGCTACTCTACAAAAATCCAGAAAACCGGTAACAAACGCTATTTATAATAAAATCTGGAAAAAATTTTCATCTTTTTGTCTGCCTAACCCTCCGGACCCCCTTAGGCCAGATATACCTAAGATATTAGATTTTTTACAAAGAGGCCTGGAAATTGGTCTGAAACCCAGTACTCTGAAGGTCCAGGTCTCTGCGCTCAATTCTATCTTTGATCAAGATCTAGCAGGACATCGTTGGATTAAAAGGTTCATGACCTCAGCAAACAGAATAAACCCTAGGAAGCAAGTTGTAGTTCCTCCATGGGATCTCAATATTGTGCTTCAAGGCCTTACAGGTCCACCATTTGAACCTCTGTCTACCTGTTCCCCACAAAATCTCGCTTACAAAACTTTTCTTGGTAGCTATAACTTCAGCTAGAAGAGTGGGTGAATTACAGGCCTTATCAATAAGAGAACCTTATCTACTGGTTAGAGAAGACTCAGTAGTACTCTGACTTGATCCCTCTTTCCTTCCAAAAGTGGTCTCTGAATTTCATCGTTCTCAAGAAATCGTGCTACCAACCTTTTGCAATAATCCTGCAAACTCTGAAGAAAGAAAATTTAATACTCTCGATGTTCGGCGTATTCTGCTACATTACTTGGATCAAACCCGTGCTCTTAGAGTTGATCATAACCTTTTTGTCCACTCCTCAGGACAAAATAAGGGAAGGAAGGTAGCCAAGAGTACCATTGCTACATGGATTAAAAAAGCCATAACAGAAGCTTACCTTGCTCAAAATAAACTACCTCCGGTAGGGATCAAGGCCCATTCAACTAGATCTACGTCGGTCTCCTGGGCAGAAAGAGCAGACGCATCTCCGGAGCAGATCTGCAGGGCAGCTACATGGTCTTCACTCCATACCTTCTCCAAACATTATAGATTGGACGTATTATCCAATAGAGATTTAGTTTTCGGCCGCAAGGTTCTTCAGGCCGTTGTCCCTCCCTAGTGCCAATTAGTTGGTATTCCTCCATATGCCGTCGTGGAAGGTGACTAGAGAAAATAGAATTATTCTTACCGTTAATTCGGTTTCTAGGAACCTTCCACGACGGCGCTAATTTCCCACCCTCTATATTCCTGGATTGATTCTGGGATTCAGAAGGTAAACCGGTGCTATGGTTTCAGTTGTAAGTCACTGGCGAGTGGGAGGTGCTTTTAACCTTTCTGTGTTTCCTGTTCCCCATTAGGGCAAAGAGACAACCTCCATATGCCGTCGTGGAAGGTTCCCAGAAACCGAATTAACGGTAAGAATAATTCTATTTTAGATTGGAAGCTCTAGAAGGAGCTCTTTTACCTCTGCCTGAGTATGCACTGATTTTGACATCACAGCATTTTTCATCTGGGTCACGTATGCACTGACAAACAAAATAATTATTATCTTGAGTCACTGTGAAATGCTCAAATACAGCTAACTTCATAATATGCTTCTTAGACATTTTGTAATTATGTAAATTCGCTCTCAAAATAATTTGTCCTGTAAAAAACAAAAAATGTGTAATTCTGGCAAGAATAGGGAATTATGCACTGTATAATTTGGGATAGAAATAAAACAATCTTTGCATAAATCAATAGGACAGATGAGAAGTATAAAGTTTGTAAAATGTGTTCGCTTTACTCTGAACTTTCAACGTCAAGGCTTGTCTCAGCAGGGTACAGCTCACCAAATGCTTCACATATTTCTTCAGTCTATGAAGAGGGAGGGACCATGTTTGTGCTGTTATATTCCAGAACACACACATATATATATATGCCCTTATCGATCCTGTTACTGTATTTCCGAATTTGAGATGTTAGAAAACATTTTTTCCCCTTATATTCCATGTATAGTGTATACTAGTCATCAGAGCAGCTAATTTCTCCAAATATGAGCAAAGAGGAGAAACAAACTAAAACATCAAGCATACAGAGACAACATATACTGGACTATTGATTTATGCACGGTTTATTGAAAGTTTAGATATGCTTTAAGAAGTACTTACCTTCCTTAATCCTGCTTTCCTGTTCACTCCAGAAATTCTGAGATGAATGTGGGCTTTCCTTCCCTGTGTGTTTGCTTTTTCCCCTTATCTGTAGAGGAGGAGCTTCACTACTTATCATGAACATAAACTGCAGCACAGATGCATCTCCGTAAAAAGTCTAGACCTTCGATCAGGAATAGGACAGACATTTATAGGACATATCATAACTTTCCCAAATTCTTATGAAAAAAATATTCCCCACAAACTGCATTGAACTACTGTACCCAATTTATTGTAGATTTTAGGAGTTGGTCCATTTTATACCGACTCCGCCAAAATGGACTCCGACTCCACATCCCTACCCAACACACACCCACCTTTTTTTTTCTGTCGTGATTTATGTTATAAACATCAAAGTTGGCTCACTGTGTGTATTTTAGTTTGACAGCCCCGATTTAGAAGCTAATCTTCTGTCCCTACCCATGACTACAAAATGAACCAGTGAAAACGCTTTGCAAGTCTCAGTTGTGAACTGTTTGGTAAATGTGGGACATTCATTTTAAGTAAAAGTTATGAAAAGGGGCACAAAGATGCACTAAACCAGTAAAGGATGCTATTTACCTTAAAGTCTATTACAGTGTTCCAAATTATTATGTAAATTGGACTTTAATGTCAAAGATTTATTTATTTTTTCTCAAATAATCATGGATGGAATTGTGTCTCCGGGCTCTTTGGATCACTGAAAGCAACCACAAACACCTGTGATAATTAGTTTGTCAGGTGGGCCTAATTAAAGGAAAACTACTTAAGAAGGATGTTCCACATTATTAAGCAGACCACAGGTTTTAAGCAATATGGGAAAGAAAAAGGATCTCTGTTGCCAAAAAGCAACAAATAGTGTAATTCTGTGGCCAAGGTATGAAAACATTAGATATGTCACAATAATTTAAGGGTGATCATCATGCTGTGAAGAGATTTGTGGCTGATAGAGAGCACAGATGGTTTAGTGTAGATAAAAGCAGAATGAGGAAGGTTTCTGACAAATTAATCTGATTAAGAGAACTGCCAAAATACCATTACAAAGCAGTGAACAGGTATTTTAAACTTCTAGTGCCTCTGAAGTCCTGGGAACCTCAAAGTAAACCTACTATTCGACCACCCCCTAAACAGAGCTCACAAGCATACAGTTGCAGTGGGCCCAGATATTCATGAAGACTAATTTTACAACAGTCTTTTTTTTACCGATGAGTGCCGTTCAACCATGTATGGTCCCGAAGGATGGAGTAGTGGATGGTTTGTTGATGGCCACCATGTCTGAACAAGGCTGGGATGTCTTCAAGGAGGTGGTGGTCATATTTTGGGCCAAATCTTGGGGAGAAATCTGCTACGTGACTGAAAATGTGAAAGTGTGGTGAAAATAATGTTAGCAAAGCATATAGATTTTCTGACTGACCACTTTCCTCCATGGTACAAAAAGAAGAATCGTGCTGTTTGTAGCAAAATCATCTTCATGTATGACAATGCACCTTTCTCATGTTGCAAAGAATATTTTTGAATCAATGGCTGTTGTGGGCATAAGAGGAGAGAAACCCATGGGGTGGCCACCATCCTCCCCTGACCTCAACACTATTGAGAACCTTTACAATATCTTAAAGCAAAATATCTATGAAAGTGGGAGGCAGTTCACATCAAAACAGCAGCTCTGGGAGGCGATTCTGACATCCTAAAAAATTCAAGCAGAAAATATCCTAAAAATGGGATATAACAGGGCAGATAAAGTACGCCGGAGCCACGACAGGAAGCAAGGAAGAGGACGTCATTGCATGAAGATGGGAGGCGCCAAACCCAGACCGGGACACCCATCGGACCGGATCGCAGCGGACCGCCCCCAGGTAAGTATAATCTAACTTGTTTTGAATTAATCAGCCAAAAAGTTACTCACGGATTTATCTTATTTGATTTGATGTTAGAAAAAAAAAAACTGAGAATGCTGTAAAATATTAAAATTAATAATATTTTACTGATCCCCCCATCATTCTTTTTTTTTTTTTTTGTGTTGCTTTCTTTTTTCTCCAAATACTTTTCATTTGACCCATTAAGAACCAAGCCACTTTGTAGGTTAATGACCGAGCCTCATTTTTTAACCCCTTTCTGACCTCGGACGGGATAGTACGTCTGAGGTCATATCCCCTGCTTTGATGCAGCGCTCCGCGGTGAGCCCGCATCAAAGTCGGGACATGTCAGCTGTTTTGAACAGCTGACATGTGCCCGTAATAGGCGCGGGCAGAATCGCGATCTGCCCGCACCTATTAACTAGTTAAATGCCGCTGTCAAACGCAGACAGCGGCACTTAACTACCGCTTCCGGCCGGGCGGCCGGAAATGACTTCATCGCCGACCCCCGTCACATGATCGGGGGTCGGCGATGCGTCAGGATGGTAACCATAGAGGTCCTAGAGACCTCTATGGTTACTGATCACCGGTGGCTGTGAGCGCCACCCTATGGACGGCGCTCACAGCACACCTCCATTTCTGCTACATAGCAGCGATCAGCAGATCGCTGCTATGTAGCAGAGGCGATCGAGTTGTGCCTGCTTCTAGCCTCCCATGGAGGCTATTGAAGCATGGCAAAAGTTTAAAAAAAAAGTTAAAAAAATGTGAAAAAAATAAAAAAAAATAAAAGTTTAAATCACCCCCCTTCCCTTCGCCCCAATCAAAATAAATCAATAAAAAAAAATCAAATCTACACATATTTGGTATCGCCGCGCTCAGAATCGCCCGATCTATCAATTAAAAAAAGCATTAACCTGATCGCTAAACGGCGTAGCGAGAAAAAAATTCGAAACGCCAGAATTACGTTTTTTAGGTCGCCGTGACATTGCAGTAAAATGCAATAACGGGCGATCAAAAGAACGTATCTGCACCAAAATGCTATCATTAAAAATGTCATCTCGGCACGCAAAAAATAAGCCCTCAACCGACCCCAGATCACGAAAAATGGAGATGCTACGAGTATCGGAAAATGGCATGAATTTTTTTTCACCACTTAGATAAAAAATAACCTAGTCATGTTAGGTGTCTATTAACTCATACTGACCTGGAGAATCATAATGGCAGGTCAGTTTTAGCATTTAGTGAACCTAGCAAAAAAGCCAAACAAAAAACAAGTGTGGGATTGCACTTTTTTTGCAATTTCACCGCACTTGGAATTTTTTTCCCGTTTTCTAGTACATGACATGCTAAAACCAATGATGTCGTTCAAAAGTACAACTTGTCCCGCAAAAAATAAGCCCTCACATGGCCAAATTGACGGAAAAATAAAAAAGTTATGGCTCTGGGAAGGAGGGGAGTGAAAAACGAACACGGAAAAACGAAAAAACCCAAGGTCATGAAGGGGTTAAATCTGACTGTCACTTTTTATTAGGTAATAACTCTGGAGCACTTCAATGGACCCCACTGATTCTGAGTTCTTTTTTTTTTTTTTTAATGACATTGTCCGTCATGTTTGTGGTAAAGTTTCTTCGATATGACTTGTGTTTATTTGTAAAAAAAAATCGGAGATTCGGCAAAAATGTTGACAATTTCAGAATTTTCATATTTTAACCCCTTTGTGACAGAGCCAATTTGGTACTTAATGACCGAGCCAATTTTTACAATTCTGACCACTGTCCCTTTGTGAGGTTATAACTCTGGAACGCTTTAACGGATCCCGCTGATTCTGAGATTGTTTTTTCGTGACATATTGTACTTCATGTTAGTGGTAACATTTCTTCGATATTACTTGCGATTATTTATGAAAAAAACGGAAATATGGCGAAAATTTTTAAAATTTTGCAATTTTAAAATTTTGTATTTTTATGCCCTTAAATCAGAGAGATATGTCACGAAAAATAGTTAATAAATAACATTTCCCACATGTCTACTTTACATCAGCACAATTTTGGAAACAAAATTTTTTTTTATTAGGGAGTTATAAGGGTTAAAAGTTGACCAGCAATTTCTCATTTTTACAACACCATTTTTTTTTAGGGACCACATCACATTTGAAGTCATTTTGAGGGGTCTATATGATAGAAAATAACGAAGTGTGACACCATTCTAAAAACTACACCCCTCAAGGTTCTCAAAACCACATTCAAGAAGTTTATTAACCCTTTACGTGCTTCACAGGAACTGAAACAATGTGGAAGGAAAAAATGAACATTTAACTTTTTTTTGCAAACATTTTAATTCAGAAACATTTTTTTTATTTTCACATGTGTAAAAACAGAAATGTAACCATACATTTTGTTATGCAATTTCTCCTGAATACGCCAATACCCCATATGTGGGGGTAAACCACTTTTTGGGCGCACCGCAGAACTTGGAAGTGAAGGAGCGCCGTTTGACTTTTTCAATGCAGAATTGGCTGGAATTGAGATCGGACGCCATGTCACGTTTAGAGAGCCCCTGATGTGCCTAAACAGTGGAAACCCCCCGCAAGTGACACCATTTTGGAAACTAGACCCCTTAAGGAACTTGTCTAGATGTGTGGTGAGCACTTTGAACCCCCAAGTGCTTCACGGAAGTTTATAACGTAGAGCCGTGAAAATAGAAAATCACTTTTGTTTACACAAAAATGATCTTTTCGCCCACAAATTCTTATTTTCACAAGGGTAACAGGAGAAATTAGACCACAAAAGTTGTTGTGCAATTTCTCCTGAGTACGTCGATACCCAATATGTGGGGGTAAACCACTGTTTGGGCGCACCGCAGAGCTTGGAAGAGAAGGAGTGCCGTTTTACTTTTTCAATGTAAAATTGTCTGGAATTGAGATCGGACGCCATGTTGCATTTGGAGAGCCCCTGATGTGCCTAAACAGTAGAAATCCCCCACAGGTGACCCCATTTTGGAAACTAGACCCCCCAAGGAACTTATCTAGATGTGTGGTGAGAACTTTGAATGCCCAAGTGCTTCACAGAAGTTTAGAATGCAGAGTCGTGAAAATAAAAAATAAAAATTTTTCCAGAAAAAAGATATTGTAGCCCCCAAGTTTTTATTTTCACAAGGGTAACAAGAGAAATTGGACCCCAAAAGTTGTTGTCCAATTTGTCCTGAGTATGCTGGTACCCCATATGTGGGGGTAAACCACCATTGACGGCAGAGCTCGGAAGGGAAGGAGCGCCGTTTCGGAATGCAGACTTAGGCTAGGTTCACATTGCGTCAAGTACAATGCGTTAAACGGATGCGTTAAACGCATGTACAGAAACGGAGCAAAAATATGTGAAATTCGTCGTCACGGTAACGCTAGCGTTAACGCATGTGATCGCGTTTTTTCATTTTGATGTCCGTTTACGAAGTATCCGTTTGTCTGCGTTTGTCACTGTCAATAAAGTTGTTCTTTTTTTTTTTTTTCCCTTTTGTCATTGTCGGGTGTGGGCACAGACTCATTCTCCATTTTGAAAGCATTGAGTGAACTTCTGCTAGCAAGATGTTTGTGTCTGAGCTCGTCAGATTTCGCTTGATGCGGTTGCGACTTCGGCAGAGAAAGTTCGCAAAGGAGATATTGGATCCACGAAGTGAATTTCTTGCGGAGTACATATGGTGCCTTTCACACCCTGTATGTGCAGCTTCGGGATCATCCCTTCAAATTCCAACGCTATCTACGGATGTCCATTGAGACCTTTGATGTTCTGCTCTCACATGTGAAGGATGAGATACATCATCATCGCAGCACTTTTCGTGAAAGCATCAGTGCGGAGCAACGTTTAGTAGTGACTGTGAGGTAATTATACATTTTTTTTTATCATTCTATTGACAAAGACTAGATCTCGGTATCGTGTGGCCTAATGTTCATTTTGCAATTGTATATTAAATTGTAAACTAGCCTTTAGATGATCATTAAAATCCTAATTTTTTTTTTTTGTTTTTGAATGTCAACAGATATCTGGCTACCGGAGAAACTTTTGCGTCACTGCATTACCAGTTTCGACTTGGGAAGTCAACAATTTGTCAACTGGTTCGGGAAACTTGTGATGCCATTTGGAACAACTTGCAACCACTTGTGCTACCAACACCAACATCAGAAATGTGGCTAGCAATTTCCCAACAGTTCGAGGATGTGGCTAATTTCCCCAATTGTATTGGTGCCGTGGACGGAAAGCACATTCGGATTCAGAAACCTGCACATAGTGGTTCCCTCTACTATAACTATAAGAAATACTTTTCTATAGTATTGATGGCGATTGCGGATGCCAGGTACCGTTTTGTTGCTGTGGATATTGGAGCTTATGGCCGGACTAACGATTCCAGAGTATTCAGAGACTCCAACATGGGCCAATGTTTGTACAACCAAAGTTTAAACATACCGTCATCACGACCTCTTCCGGGGACCGAAGGCCCAAGTTTGCCCTATGTTTTAGTTGGTGATGAGGCCTTCCAACTAGGACAAAATCTCCTCAAGCCCTACTCAAGCCATAGTCTAGACTCCAGCAGGCGCATTTTTAATTATCGCTTGAGCCGGGCTAGACGTTATGTGGAGTGTGCCTTTGGGATTTTGACATTAAAATGGCGGATTTTACTAACCTGCATGCAACTGCAACCAGACAATGTGGACCGTGTTGTGAAGGCATGCATCTGTCTGCACAATTTTGTGGCGAGACATGAACCCCAGTTGGTAGACCCCAATGATTGTGAGTCGAACCTCAGTAGCATTGAATCGACTACAGTTCGTTCTGCATCACAAATAATGAGGATTCGTGATCAATTTGCACACTACTTCACACATGAAGGCCAGGTTCCATGGCAAGACAGACACGTGTGAAAATAATTTAAAGTCTTCCTGATGTCGTGTAAAAAGTTACGTAGTGTAAAAAGTTATGTTGTTTAACCTGATGTCGTGTAAAAAGTTACGTAGTGTAAAAAGTTATGTTGTTTAACCTGATGTCGTGTAAAACGTTACGTAGTGTAAAAAGTTATGTTGTTTAACCTGATGTCGTGTAAAAAGTTACCTTATGTCGTGTAAAAAGTTAAAGTTAAAGTCATACAAGAATCTGAAATTTGAAACAGTTTACTAAATGTTTTTGTATTTTCCCAACAAACTGTTGGTACACAGGTGTAACATATGATATCCCATAGGGATGAAAAAAAAAAGGAAAATAGAAATTAACAACAAAACCCCCCCCCCAAAGAAAAAAATTCCAACGCGGTAATTGCACCTGGCTGTGGACAGTGAACTGTACTAAAGACTTTGGTACTGCACGGGAGTATTGTCTGCCCAACTATATGATGGACTGCTACATTGTCTTTGAGGTTCCACGCTCGTTTCACCCCGGCCTCTATATTGAGGGTTGTAGGGCGGCATGTCCAGTCTTCTTCTTCCCGATGGAGCGGGTCCCTCGGTGCCCACAAATTCCTCTACAAGCTCGTTAAGTCTTTGTCGAAACATAAGGTTTCTATGTGCCGGGATATTTTGTACTACAGGCACATAGGATAATAAAAGTAGCTTCCACTCATTAGCAGAGTAGACAGACTCGCGTGCTTGCAGCTCGGTAATTTCTCGTCTCAGGTCTTTGAGCTCACTGCGACACATGTCCTCTACCCGTTGGAGTCCATCCACGATAATTGCATCTGCTTCATCTTTTTGAGATGCTCGCTTGCGTTCACGCTGTGATTGCAACCGGGCACTCACAACTGCAGCAACAGTGCTTCTATCCGCAGATCGTGGCTCGCTGATGCCAGACACATCTTCAGGTTGCGTTGGTTCCACTGAAGAAGGCTCAAGTTCCTCTGCTGGTCTAGGAGCAGCGGTACTGCATATCGTGCTGTAACCCAAAAACAAAAATTACTTATTTTCCTTTAAACAATTTAGTCTCGCACACAGACCTTCTTGTACTTACGAGCGCTGAGACACTGTTTTCTGAAGAAAGAGCAGTTGGTCATAATGCACATACGGTGTCACCCGTTTGCCACTTGATCCGCTTGGTGCATTCTGACTGTTCCGGTAGTCACGGACAAAGCGATCGCGGATGGACTTCCAACGGGTATGGACAGCATCGGCTTTAAATTTAAAAATAGTAGATTGTGTTAAGATATAGGAAAAATTGTTCATAGTTTGCTACGATAGTTGATATATAAATAGTAGATAGATAGTTGTTAGATAAGAAATAGTGTAGAAATAGTGTATAGATAGATAGATATATAGTGTACAGATAGTTGATAATTGAGAGATAGATAGCAGACAACAAGTGGATAGGTTGATAGGATAGAAAATTTTTTTTTTTTTTAAACATTTTCCGATGTTACGTCACCAATATTTACCAATTTTTTTCTTTGAGGTTGTCGACTTCTCCATGTATCGGGGATCAAAGTGACAGATTATTTGATCCCACAACTTCCGGTTCTTCACGATGTCATGGTGGGAGCTGTCGCTCTGGTCCCATATGGAGGGGTTGGCTTCCACAAGGTTAATAAGTGTCTCATTGTGGATAGTCAATGGCTCTTCGTCAACGACAATCCTTTTTTTTTTTTTGTCGCTGACTTGGACTATGTAAACACAAAACGTTATGTTGATAGTGTCAATTTCACTGGATGGCCATATTCATATATACAGAGATAGATAGTTACATAGATATAGCGATAGATAATGTAGATAGATAGATACATAGATATTGATAGATAGATATATAGATAGATACATAGATATTGATAGATAGATATATAGATAGATAGATACATAGATATTGATAGATAGATAGATATAGATTGATAGATAGATATTGATAGATAGATATATAGATAGATAGATACATAGATATAGATAGATACATAGATATAGATAGATAGATATAGATAGATAGATACATAGATATTGATAGATAGATATATAGATAGATACATAGATATAGATAGATAGATATAGATAGATACATAGATATTGATAGATAGATACATAGATATAGATAGACAAATAGATAGATACATAGATATAGATAGACAAATAGATGGAGCGATAGATAGTTGATAGATAGTTTATAGATATAGTAGATAGAAAGTGAATAGATAGATTGTTGGTAAATATTGGATAGAATATTTCTAGTTTTATATTTACCACTGGCAGTTGTGGCGACGACAGACGTCTAGGGACCTTTTTTCTTTTTTGTCCTCCTTGTGCCACAACCTATTGTGTATGTAAAATGTAAAAAAAAAATATTTTAACATTAAATAATGTTAACATTCATTGGATCAATAAATTTATGCCTGAAAAATTCAACATGTGTGCTATGTACCTTTGTTGTTTTTGCGTGTTTTTTGGGGGGAGGTCTAACAGCCTCGGGCTCAGAAGACTCCTATTCACAATAAAACAATAAACAGGATTGTTATGCCTAGCTCAATACAATGGAGTTTCACACAACATGGTTTTTTAAAGTGCAAGCCTACCGACTCAGAAGAAAAAATCGCAGACACGCTGCTGCTGCTGACATCTGTATCCGACATCTGTGTGCAACAAAACAATACATTTTTAGTACACACACATCCGACGGACATTACAGACTCCCATGATGTATACAGAGATATATAATATATAGAAATGTACTTACAATTTATAAGAGCTACGGCAAAACACTCTGTCACGTGCAGGAGACTTTGTGTGAGTGGGATATTTTAATGGCCGAAGTCACATTTCTTGTCACATGACCACATGTGACCACCCTCAAACGCTATTAAAACGTGTGGTTCTATTTGGAAATTTTTCATGATTTGCATCTGACTGCGTTTGCCATAGCCTTCTATGGCAGAATGAACGCTTCCGTTAGTAGTGCGTTAGCTTGGCCGGACCCGAAAACGCTGCAAGCCGCGTTGAAGGTCCGTCAGAAAAAAAACGTTATGTGACAAACGCATACCAATTTAGGGATGCGTCACGATGCGTCAGACAATGCAAGTCTATGGGCGCGTTAGTATATGCGTTACATTGCGTTTTTACTACTTAAAAACGAGTCCGTTAGACGGACACACCTAGCGCAATGTGAACCCAGCCTTAGATAGAATGGCCTGTGGGCGTTATGTTGCATTTGCAGAGCCCCTGATGTACCTAAACAGTAGTAACCCCCCACAAGTGACCCCGTTTTGGAAACTAGACCCCCCAAGCAGCTTATCTAGATGTGTGGTGAGAACTTTGAATGCCCAAGTGCTTCACAGAAGTTTAGAATGCAGAGTCATAAAAATAAAAAATATTTTTTTTTTCCACAAAAAAGATTTTGTAGCCCCCAAGTTTTTATTTTCACAAGGGTAACAGGAGAAATTGGACCCCAGAAGTTGTTGTCCAATTTATCCCGAGTATGCTGATGCCCAATATGTGGGGGTAACCCACTGTTTGGGCGCACGGCAGAGCTCAGAAGGGAGGGAGCACCATTTGACTTTTTGAGCGCAAAATTGGCTGTCGTGTTTGGAGACCCCCTGATGTACCTAAACAGTGGAAACCCCCCAATTCTAGCTCCAACCCTAACCCCAACACACCCCTAACCCTAATCCCAACCTGATCCATAATCCTAATCACTAACCCTAACGATAATCACAACCCTTACCCCAAAACAACCCTAATGTCAACCCTAACCATAACTCTAATCAAAACCCTAAATCCAACACACCCCTAATCCTAATCTCAACCCTAACCTCAAACCTAACCCTAATCCCAATACACCCCCAATCACAACCCTAACCTTAACCCTAATCCCAAACCTAACCCTAATCCCAAGCGTAACCCTAATGCCAACCCTAACCCTAATACCAACCCTAATCCAAACCCTAACCCTAATCCCAACTCTAACCCTAACCTTAGCCCCAACCCTAGCCCTAACTTTAGCCCCAACCCTAACCCTAGCCCTAAGGCTACTTTCACACTTGCGTCGTTTGGCATCCGTCGTAATCCGTCGTTTTGGACAAAAAACAGATCCTGCAAATGTGCCCGCAGGATGCGTTTTTTGCCCATAGACTTGTATTGCTGACGGATCGTGACGGATGGCCACACGTCGCGTCCGTCGTGCACTGGATCAGTATTTTGGTGTACCATCAGCACAAAAAAAGTTCAATGTAATGTTTTTTTGTACGTCGCATCCGCCATTTCTGACCGCGCATGCGTGGCCGTAACTCCGCCCCCTTCTCCTAAATTTAGCGCCAACCCTAACCCTAAATTTAGCCCCAACCCTAACCCTAAATTTAGCCCTAGCCCTAACCCTAATTTTAGCCCCAACTGTTCTTCTCCTGCTGGCCGGCAGATGGAGACAGATGGTGGGCGCACTGCGCATGCGCCCGCCATTTTCTTTTGCCCAGAAAATGCAGGCAGCCAGGAGGAGCAGCAGGAGGACCCAGGGACACCGGTGACTATGATAGGGTCCCCGAATCCCCCTATTTCTCTGTCCTCTGATGTGCGATCACATCAGAGGACAGAGAATTACACTTTGCTTTTTTTTTTTTTTTGTGGTCGCCGGTAAACAGTTAATTACCGGCGATCGCAAAACAGGGGTCGGTAAAATCAACCCTGATCATGCTCTTTGGGGTCTCGGCTACCCCCGGCAGCCGAGACCCCAAAGATTCTCCCGGGGCCGGCGGGCGCACTGCGCATGCGCCCGCCATTTTGAAGATGGCGGCGCCCACCGGGAGCCACGAGGAGCACCGGGGGAGATAGGTGAGTATCGGGGGGCTATCTGGGACCCCCTTTCTCTGTCCTCTGATGTCCGATCACATCGGAGGACAGAGAAATTAAAAAGAGATCGCGTTTTTTTTTTTTGCGATCGCCGGTAAACGGTTAATTACCGGCGATCGCAAATGCGGGGTCGGTAAAAAAAAACCCGAATCATATTCTCTGGGGTCTCGGCTACCCCCGTCAGCCGAGACCCCGGAGAAAATCAGACTCTGGGGGGCGCTATTCACTTTTTCCACAGCGCCGTTAATTAACGGCGCTGTGGTTTAAGTATCCTTAGCGGCCGCCGTTAAAAGGCGTATCGGCGGTCGCTAAGGGGTTAATTTTTATGCCCTTGAATCCGATAACATTTCTCACATGTCTACTTTACATCAGCACAATTTTTTGAACATAACCTTTTTTTGTTAGGAAGTTAGAAGTGTTAAAAGTTGACCAGCGATTTATTTTTCCAACAAAATTAACAAAATTATTTTTTAGGGACCTCATCACCTTTGAGGGGACTATATGATCGACAATTCTAAAAACTGTAACCGTCAATGTGCTCAAAACCACAATCAAGAAGTTTATCCTTGAGTTGCTTCACAGGAACTGAAGCAATGTGGAAGGAAAAAAATAAACATTTAACCTTTTTTCTGAAAAACATTACTTGAGACACAATTTTTATTATTAAGGGTATTAGGAGAAAATGGACCCCTATATTTGTTGTTCAATTTCTCCTGAGTACACCAATACCCCATATGTGGGGGGAAACCACTGTTGGGGTGCACAGCAGAGCTCAGAAGGGAAGCTCATCATTTGACTTCTTGAATCCAAAGTTGGCTGGAATAGAGAGCGGACACCATGTCACATTTGAAGAGCCCCTGATGGCTTAAACAGTGGAAACCCCCCACAAGTAACCCAATTTTGGAAATTAGACAACTCAAGGAACTTATCTGTATGTGTGGTAAGCACCTTGAATCCCCAGGTGCTTCACAGAAGTACTGTATATAATGTAGAGCCAAGAAAAATAGAAAAAATAAAATTTTCCCACAAAAATCTTCTTTTAGCCCAAATTTTTTATTTCCATTATGCTAACAGGAAAAAATGTTCCCCAAAATTTGTTGTGAAATTTCTCCAGAGTGTGTTAATACACTATATGTGTGGTCAAAACTACTTTTGAGGCACAGTGCAAAGCACAGAAGGGAAGAAGAATCATATTGGAGTTTAGATTTTGCTGGCCCGATTTGAGGGTGCCATTTCAAATTGGCAGAGCCCCTGAGGTGCCAGAACAGCAGAAACCCCCCATAAGTGGTCATTTTACAAAGTACACCTCTCAATGAATTCATCTAGGAGTGCAGGGAGCATGTTGACGTGACATGTGCCTCACAGAAATTTATGCCATTGGGCAGTGAAGAAGGAATAATTACATTTCTTCCACTAAAATGTTGTTTTAGCCCCAAATTTATATAAGGGCTAATAGGAAAAAATTGCCTCTCAATTTGTTGTGCAATTTTTCCAGAGTGCATGTAATCGGGAACTACTTTTCAGGCACAGTGCAAGGCTCAGAAGGGAAGGAGCGCCAGGATATCGTGCAAATTTTACTGTTGTGGTTTGACGGTGCCATGTCCCACTGGGACAGCCCCTGAGGTGGCCGAACAGCAGAAACCCCCATAAGTGGTCCCATTTTACAAAGTACACCTCGATGAATTCATCTTGGGGTACAGTGATCATATTGACACCACAGGTGTGTCACAGAATTTTCTACCAATGGGCAGTGAAGAAAAAATAATTGCATTTTTACCACATATATTTTGTTTTAACCCAAGATATTACATTTTGACAAGGGGAAATGGGTAAAAATAATACCAAAATTTATCCCACAATTTCTGCTGAATGTAGAAATACCCCATATGTGGCTTTACAGTACTGCTTAACCATAGAGAAGGACGAAGTTGTTTGTTGTTCAACCACTGCTGGGAAGGGTAATAATGGTTCTGAATTCTCTCCTTGTGTGCATAGTGTATCTGGTGGGGTTCATAGTCCATAGAGATGGGTTATAGCCTTTTACAGCTTTTTAAGTATCAAAAACGTTTGAGTTCGCCCACTCACACCTGATTGTCATCCCATTGATTGAAAACAGCAAACTCTAATTTCACCTTCAAATTATATGCTGGTCCTAAAAGTTCACATAATGTTAACAGTCAGTTATATGATTTTTGGTTCTTTTTCCTAATATACTGCAAAAGCCTAACATTTTTGACTGATTTTGCGCTCTTTAGCTACTCTTTGGACTTGTGTGAAAATCTGATGTAGTTTTAGGAGAAATTTATGCAGAAATATGAAAATTTCTGAAAGGTTCACAAACTTAAAATTACTTCCGTAGGTAACATTTTGTCCATAATGTTAGAGACAGGACATTCTATTAGTGTTATAATGAGTCTGATAGTTGGTGCATAGTCTTTTTAGTCAGAGCACGTCCAATTGTCCATGTGCTCAGTACATATTCTGTTTATTTAGAAGACATGTCCTACTAAGTAAGCAACACATTGTTTGCTCTTTGAAAAAGGAGGTTAATAGTTAATCAGAAGAGGGAGATTCTGCAAAAATACATCACTATCTGTACTTTTGCAACTTTGCTAATAGTGATTCATTTTAGATAAAAAAATGTATCATCTGTTATGAAACACCATTCCAAGCCACCACCCTGAGCTGTACAACTGAAAACAAGACATTCTTTTGTAGCACTAAGTTTGGGAAAAACATTGTATCCATCATGAAATTGTTTATATCTTATGTGGGTGAATCAGTTAAAGGGAATCTGTCACCTACTTTTTCGTATATAAGCTTCGGCCACCGCCATCAGGGGTTTATCTACAGTATTCTGTAATGCTATAGATAAGCCCTCGATGTAAAATGAAAGATAAGAAAAACAAGTTAGATTATACTCACCCAGGGGAGGTTCGGTGCTGTCCAATGGGCGTTGCGGTCCGGGTCTGGCACCTCCCATCTTCGTGCAATGACGACCTGTTCCTTGCTTCCTGTTGCGGCTCTGGCACAGGCGTACTTTACCTGCCCTGTTGAGGGCAGAGCAAAGTACTGCAGTGCGCAGCTGCTGGGCTTCTTTGACCTTTCCCAACACCTGCGCACTGCAGTACTTTACTCTGCCTTCAACAGGGCAGACAAGGTACACCTGCGCCAGAGCCACGACAGGAAGCAAGGAAGAGGACGTCATTGCATGAAGATGGGAGGTGCCGGACCCAGACCGGGACATCCATCGGACCAGACCGCAGCAGACCGCCCCCGGGTAAGTATAATCTAACTTGTTTTTCTTATCTTTCAGGTTACATCAGGGGCTTATCTACAGCATTACGGAATACTGTAGATAAGCCCCTGATGGCAGTGGCCGAAGTTTATGTATGAAAAAGTAGGTGATAGATTCCCTTTAAAGAGACTTAGATGCATATGCAGGAATCAGCGAAGCCTAGGGAGTTCATTAACACCTTAATGGCCGCCAATATGTCTTTTTGGTGACCTGAAATTTAAGAGAATAGCATCCCCAAACAGGTGACAATCCAGCAGCTGTTGGCTGTACACTACAGCTGACAACTTGCTGCATCAGCCACGAACAGTGTTGGCATCATCCATATCTGTTTAACACCTGAGATGCTGCTGTCGATAATGACAATATCATATAAATGGTTAACAGAGTGTAGGGGCTTCCTCTTTATCCCCATTGGCACCATAAGATCATGATTGTGTGTTCCTGATGTTTGCCATGGCAGTTCAGGGCCAAATAGCGGCCTTAGAGTCTGCTGGCTATAGCGACCTGTTCAAAAGTTAGCGACATTTAGGTGGTAAAAATAAAGTTTTTCATTCCTGTCATGCCACTTTGTATTCTTGAAAAGCACCTGAAGGGTTAATAAACTACCTGATAGCAGTTTTCAGTATGTCAGGGGGTGCTGTTTTTAAAATGGTCTCACTTTTGGGGGATTTCCAATGTATAGGACCCCTAAAGTCACTTCAAACCTGGATCGGTCCTTAAAAAAAATTCATTTTGTAACTTTCCAATTTTAATTATCTCACCAATAATGCAGTGGTGGGAACTGCTTCTCTTTGGTGAGGCTGTGATGATAGGTGGTACTGATGTTTCTACCTGCAACTGATTTCCCAGGTTTACATCGGTCCAGAGCACTATTGACTCTTTGTGATAAGTTTTGTAAAGAATGGCTCGCTGCAGTAAGTTCCAAACACAGTTGCATTTTAGGCTATGTGCACACATTCAGGAATTCATGCAGAAAATTCCTATGGAAATCCGAACATTTCTGCCAGATTTCCGCATGAAATCCGCATGCGTTTTTTTGCTCGTGTTTTGACGTGGTTTTTGCGCGTTTTTTGCGCGTTTTTTCCCGGACATTTCCCAATGCATTAGACAGTGGGAAATCCGCGAAAAAAACGCAAAATTAACCCCTTCCCGACCTGTGACACAGCGTATGCGTCATGAAAGTCGGTGCCAATCCGACCTGTGACGCATATGCTGTGTCACAGAAAGATCGCGTCCCTGCAGGCCGGGTGAAAGGGTTAACTCCCATTTCACCCGATCTGCAGGGACAGGGGGAGTGGTAGTTTAGCCCAGGGGGGGTGGCTTCACCCCTTCGTGGCTACGATCGCTCTGATTGGCTGTTGAAAGTGAAACTGCCAATCAGAGCGATTTGTAATATTTCACCTAAAAAAATGGTGAAATATTACAATCCAGCCATGGCCGATGCTGCAATATCATCGGCCATGGCTGGAAATACTAATGTGCCCCCACCCCACCCCACCGATCGCCCCCCCAACCCCCCGATCTGTGGCCCGCTCCCCTCCGTCCTGTGCTCCGCTCCCCCGTCCTCCTGCCCGCTCCCCCCGTGCTCCAATCACACCCCCCCGTGCTCCAATCAAACCCCCCCGCACTCCGATCCCCCCCCGTGCTCCGAACCACCCCCCCTGCACACCGATCCACCCCCCCTGCACACCGATCCACCCGCCCGCACACCGATCACTCTCCCCCGTGCTCCGATCCCTCCCCCCCCCGTGCTCCGACGCCCCCCCGTGCCCTGATCTCCCCCCCCTGTGCCCTGATCTCCCCCCCTTATACTTACTGATCCTGGCGGGGTCCCGTCCGTCTTCTTCCCCGAGCGCCGCCATGTTCCAAAATGGCGGGCGCATGCGCAGTGCGCCCGCCGAATCTGCCGGCCGGCAGATTCGTTCCAATGTGAATTTTGATCACTGTGATATAATCTATCACAGTGGTCAAAATAAAAAAACAGTAAATGACCCCCCCCATGTGTCCCCCATAGATAGGGACAATAATAAAATAAAGAATTTTTTTTTTTTTTCACTAAGGTTGGAGTTAGAACTAGGGTTAGGGTTAGGGGTAGGGTTAGGGGTAGGGTTAGGGTTAGGGTTTCGGTATGTGCACACGTATTCTGGTCCTCTGCGGATTTTTCCGCAGCGGATTTGATAAATCCGCAGTGCTAAACCGCTGCGGATTTATGGCAGATTTACCGCGGTTTTTCTGTGCATTTCACTGCGGTTTTACAACTGCGATTTTCTATTGGAGCAGTTGTAAAACCGCTGTGGAATCCGCAGAAAGAAGTGACATGCTGCGGAATGTAAACCGCTGCGTTTCCGTGCAGTTTTTCCGCAGCATGTGTACAGCGATTTTTGTTTCCCATAGGTTTACATTGAAATGTAAACTCATGGGAAACTGCTGCGGATCCGCAGCGTTTTCCGAAGCGTGTGCACATACCTTTAGAATTAGGCTATGTGCACACGGTGCGGATTTGGCTGCGGATCCGCAGCGGATTGGCCGCTGCGGATCCGCAGCAGTGTTCCATCAGGTTTACAGTACCATGTAAACCTATGGAAAACCAAATCCGCTGTGCCCATGGTGCGGAAAATACCGCACGGAAACGCTGCGTTGTATTTTCCGCAGCATGTCAATTCTTTGTGCGGATTCCACAGCGTTTTACACCTATTCCTCAATAGGTATCCGCAGGTGAAATCCGCAGTAAATCCGCAGGTAAAACGCAGTGCCTTTTACCCGCGGATTTTTCAAAAATGGTGCGGAAAAATCTCACACGAATCCGCAACGTGGGTACATAGCCTTAGGGTTAGGGTTGGGTTGGAATTAGGGTTGTGGTTAGGGTTAGGGGTGTGTTGGGGTTAGGGTTGTGGTTAGGGGTGTGTTGCGGTTAGGGTTGTGGTTAGGGTTACGGCTACAGTTGGGCTAAGGGTTAGGGGTGTGTTGGCGTTAGAATTGAGGGGTTTCCACTGTTTAGGCACATCAGGGGGTCTCCAAACGCAACATGGCGCCACCATTGATTCCAGCCAATCTTTTATTCAAAAAGTCAAATGGTGCTCCTTCCCTTCCGAGCCCCGACGTGTGCCCAAACAGTGGTTTACCCCCACATATGGGGTATCAGTGTACTCAGGACAAACTGGGCAACAATTACTGGGGTCCAATTTCTCCTGTTACCCTTGAGAAAATAAAAAATTGCTTGCTAAAACATCATTTTTGAGGAAAGTAAAATGATTTTTTATTTTCACGGCTCTGCGTTGTAAACGTCTGTGAAGCACTTGGGGGTTCAAAGTGCTCACCACATATCTAGATAAGTTCCTTGGGGGGTCTAGTTTCCAAAATGGGGTCACTTGTGGGGGGTTTCTACTGTTTAGGCACACCAGGGGCTCTGCAAACGCAACGTGACGCCCGCAGACCATTCCATCAAAGTCTGCATTTCAAAACGTCACTACTTGACTTCCGAGCCCCGACATGTGCCCAAACAGTGGTTTACCCCCACATATGGGGTATCAGCGTACTCAGGACAAACTGGGCAACAATTACTGGGGTCCAATTTCTCCTGTTACCCTTGAGAAAATAAAAAATTGCTTGCTAAAACATCATTTTTGAGGAAAGAAAAATGATTTTTTATTTTCACGGCTCTGCGTTGTAAACGTCTGTGAAGCACTTGGGGGTTCAAAGTGCTCACCACATATCTAGATAAGTTCCTTGGGGGGTCTAGTTTCCAAAATGGGGTCACTTGTGGGGGGTTTCTACTGTTTAGGCACACCAGGGGCTCTGCAAACGCAACGTGACGCCCGCAGACCATTCCATCAAAGTCTGCATTTCAAAAGTCACTACTTCCCTTCTTAGCCCCGACGTGTGCCCAAACAGTGGTTTACCCCCACATATGGGGTATCAGCGTACTCAGGAGAAACTGGACAACAACTTTTGGGGTCCAATTTTTCCTGTAACCCTTGGGAAAATAAAAAATTCTGGGCTAAAAAATTATTTTTGAGGAAAGAAAACGTATTTATTATTTTCACTGCTCTGTGTTATAAACTTCTGTGAAGCACTTGGGGGTTCAAAGTGCTCACCTCACATCTAGATAAGTTCCTTTCGGGGTCTAGTTTCTAAAATGGGGTCACTTGTGGGGGGTTTCTACTGTTTAGCCACATCAGGGGCTCTGCAAACGCAACGTAACGCCCGCAGAGCATTCCATCAAAGTCTGCATTTCAAAATTTCACTACTTGACTTCCGAGCCCCGACATGTGCCCAAACTGTGGTTTACCCCCACATATGGGGTATCAGCGTACTCAGGAGAAACTGTACAACAACTTTTGGGGTCAAATTTCTCCTTTTACCCTTGGGAAAATAATAAATTGCAGGCTAAAAAATCATTTTAGAGAAAATAAAATTTTTATTTTATTTTCATGGCTCTGCGTTATAAACTTCTGTGAAGCACTTGGAAGTTCAAAGTCCTCACCACACATCTAGATTAGTTCCTTTGGGGGTCTAGTTTCCAAAATGGGGTCATATGTGGGGGATCTCCAATGTTTAGGCACACAGGGGCTCTCCAAACGTGACATGGTGTCCACTAATGATTGGAGCTAATTTTCCATTTAAAAAGCCAATTGGCGTGCCTTCCCTTCCGAGCCCTGCCGTGCGCCCAAACAGTGGTTTACCCCCACATATGGGGTATCAGCGTACTCAGGACAAACTGGACAACAACATTTGCGGTCCAATTTCTCCTATTACCCTTGGCAAAATAGGAAATTCCAGGCTAAAAATCATTTTTGAGGAAAGAAAAATTATTTTTTATTTTCATGGCTCTGCATTATAAACTTCTGTGAAGCACCTGGGGGTTTAAAGTGCTCAATATGCATCTAGATAAGTTCCTTGGGGGGTCTAGTTTCCAAAATGGGGTCACTTGTGGGGGAGCTCCAATGCATAGGCACACAGGGGCTCTCTAAATGCGACATGGTGTCCGCTAACAATTGGAGCTAATTTTCCATTCAAAGAGTCAAATGGCGCGCCTTCCCTTCCGAGCCCTGCCGTGTGCCCAAACAGTGGTTTACCCCCACATATGAGGTATCGGCGTACTCGGGAGAAATTGCCCAACAAATTTTAGGATTCATTTTATCCTATTGCCCATGTGAAAATGAAAAACTGAGGCGAAAAGAATTTTTTTGTGAAAAAAAAAGTACTTTTTCATTTTTACAGATCAATTTGTGAAGCACCTGAGGGTTTAAAGTGCTCAATATGCATCTAGATAAGTTCCTTGGGGGGTCTAGTTTCCAAAATGGGGTCATTTGTGGGGGAGCTCCAATATTTAGGCACACGGGGGCTCTCCAAACACGACATGGTGTCCGCTAACGATGGAGATAATTTTTCATTCAAAAAGTCAAATGGCGCTCCTTCCCTTCCGAACCTTACCATGTGCCCAAACAGTGGTTTACCCCCACATGTGAGGTATCGGTGTACTCATGAGAAATTGCCCAACAAATTTTAGGATCCATTTTATCCTGTTGCCCATGTGAAAATGAAAAAAATTGAGGCTAAAAGAATTTTTTTGTGAAAAAAAAGTACTTTTTCATTTTTACGGATCAATTTGTGAAGCCCCCGGGGGTTCAAAGTTCTCACTATGCATCTAGATAAGTTCCTTGGGGCGTCTAGTTTCCAAAATGGGGTCACGTGTGGGGGAGCTCCAATTTTTAGGCACACGGGGGCTCTCCAAACATGACATGGTGTTCGCTAAAGAGTGGAGCCAATTTTTCATTCAAAAAGTCAAATGGCGCTCCTTCCCTTCCAAGCCCTGCCGTGCGCCCAAACAGTGGTTTACCCCCACATATGAGGTATCAGCGTACTCAGGACAAATTGGACAACAACTTTCGTGGTTCAGTTTCTCCTTGTACCATTGGGAAAATAAAAAAAATGTTGCTAAAAGATAATTTTTGTGACTAAAAAGTTAAATGTTCATTTTTTCCTTCCATGTTGCTTCTGCTGCTGTGAAGCACCTGAAGGGTTAAAAAACTTCTTGAATGTGGTTTTGAGCACCTTGAGGGGTGCATTTTTTAGAATGGTGTCACTTTTGGGTATTTTCAGCCATATAGACCCCTCAAACTGACTTCAAATGTGAGGTGGTCCCTAAAAAAAATGGTTTTGTAAATTTCGTTGTAAAAATGAGAAATCGCTGGTCAAATTTTAACTCTTATAACTTCCTAGCAAAAAAAAATTTTGTTTCCAAAATTGTGCTGGTGTAAAGTAGACATGTGGGAAATGTTATTTATTAACTATTTTGTGTCACATAACTCTCTGGTTTAACAGAATAAAAATTCAAAATGTGAAAATTGCGAAATTTTCAAAATTTTCCACAAATTTCCGTTTTTATCACAAATAAACGCAGAATTTATTGACCTAAATTTACCACTAACATGAAGCCCAATATGTCACGAAAAAACAATCTCAGAACCGCTAGGATCCGTTGAAGCGTTCCTGAGTTATTACCTCATAAAGGGACACTGGTCAGAATTGCAAAAAACGGCCAGGTCATTAAGGTCAAAATAGGCTGGGTCATGAAGGGGTTAATGAACAGGTTCATTATTTTTCCGCAATGCGTTTTTCATGCGGAAAAACGCACATCATGTGCACAGAAATTGCGGATTCCATTATAAATGATGGGATGCTTAATGTATGCAGATTTGCGGTTTTATAACGTTTTTATAGCGCAAAAACGCTAAAAAGCCGCAAATAATCTGCAACGTGTGCACATAGCCTTACACTGCAGATCTCCTCAAAGTGGGAAATTCATCACTGCCTTTGTAATATTTATAGTACTCAAGCAGTAGGAAGTCTGCTGTATACATCATGTAGGAGACACTGAGATGGCTGTATACAACACGTAAAAGGCACTGTGACTGTGTGACTGCTAAAATCATCAGAAGAAGGGGACAGCGGGAGTGCATGCTAACTCTGCCAACAAAGAATGTCCTGACACTAGTACTGACCAGTGTCCAGATGTAATACTTGATTGCATGCACAGCAGCGTTCAGTAGTGAACGCTGCTTGTGCATACTTGTGGACTAAAGAGGAATTAAAGGGCCAATGGCCCAAGCACTATAGTCCTTGGGAATCTGCCTAGTGGCCTGAGGAAATGTCAATACGGGCCATAAATGGCCTATGGGCTGGAGGCAGAGGCGTAACAACCATGGTTGCAAAGGTCGCTACCGGACCCGTATGGATGGTGGGCCCATCTATGCCAGCGCATGCTTCAACTGGATGTCACTAGCAAGACAGATGCAAGAGTTAGGTGCGCATCAGCGCGAAGATTTCCTGGGAACTCAGGTGGTGCTTCGGGTTGATACCTCGCTGGATAGGAGTCCCTCAGCCAGGTCTGTACAGCAGGATGTTGCTCCTGAAGCTACCACTTCCCTCTGCGAAGGATTAACTAAATCAGTGGGTAAGGTAAAAAAATTCAAAATGGAGACAATAAAGTCAGTCATTCCACTAAAAGGGAGGATCGATAATGTGCACATTAGATCTGAGAAATGCATATTACCATGTGCTCATCCATCCCATCTACCAACAATTCCTGAGGTATGCACTGGATTGGCATGGAGTAATCCACCACTTCCAATGACAGTGCCTACCGTGCAGCCTGTTCTCAGCACATTATATCTTCACAAAGATAATGACCAAGGTGGATGCCTTCTTGAGAAAGGAGGAAATCATCGTCATCCCATACCTGGATAATCCCCTCCTAGTGATAGCCTCAGTGGCTAATTTCTATCAACATCTCGCCCAGACTATCCGCATGCTAAAAGATCTAGGATAGTGCATGAACTGGGAGAAGTCCGATCTACATCCGGATACATAAAAAGTTTTCTTTGGGGTCCTCCTTGAGTCAGGTTGTGGCAAGTCCTCTCTTCCCCCTACAAAAAGGGAAGAGATGAGAAACAATTCAAACCTTCCAAAGAAAGAAGACCGTCTCAATCAGGTACGCTATGAGGATCGAGAAAGGATTAAGGCCTAGCACGCTGAGACTGCAGATCTCGTCTCTCAGCGCATTTTTAGATTATCCACTAGCAGAACATCCTTGAGTGGCTAGGTTTACTAGAGCGGTCACCAGACTGAGACCTACAATTAGAAAATCTATACTGCCATGGGACTTAAACTTAGTACTAGGCGCCTTGTATAAATCTCCTTTTGCGCTTCAGGATGAGTCCAGTATCAGACTACTCTCCATGAAGACTGCAATCCTGATAGCTATCACTGCACCGAAATGGGTATTTTGAAGGATTGAATAATACTCCAGCTTGATCCATCCTTTCTTCCAAAGGTAGTATCCAATGCAAATCTGAACCAAGAGATCATGCTACCATCTTTCTGTCAACTCCCAAGGAATGAGAAAGAAAAATTATTCCATATGCTGGATGTACGAAGATCTGTGATGCGTTACATGGAAGTTACGGAACCCTGGAGACAGGACTCAAATCTGTTTGCAGCATACCGGAAAGAACAGAGGCTAAAAAGCCTCAAAATGGACTTTGGACAGCTGGATCACTTCAACTATATCTCTGGTATATGAATCACAAAGTAAGAACCCTCCACCGAACATCAAGGCACATGCCACAAGGGCAATTTCTGTAACCTCGGCTGAAAGGGCAGGAGCCTCTGTCGACCAGATCTGTAGAGCCACAACCTGGTCTAGTCTGACCACCATCTGTAGGCACTACAAGCTGGACATACTATGAGAGCAACAGCTAGCCTATCGTAGGCAGATCCTGCAGACATTAGTCCCACCCAAGAGATTACATTTATAAGGTATTTCTTCTTGATGTGCTGTCATGAGGAATGTCCTGGAAAAATACAAATTAGTCCTACCAGTAATTGTATTTCCAGGAGTCCATCATGACAGCATCATTACATTCCCTACCCCGAATTCCTTGTACTTATGTCAAAGTTAACATTTTTGTGTGAGAGAATTCAATAAAATATAATTGCATCCATCCTGGTGTGGTGATTGGTAAAACAATTAGGATGAGGTGGAGGGGGGCATTTTTAACTTCTTGTGTGTCTCCTGTCCCTAGAAGAACAGAAGGACTACCTCCTTGTCGTTCTGTCATGATGGACTCCTGGAAATGCAAATACCAGTAGGACAAATTCCTATTTTTTCTATGCATTCAAGAAGAGCAGCAGAACGGGGGGCATATACCAGGATGGGGCCCAGGATAAAGGACATATATACCAGGATTGGAGATTTATATACCAGGAATATGCCAAAGATAAGTGACATATATGCCAAGATGGGGACATATATACCAGTGTGTGCCCAGGACAGGGGACACACCAGGATGGGGAACTTGTATAACAGGATGGAGGACATAAATATACACTGCTCAAAAAAATTAAGGGTCCACTTAAACAACAGAATATAACACCAAGTAAATCAAACTGTCCACTTAGGAAGCAACACTGGTTGACAATCAATTTCACATGCTGTTGTGCAAATGGAATAGACAACAAATGGAAATTATTGGCAATTATCAAGACACACTCAATAAAGGAGTGGTTCTGCAGGTGGGGACTATAGACCACATCTCAGTACCAATACTATCTAGCTGATGTTTTGGTCACTTTTGAATGTTGGTTGTGCTTTCACACTCGTGGTAGCATGAGACTGACTCTGCAACCCACACAAGTGGCTCATGTAGTGCAGCTCATCCAGGATGGCACATCAATGTGAGCTGTGGCAAGAAGTTTTGCTGTGTCTGTCAGCGTAGTGTCCAGAGGCTGGAAGCACTACCAGGAGACAGGCCAGTACACCAGGAGACATGGAGGGGGCCACAGGAGGGCAACAACCCAGCAGCAGGACCGCTACCTCAGCTTTTGTGCAAGGAGGAACAGGAGGAGCACTGCCAAAGCCCTGAAAAATGACCTCCAGCAAGACACAAATGTGCATGTGTCTGCACAAACGGTTAGAAACTGACTCCATGAGGAACACCGTGAAGGGCGCTCGGCATTTGCCACAGAACACCAGGATTGGCAAACTCACCACTGGCGCCCTGTGCTCTTCACAGATGAAAGCAGGTTCACACTGAGCACATGTGATAGACGTGACAGAGTCTGGAGATGCTGTGGAGAGCGATCTGCTGCCTACAACATCCTTCAGCATGACCAGTTTGGCAGTGGGTGAGTAATGGTGTGGGGTGGCATTTCTTTGGAGGGCTGCACAGCCCTCCAAGTGCTCGCCTGAGGTAGCCTGACTGCCATTAAGTACCGAGATGAGATCCTCAGACCCCCTGTGAGACCATATGCTGTGCGGTTGGCCCTGGGTTCCTCCTAATGCAGGACAATGCCAGACCTCATGTGGCTGGAGTGTGTCATCAGTTTCTGCAAGATGAAGGCATTGAAACTATGGACTGGCCGACCCATTCCCCAGACCTGAATCCCATTGAACACATCTGGGACATCATGTCTCGCACCATCCACCAACGTCGCGTTGCACCACAGACTGTCCAGGAGTTGGCGGATGCTTTAGTCCTGGTCTGGGAGGAGATCTCTCAGGAGACTATCCGCCATCTCATCAGGAGCATGCCCAGTCGTTGTAGGGAGGATATACAGGCACATGGAGGCCACACACTACTGAGCATCATTTCCTTGTCTTGAGGCATTTCTACTGAAGTTGGATCAGCCTGTAACTTAATTTTCCACTTTGATTTTGAGCATCATTCCAACTCCAGACCTCCGTGGGATATTAGTTGTAATTTACATTGATAATTTTTAGGTTTTATTGTTCTCAACACATTCCACTATGTAATGAATAAAGATTTACAACTGGAATACTGCATTCAGTGATATCTAGGATGTGGGATTTTAGTGTTCCCTTTATTTTTTTTAGCAGTGTATATAGCATATACAGTTAGGTCCATATATATTTGGACAGAGACAACATTTTTCTAATTTTGGTTATAGACATTACCACAATGAATTTTAAACAAAACAATTCAGATGCAATTGAAGTTCATACTTTCAGCTTTCATTTGAGGGTATCCACATTAAAATTGGATGAAGGGTTTAGGAGTTTCAGCTCCTTAACATGTGCCACCATGTTTTTAAAGGGACCAAAAGTAATTGGACAATTGACTCCAAGGCTATTTTATGGACAGGTGTGGGCAATCCCTTCGTTATGTCATTCTCAATTAGGCAGATAAAAGACCTGGAGTTGATTTGAGGTGTGGTGCTTGCATTTGGAAGGTTTTGCTGTGAAGTAAACATGCGGTCAAAGGAGCTCTCCATGCAGGTGAAACAAGCCATTCTTAAGCTGCGAAAACAGAAAAAACCCATCCGAGAAATTGCTACAATACTAGGAGTGGCAAAATCTACAGTTTGGTACGTCCTGAGAAAGAAAGAAAGCACTGGTGAACTCATCAATGCAAAAAGACCTGGGAGCCCACGGAAGACATCAGTGGTGGATGATCGTAGAATAATCTCCATGGTGAAGAGAAACCCCTTCACAACAGCCAACCAAGTGAACAACACTCTTCAGGAGGTAGGCGTATCAATATCCAAATCTACCATAAAGAGAAGACTGCATGAAAGTAACTACAGAGGGTTCACTGCACGGTGCAAGCCACTCATAAGCATCAAGAATGAAAGGCTAGCCTGGACTTTGCTAAAAAAAATCTAAAAAAGCCAGCACAGTTCTGGAAAAACATTCTTTGGACTGATGAAACCAAGATCAACCTCTACCACAATGATGGAAAGAGAAAAGTATGGCGGAAGTGTGGCACAGCTCATGATCCAAAGCATACCACATCATCTGTAAAACACGGCGGAGGCAGTGTGATGGCTTGGGCATGCATGGCTGCCAGTGGCACTGGGTCACTAGTGTTTATTGATGATGTGACACAGGACAGAAGCAGCCGAATGAATTCTGAGGTATTCAGAGACATACTGTGTGCTCAGATCCAGCCAAATGCAGCCAAACTGATTGGTCGTCGTTTCATACTACAGATGGACAATGACCCAAAACATAAAGCCAAAGTGACCCAGGAGTTTATTAAAGCAAAGAAGTGGAATATTCTTGAATGGCCAAGTCAGTCACCTGATCTCAACCCAATTGAGCATACATTTCACTTGTTAAAGATTAAACTTCAGACAGAAAGGCCCACAAACAAACAGCAACTGAAAACCACTGCAGTGAAGGCCTGGCAGAGCATCAAAAATGAGGAAACACAGTATCTGGTGATGTCCATGAGTTCAAGACTTCAGGCAGTCATTGCCAACAAAGAGTTTTCAACCAAGTACTAAAAATGACTAGGGTTGAGCGAAACGGGTCGAACATTTTCAAAAGTCGCCGACTTTTGACAAAGTCGGGTTTCATGAAACCCGATCCGACCCCTGTGCGGTGTCGGCCATGCGGTACGCGACTTTCGCGCCAAAGTCGCGTTTCAATGACGCGAAAAGCGCCATTTCTCAGCCAATGAAGGTAAACGCAGAGTGTGGGCAGCGTGATGGCATAGGTCCTGGTCCCCACCATCTTAGAGAAGGGCATTGCAGTGATTGGCTTGCTGTCTGCAGCGTCACAGGGGCTATAAAGGGGAGTTCCCGCCGACCGCCATGTTACTGCTGCTGATCTGAGCTTAGGGAGAGGTTGCTGCCGCTTCGTCAGAAGCAGGGATAGCGTTAGGCAGGGTCCATTAACCACCAAACCGCTTGTGCTGTAGCGATTTGCACTGTCCAACACCACCTTCGGAGTGCAGGGACAGTGGAAGCTACATTTTTTTTTTTTTCCCCTCAGCGCTGTAGCTCATTGGGCTGCCCTAGAAGGCTCCCTGATAGCTGCATTGCTGTGTGTACGCCGCTGTGCAAACCAACTGCTTTTTTCAAAGCACAAATCCTCTTGTTCCTTCCTTTCTGCACAGCTATCTTGTTTGTTTGTCCACACTTTTTATTTAATTTGTGCATCAGTCCACTCCTTATTGCTGCCTGCCATACCTGGCTGAGATTACTGCAGGGAGATAGCAATTGAAGGACAGTTCCTTTTTTTTTTTTTTTTTGTGGGAGATTAAGATTGGCATTTCTGCTAGAGTGCCATCCCTGTCTGTGTCATCTCTCACTCAGTGGGCCATAGAAAGCCTATTTATTTTTTTGCTTGATTTGGGTTCCAAAATCTACCTGAAAAAATCAATAAATCAATCAGTGGGAGAAAAATATTGGCCTTTGGGCTTGTGTGCCAGTCCTAAGCGTGCCATCTCTCTCTCTCAGATAGTGGGCCATAGAAAGCCTATTTATTATTTTTTTTATTGGGTTTATAAATTTTCCCTGGAAAAAAAAAAAAAAAAGTGGGAAATTAATATTGGCCTCTGGGCTTGTGTGCCAGTCCTGAGCGTGCCATCTCTCTCACAAATAGTGGGCCATAGAAAGCCTATTTATTTTTTTGCTTGATTTGGGTTCCAAAATCTACCTGAAAAAATCAATAAATCAATCAGTGGGAGAAAAATATTGGCCTTTGGGCTTGTATGCCAGTCCTAAGCGTGCCATCTCTCTCTCTCAGATAGTGGGCCATAGAAAGCCTATTTATTATTTTTTTTATTGGGTTTATAAATTTTCCCTGGAAAAAAAAAAAAAAAAAGTGGGAGATCAATATTGGCCTCTGGGCTTGTGTGCCAGTCCTGAGCGTGCCATCTCTCTCACAAATAGTGGGCCATAGAAAGCCTATTTATTTTTTTGCTTGATTTGGGTTCCAAAATCTACCTGAAAAAATCAATAAATCAATCAGTGGGAGAAAAATATTGGCCTTTGGGCTTGTGTGCCAGTCCTAAGCGTGCCATCTCTCTCTCTCAGATAGTGGGCCATAGAAAGCCTATTTATTATTTTTTTTATTGGGTTTATAAATTTTCCCTGGAAAAAAAAAAAAAAAGTGGGAGATTAATATTGGCCTCTGGGCTTGTGTGCCAGTCCTGAGCGTGCCATCTCTCTCACAAATAGTGGGCCATAGAAAGCCTATTTATTTTTTTGGTTGATTTGGGTTCTAAATTCTACCTGAAAAAATCACTTAATCAATCAGTGGGAGATAAGTATTGGCCTCTGTGTGCGTCCTCTCTCTCAGTGGGCCCTAGAAAGCCTATTTTTTTTTCTTCTAAATTCTCCCTGAAAAAATCATTTTATTTTATTTGGTTTCTAAATTATTCCTGAAAAAAATCATTTTTTTTGTATTTTTTTTTTCTAAAGTCTCCCTGAAAAAAAAAAAAAAAACAAATCAGTGGGAGATTAATATTGCCCTTTCTGCTTGTGTGCCAGTCTTGACTCCTGGGTGTGCCATCTCTCTCTCTCCAATTGTGGGCCATAGAAAGCTTATTAATTTTTTTGCTTGATTTGGGTTCCAAAATCTACCTGAAAAAATCACTTAATCAATCAGTGGGAGATAAATATTGGCCTCTGGGCTTGTGTGCCACTCCTGACTCCTGTGTGCGTCCTCTCTCACTCAGTGGGCCCTAGAAAGCCTATTTTTTGTTTTATTTGGTTTCAAAATTATTCCTGAAAAAAATCATTTTTTTTTTTTTCTAAAGTCTCCTTTTTAAAAAAAAAAAAAATCAGTGGGAGATTAATATTAACATTTGCGCTTCAGTGACAGTCCTGCGTGTGTGGCATCTCTCTCATTTGTTGCCACCAACAACAGAGTGTGTAACATTGTGCCTGATTTTCGTTGTGGTCTCACCCACCTGTAAAGGGGTAGCTAAATCATACTGAAGTTATAGCTCACCGTGTAAGTTGTGTGACCGCAACAAATACCGTTAGTTTGGTAACGTTTTTAAAACAATGAGGAAGTCTGGTGGAAGAGGTCGTGGCCGAGGGCGTTCATTGTCAGCTGGTAATGAGGGTAGTGGTAGTGGTGGAGCATCAGCTGGTCGTGGGAAAAAAAATATTGCACCTAAGTCTGGAGCTGTGGAGCCAGGTTCGTCGTCTGGCTACACAAGGCCTCGAACGCTTCCTTTTCTGGGAGTAGGAAAACCGCTTTTAAAGCCGGAGCAGCAAGAGCAAGTTTTGGCTTATCTTGCTGACTCAGCCTCTAGCTCTTTTGCCTCCTCTCGTGAAACTGGTAAAAGTAAAAGCAGCGCGTCGTTACTGGATGTTCACGGTCAGGGACAAGTCGCTTCCTTGTCCTCTTCAGCAATAACGACAACAGAGAAGAATGCAGCAGGCGACACAACGGGTTACTCCATGGAGCTCTTTACACATACCGTCCCTGGCTTAGAAAGTGAAGCAGTTAACAGTCCATGCCCATTACAAGTTGAATCTGACATGGAGTGCACTGATGCACAGCCACAGCCAGACTACTATGCTGGTCCTTTGACTCAGACCACAACATTGCCCTCGCAGGGTGCTGATCAAGAATCAGACCCTGATGAGACTATGTTGCCCCATCACGAACGCTATACCACCGACCGACAAGGTGACACAGACGAAGTTGCACACGAGCTACAAGAAGAGGTAATAGATGACCCAGTTCTTGACCCCGATTGGCAGCCATTGGGGGAACAGGGTGCAGGCGGCAGCAGTTCTGAAGCGGAGGAGGAGGGGTCGCAGCAGGCATCAACATCGCAACAGGTTCCATCTGCCGGGCCCGTATCTTGCCCAAAACGCGTAGCAAAGTCAAAACCTGTTGGAGGACAGCGTGGCCATCCGGTTAAAGCTCAGTCTGCAATGCCTGAAAAGGTATCCGATGCTAGAAAGAGTGCAGTCTGGCATTTTTTTAAACAACATCCATTTGATCAGCGCAAAGTCATCTGTCAAAAATGTTCAACTACCTTAAGCAGAGGGCAGAATCTGAAAAGTCTCAATACAAGTTGCATGCATAGACATTTAACCACCATGCATTTGCAAGCTTGGACTAACTACCAAACGTCCCTTAAGGTTGTAGCACCCTTGGCCAATGAAGCTAGTCATCAACGCAACATCCCTTCCGGTAGTGTAGGGCCAACATTTTCTGCACCACCTGCAGTATCTGTGCAGGTTTCTTTGCCAGGCCAAAGCAGTCAGGGTCAGGGAATCACCAGTTTCGTAGTAGGAAACACTGCATCTAGGGCACCGGCGGCAACAATACCATCTCCCACCGTCTCTCAGTCTGCCATGTCCACCGGCACCCCCGCTAGTTCCACGATCTCCAGCTCTCCAGTCCAGCTCACCCTACATGAGACTATGGTTAGAAAAAGGAAGTACTTAGCCTCGCATCCGCGTACACAGGGTTTGAACGCCCACATAGCTAGACTAATCTCGTTAGAGATGATGCCCTACCGGTTAGTTGAAAGCAAAGCTTTCAAAGCCCTGATGGACTACGCTGTACCACGCTACGAGCTACCCAGTCGACACTTTTTTTCCAGAAAAGCCATCCCAGCCCTCCACCAGCATGTTAAAGAGCGCATCGTCCATGCACTCAGGCAATCTGTGAGCACAAAGGTGCACCTGACAACAGATGCATGGACCAGTAGGCATGGCCAGGGACGTTACGTGTCCATCACGGCACACTGGGTAAATGTGGTGGATGCAGGGTCCACAGGGGACAGCAAGTTTGGGACAGTTCTGCCTAGCCCACGGTCTAGGAAACAGTTGGCTGTAGCCGTTCGCACCCCCTCCTCCTCCTCCTCGTCCTCCTGCAGAAGCGAGACCTCGTCCACAGACCGCAGTCGCACAACCACTCCATCCGCAGCTGCCACTGTTGCACACCAGGTCTCCCATTATGGGGCAGCTACTGGCAAACGTCAGCAGGCTGTATTGGCTATGAAGTGTTTGGGCGACAACAGACACACCGCTGAAGTTCTGTCCGAGTTCTTGCAGAAAGAAACGCAGTCGTGGCTGGGCACTGTAGATCTTGAGGCAGGCAAGGTAGTGAGTGATAACGGAAGGAATTTCATGGCTGCCATCTCCATTTCCCAACTGAAACACATTCCTTGCCTCGCTCACACCTTAAACCTGGTGGTGCAGTGCTTCCTGAAAAGTTATCCGACCTGCTCCTCAAAGTGCGTGGACTTTGCTCACATATCCGCCGTTCGCCCGTACACTCCAGCCGTATGCAGACCTATCAGCGTTCTTTGAACCTTCCCCAGCATCGCCTAATCATAGACGTTGCAACAAGGTGGAACTCAACACTGCACATGCTTCAGAGACTGTGTGAACAGAGGCGGGCTTTTATGTTTTTGTGGGAGGATACACATACACGGGCAGGCAGTAGGATGGCAGACATGGAGTTGTCAGGTGTGCAGTGGTCGAAGATTCAAGACATGTGTCAAGTAGAGTTGAGCGACCTTGACCTTTTTAGAGTCGAGCCGGGTTTCGCGAAACCCGACTATCTCAAAAGTCGGGTCGAGTGAAATCGGCCGATTATGACGTAAAGTCGGGATCGACCGAAACACGAAACCCAATGCAAGTCAATGGGGCAGCATAGTCGGCAGTGAGTGGGGGCCAGGAAAACACCTAGAGTGCCCATTTTAATGTCAAAACCATCCATTCTTCTTAATGAAGCTTGTCAAGCGTAATTTACCTTATAATAATTGGAAGGCATTTGAAATTGGGGGTCATTTGGCTAAAGTTGTGTGGGGTAGGGCTGGTTCAAGTAATTAGTGGGCCCAGGAAATCTGGACCACGTCACGGCAGTGGAGTAGGGAGAGGTAAGTATTTCAACTTTGCAAGTGCTGTGATCCTGAGGAAGCAGGGGGGGCCCACTTGTTGGCATTGGCACTGGCACAGGGCCCCTCAAAGTACAGCGGTGTGTTTGCACGGCGGGGGCGCCTCCCACCGGCAGCAACACTTTTGCGTACTATGAGAGGCCCTGTGCCAGTGACGTCGCCAACTAGTATTCCTCCCCCCACCTGATGAAGGAACCTGCACTTTCATCTGCACCTTCCTCTTTGTCCCCGTGTAAGGTGGTATGGTATGCGGGAAGAGCAACCTGACTTTCAGCAGGGTCACAATGTTGTTGTGTAGCATGCACGGGGAATGTTGCGTTATGGGTCAATGTACCAGCAGACTCATCTATCACTGGCTGGGCAATGGGCACGATGAAGTGGAAACACAGATATAGGCCCAAAGAATAAAGTGGGCTAAATGCAGTTCAAAATTGGTAACACAGGAATAACCAGGGGGCATTGCAGTGGAGGACAACTGGAATGAGAGGCTGACACAGAGAGTAGGCCCAAATCAGTAAGTAGTCGAAATGCAGTTCAAAATTGGCAACAGTAGTAAACAGGCGGCACAGCTTTGTTCAGTGGAGGAGAACAGCAAGGAGTGGCAGACACCGATAGTAGGCCCCAACCCAACTAGTAGGCCAAATGCAGTCTAACATTAACAACTACTTAACGAGAGCCTGAAAATGGAATTTCAGGACAGGAAACCAGGAGAACAGCAAGGAGTGGCAGACACCGATAGTAGGCCCCAAACCAACTAGTACGCCAAATGCAGTTGTTCCATTTAACCACAATTTAATGAGAGCCTGAAGATAGAAGCTCAGGAAAGGCAACCTGGGGAACACCTTGGAGTGTAACACACCATCTCTCTCCACCCCATACCCATTTTGTAGGCCTAATGCAGTGTACTTTTCTACAACTACTAAACGAGAGTCGGAAGACCGAAGCAATGGCAAGGAAACCTGGGGAACACCTTGGAGTGTAACACACCCTCTCTCTACACCCCATACCCAATTTGAAGGCCTAATGCAGTGTAGTTTCCAAGAACTACTAAACGAGAGCCGGAAGATCGAAGCTCAGGAAAGGCAACCTGGGGAACACCTTGGAGTGGAACACACCATCTCTCTCCACCCCATACCCAATTTGTAGGCCTAATGCAGTGTAGTTTCCAAGAACTACTAAACGAGAGCCGGAAGATCGAAGCTCAGGAAAGGCAACCTGGAGAACACCTTGGAGTGTAACACACCCTCTCTCTACACCCCATACCCAATTTGAAGGCCTAATGCAGTGTAGTTTCCAAGAACTACTAAACGAGAGCCGGAAGATCGAAGCTCAGGAAAGGCAACCTGGGGAACACCTTGGAGTGTAACACACCCTCTCTCTACACCCCATACCCAATTTGAAGGCCTAATGCAGCGTAGTTTCCAACAACTACTAAACGAGAGCCGGAAGATCGAAGCTCAGGAAAGGCAACCTGGGGAACACCTTGGAGTGTAACACACCCTCTCTCTACACCCCATACCCAATTTGAAGGCCTAATGCAGTGTAGTTTCCAAGAACTACTAAACGAGAGCCGGAAGATCGAAGCTCAGGAAAGGCAACCTGGGGAACACCTTGGAGTGGAACACACCATCTCTCTACACCCCATACCCAATTTGAAGGCCTAATGCAGCGTAGTTTCCAACAACTACTAAACGAGAGCCGGAAGATCGAAGCTCAGGAAAGGCAACCTGGGGAACACCTTGGAGTGTAACACAACGTCTCTCTACACCACGGAAGGGCTGATTCTTAGGAAGGAAGGCTGTTGGAAATAAGCATTGCGCGTCCGAGGGTGATTATATTCTTATTAGGTATATACTCACCCTCGGACGCGCCCTGCTTCTTTATTTGGAATGAATGTTTATTTGCAATGTGGTGTTGACTTTCTCTATTATTTTGGTAATTAATGATTTTATTATTTTCATTGTTTTGCATCTTCTCGGCAATAATATAAAGAAGACGCGACAGGACAACACTCGGTGGATGCCATATCTGTGTTTTCAATTTAAAAAACCTTTCAGTTAACTACTTGCAGGAGAAAGTAATTGTAGCTGGTGGCCATTTTTAGTACTGTACCAGATTTTAGTTGTGTGTTTGTTTTTAATGTTAAAATGTCTGCATTTGATATCTCACCAGTATTTTCTTTTTTATAAGCAAAATACTTTTTTTTTTATTTTATGATGTTGGTTCAAGGGGTACACGGGCAGCAGTAGACAGGTCAGTGGAGGCCTAGTGGAAGGAGGGACCGCAGACAGGCTTCGAAGCCCTAACATAATAAATTGGGCTGCCTGTAGGCAATTTAAAATTGGTTCCAGGGGAACACGGGCAGCAGTAGACAGGTCAGTGGAGGCCTAGAGGAAGGAGGGACCGCAGATGCGCCAATGTTTCCCCCATACCAAATTTGTAGGCCTAATGCAGTGTAGTTTCCAACAACTACTAAACGAGAGCCGGAATATCGAAGCTCAGGAAAGGCAACCTGGGGAACACCTTGGAGTGTAACACACCCTCTCTCTACACCCCATACCCAATTTGAAGGCCTAATGCAGCGTAGTTTCCAAGAACTACTAAACGAGAGCCAGAATATCGAAGCTCAGGAAAGGCAACCTGGGGAACACCTTGGAGTGTAACACACCCTCTCTCTACACCCCATACCCAATTTGAAGGCCTAATGCAGCGTAGTTTCCAACAACTACTAAACGAGAGCCGGAATATCGAAGCTCAGGAAAGGCAACCTGGGGAACACCTTGGAGTGTAACACACCCTCTCTCTACACCCCATACCCAATTTGAAGGCCTAATGCAGTGTAGTTTCCAAGAACTACTAAACGAGAGCCGGAAGATCGAAGCTCAGGAAAGGCAACCTGGGGAACACCTTGGAGTGTAACACACCCTCTCTCTACACCCCATACCCAATTTGAAGGCCTAATGCAGCGTAGTTTCCAACAACTACTAAACGAGAGCCGGAAGATCGAAGCTCAGGAAAGGCAACCTGGGGAACACCTTGGAGTGTAACACACCATCTCTCTACACCCCATACCCAATTTGTAGGCCTAATGCAGCGTAGTTTCCGACAACTACTAAACGAGAGCATGAAGATCGAAGCTCAGGAAAGGCAACCTGGGGAACACCTTGGAGTGTAACACACCCTCTCTCTACACCCCATACCCAATTTGAAGGCCTAATGCAGTGTAGTTTCCAAGAACTACTAAACGAGAGCCGGAAGATCGAAGCTCAGGAAAGGCAACCTGGGGAACACCTTGGAGTGGAACACACCATCTCTCTACACCCCATACCCAATTTGAAGGCCTAATGCAGCGTAGTTTCCAACAACTACTAAACGAGAGCCGGAAGATCGAAGCTCAGGAAAGGCAACCTGGGGAACACCTTGGAGTGTAACACAACGTCTCTCTACACCACGGAAGGGCTGATTCTTAGGAAGGAAGGCTGTTGGAAATAAGCATTGCACGTCCGAGGGTGATTATATTCTTATTAGGTATATACTCACCCTCGGACGCGCCCTGCTTCTTTATTTGGAATGAATGTTTATTTGCAATGTGGTGTTGACTTTCTCTATTATTTTGGTAATTAATGATTTTATTATTTTCATTGTTTTGCATCTTCTCGGCAATAATATAAAGAAGACGCGACAGGACAACACTCGGTGGATGCCATATCTGTGTTTTCAATTTAAAAAACCTTTCAGTTAACTACTTGCAGGAGAAAGTAATTGTAGCTGGTGGCCATTTTTAGTACTGTACCAGATTTTAGTTGTGTGTTTGTTTTTAATGTTAAAATGTCTGCATTTGATATCTCTCCAGTATTTTCTTTTTTATAAGCAAAATACTTATTTTTATATTTTCTGATGTTGGTTCCAGGGGTACACGGGCAGCAGTGGTGTGGTCAGTGGAGGCCTAGTGGAAGGAGTGACCGCAGACAGGCATCGAAGGCCTAAAATAATAACACATGGCTGTAGGCAATTTTAAATTGGTTCCAGGGGTACACGGGCAGCAGTGGTGTGGTCAGTGGAGGCCTAGTGGAAGGAGTGACCACAGACAGGCATCGAAGGCCTAAAATAATAACACATGGCTGTAGGCAATTTTAAATTGGTTCCAGGGGTACACGGGCAGCAGTGCCCTGGTCAGTGTAGTAGTAGTTGAAAGAATGGACCGCAGACAGGCATCGAAGGCCTAAAATAAAAAAATTGGGCTGGCTGTAGGCAATTTTAAATTGGTTCCAGGGGTACACGGGCAGCAGTGGTGTGGTCAGTAGAGGCCTAGTGGAAGGAGTGACCGCAGACAGGCATCGAAGGCCTAAAATAATAACACATGGCTGTAGGCAATTTTAAATTGGTTCCAGGGGTACACGGGCAGCAGTGCCCTGGTCAGTGTAGTAGTAGTTGAAAGAATGGACCGCAGACAGGCATCGAAGGCCTAAAATAATAACACATGGCTGTAGGCAATTTTAAATTGGTTCCAGGGGTACACGGGCAGCAGTGGTGTGGTCAGTGGAGGCCTAGTGGAAGGAGTGACCGCAGACAGGCATCGAAGGCCTAAAATAATAAGACATGGCTGTAGGCAATTTTAAATTGGTTCCAGGGGTACACGGGCAGCAGTGCCCTGGTCAGTGTAGTAGTAGTTGAAAGAATGGACCGCAGACAGGCATCGAAGGCCTAAAATAAAAAAATTGGGCTGGCTGTAGGCAATTTTAAATTGGTTCCAGGGGTACACGGGCAGCAGTGGTGTGGTCAGTAGAGGCCTAGTGGAAGGAGTGACCGCAGACAGGCATCGAAGGCCTAAAATAATAACACATGGCTGTAGGCAATTTTAAATTGGTTCCAGGGGTACACGGGCAGCAGTGCCCTGGTCAGTGTAGTAGTAGTTGAAAGAATGGACCGCAGACAGGCATCGAAGGCCTAAAATAATAACACATGGCTGTAGGCAATTTTAAATTGGTTCCAGGGGTACACGGGCAGCAGTGGTGTGGTCAGTGGAGGCCTAGTGGAAGGAGTGACCGCAGACAGGCATCGAAGGCCTAAAATAATAAGACATGGCTGTAGGCAATTTTAAATTGGTTCCAGGGGTACACGGGCAGCAGTGCCCTGGTCAGTGTAGTAGTAGTTGAAAGAATGGACCGCAGACAGGCATCGAAGGCCTAAAATAAAAAAATTGGGCTGGCTGTAGGCAATTTTAAATTGGTTCCAGGGGTACACGGGCAGCAGTGGTGTGGTCAGTGGAGGCCTAGTGGAAGGAGTGACCACAGACAGGCATCGAAGGCCTAAAATAATAACACATGGCTGTAGGCAATTTTAAATTGGTTCCAGGGGTACACGGGCAGCAGTGCCCTGGTCAGTGTAGTAGTAGTTGAAAGAATGGACCGCAGACAGGCATCGAAGGCCTAAAATAAAAAAATTGGGCTGGCTGTAGGCAATTTTAAATTGGTTCCAGGGGTACACGGGCAGCAGTGGTGTGGTCAGTAGAGGCCTAGTGGAAGGAGTGACCGCAGACAGGCATCGAAGGCCTAAAATAATAAGACATGGCTGTAGGCAATTTTAAATTGGTTCCAGGGGTACACGGGCAGCAGTGCCCTGGTCAGTGTAGTAGTAGTTGAAAGAATGGACCGCAGACAGGCATCGAAGGCCTAAAATAATAACACATGGCTGTAGGCAATTTTAAATTGGTTCCAGGGGTACACGGGCAGCAGTGGTGTGGTCAGTGGAGGCCTAGTGGAAGGAGTGACCGCAGACAGGCATCGAAGGCCTAAAATAATAAGACATGGCTGTAGGCAATTTTAAATTGGTTCCAGGGGTACACGGGCAGCAGTGCCCTGGTCAGTGTAGTAGTAGTTGAAAGAATGGACCGCAGACAGGCATCGAAGGCCTAAAATAAAAAAATTGGGCTGGCTGTAGGCAATTTTAAATTGGTTCCAGGGGTACACGGGCAGCAGTGGTGTGGTCAGTGGAGGCCTAGTGGAAGGAGTGACCGCAGACAGGCATCGAAGGCCTAAAATAATAACACATGGCTGTAGGCAATTTTAAATTGGTTCCAGGGGTACACGGGCAGCAGTGGTGTGGTCAGTGGAGGCCTAGTGGAAGGAGTGACCACAGACAGGCATCGAAGGCCTAACATAACAAAAATGTCAATACAATGGTATTGTCAGTGGCAGGCATTGAAGGATGTCAGCGCATAGACTAAACATTGGTGGAGCTGTGAGATAATTTTGCAAGTGGTAGAGCACTGTTTGAGCTGGGGTGGGGGGAAACTGTCTTGTGGCCGGCGGTACAGGCCCAGGGCCCCTCATATTACAACGGTGTGTCTGACGTTGGGTGCGCACCACCACCGCCAGAGACACTTTATTGTACTAGGAGGGACCCAGTGGCAGTGCCGTCGACCAAAAGCGGGCTCACCCACCTCTTCAGACAAACTGCACTCTCACGGGTGCTGTCGCCAAGTGTCGATACCACGGCCCCGTGTGGGGAGTTTGGCCATTTAGTGAGGTGTAAACATGTCGTATGCTGGACAATCAGGTGCTGAAAATTACGAGATTGGAAAAGGCATTCAGAATAGTCCACAGGCAAGACCTTTTCATAGGAAAGCTAGGTGTCAGCCGGGCAAGGTGGGGCAAAAGATTTCGAAATCCAGTTGTGGTTCATTTTAATGAAGGTTAGATCATCTACATTTTGGGTAGCCAGACGAGTCCTTTTTTCTGTTAGTATTGAACCTGCAGCACTGAATACTCTTTCTGATAGGACACTAGCTGCCGGGCAAGCAAGCTCCTGCAATGCATATTCTGCCAATTCTGGCCAGGTGTCTAATTTTGATGCCCAGTAATCAAATGGGAATGACGGTTGAGGGAGAACATCGATAAGGGATGAAAAATAGTTTGTAACCATACTGGACAAATGTTGTCTCCTGTCACTTTGAATTGATGCTGCAGTACCTGTCCTGTCTGCGGTCATAGCAAAATCACTCCACAACCTGGTCAGAAAACCCCTCTGGCCAACGCCACTTCTGATTTCTGCCCCTCTAACTCCTCTGGTCTGCTGGCCCCTGCAGCTCGTGTGAGAACGATCACGGGCGCTGTGTGCAGGGAATGCCAGAAGCAAACGGTCAACAAGAGTTGATTGTTTGGTTGCTAATATTAGTTCCAAGTTCTCATGTGGCATTATATTTTGCAATTTGCCTTTATAGCGAGGATCAAGGAGGCAGGCCAACCAGTAATCGTCATCATTCATCATTTTAGTTATGCGTGTGTCCCTTTTGAGGATACGTAAGGCATAATCCGCCATGTGGGCCAAAGTTCCAGTTCTCAAATCTGCGGTTGTGCTTGGTTGAGGGGCAGTTTCAGGCAAATCAACGTCACTTGTGTCCCTCAAAAAACCAGAACCCGGCCTTGCCGCGCCACCAATTTCCAGTGGCCCCGGAAAAGCTTCCTCATTAAAAATATAATCATCCCCATCATCCTCCTCGTCCTCCTCCTCCTCTTCGCCCGCTACCTCGTCCTGTACACTGCCCTGGCCAGACAATGGCTGACTGTCATCAAGGCTTTCCTCTTCCTCAGCTGCAGACGCCTGATCCTTTATGTGCGTCAAACTTTGCATCAGCAGACGCATTAGGGGGATGCTCATGCTTATTATGGCGTTGTCTGCACTAACCAGCCGTGTGCATTCCTCAAAACACTGAAGGACTTGACACATGTCTTGAATCTTCGACCACTGCACACCTGACAACTCCATGTCTGCCATCCTACTGCCTGCCCGTGTATGTGTATCCTCCCACAAAAACATAACAGCCCGCCTCTGTTCACACAGTCTCTGAAGCATGTGCAGTGTTGAGTTCCACCTTGTTGCAACGTCTATGATTAGGCGATGCTGGGGAAGGTTCAAAGAACGCTGATAGGTCTGCATACGGCTGGAGTGTACGGGCGAACGGCGGATATGTGAGCAAAGTCCACGCACTTTGAGGAGCAGGTCGGATAACCCCGGATAACTTTTCAGGAAGCACTGCACCACCAGGTTTAAGGTGTGAGCCAGGCAAGGAATGTGTTTCAGTTGGGAAAGGGAGATGGCAGCCATGAAATTCCTTCCGTTATCACTCACTACCTTGCCTGCCTCAAGATCTACAGTGCCCAGCCACGACTGCGTTTCTTTCTGCAAGAACTCGGACAGAACTTCCGCGGTGTGTCTGTTGTCGCCCAAACACTTCATAGCCAATACAGCCTGCTGACGTTTGCCAGTAGCTGCCCCATAATGGGAGACCTGGTGTGCAACAGTGGCAGCTGCGGATGGAGTGGTTGTGCGACTGCGGTCTGTGGACGAGCTCTCGCTTCTGCAGGAGGACGAAGAGGAGGAGGAGGGGGTGCGAACGGCTACAGCCAATTGTTTCCTAGACCGTGGGCTAGGCAGAACTGTCCCAAACTTGCTGTCCCCTGTGGACCCTGCATCCACCACATTTACCCAGTGTGCCGTGATGGACACGTAACGTCCCTGGCCATGCCTACTGGTCCATGCATCTGTTGTCAGGTGCACCTTTGTGCTCACAGATTGCCTGAGTGCATGGACGATGCGCTCTTTAACATGCTGGTGGAGGGCTGGGATGGCTTTTCTGGAAAAAAAGTGTCGACTGGGTAGCTCGTAGCGTGGTACAGCGTAGTCCATCAGGGCTTTGAAAGCTTCGCTTTCAACTAACCGGTAGGGCATCATCTCTAACGAGATTAGTCTAGCTATGTGTGCGTTCAAACCCTGTGTACGCGGATGCGAGGCTAAGTACTTCCTTTTTCTAACCATAGTCTCATGTAGGGTGAGCTGGACTGGAGAGCTGGAGATCGTGGAACTAGCGGGGGTGCCGGTGGACATGGCAGACTGAGAGACGGTGGGAGATGGTATTGTTGCCACCGGTGCCCTAGATGCAGTGTTTCCTACTACTAAACTGGTGATTCCCTGACCCTGACGGCTTTGGCCTGGCAAAGAAACCTGCACAGATACTGCAGGTGGTGCGGAAAATGGTGGCCCTACACTGCCGGAAGGGATGTTGCGTTGCTGACTAGCTTCATTGGCCGAGGGTGCTACAACCTTAAGGGACGTTTGGTAGTTAGTCCAGGCTTGCAAATGCATGGTGGTTAAATGTCTATGCATGCAACTTGTATTGAGACTTTTCAGATTCTGTCCTCTGCTTAAGGTAGTTGAACATTTTTGACAGATGACTTTGCGCTGATCAATTGGATGTTGTTTAAAAAAATGCCAGACTGCACTCTTTCTAGCATCGGATACCTTTTCAGGCATTGCAGACTGAGCTTTGACCGGATGGCCACGCTGTCCTCCAACAGGTTTTAGCTTTGCCACGCGTTTTGGGCAAGATACGGGCCCGGCAGATGGAACCTGTTGCGATGTTGATGCCTGCTGCGGCCCCTCCTCCTCCGCTTCAGAACTGCTGCCGCCTGCACCCTGTTCCCCCAATGGCTGCCAATCGGGGTCAAGAACTGGGTCATCTATTACCTCTTCTTGTAGCTCGTGTGCAACTTCGTCTGTGTCACCGTGTCGGTCGGTGGTATAGCGTTCGTGATGGGGCAACATAGTCTCATCAGGGTCTGATTCTTGATCAGCACCCTGCGAGGGCAATGTTGTGGTCTGAGTCAAAGGACCAGGATAGTAGTCTGGCTGTGGCTGTGCATCAGTGCACTCCATGTCAGATTCAACTTGTAATGGGCATGGACTGTTAACTGCTTCACTTTCTAAGCCAGGGACGGTATGTGTAAAGAGCTCCATGGAGTAACCCGTTGTGTCGCCTGCTGCATTCTTCTCTGTTGTTGTTTTTGCTGAAGAGGACAAGGAAGCGACTTGTCCCTGACCGTGAACATCCACTAACGACGCGCTGCTTTGACATTTACCAGTTTCACGAGAGGAGGCAAAAGAGCTAGAGGCTGAGTCAGCAAGATAAGCCAAAACTTGCTCTTGCTGCTCCGGCTTTAAAAGCGGTTTTCCTACTCCCAGAAAAGGGAGCGTTCGAGGCCTTGTGTAGCCAGACGACGAACCTGGCTCCACAGCTCCAGACTTAGGTGCAATATTTTTTTTCCCACGACCAGCTGATGCTCCACCACTACCACTACCCTCATTACCAGCTGACAATGAACGCCCCCGGCCACGACCTCTTCCACCAGACTTCCTCATTGTTTTAAAAACGTTACCAAACGAACGGTATTTGTTGCTGTCACACAACTTACACGGTGAGCTATAACTTCAGTATGATTTAGCTACCCCTTTACAGGTGGGTGAGACCACAACGAAAATCAGCCACAATGTTACACACTCTGTTGTTGTTGGCAACAAATGAGATGGCACACACGCAGGACTGTCACTGAAGCGCAAATGTAAATATTTATCTCCCACTGATTTGTGTTTGTTTTTTTTAAAAGGGAGACTTCAGAAAAAAAAAAATTAAAAAAAAATTATTTTTTACAGAAGAATTTATAAAACAAATAAAATGAAATGATTGTTTCAGGGAGAATTTAGGAAAAAAAAAAAAAAAAAGGCTTTGTAGGGCCCACTGAGTGAGAGAGGACGCACACAGGAGTCAGGAGTGGCACACAAGCCCAGAGGCCAATATTAATCTCCCACCGATTGATTTAGTTATTTTTTTTGGTAGATTTTGGAACCCAAATCAAGCAAAAAAATTAATAGGCTTTCTATGGCCCACAATTGGGGAGAGAGAGAGAGATGGCACACCCAGGAGTCAAGACTGGCACACAAGCAGAAGGGGCAATATGAATCTCCCACAGATTTTTTTTTTTTTTTTTTTTTTTCAGGGAGACTTGAGAGAAAAAAAAATACAAAAAAAATGATTTTTTTCAGGAATAATTTAGAAACCAAAGAAAATAAAATGATTGTTTCAGGGAGAATTTGGAAAACAAATAAAACAAAAAATAGGCTTTCTAGGGCCCACTGAGTGACAGATGACGCACACAGGAGTCAGGAGTGGCACACAAGCCCAGAGGCCAATATTAATCTCCCACTGATTGATTTAGTGATTTTTTTTGGTAGATTTTGGAACCCAAATCAAGCAAAAAAATTAATAGGCTTTCTATGGCCCACAATTGGGGAGAGAGAGAGAAATGGCACACCCAGGAGTCAAGACTGGCACACAAGCAGAAGAGGCAATATGAATCTCCCACAGATTTTTTTTTTTTTTTTTTTTTTTTCAGGGAGACTTGAGAGAAAAAAAATACAAAAAAAATGATTTTTTTCAGGAATAATTTAGAAACCAAAGAAAATAAAATGATTGTTTCAGGGAGAATTTAGAAAACAAATAAAACAAAAAATTGGCTTTCTAGGGCCCACTGAGTGACAGATGACGCACACAGGAGTCAGGAGTGGCACACAAGCCCAGAGGCCAATATTAATCTCCCACTGATTGATTTAGTGATTTTCTTTGGTAGATTTTGGAACCCAAATCAAGCAAAAAAATTAATAGGCTTTCTATGGCCCACAATTGGGGAGAGAGAGAGAGATGGCACACCCAGGAGTCAAGACTGGCACACAAGCAGAAGGGGCAATATGAATCTCCCACAGATGTTTTTTTTTTTTTTCAGGGAGACTTGAGAGAAAAAAAAAATACAAAAAAAATGATTTTTTTTCAGGAATAATTTAGAAACCAAAGAAAATAAAATGATTGTTTCAGGGAGAATTTAGAAAACAAATAAAACAAAAAATAGGCTTTCTAGGGCCCACTGAGTGACAGATGACGCACACAGGAGTCAGGAGTGGCACACAAGCCCAGAGGCCAATATTAATCTCCCACTGATTGATTTAGTGATTTTTTTTGGTAGATTTTGGAACCCAAATCAAGCAAAAAAATTAATAGGCTTTCTATGGCCCACAATTGGGGAGAGAGCGAGAGATGGCACACCCAGGAGTCAAGACTGGCACACAAGCAGAAGGGGCAATATGAATCTCCCACAGATTTTTTTTTTTTTTTTTTTTTTTCAGGGAGACTTGAGAGAAAAAAAAATACAAAAAAAATGATTTTTTTCAGGAATAATTTAGAAACCAAAGAAAATAAAATGATTGTTTCAGGGAGAATTTAGAAAACAAATAAAACAAAAAATAGGCTATCTAGGGCCCACTGAGTGACAGATGACGCACACAGGAGTCAGGAGTGGCACACAAGCCCAGAGGCCAATATTAATCTCCCACTGATTGATTTAGTGATTCTTTTTGGTAGATTTTGGAACCCAAATCAAGCAAAAAAATTAATAGGCTTTCTATGGCCCACAATTGGGGAGAGAGAGAGAGATGGCACACCCAGGGGTCAAGACTGGCACACAAGCAGAAGGGGCAATATGAATCTCCCACAGATTTGTTTGTTTGTTTTTTTTTCAGGGAGACTTGAGAGAAAAAAAAATACAAAAAAAATGATTTTTTTCAGGAATAATTTAGAAACCAAAGAAAATAAAATGATTGTTTCAGGGAGAATTTAGAAAACAAATAAAACAAAAAAAAAGCTTTCTAGGGCCCACTGAGTGACAGATGACGCACACAGGAGTCAGGAGTGGCACACAAGCCCAGAGGCCAATATTAATCTCCCACTGATTGATTTAGTGATTTTTTTTGGTAGATTTTGGAACCCAAATCAAGCAAAAAAATTAATAGGCTTTCTATGGCCCACTATTTGTGAGAGAGATGGCACGCTCAGGACTGGCACACAAGCCCAGAGGCCAATATTAATCTCCCATTTTTTTTTTTCCAGGGAAAATTTATAAACCCAATAAAAAAAATAATAATAAATAGGCTTTCTATGGCCCACTATCTGAGAGAGAGAGATGGCACGCTTAGGACTGGCACACAAGCCCAAAGCCCAATATTAATCTCCCACTGATTGATTGATTGATTTTTTCAGGTAGAATTATGAACCCAAATCAACCAAAAAAATAAATAGGCTTTCTATGGCCCACTATTTGTGAGAGAGATGGCACGCTCAGGACTGGCACACAAGCCCAGAGGCCAATATTAATCTCCCACTTTTTTTTTTTTTCCAGGGAAAATTTATAAACCCAATAAAATAATAAAAAAATAGGCTTTCTATGGCCCACTATCTGAGAGAGAGAGAGATGGCACGCTTAGGACTGGCACACAAGCCCAAAGGCCAATATTAATCTCCCACTGATTGATTTATTGATTTTTTCAGGTAGAATTTAGAACCCAAATCAAGCAAAAAAATTAATAGGCTTTCTATGGCCCACTGAGTGAGAGATGGCACACACAGGAGTAAGGAGTGGCACACAAGCCCTGAGGCCAATATTTTTCTCCCACTGATTGATGTTGTGATTTTTTCTGGTAGATTTTGGAACCCAAATCAAGCAAAAAAATAAATAGGCTTTCTATGGCCCACTGAGTGAGAGATGACACAGACAGAGATGGCACTCTAGCAGAAATGTCAATCTTAATCTCCCACAAAAAAAAAAAAAAAAAAAAAAAAGGAACTGTCCTTCAATTACTATCTCCCTGCAGTAATCTCAGCCAGGTATGGCAGGCAGCAATAAGGAGTGGACTGATGCACAAATTAAATAAAAAGTGTGGACAAACAAACAAGATAGCTGTGCAGAAAGGAAGGAACAAGAGGATTTGTGCTTTGAAAAAAGCAGTTGGTTTGCACAGCGGCGTACACACAGCAATGCAGCTATCAGGGAGCCTTCTAGGGCAGCCCAATGAGCTACAGCGCTGAGGAAAAAAAAAAAAAAAGGAGCTTCCACTGTCCCTGCACACCGAAGGTGGTGTTGGGCAGTGGAAATCGCTACAGCACAAGCGGTTTGGTGGTTAATGGACCCTGCCTAACGCTATCCCTGCTTCTGACGAAGCAGCAGCAACCTCTCCCTAAGCTCAGATCAGCAGCAGTAACATGGCGGTCGGCGGGAACTCCCCTTTATAGCCCCTGTGACGCCGCAGACAGCAAGCCAATCACTGCAATGCCCTTCTCTAAGATGGTGGGGACCAGGACCTATGTCATCACGCTGCCCACACTCTGCGTTTACCTTCATTGGCTGAGAAATGGCGCTTTTCGCGTCATTGAAACGCGACTTTGGCGCGAAAGTCGCGTACCGCATGGCCGACCACGCACAGGGGTCGGATCGGGTTTCATGAAACTCGACTTCGCCAAAAGTCGGCGACTTTTGAAAATGTTCGACCCGTTTCGCTCAACCCTAGTGTCAAGTCCTTCAGTGTTTTGAGGAATGCACACGGCTGGTTAGTGCAGACAACGCCATAATAAGCATGAGCATCCCCCTAATGCGTCTGCTGATGCAAAGTTTGACGCACATAAAGGATCAGGCGTCTGCAGCTGAGGAAGAGGAAAGCCTTGATGACAGTCAGCCATTGTCTGGCCAGGGCAGTGTACAGGACGAGGTAGCGGGCGAAGAGGAGGAGGAGGACGAGGAGGATGATGGGGATGATTATATTTTTAATGAGGAAGCTTTTCCGGGGCCACTGGAAATTGGTGGCGCGGCAAGGCCGGGTTCTGGTTTTTTGAGGGACACAAGTGACGTGGATTTGCCTGAAACTGCCCCTCAACCAAGCACAACCGCAGATTTGAGAACTGGAACTTTGGCCCACATGGCGGATTATGCCTTACGTATCCTCAAAAGGGACACACGCATAACTAAAATGATGAATGATGACGATTACTGGTTGGCCTGCCTCCTTGATCCTCGCTATAAAGGCAAATTGCAAAATATAATGCCACATGAGAACTTGGAACTAATATTAGCAACCAAACAATCAACTCTTGTTGACCGTTTGCTTCTGGCATTCCCTGCACACAGCGCCCGTGATCGTTCTCACGCGAGCTGCAGGGGCCAGCAGACCAGAGGAGTTAGAGGGGCAGAAATCAGAAGTGGCGTTGGCCAGAGGGGTTTTCTGACCAGGTTGTGGAGTGATTTTGCTATGACCGCAGACAGGACAGGTACTGCAGCATCAATTCAAAGTGACAGGAGACAACATTTGTCCAGTATGGTTACAAACTATTTTTCATCCCTTATCGATGTTCTCCCTCAACCGTCATTCCCATTTGATTACTGGGCATCAAAATTAGACACCTGGCCAGAATTGGCAGAATATGCATTGCAGGAGCTTGCTTGCCCGGCAGCTAGTGTCCTATCAGAAAGAGTATTCAGTGCTGCAGGTTCAATACTAACAGAAAAAAGGACTCGTCTGGCTACCCAAAATGTAGATGATCTAACCTTCATTAAAATGAACCACAACTGGATTTCGAAATCTTTTGCCCCACCTTGCCCGGCTGACACCTAGCTTTCCTATGAAAAGGTCTTGCCTGTGGACTATTCTGAATGCCTTTTCCAATCTCGTAATTTTCTGCACCTGATTGTCCAGCATACGACATGTTTACACCTCACTAAATGGCCAAACTCCCCACACGGGGCCGTGGTATCGACACTTGGCGGCAGCACCCGTGAGAGTGCAGTTTGTCTGAAGAGGTGGGTGAGCCCGCTTTTGGTCGACGGCACTGCCACTGGGTCCCTCCTAGTACAATAAAGTGTCTCTGGCGGTGGTGGTGCGCACCCAACGTCAGACACACCGTTGTAATATGAGGGGCCCTGGGCCTGTACCGCCGGCCACAAGACAGTCCCCCCCCCCCCCTCAGCTCAAACAGTGCTCTACCACTTGCAAAATTATCTCACAGCTCCACCAATGTTTAGTCTATGCGCTGACATCCTTCAATGCCTGCCACTGACAATACCATTGTATTGACATTTTTGTTATGTTAGGCCTTCGATGCCTGTCTGCGGTCACTCCTTCCACTAGGCCTCCACTGACCACACCACTGCTGCCCGTGTACCCCTGGAACCAATTTAAAATTGCCTACAGCCATGTGTTATTATTTTAGGCCTTCGATGCCTGTCTGCGGTCACTCCTTCCACTAGGCCTCCACTGACCACACCACTGCTGCCCGTGTACCCCTGGAACCAACATCAGAAAATATAAAAATAAGTATTTTGCTTATAAAAAAGAAAATACAGGAGAGATATCAAATGCAGACATTTTAACATTAAAAACAAACACATACAACAAAAATCTGGTACAGTACTAAAAATGGCCACCAGCTACAATAACTTTCTCCTGCAAGTAGTTAACTGAAAGGTTTTTTCAATTTTAAACACAGATATGGCATCCACCGAGTGTTGTCCTGCCGCGTCTTCTTTATATTATTGCCAAGAAGATGCAAAACAATGAAAATAATAAAATCATTATTTACCAAAAAAATAGAGTAAGTCAAAACCACATTGCAAATAAACATTCATTACAAATAAAGAAGCAGGGCGCGTCCGAGGGTGAGTATATACCTAATAAGAATATAATCACCCTCGGACGCGCCCTGCTTCTTTCCGACAGCCTTCCTTCCTAAGAATCAGCCCTTCCGTGGTGTAGAGAGAGGGTTTGTTACACTCCAAGGTGTTCCCCAGGTTGCCTTTCCTGAGCTTCGATCTTCCGGCTCTCGTTTAGTAGTTGTTGGAAACTACGCTGCATTAGGCCTACAAATTGGGTATGGGGTGTAGAGAGATGGTGTGTTCCACTCCAAGGTGTTCTCCAGGTTGCCTTTCCTGAGCTTCGATCTTCCGGCTCTCGTTTAGTAGTTGTTGGAAACTACGCTGCATTAGGCCTACAAATTGGGTATGGGGTGTAGAGAGATGGTGTGTTCCACTCCAAGGTGTTCTCCAGGTTGCCTTTCCTGAGCTTCGATCTTCCGGCTCTCGTTTAGTAGTTGTTGGAAACTACGCTGCATTAGGCCTACAAATTGGGTATGGGGTGTAGAGAGATGGTGTGTTCCACTCCAAGGTGTTCTCCAGGTTGCCTTTCCTGAGCTTCGATCTTCCGGCTCTCGTTTAGTAGTTGTTGGAAACTACGCTGCATTAGGCCTACAAATTGGGTATGGGATGTAGAGAGATGGTGTGTTCCACTGTAGAGAGATGGTGTGTACCACTCCAAGGTGTTCCCCAGGTTTCCTCGCCAATGCTTCGATCATCATGCTCTCGTTTAGTAGTTGTTGGAAACTACGCTGCATTGGGCCTACAAATTGGGTATGGGGTGTAGAGAGATGGTGTGTTCCACTCCAAGGTGTTCTCCAGGTTGCCTTTCCTGAGCTTCGATCTTCCGGCTCTCGTTTAGTAGTTGTTGGAAACTACGCTGCATTAGGCCTACAAATTGGGTATGGGGTGTAGAGAGATGGTGTGTTCCACTCCAAGGTGTTCTCCAGGTTGCCTTTCCTGAGCTTCGATCTTCCGGCTCTCGTTTAGTAGTTGTTGGAAACTACGCTGCATTAGGCCTACAAATTGGGTATGGGGTGTAGAGAGATGGTGTGTTCCACTCCAAGGTGTTCCCCAGGTTTCCTCGCCAATGCTTCGATCATCATGCTCTCGTTTAGTAGTTGTTGGAAACTCCGCTGCATTGGGCCTACAAATTGGGTATGGGGTGTAGAGAGATGGTGTGTTCCACTCCAAGGTGTTCTCCAGGTTGCCTTTCCTGAGCTTCGATCTTCCGGCTCTCGTTTAGTAGTTGTTGGAAACTACGCTGCATTAGGCCTACAAATTGGGTATGGGATGTAGAGAGATGGTGTGTTCCACTGTAGAGAGATGGTGTGTTCCACTCCAAGGTGTTCCCCAGGTTTCCTCGCCAATGCTTCGATCATCATGCTCTCGTTTAGTAGTTGTTGGAAACTACGCTGCATTAGGCCTACAAATTGGGTATGGGGTGTAGAGAGATGGTGTGTTCCACTCCAAGGTGTTCCCCAGGTTTCCTCGCCAATGCTTCGATCATCATGCTCTCGTTTAGTAGTTGTTGGAAACTACGCTGCATTAGACCTACAAATTGGGTATGGGGTGTAGAGAGATGGTGTGTTCCACTCCAAGGTGTTCTCCAGGTTGCCTTTCCTGAACTTCTATCTTCAGGCTCTCATTAAATTGTGGTTAAACGGAACAACTGCATTTGGCGTACTAGTTCGTTTGGGGCCTACTATCGGTGTCTGCCGCTCCTTGCTGTTCTCCTGGTTTCCTGTCCTGAAATTCCGTTTTCAGGCGCTCGTTAAGTAGTTGTTAATGTTAGACTGCATTTGGCCTACTAGTTGGGTTGGGGCCTACTATCGGTGTCTGCCACTCCTTGCTGTTCTCCTCCACTGAACAAAGCTGTGCCGCCTGTTTACTACTGTTGCCAATTTTGAACTGCATTTCGACTACTTACTGATTTGGGCCTACTCTCTGTGTCAGCCTCTCATTCCAGTTGTCCTCCACTGCAATGCCCCCTGGTTATTCCTGTGTTACCAATTTTGAACTGCATTTAGCCCACTTTATTCTTTGGGCCTATATCTGTGTTTCCTCCTCATCCTGCCCATTGCCCAGCCAGTGATAGATGAGTCTGCTGGTACATTGACCCATAACGCAACATTCCCCGTGCACGCTACACAACAACATTGTGACCCTGCTGAAAGTCAGGTTGCTCTTCCCGCATACCATACCACCTTACACGGGGACAAAGAGGAAGGTGCAGATGAAAGTGCAGGTTCCTTCATCAGGTGGGGGGAGGAATACTAGTTGGCGACGTCACTGGCACAGGGCCTCTCATAGTACGCAAAAGTGTTGCTGCTGGTGGGAGGCGCCCCCGCCGTGCAAACACACCGCTGTACTTTGAGGGGCCCTGTGCCAGTGCCAATGCCAACGAGTGGGCCCCCCCTGCTTGCTCAGGATCACAGCACTTGCAAAGTTGAAATACTTACCTCTCCCTGCTCCACTGCCGTGACGTGGTCCAGATTTCCTGGGCCCACTAATTACTTGAACCAGCCCTACCCACCACAACTTTAGCCAAATGACCCCCAATTTCAAATGCCTTCCAATTATTATAAGGTAAATTACGCTTGACAAGCTTCATTAAGAAGAATGGATGGTTTTGACATTAAAATGGGCACTCTAGGTGTTTTCCTGGCCCCCACTCACTGCCGACTATGCTGCCCCATTGACTTGCATTGGGTTTCGTGTTTCGGTCGATTCCGACTTTACGTCATAATCGGCCGATTTCACTCGACCCGACTTTTGAGATAGTCGGGTTTCGCGAAACCCGGCTCGACTCTAAAAAGGTCAAGGTCGCTCAACTCTAAAAATGACCATTTTATTTAAAATTATTTAATCTGTCCAATTACTTTTGGTCCCTTTAACCCCTCTGTGACCTTAGACATACTATCCCGTCGAGGTGCCCTGGGCTTATCTGACCCTGGACGGGATAGTACGTCATAGCCGATCGGCCGCGCTCACGGGGGGAGCGCGGCCGATCGCGGCCGGGTGTCAGCTGCTTATCGCAGCTGACATCGGCACTATGTGCCAGGAGCGGTCACGGACCGCCCCCGGCACACTAACCCCTGGCACACCGCGATCAAAGATGATCGCGATGTGCCGGCGGTGCAGGGAAGCACCGCGCAGGGAGGGGGCTCCCTGCGGGCTTCCCTGAGCCCCCCGCAGCAACGCGATGTGATCGCGTTGCTGCGAGGGTCTCCTCACCTCCCTCCCTGCTCGAGCCCCGGATCCAAGATGGCCGCGGATCCGGGTCCTGCAGGGAGGGAGGTGGCTTCACAGAGCCTGCTTAGAGCAGGCACTGTGAAGTCTGCAGCGCTGCATGTCAGATCAGTGATCTGACAGAGTGCTGTGCAAACTGTCAGATCACTGATCTGTGATGTCCCCCCCTGGGACAAAGTAAAAAAGTAAAAAAAAATTTTTCCAAATGTGTAAAAAAAATAAAAAAAAATATTCCAAAATAATGAAAAAAAAAAAAAATATTATTCCCATAAATACATTTCTTCATCTAAATAAAAAAAAAAAAAACAATAAAAGTACACATATTTAGTATCGCCGCGTCCGTAACGACCCGACCTATAAAACTGTCCCACTAGTTAACCCCTTCAGTAAACACCGTAAGAAAAAAAAAAAAAAACGAGGCAAAAAACAACGCTTTATTATCATACCGCCGAACAAAAAGTGGAATAACACGCGATCAAAAGGACAGATATAAATAACCATGGTACCGCTGAAAGCGTCATATTGTCCCGCAAAAAAAGAGCCGCCATACAGCATCATCAGCAAAAAAATAAAAAAGTTATAGTCCTGAGAATAAAGTGATGCAAAAATAATTATTTTTTCTGTAAAATAGTTTTTATCGTATAAAAGCACCAAACCATAAAAAAATGATATAAATGAGGTATCGCTGTAATCGTACTGACCCGAAGAATAAAACTGATTTATCAATTTTACCAAACGCGGAACGGTATAAACGCCGCCCCCAATAGAAATTCATGAATAGCTGGCTTTTGGTCATTCTTCCTCACAAAAATCGGAATAAAAAGCGATAAAAAAATGTCACGTGCCCAAAAATGTTTTCAATAAAAACGTCAACTTGTCCCGCAAAAAACAAGACCTCACATGACTCTGTGGACCAAAATATGGAAAAATTATAGCTCTCAAAATGTGGTATTGCAAAAAATATTTTTTGCAATAAAAAGGGTCTTTCAGTGTGTGACGGCTGCCAATCATAAAAATCCGCTAAAAAACTCGCTATAAAAGTAAATCAAACCCCCCTTCATCACCCCCTTAGTTAGGGAAAAATAAAAAAAAATGTATTTATTTCCATTTTCCCATTAGGGCTAGGGTTAGGGCTAGGGCTAGGGTTAGGGCTAGGGTTAGGGCTAGGGCTAGGGTTAGGGTTAGGGCTAGGGTTAGGGCTAGGGTTAGGGCTAGGGTTAGGGATAGGGCTAGGGTTAGGGCTAGGGTTAGGGCTAGGGTTAGGGTTAGGGCTAGGGTTAGGGTTGGGGCTACAGTTAGGGTTGGGGCTAAAGTTAGGGTTAGGGTTTAGATTACATTTACAGTTGGGAATAGGGTTGGGATTAGGGTTAGGGGTGTGTCAGGGTTAGAGGTGTGGTTAGGGTTATCGTTGGAATTAGGGTTAGGGGTGTGTTTAGATTAGGGTTTCAGTTATAATTGGGGGGTTTCCACTGTTTCGGCACATCAGGGGCTCTCCAAACACGACATGGCGTCCGATCTCAATTCCAGCCAATTCTGCGTTGAAAAAGTAAAACAGTGCTCCTTCCCTTCCGAGCTCTCCTGTGTGCCCAAACAGGGGTTTACCCCAACATATGGGGTATCAGCGTACTCAGGACAAATTGGACAACAACTTTTGTGGACCAATTTCTCCTGTTACCCTTGGGAAAATACAAAACTGGGGGCTAAAAAATAATTTTTGTGAGAAAACAAAAAGATTTTTTATTTTCACGGCTCTGCATTATAAACTGTAGTGAAACACTTGGGGGTTCAAAGTTCTCACAACACATCTAGATAAGTTCATTGAGGGGTCTAGTTTCCAATATGGAGTCACTTGTGGGGGGTTTCTACTGTTTAGGTACATTAGGGGCTCTGCAAACGCAATGTGACGCCTGCAGACCAATCCATCTAAGTCTGCATTCCAAATGATGCTCCTTCCCTTCCGAGCCCTCCCATGCGCCCAAACGGTGGTTCCCCCCCACATATCGGGTATCAGCGTACTCAGGACAAATTGGACAACAACATTTAGGGTCCAATTTCTCCTGCTAACCTTGGAAAAATACAAAACTGGGGGCTAAAATATAATTTTTGTGGAAAAAAAAATATTTTTTATTTGCATGGCTCTGCGTTATAAACTGTAGTGAAATACTTGGGGGTTCAAAGCTCTCACAACACATCAAGATGAGTTCCTTAGGGGGTCTACTTTCCAAAATGGTGTCACTTGTGGGGGGTTTCTACTGTTTAGGTACATTAGGGGCTCTGCAAACGCAATGTGACGCCTGCAGACCATTCCATCTAAGTCTGCATTCCAAATGGCGCTCCTTCCCTTCCGAACCCTCCCATGCGCCCAAACGGTGGTTCCCCCCCACATATGGGGTATCAGCGTACTCAGGACAAATTGGACAACAACTTTTGGGGTCCAATTTCTCCTGTTACCCTAGGGAAAATACAAAACTGGGGGCTAAAAAATAATTTTTGTGGGAAAAAAATTTTGTTTTATTTTTATGGCTCTGCATTATAAACTTCTGTGAAGCCCTTGGTGGGTCAAAGTGCTCACCACACATCCAGATAAGTTCCTTAGGGGGTCTACTTTCCAAAATGGTGTCACTTGTGGGGGGTTTCAATGTTTAGGCACATCAGTGGCTCTCCAAACGCAACATGGCGTCCCATCTCAATTCCTGTCAATTTTGCATTGAAAAGTCAAATAGCGCTCCTTCCCTTCCGAGCTCTCCCATGCGCCCAAACAGTGGTTTACTGCCACATATGGGGTATCAGCGTACTCAGGACAAATTGGACAACAACTTTTTGGGTCCAATTTCTCCTGTTACCCTTGGTAAAATAAAACAAATTGGAGCTGAAGTAAATTTTTTGTGTAAAAAAGTTAAATGTTCATTTTTATTTAAACATTCCAAAAATTCCTATTAAACACCTGAAGGGTTAATAAACTTCTTGAATGTGGTTTTGAGCACCTTGAGGGGTGCAGTTTTTAGAATGGTGTCACACTTGGGCATTTTCTATCATATAGACCCCTCAAAATGACTTCAAATGAGACGTGGTCCCTAAAAAAAAATGGTGTTGTAAAAATGAGAAATTGCTGGTCAACTTTTAACCCTTATAACTCCCTAACAAAAAAAAAAATTGGTTCCAAAATTATGCTGATGTAAAGGAGACATGTGGGAAATGTTACTTATTAAGTATTTTGTGTGACATATCTCTGTGATTTAATTGCATAAAAATTCAAAGTTTGAAAATTGCAAAATTTTCAAAATTTTCGCCAAATTTCCGTTTTTTTCACAAATAAACGCAGGTACTATCAAAGAAATTTTACCACTATCATGAAGTACAATATGTCACGAGAAAACAATGTCAGAATCACCAGGATCCGTTGAAGCGTTTCGGAGTTATAACCTCATAAAGGGACAGTGGTCAGAATTGTAAAAATTGGCCTGGTCATTAACGTGCAAACCACCCTTGGGGGTAAAGGGGTTAAAAGCGGGGTGGCACATATTAAGGAGCTGAAACTCCTAAACCCTTCATCCAAATTTAATGTGGATACCCTCAAATGAAAGCTGAAGGTCTGAACTTCAATTGCATCTGGATTGTTTTGTTTAAAATTCATTGTGGTAATGTCTATAACCAAAATAAGAAAAATGTTGTCTCTGTCCAAATATATATGGACCTAACTGTATATAGAATATAGCACTAGAACAACCATCACTAAATTACTTTGTCGCCAGAATCACTATCTGATCAGGAATACATATTTACAACAGGAATATGGCACCAGAACCATCATCAGTTTTGTTGCCTGCTGTATTTGTTGCATGACAGACACAAAAACCTTCCTACATATCACTTTATTTATAATGGCTGTTTAGTTTCCGTTAGGCTATGCATCAAATGCTGGACACCTTAACTGAAAGCAAACAGCACCCATGATAATTAAGCAATATTAGTTTCCATGCCTATCCTTGTGGCCGACGTTTCAAATATAGGATGTCAGGGACGAGTATCACTATTTGTCCCTGGTATTGTGTAAATAGTCTGCAAATAATGAGTGATTCTATAACTAACGTTGAAATTGCACTCCCTGTTCAGCCTCACTCTTAGGCCATGTTCACACTATGCGGTTTTTACTGCGGAACTGCGTCGATTTTGCCGCTGCGGGTCCGCAGCTGTTTTCCATGCAGGGTACAGTACAATGTTACCCTATGGAAAACAGAAACCGCAGTGCACATGATGCGGAAAAACCCGAAAAAAAACGCGCAGAATTGCTGCGGAAAAAAAGAAGGACCATGTCACTTCTTTGTGCAGAATCGCAGCGATTCTGCACCCATAGAAGTGCATTGATCCGCTTACTTCCCGCATGGGGCTATGCCCACCATGCGGGAAGTAATGCGGATAATGTGCGGGTTATACCCGGGGTGGAGGAGAGGAGACTCTCCTCCAGGCCCCGGGAACCATATTTGTATTAAAAAAAAAGAATAAAAATAAAAAATCATGTTATACTCACCCTCGGAAGTCTCAGCGCTGCACGCGGCCGTCCGGTCTCAGGTTTGCTATGCGACTAGGACCTTCAGTGACGTCGCGGTCACATGACCGTGACGTCACCGAAGGTCCTGGTCGCACAGCATCTTTGGAACCGGACGGCCGCATGCAGCGCCGAGGAGATCGGGAGGTCAGAGGGTGAGTATATCATCATGATTTTATTATTTTTAACATTACTATTGATGCTGCATATTGCTGCATATGCAGCATCAATAGTAGGGGTAAATCCCGCAGCGGAACCCGCAGGACAAACCGCGATAAATCTGCAGGGATAACCGCAGCGGGTTTGCCCTGCAGATTTATCAAATCCGCTGCGGGAGAACCCGCAGAATAAAAAGCAACGTGTGAATGTGGCCTTAAAGTACACCATGTTTTTACTTTTTATATAAAGTCTTTAGAATGGTGGCGCAAAATGTCACCGCTATTATAAATTCCTGCAGCAGTACCAACAAACCTCCACAGCAAGTTTGTAAAAAAGTAAGTCTACGAAAAAAAAAAAAAATTATATATATATATATATATATATATATATATATATATATATATATATATACATACAATGGTATATATAGGTATGCGCTGGAAAAGTAGCAGAGAGGAATGGCAAAAGTTGGAAATGTCCTTTAAAAACAAATGACCACTTGTGAAATGTCCAGATGTTATAGTCTAGTACCTAAAGCACCGCGGGTATATCCCCAGTGTGTTCACTTCATGTATGTAGCCAAAGAGTTCATGAAAGGCACTTAGAAAGTTTTCCTACCTCCGTTGCTGGCTGGAAGTCTATAGCGTTATTCCTGTTCCAGAGGCATTCAGGCATAGAGAAGTGATGTGAACAGGTGGCTGCCCCGGCCGGCGGCAAGTCACCACCAACTGACCTCTGAGTGGAGACGGGATCCTGCAGAGCCGACGCCGCGTGTAATAGCGGCGGTGAGTACAAACGGTGCGCAGGACCTAAGTGACGTGATCCATCACGTGACCGTAACCCCCCGGGGAGTGAGTACGAAGTTCAGCTAGGACCAAACAACCGACGCGTTTCGGAGACGCCTGTCTCCTTCCTCAGGGTTGATTATTATTATTATTTATTTATAAATTGATCTCTGCCTCGTGCTCATCGTCCTTATATAGCTGCTTATACAGTAAGCTGACTTATTGAAAGCCAAAAAGTTCAATGCCCATATTCAGTCCTCTTGGTGCGATAGTATCCAGGAGGAAAATCCATTTTGTCTCTGCACGTGACATTGCCTTAATAAAATCGCCACCTCTCCAATGGCGGTGTACCACCACTATGCCAGTTATTTTCATCTCTCGTACTATCCCGCCATGGTATTCTATAAAATGTTGAGAAAGTTGGTGACCCATAAATTTATTTATAATATTACGGATGTGCTCGCTCATCCTTATTTTTAAGGGTCGTTTCGTTATTCCCACATAGAATTTACCACATGGGCATTCTATAATGTAAATCACCCCTGTTGTGGAGCATGTGATACAGTCCCTAATTTGGATTGTCCTATCTCCTTTTTTAATAAACATGCATTTCTGTGTTATTTGCTTGCATACATTACATTTGCCGCATGGAAAAAAACCTCTCAGTTTAGTGTGTGTGAGAGAAGACTGTACCAGGGAAGATTTTTTCTGGACCGTAGGGGCTATCATATTTCCTAAGTTTTGACCTTTTTTATATACAAAGCGTGGCTGGTTGCTGATGTTATCTCCCAATATTTTGTCATTCTTTAAGATGTGCCAATGTCTGCTGACTATTTTACGGAAAAAATGTGAGTTTGTGTTGTACTTTGTGATAATGGGAATGGATTCGAGAATTGCTTTAGATTTTGGGACTGGATTGATGAGTTCCTGTCTATGTCTACTTACGGCCATTTCTTTTGATTTTTCTAACATCATTGCGTTATACCCTTTTTCCAGGAATTTTTTGTGAGTGTTTGTGATTCTATCTCAAAATCCTGGGGCCTGGAGCAATTACGATGAATCCTAGTGAACTGACTACCTGGAATATTAACCCCTCTCTGACCTTAGATGTACTATCCCGTTGAGGTGCCCTGGGCCTATCTGACCCTTGACTGGATAGTACGTCATAGCGATCGGCCGCGCTCAAGGGGGGAGCGCGGCCGATCGCGGCCGGGTGTCAGCTGCCTATCGCAGCTGACATCCGGCACAATGTGCCAGGAGCGGACACGGACCGCCCCGGCACATTAACCCCTGGCACACCGCGATCAAACATGATCGCGGTGTGCCGGCGGTACAGGGAAGCATCGCGCAGGGAGGGGGCTCCCCTGAGCCCCCCGCAGCAACGCGATGTGATCGCGTTGCTGCGAGGGTCTCCCTTCCTGCTCCAGGCCCGGATCCAAGATGGCCACGGCATTCGGGTCCTGCAGGGAGGGGGTTGGCTTACCAAGTGCCTGCTCAGAGCAGGCGCTTGGTAAGCCTGCAGCACTGTAAGTCAGATCGGTGATCTGACAGAGTGCTGTGCAAACTGTCAGATCACCGATCTGTGATGTCCCCCCCCTGGGACAAAGTAAAAAGTAAAAAATAAATTCCAAATGTGCAAAAAAAAAAAAAAAAATCCTAAATAATGAAAAAAAATATATATATTATTCCCATAAATAAATTTCTTTATCTAAATAAAAAAAAAAAAACAATATAAGTACACACATTTAGTATCGCTGCGTCCGTAACGACCCCACCTATAAAACTATATCACTAGTTAACCCCTTCAGTGAACACCGTAAAAAAAAAAAAAGAGGCAAAAAAAAGGCAAAAAACAACGCTTTATTATCATACCGCCAAACAAAAAGTGGAATAACACGCGATCAAAAAGACAGATATAAATAACCATGGTACCGCTGAAAATGTCATCTTGTCCCGCAAAAAATGAGCCACCGCACAGCATCATCAGCGAAAAAATAAGAGTTATAGTCCTCAGAATAAACCGATGCAAAAATAATTATTTTTTCTGTAAAATAGTTTTTATCGTATAAAAGCGCCAAAACTTAAAAAAAATTATATAAATGAGGTTTCGCTGTAATCGTACTGACCCGAAGAATAAAACTGCTTTATCCATTTTACCAAACGCAGAACGGTATAAACGCCTCCCCCAAAAGAAGTTCATGAATAGCTGGTTTTCGGTCATTCTGCCTCATTCTGCCTCACGTTATGGACCGGGCCAATTTTTACAATTCTGACCACTGTCCCTTTATGAGGTTATAACTCTGGAACGCTTCAACGGATCCCAGTGATTCTGACATTGTTTTCTCGTGACATATTGTACTTCATGGTAGTGGTAAAATTTCTTTGATATTACCTGTGTTTATTTGTGAAAAAAACGGAAATATGGCGAAAATTTTGAAAATTTTGCAATTTTCCAACTTTGAATTTTTATGCAATTAAATCACAGAGATATATCACACAAAATACTTAATAAGTAACATTTTCCACATGTCTACTTTACATCAGCACAATTTTGGAACCAAAATTTTTTTTTGTTAGGGAATTATAAGGGTTAAAAGTTGACCAGCAATTTCTCATTTTTACAACACCATTTTATTTTAGGGACCACATCTCATTTGAAGTCATTTTGAGGGGTCTATATGATAGAAAATACCCAAGTGTGACACCATTCTAAAAACTGCACCCCTCAAGGTTCTCAAAACCACATTCAAGAAGTTTATTAACCCTTCAGGTGTTTCACAGGAATTTTTGGAATGTTTAAATAAAAATTAACATTTAACTTTTTTTCACAAAAAATTTACTTCAGCTCCAATTTGTTTTATTTTACCAAGGGTTACAGGAGAAAATGGACCCCAAACCTTGTTGTACAATTTGTCCTGAGTACGCCGATACCCCATATGTGGAGGTAAACCACTGTTTGGGCGCATGACAGAGCTTGGAAGCGAAGGAGTGCCATTTGACTTTTCAATGCAAAATTGACTGGAATTGAGATGGGACGCCATGTTGCGTTTGGAGAGCCACTGATGTGCCTAAACATTGAAACCCACAAGTGACACCATTTTGGAAAGTAGACCCCCTAAGGAACTTATCTAGAGGTGTGGTGAGCACTTTGACCCACCAAGTGCTTCACAGAAGTTTATAATGCAGAACCGTAAAAATAAAAAATCATTTTTTTTTCACAAAAATTATCTTTTCGCCCCCAATTTTTTATTTTCCCAATGGTAAGAGAAGAAATTGGAACCAAAAAGTTGTTGCACAATTTGTCCTGAGTACTCTGATACCCCATATGTGGGGGTAAACCACTGTTTGGGCACATGGGAGAGCTCGGAAGGGAAGGAGCGCCGTTTGACCTTTGCGTTTGAAGAGCCACTGATGTGCCTAAACAGTAGAAACCCCCCACAAGTGACCCCATATTGGAAACTAGACCCCCCCACGAACTTATCTAGATGTGTTGTGAGAACTTTGAGCCCCCAAGTGTTTCACTACAGTTTATAACGCAGAGCTGTGAAAATAAAAAATAAAAATTTTCCCACAAAAATTATTTTTTAGCCCCCAGTTTTGTATTTTCCCAAGGGTAACAGGAGAAATTGGACCCCAAAAGTTGTTGTCCAATTTGTCCTGAGTATGCTGATACCCCATATGTTGGGGTAAACTCCTGTTTGGGCACACGGGAGAGCTCGGAAGGGAAGGAACACTGTTTTACTTTTTCAACGCAGAATTGGCTGGAATTGAGATCGGACGCCATGTCGCGTTTGGAGAGCCCCTGATGTGTCTAAACAGTGGAAACCCCCCAATTATAACTGAAACCCTAATCCAAACACACCCCTAACCCCAATTCCAACGGTAACCCTAACCACACCTCTAACCCAGACACACCCCTAACCCTAATCCCAACCCTATTCCTAACCGCAAATGTAATCCAAACCCTAACTTTAGCCCCAACCCTAACTGTAGCCTTAACCCTAACTGTAGCCTTAACCCTAACCATAACCCTAGCCCTAACCCTAACCCTAACCCTAGCCCTAACCCTAACCATAACCCTAGCCCCAACCCTAGCCCTAACCCTAGCCCTAACCTTAACCCTAGCCCTAACCCTAATGGGAAAATGGAAATAAATACATTTTTTTAATTTTTTTTATTTTTCCCTAATTAAGGGGGTGATGAAGGGGGGTTTGATTTACTTTTATAGCGAGTTTTTTAGCGGATTTTTATGATTGGCAGCCGTCACACACTGAAAGACGCTTTTTATTTCAAAAAATATTTTTTGCGTTACCACATTTTGAGAGCTATAATTTTTCCATATTTTGGTCCACAGAGTCATGTGAGGTCTTGTTTTTTGCGGGACGAGTTGATGTTTTTATTGGTAACATTTTCGGGCACGTGACATTTTTTGATCGCTTTTTATTCCGATTTTTGTGAGGCAGAATTACCAAAAACCAGCTATTCATGAATTTCTTTTGGGGGAGGCGTTTATACCGTTCCGCGTTTGGTAAAATTGATAAAGCAGTTTTATTCTTTGGGTCAGTACGATTACAGCGACACCTCATTTATATCATTTTTTTAATGTTTTGGCGCTTTTATATGATAAAAACTATTTTATAGAAAAAATAATTATTTTTGCATCGCTTTATTCTGAGGACTATAACTTTTTTATTTTTTTGCTGATGTTGCTGTATTGCGGCTCGTTTTTTGCGGGACAAGATGACGCTTTCAGCGGTACCATGGTTATTTATATCTGTCTTTTTAATCCCGTGTTATTCCACTTTTTGTTTGGCGGTATGATAATAAAGCGTTGTTTTTTGCCTCATTTTTTTTTTTTTTTCTTACGGTGTTTACTGAAGGGGTTAACTAGTGGGACAGTTTTATAGGTCGGGTCGTTACGGACGCGGCGATACTAAATATGTGCACTTTTATTGTTGTTTTTTTTTAGATAAAGAAATGTATTTATGGGAACAATAATTTTTTTTTTTTTCATTATTTAGGATTTTTTTTTTTTTTTTTTACATACTTGTAAATTTTTTTTTTTTACTTTTTTACTTTGTCCCAGGGGGGGACAATACAGATCGGTGATCTGACAGTTTGCACAGTACTCTGTCAGATCACTGATCTGTCTCAGAGCGCTGCAGCGTAAGACACCTCCCTCCCTGCAGGACCCGGATCCGCGGCCATCTTGGATCCGGGATTTGCTGCAGGGAGGAAGGTAGGAGACCCCCGGAGCAACGCGATCACATCGCGTTGCTGCGGGGGGCTCAGGGAAGCCCGCAGGGAGCCCCCTCCCTGCGCGATGCTTCCCTGTACCGCCGGCACATCACGATCATGTTTGATCGCGGTGTGCCGGGGGTTAATGTGCCGGGGGCGGTCCGTGACCGCTCCTGGCACATAGTGCCGGATGTCAGCTGCGATAAGCAGCTGACACCCGTCCGCGATCGGCCGCGCTCCCCCCGTGAGCGCGGCCGATCGCCTATGACGTACTATTCTGTCCTTGGGAAGTAAGGCCTACCCCACATGGACGGAATAGTACGTCTAATGGCAGAAAGGGGTTAAATTTGAATTTATTGCACTTTTTGTCACTTATTTTTCTAATTTCATCTATTACCACAGTCTGAAATGTATCCATCTGTTCAGAATATTCATTTACTGGATGGAATTTAGATCTATTTCTAAGATTCGTATGAATGTATATACTTTCTTGAACAGATTCTACATTATTGACGGGAGGGTTCTTTATATAGTATCTCTGGATTGCCAATTTTCGCATGAACAGCTTGTTACCAATATATGCCTCGAATTTGTTAAATCCACTGACTGGAGCATATTTAAGGCCTTTCTGTAATAGAGACAATTCATCCTGCCCCAAATGTGTTTTACTTAAATTAAAGATAGTAGGCATATTTCTATTAGAATTATCTAATGCCCTTTTCTTTTTGGTGAGTTTCCCGCCTCTACAACTCCTTTTCCTTGTTTTTTTCCGGCTACACAGAAAAAAGGGTGTTTGGTATTATTTTTAGTACTGTTTTTTATGCTGTTTTTGGTAATTTTCTTACCATTCTGATTGGATTGGCCTGTACCATTCAGAGGTCCACCCCTTTTAGATGTTTTTCCCACATTCACCTGGGAATTCTGTGTGCAGTCTGCTAGTGATTGAGAGGTGTCCACCAAAGTTTGAAAGCGATTGTGAATTGCTGTGGAAGTAGAAGGGGAAGTGGTCAGGGGTTGATGTGTATCCCCCTGAATAACTATGGGAAAATTTAAGGGACTAGTGGGACCATAGTCCACATTGGGAGCAACTGTCCCAGATGGAGAAGGGGTGGTGGGATCTATGGAGAAACTTTCTGAAATGGAACTAGTTTCAAGAGTACTTCCCTCTATCTGGTCAATAATCTCAAAAGCTGATTCATTCAGTGGAATATCCCTAAATGTGCATACAGGAACTGCATCCCTCCCGAATTTTTTCTTTTTTCTTTCTATGATTTCCTGTTCTTTACTTTTAATTCTAATCCGGATGCTGTTAGAGATTTTTTCAATCTCTGGATGCTTTCTATTGGGTCTGATAGTGTCTCAACATTTTATAGAATACCATGGCGGGATAGTACGAGAGATGTAAATAACTGGCATAGCGGTGGTACACCGCCATTGGAGAGGTGGTGATTTTATTAAGGCAATGTCACGTACAGAGACAAAATGGATTTTCCTCCTGGAGATTACTGTATAAGCATCTATATAAGGACGATGAGTACGAGGCAGGGATCAACCCTGAGGAAGGAGACAGGCGTCTCCGAAACGCGTCGGTTGTTTGGTCCTAGCTGCACTTCGTACTCACTCCCCGGGGGTTACGGTCACGTGACGGATCACATCACTTAGGTCCTGCGCACTGTTTGTACTCACCGCTGCTATTACACGCGGCGTCGGCTCTGCAAGATCCCGTCTCCACTCGGAGGTCAGTTGGTGGTGACTTGCCGCCGGCCGGGGCAGCCACCTGTTCACATCACTTCTCTATGCCTGAATGCCTCTGGAACAGGAATAACGCCATAGACTTCCAGCCAGCAACGGAGGTAGGAAAACTTTCCAAGTGCCTTTCATGAACTCTTTGGCTACATGAAGTGAACACACCAGGGATGTACCCGCAGTGCTTTAGGTACTAGACTATAACATTGGGACATTTCACAAGTGGTCATTTGTTTTTAAAGGACATTTCCACCTTTTGCCATTCCTGTCTGCTATTTTTCCAGCACATACCTATATATATATATATTATATATATATATGTTTTTACTTTTGCTTGCATTTTTTGGTGAAAAAGATAACAATTCTAGTGGAAGTGATCATCAGAGATTGTTACCTGAACAATTGAAGTAGGGTGCATTAGGGGTCCTGTTACGAGGTTGTGATTGTCGAGCTCCTCCCACACCACTGATTTCTGTGTACACTGTGCATAGGCAGAAAGCAGGTCCTGCTCTTCCTCCAGCTGTCACACGTCCTTACTCGGAGCTTTTCAACGGACCTTAGTGTGGTATACACCAGTGACTCATACAAAAGTGGGATTCCGACCTGCGGTTCATCTCATTTGCAAAAAGACAGATGTCCCTTGAGAAAGGCTAAATGTACCGAAACGTTGGGAAAATTTCACATATGTCTATCGTATAAATTGCAGAATTTTTTGAGTGGAATCCTACCATCATTTATATTTTTTTTAAATAAAATAATATCCATCTTTAAAAGCAACTTTAGTGTGCCGGAGTCTATTTATACTATATTGGACTTATTTTCTCCAGAGCACCTTCCTCTTGACAGTGAGCACCCTTATAACGTCTTTTTTGACATACTCTCTTGGCTGTCCTCAGACTGGCTGGTCACTATCCTGTCTGCTGTATCACCCCAGACTGAACCTGTACGATATATCAATGATGGAAATAACGGTCTGGCTCACTTGTGCCTGTGGTTCTCCCCTGCGGATGTCCACTTCCACATTGGGGTCCTCACCGGGTCTTCAGTCCTTGACCTGCGCCGACTGTCCATTGGCTTTGACGAACAAGGTCAGGACTGCGGGTCTTGACTGGCGTGGTTTGGTCCATACAACAAACCACTGGTTCAGGCCTCCTGGTACGTTACGGTGTCTCCGTTTCTATGTCCCCCTTAGCGCGTATCCTGCTGCTCTATTGGTTGGCGCCAAAATCTTTCCCGCCTTGCTACTTTGACCTCTTATGCCAGGGACCTGCATCATTCAGGTCATCTGACCCTGTGCTCCATCTAGACTCGTCCTTCCCGAAACTCTTCCCTTTCCAGTTGGTTCCGCTGGGTTCTGTTTGGGCAGAAGGTGGCAGTCTCCGGATACAAATACAGCACAGTGCTGGGGAATCTCATCTTCTGCAGCACACCGTCTTACCTAAGGGAATTCATCTTCCTAGTGTGACCGTGGCTCACGTTCATGCACAGGTGACCTATACTTGTACAGTACATAACATTTTTGCACAAAATATTTGGGTAGTGTACCCATAAAGGCCTCCTTGTAAATGCACAGCAAATACCCAACAATAAAAGTTTTATAGATCTCAGTATAACGCTGTGGATATAAAAAGTCACTCCCTTTAAAATTCCAGATTTTTGTCAAAAATCCCACACGAAGAATTATTTCAGAACATTTTCCGCCTTTAATGTCACCCATCATCTGCACAATTCAATTGAAAAATAAACAATTTAAAATAAATCTTTTTGGGTGAAAAAAAAGAAATACAGAGCAATAAAGTATTGTAGGTGCATATATATGCACACCCTCTAATGAATACTTGAAGTACCCTTTGAATTTATGACAGCACGCAGTTTTTTGGTAGGAGCCTATCCGTATGAAACATCTAGAAGTGGCTATTTTTGCCCATTCTTCCTTGCAGCAATCCAGATCTGTCAGATCTCCTGTGTAGAGCGCCCTCTACAGGACACCCACAGATTTTCAGTTGGATTCAGGTCAGGGATCTGTGTGGCCCAAACAATTTTCTTTTGGGTTTGATATTATCAATATGAGACTAAGGTACTGCCCATGTAAAGGCAGGAGCCATTGCATGGGGCACAACATGGTTAGATAGCCTGTCTACCTATTACAAGTCTCCCACGAGGCTACACGGAGTACAACGTCTGAACTGGGTGAGATCTAAAACAATTTTCACCTGACTGTTTAATTCATAGAACCCATGAGATAAGTGTTTGATACCCACACTGAGGTCTCTTTCTCTATTAGATTTTACATACATACAGTACGTCCATAGTTAGATTTCAACAGGTTATTTAACTGTGGATGCAGTTTCCAAGTTGAAAGTATTTTGGTAGAGACATAACAGTTAGTCACTTCACAAGGTAACCAACACATTTCCCAAACATTGCCTCATATAGCATTCCCGTATATTGCAGGTATGTGTGTCATCACCCCGTGGTCGGTGCTCATAGCCAGTGAGCATTTCTGCCACACACAGGCGATCTGACCATATCCTGTATGTAGTAGAGGCGATCAGCCAACTGCAGCTTCTAGTCTCCCATGGAGACTATTGAAGCATGCAAAAAAGTAAAAAAAAAATGTTTTAAAAAATATTTTAAAAATTAAAAAAAAAATAAAAGTTCAAATCACCCCCCTTTCGCCCCATTCAAAATAACACAATCAAAAAATTCAAATATACAAATCGGTAAACGGCGTAACGAGAAAAAAATTCAAAACGTCAGAATTACCTTTTTCTGGTCACCACGACATTGCAATAAAATGCAATAACGGGCAATCAAAAGATCATATCTAAACCAAAATGGCATCAATAAAAACATCATCTCGGGACACATAAAAAACAATACCTCACCCAGACGCAGATCACAAAAAATGGAGACACTACAGGTCTCGGAAAATGGTGCCATTTTTTTTTTTTTTTTTTTTTTTACCAAACTTTGGATTTTTTTTCACCACGTAAATAACAAAGAAACTAGACATGTTTGTGACCTAGAGAACCATAATGGCAGGTCAGTTTACGCATTTAGTGAACATCGTAAAAAAAAAAAAAAACACAGCAACTGTGGAATTGCTCTTTTTTTGCAATTTCACTGCACTTGGAATTTTTTTCCCCTTTTCTAGTACAAGATATGTGAAAACCAATGGTGTCTTTCAAAAGTACAACTTGTCCCACAAAAAAACAAGCCCACACATGGCCATATTTACAGAAAAATAAACAAGTTATGGCTCTGGGAAGAATTGGAGCAAAAAAACAAAAACGCAAAAGCAGATATTCCTCTGGTCGTGAAGGGGTTACGAAATGAAAAATCCTCCCAACCATAACATGGTGTACCCAACTCTCCTGAATCGCCTCTGTGTGCCCGAACAGACCTTAGGTGAACTGGGGAAGAGATGGGAGCCAGGCTGGGTGGATCAGGTTGCTAAGACCAGGAGGGTGCTGGTGTTTTCATATCTTGATGAAAAAATGTTAATTTTACCTTACGTTTTTAACATTTACAGCAATATTGGGTTCATGTATTCACTAGTCGCAGTGTGCCGACGCATCGTGTATGGATATGTTTGTACATTGGCCACATAGCATATTTGTGCACCTGTACATTAATTTAATACTAAAGTGTGCGGATCTATTTTTTAGCTAATGCATGTTATTGCTGACATTCAACATCTAGGAGAAATCCAGACAAAACTGATGACACCTTTCTAATTCGAGTACAGGTTTAAGGTATGGCTGCACAACCTGCGGCCCAGGCGCCACATTTAACCCATTCTATGCTTGCCTGTGTGGCTGTTTGCTTGTAGTTTCTGTAACAAAGAAAAGAGGGGTCACACACAGTCATCTCCATAACTTCTATAAATTTTAGGAGAATGGGGTCTCTAGATCGTTCGTTGTTACTCCAGAAGATATATGAGTTTTTCAGGTCGCCCACTATGCTTGTAAGGCCGGGATCACACATGCGAGAAAAACACGTCCGTGTCTCGCATGTGAAATCCAAGCTCTGGCGCCGGCACTGTGGAGCGAAGCGTGTGGCCGCATAGCAATACATGGAGCCGCACGCTCCGCTCTGGAGTGCTGGCACCAAAGCTTGGATTTCACATGCGAGACACGGACGTGTTTCTCGCATGTGTGATCCCGGCCTAAGTCTCTACATTGTAGTTTATGGCATTAAAGCTAACAATGGGGAAAGCCACATTCACGCAGGACCAAGGATGGACATATCTCTGGTGCACCCGATGCAGCTACACTGGGGACCAGAGGTGTAAGGGGGGCTCACCGACATTGATGCCTATTTTAGTGCATTTCCTTGTACTGCACAGGTGGTAATTTAATCACCTACACCAATAATGAGTTGGTGATTAAATTATCACCTGTGCAGTACAAGGAAATCCTGAAAACATGACCTGTTTGCAGCCCTCGAGGAATGCAGTTTGACACCCCTGGTATAGACCTACTATAGTAACAAAGGTCAGGGTCCATATCCTAAAATTCATTCAGCTACGTCAAAGCCCTGTACATACAGTGTAGTGAATGATGAGTCAGGGTGGGATTGTTGTAAACTTTCTCCATCCCACCCTGTGTCAGCAGGAACTGTATGAATGATTCAGGATATATAAGAGGTGCCCTGCAGCTTCCTGTACGTGGGTTACAGTCCTGGTGGGTGAGGAGCAGGGCTGATCATCTCCTGGTCTTGATGTCAGTGGCTGGGGCAAGAGGTCTCTGTTATTGATCCGTGTACTCAGGACTCTATTGACAGAAAGGACTGGGGACTGAGAGAAGGGCAGGAGCCTGGATGGACTAAGAGGCACCATAGAGCCACACATGCATCACCCAGGAGCCCAGGTCTGGTTACTGCTGCTGGGGTCACTGGCACAGATCACCCCCTGTGTGACCGCCCTGGACAGAAACTATTATGTGGCTGCTGTCATCACCGACTGGGACTACAGCAATGGGCAGAATGACAGGTAATCACCTCCAGACTGATCTGTGGGCAGAATGCAGGGCACTGTTGTAGTGCTGGCTGCAACCGTGTATATGTGATAGATCTGTTAAAAGCAATGTGAAAACTAAAGGAGAGATTTCTGTTATTCCTTCTTGCTGAATCCACTTCTGGATTTGACTTAAAAAACTGCTATGTTGTTTTTAGCTATTTTTTTCTCATAAAAGCCCTGCTTATTAAAGCACTTGTTATGATATAGTACAGGGACTATATATATATATATGTATATATATATATATATATATATATAAAAAAAAAATATATATATATATATACTGTAAATGTATTTTATCAGATTGCTGATGTAAAAGAAAAGACATTATTCTCAAGAACAAACATTATGGCTTTTTTCAAAAAGGGGTGCGTGAATTTAAATCCCGTACCACAGGCACCAGCTTTAAAATTAACTGCCTCGTAAATTGCCAATCTTGTTACGTTATTTATTTAATTGAGTGTGGCTGTGGTTTGCAATACATCGGTCGGACGATACAGACGATGCATGCTAGGCTCAATAAGCACCGCCATAATATCCGGAATGGGTTCATGTTACATAGTCTTTACAAACACTTTTCTCTAGTGCACCAAAAGAATTTGAATTCATTAAAACTTATTGTCACTGACCAGATTCCAGAGGATTTGCCTGATCGATGCAATAATTTAAAAAGAAGGGAGAGTTTTTGGATTTTCAAAGTCCGCATGCTGGCCCCTGAGGGGTTAAACCTCACAATTGAGAAAGTCACATAATATGTGTACGCATATGTACGTTGTTATAATTGTTTGTGTACATAAATGTTTTTGTGTACATTGTTTTAATTATTTAAATTGTTTTTAGGTTGGTTTTACCTTTATTTATACTAGTGCAGCCATGTATATGTATGTATGCGTGTGGTGTTTTTTTTTACTTATTTTTTTTATGTTAGTGCAGCTATAATTTGCATTTTTAATTATGTGGATGTTTTTAGAAATTGCTACCTCTTGGAGCTCATCAAGAGAATGCCAAGAGTGTGCAAAGCAGTCAAAGCAAAAGGTGGCTGCCTTGAAGAACCTAGAATACAAGACATATTTTCAGTTGTTTCACACTTTTTTGTTAAGTATATAATTCCACGTGTTAATTCATAGTTTTGATGCCTTCAGTGTGAATTTACAATTTTCATAGGCATGAAAATACAGAAAATTCTTTAAATGAGAAGTTGTGTCCAAACTTTTGCTATGTACTGTAGATAGACATGGGTACACTGCGGCTTTAACAACTTCCTTTGGTTTATTGTAGGCAGCATAAGTCAAGGTGTAAAAAAATAAGTATTAAACCTACCGGTAATTATGTTTCCAGGAGTCCATCCTGATAGCACACTGGAGGACGTCCTCCTCCTCTTGCTGGGACAGGAAACACACGAGAGTTCAAAAGGTCATGTCCCACCCCCAATCCTCAGTGTTGTAACAAGAACCGCCTTATGGAAATACAGAAAAAAATTATTTTAATGATAAATTGAACATATTACATCATATGCCAGGAACATATTACATCATATGCCAGGAACATATTACATCATATGCCAGGATCATATTACATCATATATATCACCAGGGAGGGAACAACCAGTGCTGTCAGGATGGACTCCTGGAAACATAATTACCGGTAGGTTTAATACCTATTTTCCAGGACATCCATCCTGACAGCACCCTGGAGAGTACCAAAGCATTTCTTCAGGGTGGGATTACCACTTGGAGAACCTTTCTCCCAAATGCAGTATGTTGACCAGACAAAACATCAAGTTTATAATGTTTACAAAAGGTGTTGGCAGTAGCCCATGTTGCAGACTTACAAATTTGCTCTAGAGAGGCGCCTGCCCTCTCAGCCCAAGAAGTAGCTATCCCTCGTGTAGAATGTGCATGGAGACCCTTTGGAGGTGGGACCCCCTCTGACTGATAGGCCTCGGAGATCACGGACGTGATCCAACGAGCAATGGAGGCCTTAGAGGCCTTCTTTCCTTTATTCTTTCCTCCAAACAAAATGAACAAATTTGGGTCTAAGACTGCCTGTCTGACATCAAGTGAATGAAGAGCATTTTCTTTTGCATTAGCCGGGTTATTACAAAAGGACGGTAACACAATTTCCTGATTTCTATTTTTAACCAATCCCACCTTTGGGATAAATGAGGGATCCAGTTTAAGGATTAAACTATCCTACGGGTCCGGGTCCCTAGTGCACAGGGCTTGAATTTCCCCCACCCTCTTAGCCATGGTAATTGCTAGTAAGAATTCTGTTTTACGTGTGAGGATTGAAATGGGCATATTATCAGCCGAGGCGTAATCATCTTTACAAAGGAATCTGAGGACCAAATTAAGGTCCCAGGAAGGTGACAATTGTCTAATGGTGGGGCGCAACCTCTGGGTGGCTCTGATAAATCTAACTATCCATGGGTGAGCTGCTAGGGGATAGTAAAAAAAAGAGCTAAGTGCCGAGATCTGCACTTTCAAGGTGCTTGGTTTAAGACCTTTGTCAAACCCAGCCTGCAGGAAATCTAGAATTCTGGGTAAAGGTACCGTCACATTTAGCGACACTGCAGCGATATAGACAACGATGCTGATCGCTGCAGCGTTGCTGTTTAGGTCGTTGTGTGGTCGCTGGAAAGCTGTCACACAGACAGCTCTCCAGCGACCAACGATGCCGAAGTCCCCGGGTAACCAGGGTAAATATCGGGTTACTAAGCGCAGGGCCGCGCTTAGTAACCCGATGTTTACCTTGGTTACCATTGTAAAAGTTAAAAAAAACAAACACTACATACTTACATTCCGGTGTCTGTCACATCCCCCGGCGTCAGCTTCCCTGCACTGTGTCAGTGCCAGCCGGCCGTAAAGCTGTCTGGGGGAGGGGAGTAAAGCTCGATACTGTAGCCTTCTGACACAGTCCGAAGGACCCACTGATTTTGAGTGATTTGGGCCCAATTCTCCGCAAAGTGGCGAAGCCTTCCCCTGATAAAAGTGGCGTCATTGTGTCTTAGATTTAGAGGAGGGGCTGAAGAAGAAACTTCTGTTCTTATTGCCCTGGCTACGGGAACCCCTATTAAATCCTCTATTGGATCTACCCCCTCTGAAATCGGACTGTCTCCTGAAGGGAAACCCTCTCCTAATGGACTGAGACCTCTTAGGCTTGTCCTTCGGAAACCCCTTCTTTTTATCAGAGGCGGACTCTAGGATAGTATCTAAGGAAGGACCAAATACCCTTGCTCCTGAGAAGGGAATTGAATATAGTTTGGCTTTAGAAGCATTATCGCCTGACCAGGATCTTAGCCAGACCGCCCTTCTAGCCGCGTTGGATAATGAACCACTTCTAGCCGAAAATCTGATGATTCAGCTGTCATATCGGACAGAAAGGCCATGGCTGATCTCATGATAGGAAGAGAATTTGGAATATTGGACCTTGGGGTTTTATTGGACAGATGCTCTTCCAATTGACCCATCCATAGGTACATAGATCGGGCTACCGAGGTAGCTGCTATGTTAGTCTTAATTAGGGCCGCAGACGATTCCCAGGCCTTCTTTAGCAGTATGTCGGCTTTTCGGTCCATGGGATCGCACAAATTTGATGAGTCCTCGAATGGTATGGCTGTCTTTTTTGGCAACCTTTGCCACCGGAACATCTATTTTGGGTATCTCTTCCCATAGTTTGACTTGTTCCGGCTCGATCAGGCTTGTTCAGCCTTGAAGTCTTTAGACAATACCAGCCGACGTTCTGCCTCTTTCCACTCCTCCAGTATCATGGCTTTAATATGCTCACTAACTGGGAAGACTGTCTGCCGACGTGACATAAGTCCCCCAAACATCAGGTCCTGCCTGGATTGTGGCTTAGATGTCTCTTCTATCTGCATTGTGCTTCGCACAGCCTGCACAAGATCATTCGTCTCCTCCGCCTGGAAGAGGTATTTCCTTTGGTGGTCCTGGCTCCCTGAAGGAAGCTCCCCCTCTTCTTCTGAGACAAAGTCTTCTGAGTCAGACTTGTCCTCAGAACTAAACTCCGGCTCTCTTAGGTCTCGCTCCCGTCTGGCTCTCTTGCGGCTGGGAATGGGGCTGGACTTCTCCGCCATACTGGACAAGGAAGCCTGAACTTCTTCTCATATTAGGGATCTAATTTCTGACAAAAGTGCAGACTGTTCGTCCCTCATAACCTTAGATGTGCAATCTGCACACAAGGTTTTGCCATGAGTGTCCGGAAGCTTCATGTTACATATAGGGCATGATGCATCTGCTGGATTTTGCAGAGGCCTTGCCGGATTTCTTAGCTTGACCAGGGGGGGGCAGCGGGGTTTCCCTTATCCTTAAATGACATAAGATAGGGAGTAAGTAATGGGGTAAGCCTGCTTGTGCGTGCAGATAGGGAAGTCTGCGCTATGCGCACTTACCCCTTCCTCGGCTGGCATGTTTCCTTCCATGAGGATTCCCGAGGTAGCAGGTCCCCGCAGCTCACAACGCTGGACAGAAGCGCTTCAGCTGCTACGCGTTCCACGCTGGAGCGCACACACTTCCCCCGCTCTTACAACGTCACCGGAAGTGAAGGTAACGGATGCTGCGATACCGGAAGTGACGCGGTTCCCTGGGAACTTCTGGAAGATGCCGTGCAGGGCGCAACACCGCTCTGGATGACGCTGCCACATAGAACCACATCCGCAGCCGAGAGCCTCCCCCCGGGAGGAGCGGCTGCCACCAGGAGCTTCGTCCCACTCCTGGTCTTTGGAGCAAAGGGGCCCCCCCTCTGGAGGGTTTCTGCCCTGAGCCTCTTGACAGGGGGAAGGGTATTGGCAAGCTGCACGATCCCCCTGAGCTCCAGTAAGCTGCGCAGCTTCTCTCGTGCGTCCCTTGCAAGGACAGGAAAAACACTGAGGATTGGGGGTGGGACATGACCTTTTGAACTCTCGTGTGTTTGCTGTCCCAGCAAGGGGAGGAGGACGTCCTCCAGGGTGCTGTCAGGAGGGAAAGCAAAGTCCTGGAAAGCAAAGTTTTGTAAGCCAGCCATTTAAAACCCAGACCATGTGACTGATCACATGATTGTGACATCACCAAAGGTCCTGTTGGCACACAGCAGTACTCGGCTCTGTAGGTGGAGCCACGGTGGACATTCTCCCACCCGCACTATTAATTTCCAGATAAAAACCAGCCTATAATGCAATTTTAATTTTACCCCCACAACACGTATTGTGCTGGAGGAAACTACTTTGGTTTCCCATCACTGACGCCATCATGTGCAGTGACACATATCTCCCCTCCATCACTCCACCAGTGACTTTGTCACAGCGGTTAATCTGCAGGTTAACAGCATTATGATGCTGTTCGGCGCCTGCATGCAGCCGAATGCAGCGGGGAATGAATGATCTTTATTCTTCCCGCCTGGATTTGGTATTCAGTCATAGGGGCGGGAGCGGTGCCGGCTCAGTCACCGCTCTGAGTATACAGAGCTGCCGCTGTAATGTAGAGCCAGTGTCAGTCAGGGACGGGGACATGGATACAGCGGCCGCTCTATATACTCAGAGCGCAGAGCAGTGACTGAGCCGGCACAGCTCCTGCCCTAATGACTGAATACCGAATGCTGGTGGGGAGGGGAGAATAAAGATAATTCTCTCCTACTGCATTCGGCTGCATGCAGGCGCCGGACAGCATCATAACGCCGTTAACCTGCAGATTAACCGCATATCTACAAGTTAACAGCATTATTTCTGGTGACCGGTTCCCTTTAATGGTGTTGCCGCCTCTGTGGCCTTTCAGAAAAGGTGTGTATATACTGACAGACCATGTGACACTTAGGATCCTGTCTTAGTAAAGGTACCGTCACACTAAGCGACGCTGCAGCGATACCGACAACGATTCGGATCGCTGCAGTGTCGCTGTTGTTTGGTCGCTGGAGAGCTGTCACACAGACAGCTCTCCAGCGACCAACTATGCCGGTAACCAGGGTAAACATCGGGTTACTAAGCGCAGGGCCGCGCTTAGTAACCCGATGTTTACCCTGGTTACCAGCGTAAAAGTTAAAAAAAAACAAACACTACATACTTACCTTCCGCTGTCTGTCCCTCGGCGCTCTGCTTCTCTGCCCTGTGTAAGCACAGCAGCCGGAAAGCACAGCGGCGCTCTGCTTTCCGGCCGCTGTGCTTACACAGGGCAGAGAAGCAGAGCGCCGAGGGACAGACAGCGGCCCTGCGCTTAGTAACCCGATGTTTACCCTGGTTACCAGCGAAGACATCGCTGAATCGGCGTCACACACGCCGATTCAGCGATGTCTGCAGGAAGTCCAGCGACGAAATAAAGTTCTGGACTTTCTGCAGCGACCAACGACATCACAGCAGGATTCTGATCGCTGCTGTGTGTCAAACTGAACGATATCACTAGCCAGGACGCTGCAACGTCACGGATCGCTAGCGATATCGTTTAGTGTGACGGTACCTTTAGATTGCACACAGGCGGACTTCCTTTCACTAAGCATGTGAGTTATGAAGGGAATTGCTTGCATTAGAAATTTTTAGGAGCTTCATGGCTAAAGGGGTGCACATATCAGTTTTTAGTTGTTTTGATCCCATAAATTTAATTTATGCTTATATTTTTCTCACTATACTGCACCAATCTTTGACTATTTAGTGCAGATGCATCATGCACAAATTGGATTACAAACATATTCAAACACAGGTTGTAATGTAGAAAAATAGGTAAAAATCCAAAGGGGTGAATACTTTTGCAAGCCACTGTAGGTAGGTAGGTAGATAGATAGATAGACTGACTATTTCTTTTCTTTTTCTTTCATTTTCTTGTTTTTCGTTGTGCGACCTTTCATCCTGTGTAAGATATGATCAGGTAGACAGATCACGACAAACAAAGCCAGCAAACATGAAGAGTTTTATGCTGGGCTTACATGCTAACATTTTGTGACTATTTACATTCGCTGCTATTATGATCATTGTAAAGATTTATAAACAATTCTGTAAAATGTGTGAACTTGTCAGTCTTTATTCCACCTTTCTTGATGTAGAAAAGTTATAAATTATGGTGCACAGCATACTTTGTGCTGTCATGTATTTGGTTATTTATTTATTGTGCTTGCTTATATAGTGACATCATATTCCGCTTCGCTTTACCGACATTTCCATCGCTGTTCCCCCTGTCTCAAAATTCCCTGTCAGTACGTCTTAGGAGTGTGGGAGGAAACCTACGCACACATGGGGAGAACATACAAACTCTTGGCAGATTTTGTCCCTCGTGTGATTTGGACCCAGGACACCAGCACGGGAGAGTATCAGTGCTAACCACAGACTGGTTTATTTTTCTCATCTCTCACTTTTAAATGGAACCTGTAAGTCCCCCAGGCCCTCCAACCCTGGAGCATTCACCTATTTTTGAGTAAATTCCCTGCCTAACCAGCCGTGTATAACGTTATTCTGTACAAATGAGGTATAAAACATCATTTATAATGTCCTCTTTTGCTATGCTAATGAGAGCTTTGATTAGTCGATGGGGCATTAGTTGCCCCAGACTATTCAATCCTTTCTTCAGGTTATCACGCCCCTGTTTCGTCACCGTCATGGCATCTCTGCAGCTGGGTGTACATTTCCCGGCATCAGAGATGCACTGCACGTGACCAGAGGCCATCTTCTGAATTTCCGATCTTGACCAGTCCACCTGAGAAGCTGGGTATATGGTTCTCCGGCTTCAAAGGTGCAGTGTGCATGACCGGAAGTTCAGAAGATGGCTTCTGGTCACGTGCAGTGCATCTATGACGCCGCAAAACGAACTATATCTATATAGTGAGTTATATATGGAGTTTATATGTTCTCAGTGTGTTTGTGTGGAGTTGATGTACTCTGGTTTCCTCCCACACTCCAAAGACATACTGATAGGGAACTTAGATTGTGAGCCTCAATGGGTACAACAATGATAATGTCTGTAAAGTGCTGCAGAATAAGATAGCACTATATAAGCAATGCATAATAATAAATATAGTGCTTGTGCTCGGGAAAAGTCATGTACTGGATCAGCAGAAATATCCAGCAGAATCCCAGGTGTTTGGGATAGATGCCACGTCTCATCAGCAGTTGCGTTCAGGCATGTAACGACTCATCATTACTTTACTCTATTAAAATTAACAGCCTTTTATTCTATGATTCTGTTAGGTTCCCTAGCAATGATCTCACGGACTAAGATAGTATATTAAAAAATTAGTTTGTGGTCAGTCAAATGCACTTTATGTATATGCATGGAGAGACCATTGGTTGATTCTTGAGCATTAGCAAGGAGAAACATTTAATGCCGTGGCTTCGAGTGGTTGTCTGATACTCAGAAAATGTATTTTAGGCATTGATGGTTTTAGGACAATGAACGTATGCTTACTCACCTTTCCATGAATCCATAGCAGAAGTGATGTCTGCTCCATTCAAAAGTCACAGAACTTTTGTAGCCTGTGATTGACTGCAGCGCTCGGGCGAATAGAAGAGCGTGTCATGGAATGCTTCTCTGATGCCACATTCTTCTGCTGACCTGACCACCTGCACTGGATCCGGATGAGCATACCTGAGTTTATTATTTTAAAAGCATCAATGCCTAAAAATACATATATTTTAGTTCTGGAAAATCCCTTTAAGTGTATTGCCTTGATCCCTGACTATACCAAGTGTCACGACTCTATTGTCAGATGTCCTAGGACTAGGGGCTCTTTCCCTGTTCCTACCACTAGGGACTGCCCTAGCTCACCCTGTTCCCTGGGTTATTTCTAATGGTGAAGATGCCGGGGCCACAAACCTTGCCTTAGCTCCTGAATCCACCCTCAGTCTGTACCCTTCCCCCACCCAGGGAAGAGGGGAGTAGTAGTGTACCGTAATATGCTAACGAGGCTTAACAAGGTAATATGGACAGGGGTAATGGAAAATTCCAAATATACTCACATATATAACAGTGGAATGCACCAGGGAGTGGACGATGGGGTTAAACCAAAGTAGAATATAGGGAATTATCACACACTCAAAATCCAAGCAACAGTGACAGATAAATCCACAAAACGCCTACTCTAATAATCACCAGCAACAACCTCCAGCCATGCAGCAAAAACTATCTCTGACAATGTGTGTTAGTCAGGATCCAGATTATATAACAAGTATATTAGCCACATATAAATGCAGTTCTGATGTAGAACTATAATGTAATATTTTCTTTTTTGTTATACAGCTCTGAATATGTCTTTAAGAAAATAGTTTTCAGGGAATATGAAGAAGGTTTTCAGAAAGCAAAAGCTGTATCCAAGTTGTCAGGTAAGCTGCACAATAAAATAATTTATTTTCTGATATAGAAGGTCCATTCAGATTGCCGTAGACACTCGATCAAGTGATGGTATAGTGTGAAGACAGGCTGGATAGTCCTGTTATTGCAATAAGACAAGAGATCAAGGCAGATGCCAAACATCAGCTCTGGTGCAACTGATCTGGAGAAAAGCGGCAGAATCAGAGAAGAGAGAATAGAATCTATATGATCCTTCCGGCACTATCCATCAATCTCTATAAGCTTCTCCACAGAACCATAAGAGTTAGCATGGTCCACCAAGAACAATTAAATGTTGATGGTCAGCTTTGAAATATTTCTTGAGTCTCCTACTTAAAGAGGTTGTTCAGGTTTGGGATGAAAGTCTCAATTCACTCTATGGAACTTCACACTTTTGAATTCTCACGGCTTGCACACCGCACACTGTTAGGATTCTCCGGTGCTGGTAGGTAGAGCGGGTGGTCACGTGACCACAAATATGCTATTATGTGCTGACTACAGCTGCTCTGCCTCATTTAATTCACTTGTATTGAGTCAGGCCACTCACGTTTAGTAGGAATATGGCCGTAAGTACGTAGATTGCCAACTTGTTTTCATATGACCGCTCTCTGTCTCTGCCAACACAGGAGAATCCTGACAGCGTGTGATGCTCCTAAGGCCATGTGCACACGTTGCGGATTCCATTGCGGAATTTTCTGCAGCGGATTTGACTAAATCCGCAGTGCAAAAAGTACTGCGGATTTATCGTGGTTTTTTGTGCGGTTTCCACTGCGGTTTTAGACACCTGCGGATTTTTAATATGGAGCAGGTGCCAAACCGCTGCGGATTCCGCACAAAGAATTGACATGCTGCGGAAAATAAACCGCAGCGTTTCCGCGCGTTTTTTTCCGCAGCATGTGCACAGCAGTTTTTGTTTTCCATAGGTTAACATTGTACTGTACACCGCATGGAAAACTGCTGCGGATCCGCAGCGTCAAAAAACGCTGCGGATCCGCAGCAAAAACCGCAATGTGTGCACATAGCCTAATTGGGGATTCAGAAGTCTGCAGTCAGTGTGACTGGACATCGCCTTAAGTTCCATGTGTTTATATGTAGATTATTTTGTATGCCTGCATTCTGTATATTTTTCAAACTTAAGAACAGATCATATGAAAGTTTTTATTTTTTTCTTCGTTGAAACTGTTTTTAGTTTTATAAAATATTTAGAGTAAAAGCAAACCTTAAATACTGCTATATCAAAAAATCCAGAAAAGAGAAACTACAAAGAAAATCACAATTTACACCTATTTTGGGCTTAATGTTCTCCTCTTTTGTTCGCTGTCAGTCCTATGAAGAAAACTACACTCTCAAAAAAATAAAGGGAACACTAAAATCCCATATCCTAGATATCACTAAATCAATAAAAAGCTGGATGGAAAGTAAAAGGGCAATATGGTCTTGTCTGGGTATTAAGAGATACCTGTAATCAGATTTTACTCACCAGATAGAGCACAAATACAGGCTCATTGAAATTTTAGCTGCTGCAGATCCACAGGTCTCCTCGTGACCAGTCAGAGTAAAAAAAAAACAGAGGATAAAAAGGTGGATTAGCTCCGCACTGCTTGAAAGATAGAAGTCGAAATGGATATTCAGATGAAAAGTGGCTTCAACGCATTTCGGAGTACTATGACTCCTTCATCAGGAAACCACAAAAGTATATTGAACTTTATACTTTTGTGGTTTCCTCATGAAGGAGTCATAGTACTCTGAAACGCGTTGAATAAAGCCACTTTTTCATCTGAATATCCATTTGGACTTCTATCTTTCAAGCAGTGCGGAGCTAATCCACCTTTATATCCCTTTTTTTTACTCCAGATATCACTGAATGAAATATTCCAGTTGTAAATCTTTATTTATTACATAGTGGAATGTGTTGAGAACAATAAAACCTAAAAATGATCAACGTAAATCACAACTAATATCCCACGGAGGTCTGGAGTTGGAATGATGTTCAAAATCAAAGTGGAAAATGAAGTTACAGGCTGATCTAACTTCAGTGGAAATGCCTCAAGACAAGGAAATGATGCTCAGTAGTGTGCGTGGCCTCCACGTGCATGATCTCCTACAATGCCTGGGTATGCTCCTGATTAGAAGAAAGCAAAATCTATATACTGACTATAAGTCACATAGACAATACCACTATAAATTATATATAACAAAGCATAAGTGGAAAAAATAAAACGTAACTTTTATTATTAAAGCCACACAAAAACAAAACCAAACACCCAAGTGAATAAAAACTGGGGCATAGTCTCAACCAAATGGTATGGTAACCATATATGGTTTCTTGACTTCAGCTTCTTTACAGGTTATATCCTAGATGTATTTGATTTCACTAATATTCTAGAGTCGAAATCATTTAATCCTGTTAGGGGATAATCAGTTTCTATGGTTACCATACCATTTGGTTGAGACTATGCCCCAGTGTTTATTCACTTGGGTGTTTGGGTTTGTTTTTGTGTGGCTTTAATAATAAAAGTTACGTTTTATTTTTTCCACTTATGCTTTGTTATATGCTCCTGATTAGGCGGCAGTTGGTCTCCTGAGGGATCTCCTCCCAGACCAGGACTAAAGCATCCGCCAGCTCCTGGACAGTCTGTGGTGCAACGTGACGTTGGTGGATGGTGCGAGACATGATGTCCCAGATGTGTTCAATCGGATTCAGGTCTGGGGAACGGGCGGGCCAGTCCATAGCTTCAATACCTTCATCTTGTAGGAACCGCTGTCACACTCCAGCCAAATGAGGTCTGGCATTGTCCTGCATTAGGAGGAACCCAGGGCCAACCGCACCAGCATATGGTCTTACAAGGGGTCTGAGGATCTGGTCTCAGTACCTAATGGCAGTCAGGCTACCTCTGGTGAGCACATGGAGGGCTGTACGGCCTTCCAAAGAAATGCCACCCCACATCATTACTGACCCACTGCCAAACTGGTCATGCTGAAGGATGTTGCAGGCAGCAGATCGCTCTTCACAGCGTCTCCAGACTCTGTCACGTCTGTCACATGTGCTCAGTGTGAACCTGCTTTCATCTGTGAAGAGCACAGGGCGCCAGTGGCGAATTTGCTAATCCTAGTGGTGTTCTGTGGCAAATGCCAAGTGTCCTGCACGGTGTTAGGCTGTGAGCACAACCCCCATCTGTGGACGTCAGGCACTGAGACCATCCTCATGGAGTCGGTTTCTAACTGTTTCTGCAGACACATGCACATTTGTGGCATGCTGGGGATAATTTTGCAGGGCTCTGGCAGTTCTCCTCCTGTTCCTCTTTGCACAAAAGCTGAGGTAGTGGTCCTGCTGCTGGGTTGTTGCTTTCCTACGGCCCCCTCCATGTCTCCTGGTGTTCTGGCCTGTCTCCTGGTAGCGCCTCCAGCCTCTGAACACTACGCTGACAGACACAGCAAACCTTCTTGCCACACCTCGCATTGATAATGAGCTGCACTACCTGAGCCACTTGTGTGGGTTGTAGAGTCCGTCTCATGCTACCACGAGTGTGAAAGCACAACCAACATTCAAAAGTGACCAAAGCATCAGCCAGAAAGCATTGGCACTGAGATGTGGTCTGTGGTCCCCACCTGCAGGACCACTCCTTTATTGTGTGTCTTGATAATTGCCAATAATTTCCATCTGTTGTCTGTTCCATTTGCACAACAGCATGTGAAATTGATTGTCAAACAGTGTTGCTTCCTAAGTGGACAGATTGATTTCACAGAAGTTTGATTTACTTGGAGTTATATTCTGTTGTTTAAGTGCTCCCTTTATTTTTTTGAGCAGTGTATATTTTGGCATATATATGTGCGCCTTTGACCCCTCTGTGGCTAAATGTGATATCTGGCATATGAAGCCCCCAGAAAATGTCAGGCTGGCCATCCCTGGACTGCAATGTGAACTATGTATGTATGACAACCTTATAAGACCTGTAACATAAGTCATATTAGTTGTCAGCTTTCCTAATAGAATTAACAAGGAAGTGGCAGTAACAGCATGATAGGAGGGCGGGGGACAGAGGAGTTTTTAGGTTTGAAACTCTTAGGACCAACGAGCAAAGTTTCTTCTTCTCGGCTTGGACCATGGGGATATGTACGAGACATGATTTTATAGTTTTTAATTAATGTAACAGCCACAAATAGTTTTCTTAAACCACAGCAAATTTTCTGTTTAGATAACGTTATTTATTTTTTATTCATTCTTTTACGTGTGGGATGCAGAACCTGGTACTGGTTTTATAAGATTATGGAGATTAATCATCAAGTTTTTGGCAAATGTAAAGCTATGGATTAAGGAGAAAGATAACAGAATGTCAAACACATAAGGAAAACTGGAAATCTAAAAGTTTGACTAGTGTTAAAGGAGTCTGTCAGCAGGATTTCACCCCCAAACTATTTATATGTACTTGTAGCTCTTTCAACGACAAGTCCAGCAATATCTTTACATGGCAAGTCCATTCCCGCATTACTGAAAAATCAGCCTTTGAATTGATATGCCTGATGGACTATTGTAGATTTGAAGCCTTTGTCTCTCCAGCTCCTGCTGACTGATGGCTCCTATCTCCTATGCCTGAAGTCACAGCGATGGAGTGACAGAGGCTTCAGATCTACCATAGGTCTTCACCCTTATATCAATTCAAATGCAAATTACTCAGAAACAGAGGAACTTACTGGCCATGCTGGACCAGGAGGCATGATACCAGTTATCCTGTAGTGATTAGTGATGAGCGAATATGCTCGTTACTCAAGATTTCTCGAGCACGCTCGGGGGTCCTCCGAGTATTTTTTAGTGCTCGGAGATTTAGTTTTTATTGCCGCAGCTGAATGATTTACATCTGTTAGCCAGCTTGATTACATGTGCGGGTTCCCTAGCAACCAGGCAACCCCCACATGTACTTATTCTGGCTAACAGATGTGAATCATTCAGCTGCGGCAATAAAAACTAAATCTCCGAGCACTAAAAAATACTCTGAGGACCCCCGAGCGTGCTCAGGAAATCTCGAGTAACGAGTATATTCGCTCATCACTAGTAGTGATACATTCCTCCAGATAAAACACTGATTATATTAAAATAGCAAAGCACTGTCTTTCCCTACATCATGGTGCTCTCAGATTACACAGCAAAACATTGTAAAGATCATGGACCCCAATGCAAAATCTCCAACATGATGCTCCCATCTAACATGGATATATAATAGTATTAGCCTTTTTCAGATCTGATGTATGACTGCAACTGCTGCACCCACTGTAGTTACACCCATGTTCCTACCAATAAATAGGAGGAAGGCATGCCGCTGGAGGCTGTGTAGTCCACTGGCCAATGTCCTGCTGGGAAACCTTGGGATCTGGCATTTACGTGGATGTTACTTTTACAGGTACCACGTACCTAAATATTATTGCTGATAAGGACACCCCTAATGGCAACAGGTTTCCAGCAGAATTGCACTTTGTCACACCAAAAAAAGTTTAGGAACGGTCCACCGACCCAATTAACAATCAGTGGGTTGTTCTGAAAAACAGGTCTGAATCGTTTAAGGGGTTGTCCACTACTTGGGCTGCTCTTTTTCAATTGCTATATTCTCCCTTATAAAATAAAAACAGCCCATACTCATCTCCAATGCCATGCACCTGATCTGCCGGGGCTCATGTGACGTTGTTCTGCTACATGAACCAATATACGGCCGATTCAGTCTCACTTCTTTTCGATGAGACTGAACCACAGAAGATGAGAGCGCTGCTTCTTCTCTCTGACTTCCTCCAAATATTAGTTATATTCATTGGAAGTGAGAGCGAACCGTCCGCTTATTGGCTTCTGGGCTCATGTGGCAAAACAGCATCATGTGAGCCCGGGAGATTCGCTGGTACTACATCAGCATCGAATGTGAGTATAGTCTGTTTTATTTTCTAAGGGGAGATACACCATCTGAGAAGGGGTTACCCACCTTGCAACTTCTAGAGCTTGCAGGATCTGCTACTAATGTTGTCCTGGTGGCAGATACCATAGAGACCCTGCCTAGAATGGTCAGAGCTGTTGTGGCGGCCCAGTACAGTATTATCAGCATATATTTCTCTGGTGAGCTGTTCATTATGTGCTCTATGAACTATGGGGGAAGCAATTACTCTTTTTACATGGGGACTTTAATGTTACTTTGATGAAGGTTGTTTTCTGCTATTTGAAGCCAGCACATAATCTTCTTAAAATTGCATTTCCTGCTGCTCAAATCCCGGGATCATTCCTGCTCCGCACCCCCTGCTGCTGTATTTACCCCCAGCAAAGGCCTGAGATTCTAGACGCTGTGCGGCATCCTGTAATTGTGGGGGAGTCGTGATGTTGAAACAAGGGCTTATGACTAGATGTTTGGGCAGCTGGAATATTCTATTCAGGTCAATGGTATTACCGTGCAGATATGTGTATAATACTATTGTCCTTGTGATCCCATGAGGCTAATGTTAAGGAAAAGTGTATTTATTCTGCCTCCACCAATGTCTATCATGAATTCCATCCCTGCATGTGTAAGGGATGAGAGATCCACCCCTTTAATAATTGATAATGTTACATGTGTTAACAAATTTATTATGGTACTGCTACACTAATATGTGTATTACCAGTCATCAGATTTGTGTTTTATTGGTACTGCTACACTACTTTGTGTATTACCATGTCATACATATTGCTAATGTTCTTTTTCCCTTCTTTGTGTCTGAATAGGGAAAGCGTAGTGATGGAGTTTGGCCACTAGATGGGGCATCATGTTATTAATTACTAGTTAATGTAGGAGGGGTTGGTAGCAGGATAGAGAGGGGGAACTTCCTGATTTAGTTCAGTAGGGGCCGGAGCACCCAGCCAGTCCAGACGGGCTTAATTGCCCTGTGATATCTGCACCTACCCTGTAACATTCTAGAACAAGGAGCCCAGCGTCCGCAGCATTGAGCCAGAACCGTGGAGGCAAGGACCACAGTGGAAAAGACAAGGAAGAAGCAGAGACTGGTCGGGAGACATAGTCAGCTCTTGCATGTGACAACTCATAGCCTGAGTGGATTCCCTCAGCATCAGGGCAATGCGGTCGCAGAATGGATCCCCAGGCATAGTGAACCCAGGGCTGGAGCAGGCTGAGTCCTCACAAAGTGCAGTATCGGAGAGTAGATCACTCACTAAACACCAGTTAGCTACGTAAACAGTAACTTGGCTGGTGCAAAACAGTTAATGGAGGGACTAACCGTTGTGGAGCTGGATTGGGAGGACCTAGGGGAAACGTGTGATGCGGTCCATCCTGGATACATGCAGTGTGAGATGGAGAACAGAGGGAAAGAGAAAGACATGTGTAACAATGATTCCACTAATGATGCTGTAAGGACTATAAATGTGCTGAGGAAAAGTAAAGTCGTTTGAAAGTTAAACCGGACTGTGTCTCTATCCTGGTTACTCCAAATGATGGCAGCCTGTGATGAAGCAGAGGTGACCCTGATGGTGCAGATAATGAGGACACAGGTATGGAAAGAAATGGACAGTGTCTCCATGCATCGGGAGGCCAAGGTGCAGAGATGTCAGAATGTACGGCCATGACTACTGCCCCGGCCCTGCCTCGTACACATGCATGACGCAGATGTCTACAGACCCTTAACACCCTTTTAGCTAAGTGAACCTCAAATAAGAAGATTCTGGTTAAAAAAAACAACAATAACCAGATAACACTCACCCTCCCCACAGCTTCTCCCGTCTGTGAGATCTGGCTGCAGCGGTGATATCACTTTGCAGCGCATTTCATTGCTGCAGCCAATCACTGGCTTTTGACTTCTACATTGGTGGAGTCTGTGAGCTCACTGATTGTCTACAGTGGTGATGCGCTCTTTCAATGTGATCTCGCCACTGCAACCAAAACAGAGATGGGAGCATGGAGCTGGACTCCGGGGAAGGTGAGTATTACCGTATCTGGATTTGTTTTGTTACTAGTATTCGATTATTCGGGAGCCACTTTTCTAAAACTGGAAAAACACTTTCTGCACCGTAATCACATAGATGTCAGTTCCATAATGTACTGTACATATCAGCATATCTCTCTTTTGTATAACGGCTTATGCAGATGACCATGGTTTCGATCAGACTGCGATCTGTCAAAACATCGGATTGCACTCAAACCAATGTTATTCTATGGAGCTGTGCACATATCCATTTTTTCCTTGGACCAAGTGGTCTGAGGGAAAAATCACAGCATTCATAATTTGTCTCCGATAACACAGGTCTACAAAAAAAAAAAATTGGTTTCAGGTGCCAATATTTTTCTAATGGATTTAGGATAATTTGAGGCTGCTGAATTAAAAAAATCCCATTACTTTTGCTGAATTAGTTCTAGTTTTTTAGATAATTCATCGAGGTAATGCATTCCCCATAAGCGACTTGTGTAGGATAACAAATACAATAGCGTTTGGTGGTTTGGTCCATATTTTGACTCTTTGTAATGAAATATCCCATGTCATTTTTTTTGTATTTCAAGTTGTAGGCTTACAATTCTATAAAAGAGACTTTTTGAAGCCAGAATTATACTGTCATTAATTAACTATTACAGTATATATTTCAGAAACTAGAGCCAATCTGGCAAAACTGAAGTCATATTCTTAATCCGCACCATAAACTTAATATAAAACCGTTCACACATCATTGAAACCATAATCACTGTATACCAGTGTAATTAGATGACATTTAGCCATTCATGTCTATGGGTCTATGGAAGGCATTGGATCGCACTTGGATGACATCCGAGGGCCATTCAATTTTCAGATTGAAGTGGGAAGATAGAGAAACATTTTTTTCTTTCCACCTCTGAGAAAATCAAGTCACACTCTGACTTTGATGAGCCTCTGGTCAGATTGTGATTCTCAGAATCTGACCAATTTTCTCTGTGGTCTGCACCTGCTCTTAGGAGAACCTAACCTCAATCAGCAGAATTGCATATGTGACCGGCCGCCTGTTGTTTGCTGACTGATTCACTGGTTAGGGTGGTTTTATATGTCTGAAATTTGCAGTCCAAGTTCAGACAACGATGTCTTAACAGACTTTGGGTCTGCTGAAATTATCAAACAGCCTTTTCTATGCCTCTAAAGCTGCTGGTCTGCTCTTGGACTGTGAATGTCAGATGCATTATACCTGCCTAACCTTGTTATCAGAGCATTCTCATTGCTAGTTGTTGAGTCTCTAATGATATCAGGTCACTTTTTCTTATATGATTTTGTTGTTATTTATAAAATATCTACATGACAAGTATTCTTATCACTTTATTGCCATTACACACACAATGCCATTGCTCCAGTGGTCCTCGCCAGTTTCTGCTGACTTACTGCAATAATCATGCACCATACATTGACTGCTTCATGTGACCACTGCAGACAATCATTGACCCCTTTGGTAATGCCTGCATATTACTCATGTGGCCTGTAATTGCCGGTATTTTTTATATGAAAGATGTCCAGCAAGTAAACAGTGGTCATCATATATTGCACATTTAAAGAGGACTTGTTACTTGTTCATAATAATTTTGATACATTGTAAACATCCCTGAGCTCCCATAATTCTGACACTCTTTTCTATTTTGCGCTGCTTCATTTAATTGCTGAGATGTTCAAGTTTCATTTTTTTGGAGCAGAAAATGTGAAATTTCTTCTTGCAAACCAACTAGTGTTTCTTCTGCATTTTCTCTAGGAAGTGTGTACTTTCCACCTTCCCGGTAGCTGCTAATCACAGTTATAGCAGTGTTCAATGCTACCTAGTTGTGATTGCTGACATTGGGATGGAAGGGTGAAAACACACGCCCTCAGAGTAGATTACAAAGAAAATTGTCTCTTGATGCTCAACTTGCTCCTTCAGAATTCCCCAAGGTCCTCAGGTCGACCAAGTGCACTGAGTGATAGTAGCATCTTCTCTTTCATTATTGCATCTGCTGCTCTTATCTATTTTGCGCCACATCTCTCCTTTGCAGAGTTATTCACATTTATTGCTTTTGGAGTGCAGTATGTGAAATCTCTGCTTGTAATTCAACATATCTTTTTTGTTTCTTCATAATCGTCTATGAAAATTCTGCACTTTGCTATTTAAAACATGGCTGCATCTAGATAATATATATGAAATTAGTCAGCTGTGGGTTATTATATTTTAAAATTACAATTATAAGGTTTTATTCATATTCAGTTTCAGAATGGCTTCATTTGTTCTTCTTTAGGTATCCTTGGACCGACGTTACGTGCAGAACTTGGAGATACTTTAAAAGTCCATTTTAAGAATATGGCTAGTAAGCCTCTTACCATTCATCCACAAGGAATTTCATATGGAAAGTTGTCGGAAGGTAAAAAAAAAATTAAATTCCACTCAACCATTCATAATTGAATAAATATACAGGCGAAATAAAATTATTTTTACTTGTTACATGAGTCCAAATAATATAATGTCTGTCCTTTTTTATATACAGTATTTTATCACTCACAGATCAGGCGCCTGGATCACTTTCCCTGCCAGAACACCCTAACTAGCATCACTGCAGAATACATGAATAGGGATGATACAAACAGGACACAAAATGTATAGCATCCACAGAGGTGCTCGAATGCTGACCCCCTCTTTATTAAACAAGGTTTATAGGTAACTTCTGTACACCAGAACCTATCATTTACTTCTTGCATTACATAATGTTCACACTGATCACTAAATAGAGTTTTTCAGGTGCGCAAACCAGTCCAGTTTTTCAAGAGAGAGGTGTTTCAGAAAACACAGACAATTTTTTTCCTGAAGCATCTTTTTTCCATTTTTTCATCTTTAAACTCTTTTTTAATGTTTTTGACTGCTGGCAGTATTTGTATTAGCTTTTCAGCATTTTGTGTGTTTTTTTTTTACTGCTGTTTTTGTCATTTTTTTTATAGCTCCATTTAACAATAAAGAAAATACTAAGGGTGTTTTAAGTAAAAATACCAACAAAATGGTCAAAAAGATAACCAGAACATCTACCATGCATCTTTTGAGCTTTCCCATTGACTTGTATTGTAAAGTACATTGCGTATTCATCTCTGTAAACACCTGACAAATGGACATGTCATTTCTTTTAATCGTTTGGCAGCTTTGGAAACCTGAAAAGGTTAAAATACTCTAAAAAACCTGAACATATGAGTAGTATGTAATTTTAGCATAGACAGGAACATGTTCATTCTTTTTAGCATTTCTGAGCACTTTTTCAGGCAGGTTTCAGAGCAGACCCCTCCAGAAAAAAACATTGCGTTCACTAAGGGCTCCTTTTCACTTGCGAGAAATATGAGCGCGTCTCGCATGTTAAAACCCAGCTCTGGTGCCGACACTCCAGAGCGGAGCGTGCGGCTGCATAGCAACACATGGAGCTGCCCGCTCCGCTCCCAAGTGCCAGCGCCAGAGCTTGGTTTTAACATGCGAGACACGGACGTATTTCTCACAAGTGAAAAGGAGCCCTTACCCATATTGTAGCAGGATTGTCAGATTCAGTTTCTTTGATAAAGTATTCCATTTAGACATATATTTGTTAAATACGAAAATGTTTGCAGCACAATACTGCCATGAGAGGATACAAGTAAGAGGATACAAGTAATATTTGCAACCTACAATTTTACCCTGGAACTTCTTTTTAAGTCAGTAGGAAAAACACTCTCTAAATATTCAACATTATCTCCAAGACGCCGATGGTTAACAACTCATCTTAATTTCCACCAGTCCACTAAGATTGTAATAACAAGTCACTAACACCCCATTGGGTAATCGTTAAGCCCTTTTATTGATGGTTGAAATTTTTCTTAAAGGCTAAAGTTCTACAATCCTGTCTGACTCAAGTGCAACTTTTCCAGGGTTGATGATCCTACACAGCCCATTCAGTACATGGAGGCTAACTTTCCACCAGGCTAAAGTTTCAACCCCTGCAGACCTCCCAGATCTGACTTTGCCGATGGCTGAAGCTATTGTCAGGTCACTCAACTATTGTGGCTGTAGTTTTCGTGTTATTTCACTGTCTGCTACTTCAAAATGTTGGGCCTTTTTGCATGGTACCAAAATTTCCAGTCCACACAGAATTTTAGGAGCACCCCATTTTCCTTCTGGCCTCCAGCTCTTCAATTCTCTTACAATGGACAATGGTCAAGCCCAAGCCAAAAGTTACATGACAGGTTCTCCAGGCACCATACGTGGCCTAACTGCACTTTCCTCTTTTTGATGCCAAAACACTGTCTTCTAATGACTCTCCCTTGACTCCTTGGTGTTCTCTAACATGGCGGTATAGAGCTTTAATGCAAAAATGCAATTACTTACATCCCCTATGGGCTCTTCCTTGGCAAGCACTAACAACAGCATCTACTAGACAGGGGGTACCAATACCATGGCCTGTCAGCTCACTACAAATTTGGTAGCAAAGGTGCTCAGACAATGCAAGGGAAAAACACAGCACAGTACACACATACACATACAGAACACCACATATAGTTTATATACAATGAATTACCACCAAAAAGCAAAAAAAAGGTAATATATCTGTCTTTACTACAGCAGGATGCTATCTTTACAGTTGTTATTTTGATGCACCACTGCCTCTTATCTTATATCCTAGACCTCACACTGGAGCTGCTTCAACCACTGCACCATTTGTAACAGACTCTTCTTAGGCCCTCGCAGGCCCTCTGTTGAGAATCACTCAGTCCCTTTTCTTTTCTCTCTACACAGTTACGGAGAGCTCTGCCCACCATAGTGCTGCAACAATGCTCAGACTTCCTTCCTGGTGGCTGTGCTTTATACAACCACAACTCGAAAAAAGTTGTGGCTTTATGTAAAATCTAAAGAAAAAAACAAACAAAATAAGAATGCAATAATATAGAAATCTCTTATAACCATATGTTATCCACAATCGAACATAGAACAGAAGTAAAAAATTAGACATTTTTCCATTTCATCTGAAAATAAATAACTCATTAAGAAATTAATTTCTACAACAGATTAGGCCTATGTCATATCTACCATTGTTGCATTCCTTTTTCTTTTTACAGCAGTCTGTAAAAGTTGAGAAGTGAGGAGACCAACTACTGGAGGTTTGGGAGAGGAATCTTTTGTCCCTACAGTCCTGGGTTGTCTTTGCCAGATTTTTAATTTCATAATGCAAAAAACTATTTTTTATTGGTGAAAGGTCTGGACTGCAGGCAGCCAGGTCATCACCCGATCTCTTTTTCTGCAAAGCTATGATGTTGTGATTGATAAAGTATGTGGTTTAGCATTTTCTTGCTGACATATGCAAGGCTTTTCATGAAATAGACATTGTTTGTATGGGAGCACATGTTCTAAAACCTCTCTCTCTGTCTCTCTCTTTCTGTATATAATGCTCAGCTGACCATCTTTGCTTCTGAGAGACTCTGCCTCTCTAACATGATCTTTTTATAGTCATGTGACTTAGTTGAAAATTGACCCTCCTGCTGTTGTTCATTAGTATCACTTCCTTTCCCAGCTATTTGTTAACCCTGTCCCAACTTTATTAAGTCGTGTTACTGCCATTAATTTCTAAATGAGTTAATTGTTTGACATGAAATCTAAGAATATCTAACTTTCATCTTCTGAGCTGTGTTCTATGTTCTGTTGTGAATAACATATGTCTATAAGATATTTCCAAATAAGATGAAATTCTTGTTTTCCTTACATTTTACACAGCGTCCGGACTTTTTTGGGATTGTGGCTGGATAATGTTTTAATCCCTGCTAACAAGAGCCATCTAGTAGTATCAGTGTAAGCTCTCTGTGTCACCATAATTCAAAAACTGCTTACATTAATAATAAATAAATCTTAGCCGTAATCAGAGTTATGTACTTACCCTAACTTACTTTGATAATCCATATAAAAATGACAGAATAATCACCAACCAAGTATCAAAATTAACATGTTTTAGTCCAACTCTAATTAAGTTTTAGTATCATACAACAATTCTGTCATGGAATTTCAAAGTATGTACACATCAGGTCAAAGACATCTATTTAGTAATGTGTGCACAATTTAAAGTCAATGTGTCAGCAGTTTTTGCTATGCTGAAGACAGCAGGAGATAGGGGCTGAAATGAAGATGTTTATTCCTGACATATTGTACTTTATGATAGTGGTAAAATTTCTTTGGTATGACTTGCGCTTATATGTGAAAAAAATGCAAATTTGGCGAAGAATTTCAAAATTTCAAAATTTTCTCACTGAATTTTCATGCCCTTAAATCACAGAGATATGTCAAATAAAATACAGTGGGTATGAAAAGTCTTCATACCCCTTTAAATTTTTCACTCTTTGTTTCATTGTAACCATTTGGTAAATTCAAAAAAGTTAATTTTTTTCACATTAATGTACACTCTGCACCCCATTTTGACTGAAAAAAACAGAAATGTAGTAATTATTGCAAATTTATTAAAAAATAAAAACTGAAATATCACATGGCCATAAGTATTCAGACCCTTTGCTCAGACACTCATATTTAAGTCACATGCTGTCCATTTCCGTGTGATCCTCCTTGAGATCGTTCTTCTCCTTCATTGGAGTCCACCTGTGTTGATGATAAAGCACTGTTTTTTGCTGTGTTTTTTATTTATTTTTATTATGGTGTTCACTAAAGGGGTTAACTAGTGGGACAGTTTTATAGGTCGAGTCGTTGCAGACGCGGCAGTACCAAATATGTGTATTTTTATTGTTTATATATATTTTATGCAAATATTTGAGTACAATATCTGTTGATTTTTTTTATTATTTTATTTCTGATATATATTTTTAGAATTATTATTTATTTATTTATTAACTTTGTCTCACTGTAGAACTATCATTTTTTTGCAGGCTGATTGCTTGTACAGCATGGAGATGCAGCAGCATCCCTGTGCAGTACAAACTGTCAGTTCTGCACTGATCAGAGCAACTTTCCTAGCTTTGGTGACCCGAATGTCGTCATGATGACATCAGATCTCCATGGCAACGATCGGGATCCCGCGTCATGCCGCGAGGTCTCCGATCCAAGGACAGAGGGGCTGTCATCCCTCTGCCGGCTTCCGGAATGCTGCGATCACGTTCAGTCGCAGCATTTAGGGGTTAAAGTGCTGGGAGCGGTGTGTGACCATTCCTGGCACTTAGTGCTGGGTGTCAGCTGTCAGAATCAGAGATCGCGATGACGTAATAATGCGTCCCTGGTCAAATAGGCCCAGGGCACAGGGATGGATTGTTACGTCTTATTATTACAAGAAATGTCAAAAAGGGGTTAAAGGTAAACTGCCACCAGGGTTTTGCTATCCTATGTGAGAGCAGCAAGATGTAGAGGCAGAGATCCTGATTACAGTGATTTGTCACTTACTGGCCTGCTTGCTGCAGTTTTGATAAAATTACTGTATACAGTTGTGTGAGCAAGTTCTAACAATGTGTAATATACATACTGTTAGGAGTCAGCTCTGCTTGCTGATTTGAACGGTCGCTACATATTCAAAAGTATATGATTTGCCTACTTGCAGTTATGTGCTGACTAGATCCTTATCCACTTATAACAGTAGAAGATTGAGAGAAGAAGATGAGCAGTTTCCCCGTGACTGCAGGTAGGCAAATCACACACTTGCAGTCAAATGACAAACTCTAAATAGCCTATGCTGTTCAGGGCCATTTCTATGGTGAACCGACGCGACTAATCTAGAGGTGGAAGGCCTTAGGAATATCAACAAACCATCTCAGGATTTAAGGTACCGTCACACTAAGCGACGCTGCAGCGATACCGACAACGATCCGGATCGCTGCAGCGTCGCTGTTTGGTCGCTGGAGAGCTGTCACACAGACAGCTCTCCAGCGACCAACGATCCCGAGGTCCCCGGTAACCAGGGTAAACATCGGGTTACTAAGCGCAGGGCCGCGCTTAGTAACCCGATGTTTACCCTGGTTACCATCGTTAAAGTAAAAAAAACAAACGCTTCATACTTACCTACCGCTGTCTGTCCTCAGCGCTCTGCTTCTCTGGTCTGGCTGTGAGCGCCGGACAGCCGGAAAGCAGAGCGGTGACGTCACCTCTCTGCTTTCCGGCCGCTGTGCTCACAGCCAGAGCAGAGAAGCAGAGCGCCGAGGACAGACACCGGTAGGTAAGTATGTAGCGGTTGTTTTTTTTACTTTAACGATGGTAACCAGGGTAAACATCGGGTTACTAAGCGCGGCCCTGCGCTTAGTTACCCGATGTTTACCCTGGTTACCAGCAAAGACATCGCTGAATCGGTGTCACACACGCCGATTCAGCGATGTCTGTTGTGAATTCTGTGGCTGAGTTCACTTCTGTGGTCACAAGTGGTATTGCAGTCTCTGGGCTTCCTCCCTCAGGTGTTTTGGTGAGCTCGTTGGCTGCCTTGCTATTTAGCTCCACCTGAGTCTGTCTTCCTTGCTCCTTGTCAATGTTCCAGTGTTGGATCTGAGCTACTGCATCTTTCCTTGGGCCTGCTGCTCTGCTAGATAAGTGCTTCTAGTTTGTTTTCTGTTTTTTCTGTCCAGCTTGCTATTAACTTTTGCTGGAAGCTCTGAGAAGCAAAGGGGTGCACCGCCGTGCTGTTAGTTCGGCACGGTGGGTCTTTTTGCCCCTTTGCGTGGTTTTCGTTTTAGGGTTTTTTGTAGACTGCATAGTTCTCTTTGCTATCCTCGCTCTGTCTAGAATATCGGGCCTCACTTTGCTGAATCTATTTCATTCCTACGTTTGTCTTTTCATCTTGCTAACAGTCATTATATGTGGGGGGCTGCCTATTCCTTTGGGGTATTTCTCTGAGGTAAGTCAGGCTTGTATTTCTATCTTCAGGCTAGTCAGCTCCTCAGGCAGTGCCGAGTTGCATAGGTAGTTGTTAGGCGCAATCCACTGCTGCTTATAGTTGTGTGAGGATAGATCAGGTACTGCAGTCTACAGAGATTCCACGTCTCAGAGCTTGTCCTATTGTTTTTGGTTATTGCCAGATCTCTGTATGTGCGCTGATTACTGCACGCTGTGTTGCCTGATTGCCAGCCATAACAGTACAAGGAGCCACACCAATGATTCCCAATAGAGGGAAAAAAGAAATCCTGACATCATTTTTTTTTCTTAGCTCTGTCTTCAGTCTTTTTTTTCCCCTAGACATTAGAGTGCTTCAGGACACAGCTGTGGACATGGATATTCAGGCTCTGTGCTCCTCAATGGATAATCTCGTTGTAAATGTACAAAAGATTCAAGATACTATTGATCAGAAATCGATGCTAGAACCAAGAATTCCGATTCCTGATTTGTTTTTTGGTGACAGAACTAAATTCCTGAGCTTCAGAAATAATTGTAAGCTATTTTTGGCCTTGAAACCTCATTCTTCTGGTAATCCTATTCAACAGGTTTTGATTATTATTTCTTTTTTGCGCGGCGACCCACAGGACTGGGCGTTTTCTCTTGCACCAGGAGATTCTGCATTGAGTAATGTTGATGCATTTTTCCAGGCGCTGGGATTGCTTTACGATGAGCCTAATTCAGTGGATCAGGCTGAGAAAAATCTGCTGGCTTTATGCCAGGGTCAGGATGATGTAGAAGTATATTGTCAGAAATTTAGAAAGTGGTCAGTACTCACTCAGTGGAATGAATCTGCGCTGGCAGCTTTGTTCAGAAAGGGTCTCTCTGAAGCTCTTAAGGATGTAATGGTGGGATTCTGTGGTGGACAGGTTGCAGCAGATCTGGACTCAGGTAGTGGACAATTTGACCTTGTCCCAGGAGAAGGCTCAGCTTTTCGCTAATCGCAGACGCCGTGTGGGACCCCGACTTCGTGTTGGGGATCTGGTTTGGTTATCTTCTCGTCATATTCCTATGAAGGTTTCCTCTCCTAAATTTAAACCTCGTTTTATTGGTCCGTATAGGATTTCTGAGATTCTCAATCCGGTGTCTTTTCGTCTGACCCTCCCAGACTCCTTTTCCATACATAATGTATTCCATAGGTCGTTGTTGAGGAGATACGTGGCACCTATGGTTCCATCTGTGGAGCCTCCTGCCCCTGTTTTGGTGGAGGGGGAATTGGAGTATATTGTGGAGAAGATTTTGGATTCTCGTGTCTCTAGACGGAAACTCCAGTATCTGGTCAAATGGAAGGGTTATGCTCAGGAAGATAATTCCTGGGTTTTTGCCTCTGATGTCCATGCCCCAGATCTTGTTCGTGCCTTTCATGTGGCTCATCCTGGTCGGCCTGGGGGTTCTGGTGAGGGTTCGGTGACCCCTCCTCAAGGGGGGGGTACTGTTGTGAATTCTGTGGCTGAGTTCACTTCTGTGGTCACAAGTGGTATTGCAGTCTCTGGGCTTCCTCCCTCAGGTGTTTTGGTGAGCTCGTTGGCTGCCTTGCTATTTAGCTCCACCTGAGTCTGTCTTCCTTGCTCCTTGTCAATGTTCCAGTGTTGGATCTGAGCTACTGCATCTTTCCTTGGGCCTGCTGCTCTGCTAGATAAGTGCTTCTAGTTTGTTTTCTGTTTTTTCTGTCCAGCTTGCTATTAACTTTTGCTGGAAGCTCTGAGAAGCAAAGGGGTGCACCGCCGTGCTGTTAGTTCGGCACGGTGGGTCTTTTTGCCCCTTTGCGTGGTTTTCGTTTTAGGGTTTTTTGTAGACTGCATAGTTCTCTTTGCTATCCTCGCTCTGTCTAGAATATCGGGCCTCACTTTGCTGAATCTATTTCATTCCTACGTTTGTCTTTTCATCTTGCTAACAGTCATTATATGTGGGGGGCTGCCTATTCCTTTGGGGTATTTCTCTGAGGTAAGTCAGGCTTGTATTTCTATCTTCAGGCTAGTCAGCTCCTCAGGCAGTGCCGAGTTGCATAGGTAGTTGTTAGGCGCAATCCACTGCTGCTTATAGTTGTGTGAGGATAGATCAGGTACTGCAGTCTACAGAGATTCCACGTCTCAGAGCTTGTCCTATTGTTTTTGGTTATTGCCAGATCTCTGTATGTGCGCTGATTACTGCACGCTGTGTTGCCTGATTGCCAGCCATAACAGATGTCTGCGGGGAGTCCAGCGACGAAATAAAGTTCTGGACTTTCTTCCCCGACCAGCGACAGCACAGCAGGGGCCTGATCGCTGCTGCCTGTCACACTGGACGATATCGCTAGCGAGGACGCTGCAACGTCACGGATCGCTAGCGATATCGTCTAGTGTGACGGTACCTTAAGGTGCGGAATCCCATAACATAACCCAAAGTTTATAGAAAAGATATCTCCTCCGTGTGTGTTAGGATCCAGTAATTGCTACATTTTGCAAAATATAAATCCTGCTTTTTAATCATTACATCAGAGGGTCATAATATATTTTATTTTGTTTAGGCGCATTATATGCTGACAAGACACCTAGCTTGGAAAAAATGGATGATCTGGTTCAACCGAATGAAATGTACACCTATAAATGGGATATTACAGAGGATGTGGGGCCGAAAGAAGCTGATCCTGACTGTTTAACCAGCAGTTATTATTCAATGGCAAACCCAGTACAAGATGTGAATTCTGGTTTGATTGGTCCATTGCTGATTTGTAAAAAAGGTAAAGAATAATATATCCAATCATTAGTTTTAAATATATAAAGGGGCTATTCCATAAAACATGTTTTTAACCTGTCCATTAAGACCCCCACAAAGCCTTCCATTCCTCCTCACTGAATGACCTCATTTAGGACAAGGACAGACACAAAGTGGTGGCCAATGCACTAGCTGGGATGACGGGCACTGCAGATAAAACTGATAATGCAGGTAGTCTATTAATGGGGAAAGTCTTTCCCTAAGTAAAACAAGGCTTTAATGGACATAGATAACTGAGATGATTACAAATCCATTCCTAGATTGAACATGTCACAATTTTTTCTAACCCCCCAGTTGTAAAGTTGTTAAGGGTTACTTGCACCACTCATGGTCAGTGGTCACATTAAGTCCATCAAAGCAGTGGCTTTTCACTGTGGTTGATAGGAAATGATGAGGGAACTCCCATCCATAATATCCATATGAAAAGGGTGGAAGCAGATCAATTGCAGATATATAGTCATAATCTAAATTCAAAATCTGCTCTGTAAAAATATAGCACAGTGGGTGAAATAAGTTTGAACATGTCATCAAATTTCTAAGTAAATATATTTCTAAAGGTGCTAACAACATGAAATTCTCTCTAGATGTCACCAATAACCCATCCAATCTACACAGACAAATAGATCAAACCATAGATTGCAAAGGCATGACACCAGCTGAAATATATCAGTAATTACAAAGCAAATCTGCCACTAAGTGAATAAGAATATCAGCTGGTTCATCTGATGGCCTATAAAAAATGTCTCATTACCAAGGTGTCACACAAGAAATATCTCATGATGGGTAAAACCAGTGAGCTGTCTCAAGACCGTTGCAACCTTATTGTTGTAAAACATACTGACCTCATTGATTACAGAATAATTTCTAAACCACTGAAGGTTCCAGTGAGCACTGTTGGGGCCATAATCCAGAAGTGGAAAGAACATAATTTATCATTTCACCACAAACCGGCCAGGACCAGGTGCTCCCAACAAGATTTCAGATAAAGGAGTAAAAAGAATTATCAGAAGAGTTGTCCAAGAGCCAAGGGCCACCTGTGGAGAGTTCCAGATACACCTGGAATCAGCAGGTACAATTGTTTCAAGGAAAACTATAAGTTATGCACTCAACCCCGATGACCTACGAGTATATGCATGCTCACCATGCAAGACTCCATTGCTTAACAAAAAGCATGTTCAAGTGAGATTAATGTTTGCTTAACAACATTTAGACAACCTGTGAAATACTGGAAGAATATAGTCTGGTCATGTGAGACCAAAATTGAATTATTTGGATGCTATAATACACACCATGTTTGGAGGCTAAAAGGCACTGCATATCAACCCAAGAACACCATACCAAATGAAGTTTGGAAGTGGGAACATCACGATATGATGCTGTTTTTCAGCATATGGCACTGGCAAACTTTGAATAATTGAAGGAGGAAAGAATGGATAAATGTACCAAGGTACATTTGATAAAGATCTGTTGCTATCTACCAAGATGATGAAGATGAAAGGAGGGTGAACATTCGAGCAAGGAAACTGTCAATTGGTTTCAGAGAAAGAAAATAAAGCTGCTAGAATGGCCCAGCCAGTCACCTGACCTAAATCCAAGAGAAAATTTATGGAAGTAACTAAAGCTCAGCATTCATAGAAGGAGCCCATGGAACCTTCAGGATTTTAAGAGTGTTTGTGTAAAAAGCATGGGCAAAAACCACACCTGAGGAAGGCATGCGACTAGTTTCTCCATAAAAAAGGCGTCTTGAAGCTGTCATCACCAACAAAGGTTTTTGTACGAAGTATTAAATACAATTCAGTAAGCATGATCAATACTTCTTCCCTGTGTCATTTCTCATTTTTACACATAACTTAATTTATGGACATCTATGATCTGATATTTTTTTTTGCCTGTGTGGATTGGATGGGTTGTTACCGACATTTGGAAAGAATTTCAAGTCAATAGCACCTTTACAAATATATTTACTAAGAAAAATTTCACCCGCTGTATATCTTTGGGCCCAGGTCTATGCATCACTCTACATACAACAGTACTAGCTTGTAATAATACGTGACTGTTGAACACCTGTAAGATTTAACAATTGTTTCCCCATTAAATATTAGGAAGCCTAAATCATGATGGAACACAAAAAAACTTTAACAAAGATTATGTCCTGATGTTTGGGGTGTTCGATGAAAGTAAAAGTTGGCAAACCTTTCCATCAATGAAGGAAAGACCTTTGATGTATACTGTAAATGGATATGTGAATGGAGCTGTACCAGGTATGAATACTTACTACTTTCTCGGTACATTGAGTCTTAAAGAAAAGTTAGTACTTCAGGGGGTTTTCCACCCCTTTCTTTTAAGTTTATTATGGCCCAAGTGGGCGTTAAGGATGATAAATATTTCCTTATTCACATACTGTTCCCCTGCAGCTCCTCCTCACTGGCTGGCACCCCTGCTGGTATCCTCTTCCTCGATGCCGACTGGCGGAAGGAAAGACCACCGGCAAGGGAACGAGGTGTAGATAGTCTTGCTGCCATCAATGCTCCCTGGAAAATAGTATGCAAATTAGCTCTCATCCAGTCTTCTATTCTTGTGTGTGAAAATCTGTTTTGATTTTTTACACAAGTACTGGAGGACACTTCTATTTTACATTTGTCAGAAGATATTAAAGTACCACTCTGACTTTTTTTATATCTTAATCTGGAATTGTGTATTTAATGTAAGTTCCCTGCCCCTAATAATATCTTAATCAGCTGCCATCTTCAGCTACTTCAGTTGGTCTTCTGAAGGTTGTGACCTGCTGGATAGCACCATTGTTTGCTGGGAGATCTAGAAGTTACAACTCAATGTAATCAAACAGGAAAAAAGAGCAGTGATTCTCGGCGTTGCCACAAAGTGAAGACAAGGGTTTATGTTCTCTGGATCTTTATCCATCCATACAAAGCATTTCCCACTCAGGTTGACTCCTTCATCGGGTATTGGAATGTGGGTCCACTCCTCTTCAATGGCTGTGCAAAGCTCTTGCATGGTCTGCAAACTCACCAGACATGTCACCCATTGAGCATGTTTGGGATGCTCTGCATCGGCATACACAACAGCTTGTTGAAGTTCCTGTCAATATACAGCAACTTCGTGCCACCATTAAAGAGAAGTGGACCAACATTCCACAGGCCACAATCAACAACCTGATCAACTCTATGCAAAGAAGGTGTGAGGTAAATGGTGGTCACACCAGATACTGACTGGTTTTCTGACCACCCTTCAATACTTTAAAACTGCACATTTTAGAGTGGCCTTTAATTGTGGCCAGCCAACGGCACACCTGCGATAATCATGCGGTCTAATTAGCATCTTGATATGCCACGCTTGTGATATGGATATACTATATCACAAAAGGAGAAGTGCTCACTAACACAGGTTTAGCAAATTTGTGAACAATATTCGAAAGAATAAGGCCTTTTATGTACAGGGTGGGCCATGTATATGGATACACCTAAATAAAATGGAAATGGTTGGTGATATCAACTTCCTGTTTGTGGCACATTAGTATCTGGGAGGGGGAAAACTTTTCAAAATGGGTGGTAACCATGGCGGCCATTTTGAAGTTGGCCATTTTGGATCCAACTATATTTTTTCCAATGGGAAGAGAATCATGTGACACATCAAACTTATTGAGAATTTCACAAGAAAAACAATGGTGTGCTTGGTTTTAACATAACTTTATTCTTTCATGAGTAATTTACAAGTGTCTCTTTGTTTACAGCCATTGACATGTCACAGAGGTTATAAATGGCCTACCCATAATGTTCTGTGTAAACTGAGGGTCCTGTTCCAATTTTTTTTTTGCCCATTCTGCAAATTCAGCGCGCTGATCTAGCATCAGTCGAAAATCCCTTTGGCGGATATTAGCTACTTACAAATGGCACCCTTACAAAGTCCAGCTGCTGCAGCATCTAAAACGAGGATGACCCATATCGGCGCGCTGAACTTGCAGAAAGGGCAAAACAAAAATTGGAGCAGGACCCTCAGTTTACGCAGAACATTATGTTCAACTTTTTTGGATGGGCCATTTATATGGATACACCTAAATAACATGGGAATGGTGATAGTTTTCTTGCGTAGGGTCTCTTGCATTGAAATCTGCTTCAATGACCCGGGTACTGCGTTCACCAGACATCAACACAATTTATATCCGCTCCTCACGTGTTAAGTAATGATGAGTGAATATACTCGTTACTTGAGATTTCCCGAGCACGCTCGGGTGTCCTCAGAGTATTTTTTAGCGCTCGAAGATTTAGTATTCATCGCCGCTGCTGAATGATTTACATCTGTTAGCCAGCTTGATTACATGTGGGGATTTTCTAGCAACCAGGCAACCCCCACATGTACTTATGCTGCCTAGTAGCTGTAAATCATTCAGCTGCGGCGATGAAAACTAAATCTCCGAGCACTAAAAAATACTCGGAGGACACCCGAACGTGCTTGGGAAAGCCTGAGCAACGAGTATACTCGCTCATCACTAGTGTTAACCTCTGCGGCATGTCAATGGCTGTAAACAAAGAGAAACTTGTAAATAACTCATGAAAGAATAAAGTTACATTAAAACCAAGCACACCATTGTTTTTCTTGTAAAATTCTCAGTAAGTTTGATGTGTCACATGACCTTCTTCCCATTGGAAAAAATAAAGTTGGATCCAAAATGGCCAACTTCAAAATGGCCGCCATGGTCACCACTCATTTTAAAAAGTTTTCCCCCTCCCATATACTAATGTGCCACAAACAGGAAGTTGATATCACCAACCATTCCCATTTTATTTAGGTGTATCCATATACATGGCCCACCCTGTACACAGAAAAAGTCCTAGATTTTGAGTTCAGCTCATAAAAATGGGAGCAAAAACAAGTGTTGTGCTTATATTTTTGTTCAGTGTCTATATATATATATATATATATATATATATATATATATATATATATATATATATATAGTACAGACCAAAAGTTTGGACACACCTTCTCATTTAAAGATTTTTCTGTATTTTCATGACTGTGAAAATTGTACATTCAAACTGAAGGCATCAAAACTATGAATTAACACATGTGGAATTATATATAGTCCTACTGAATAGACTGTTAGAATTTGTATTATGGCAAGAAAAAAGCAGCTAAGTAAAGAAAAACGAGTGGCCATCATTACTTTAAAAAATGAAGGTCAGTCAGTCCGAAAAATTGGGCAAACTTTGAAAGTGTCCCCAAGTGCAGTGGCAAAAACCATCAAGCGCTACAAAGAAACTGGCTCACATGAGGACCGCCCCAGGAAAGCAAGACCAAGAGTCACCTCTGCTTCTGAGGATAAGTTTATCCGAGTCACCAGCCTTACAAATTGCAGGTTAACAGCAGCTCAGATTAGAGACCAGGTCAATGCCACAAAAGTTCTAGCAGCAGACACAACTCTACAACAACTGTGAAGAGTAGACTTTGTGCAGCAGGCCTTCATGGTAAAATAGCTGCTAGGAAACCACTGCAAAGGCCAGGCAACAAGCAGAAGAGACTCGTTTGGGCTAAAGAACACAAGGAATGGACATTAGACCAGTGGAAATCTGTGCTTTGGCCTCATGAGTCCAAATTTGAGATCTTTGGTTCCGACTACCGTGTCTTTGTGCGACGCAGAAAAGGTGAACGGATGGACTTTACATGCCTGGTTCCCATTGTGAGGCATGGAGGAGGAGGTGTGATGGTGTGGGGGTGCTTTGCTGGTGACACTGTTGGGGATTTATTCAAAATTGAAGGCATACTGAACCAGCATGGCTACCACAGCATGCTATTCCATCCGGTTTGCGTTTAGTTGGACCATCATTTATTTTTCAACAGGACAATGATCCCAAACACACCTCCAGGCTGTGTAAGGGCTATATGACCAAGAAGGAGAGTGATGGGGTGCTACGCCAGATGACCTGGCCTCCACAGTCACCAGACCTGAACCCAATTGCGATGGTTTGGGGTGAGCTGGACCGCAGAGTGAAGGCAAAAGGGCCAACAAGTGCTAAGCATCTCTGGGAACTCCTTCAAGATTGTTGGAAGACCAATCCCGGTGACTACCTCTTGAAGCTCATCAAGAGAATGCCAAGAGTGTGCAAAGCAGTCATCAAAGCAAAAGGTGGCTACTTTGAAGAACCTAGAATATAAGACATAATTTCAGTTGTTTCATACTTTTTTGTTAAAGGGAACCTGCACCAGCATCACGGGCTTATCTACAGCATTCTGGAATGCTGTAGATAAGCCCCCGATGTATCCTAAAACATGAGTAAAAGAGGTTAGATTATACTCACCCAGGGGCGGTCCCGCTGCGGTCCGGTCCGATGGGCGTCGCAGTTCGGGGCCTCCCATCTTCTTACGATGACGTCCTCTTCTTGTCTTCACACTGTGGCTCTGCTGCAGGTGTACTTTTCTGCCCTGTTGAGGGCAGAGCAAAGTACTGCAGTGCGCAGGCGCTGGGCCTCTCTGACCTTTCCCGGCGCCTGCGCACTGCAGTACTTTGCTCTGCCCCCAACAGGGCAGACAAAGTACTCCTGCGCTGGAGCCGCAGCATGAAGAGAAGAAGAGGACATCATCCTATGAAGTTGGGAGGCCCCGGACCGGACCGCGACGCCCATCCGATCAGACCACCCGCCCAGGTGAGTATAATCTAACCTCTTTTTCTCATCTTTCAGGATACATTGGGGGCTTATCTACAGCATTCCAGAATGCTGTAGATAAGCCCCTGATGCCGGTGGGCTTAGCTCACCATCGATTTTGGTTGTGACAGCTTCCCTTTAAGTATATAATTCCACATGTGTTAATTCATAGTTTTGATGCCTTCAGTGTGAATGTACAATTTTCATAGTCATGAAAATACAGAAAAATCTTTAAATGAGAATGTGTGTCCAAACGTTTGGTCTGTACTGTATATATAATTTTTTTTTTCTAATTTAATATTTGAAAGTGCACCCCAAACATATCTCGTATAAGCACATTTTATAAGAGGATCTGTCAGCCCTCCTGACATTTCTATTATAGCAAATGCTTGAAGTCACATTAAAAGATTCAATTCTGGATCATCTTTCCTTATGACTGTGATGTTCTGTTCCTCTGATGTTTTTCCTACAAATAAGTGAATAAATATAGCCCAGGGTGTTATCATTGATATTTTTACGGTCACGTTCCCCTACACAGTTTCACATTGTCAGCTTTGGTTGGACAGTGTGCAGGGACACGCCCCTAACAGGTAACACCCAGTTGTCACTTTATTCAGAATTTTCTAGAATATGAAAGATGCTCCAGAATGGTTATTTCTTAGGAAATAGTATTTAAAAAAGAAACAAGCTCTACAATTTAGCAGAGTAGCCCGGTCCTATTTAAGAAGATACAGGAATACATAAAGGAGTCGATTATATTTGTTTTGTTGGTACTATGTAAATATTGGATAATGGTATTTGTGCTCCAGCATTCACAGCCTGTGTCGATGACAACATTAGTTGGCATATACTGGGTTTGAGTTCCAAACCTGAATTTTTCTCCATTCACATCTTTGAGCACTCCTTGGAGGAAAAACTTCATAAAGTCTCTATGATAAGCCTTGTCAGCATGGCATCCACAACTGCAAACATGACTGTAACCCAAACTGGCAGATGGAATATATCTTCACTTGTTGAAAAACATCTCGAAGGTAAAGATTTCTGCAATATAGTCACATATCATTCTTGTTGTGAAGTGTATAAATGTATTACCATAGGGAAATGACACAAGAAATCTCAAAGGAAATTTGATGGATATGCATGAGACCATTATTATAAACTGCCAGGAGCTTGATCATTGAACCTACCTATCTATGTAATACCTTCCTACAGCTTTACAATTTTTGCTCTTTTTGAGTTACTTAATATCCCAATTTTGAGATCCAAGATGGGATAAAAACTTATGTGCATCTTATATTCTGAAGACACCAATCCAACCTCAGAAGTACACTCACAGGATATTCATAAATGTCTAATATGTGTGAGCCCCATCTCTGGGACCCTCACATGTCAAAATAATGGAGTTTTGTGAACCCAAAAATGACAATTCACAGCGCCTGCTTCCCAAATATTTTCAGATTGCTGGAACCAGCACCTATGTAATGCTAATGCCGGCATCCCTGCGTGGTTTCTCTTCTCCCTCCATGCAGGGATGCTGACATTCTCGCCTCTGCAGCCTCTCGATCACTTCTCCCTGCTTCCTGCTGTCTGTGCACGCCACATAAACTTCCCGGCAGTGTGCCTCGTATGCGCATGCTCCCCTGCTCTTAAAGGGACAGCATGCATAGTTTGAAAATGCCTCCAGTTGAGAGGCATCTTGTATAAAATGAACCCTACCCAATAAGAAGGTGTCTGAGCAACCCCTATAATACCCTGAGTTGTGTGTGTGTATGTAACTGTATGTTGCCAGGTCCCTTGTTCTAGTATCCCTTGCAGGGAGCCTTAATCTGAACCTCTGGTAATTGTGTGGCCAGGGCCGAACCTGAAGCCCTAGTCCTTGTGTGGCCAGGGCCTCAACCTGAAGCCCTAGTCCTTGTGTGGCCAGGGCCTCAACCTGAAGCCCTAGTCCTTGTGTGGCCAGGGCCTCAACCGGAAGCCCTAGTCCTTGTGTGGCCAGGGCCTCAACCTGAAGCCCTAGTCCTTGTGTGGCCAGGGCCTCAACCTGAAGCCCTAGTCCTTGTGTGGCCAGGGCCTCAACCTGAAGCCCTAGTCCTTGTGTGGCCAGGGCCTCAACCTGAAGCCCTAGTCCTTGTGTGGCCAGGGCCTCAACCTGAAGCCCTAGTCCTTGTGTGGCCAGGGCCTCAACCTGAAGCCCTAGTCCTTGTGTGGCCAGGGCCTCAACCTGAAGCCCTAGTCCTTGTGTGGCCAGGGCCTGAACCTGAAGCCCTAGTCCTTGTGTGGTCAGGGCCTCAGCCTGAAACCGCACCTGGCGGTCCCTGAACCTGAAATCGCATCTTCAGATCACTGTAGCCTGAGGCCACACTGGCGGTACCTGAACCCCGAGAATCCGCACTGACAGTACCTGAATCCTGAGAAGCCGCGGCGGTGCCAGGTCCCTGTAACCATTCCATCAGTACTCGAACCTGCACCTGTGTCAGTCCTGGTTTGCGTTCCTGAGTCTGTACGGTTGGAACATGTTCCAGTATCCGAATCTATGTCTGGACTCCTTGTCAGTATCCATTCTGTCAGAGCACCCAGAACCTGAGTAGTCTGAAGAGTCCATATCCTGTCCATCAGTGACTCCGAGTTCTTATCCATTTTGGCGAATCTGACGCTGGGGTCCGCAGACTCAGAACCGTGGACTGCCTAGGAGTAATACCTGGCGGCTACCTGCAGCTCAAGCCTGACTCCACCACTGAAAATCAGGGTTAATAAGGGTTAATATAAGTGCAGGGTAGGCTGGGGGAACTGAACGTAATATGCACGTTGCTGTGACTTTCCTGTCAGGGGCTGAAAATGCCTATCACCTGGGAAGGAGAGTAAATATATGGACAGCATATATTAAACTCTTCCCTTCTATAGAGCACAAGGAGTGCCCACTCGATTCATTCTCTAAAGGGTTAGCTGAGTAGTGCACTTGGCTATCTCCTGGTGTGGATCTCTGCGCCCAGATGCCCAGCAGTGTTCAATCAATTACCTATGCCGGGTGACAGGTGATTCATTCTTACTGGAAAACTTTATTAAATCTTTTTTCTTTCTTTTTTTTAAATTGTGCATTGTGTAGTTTCTTATAGTCCACATAATATATGATGATGCATATTAAAGACAGATGGATTTACGGGTTCCTTTTCATTTATTTTTTTACCAGCCGGCATGCATGGTCATTTGGAGGTAAATTCATGTTTTGACCGCGTACACCATACACTGAGGAAGTCTGTTTTTCAAACTAGATATATTAAAAAGTGGGATTATTATGTAGCTGCAGTTGAAGTAGACTGGGATTATGCATCTGGGACTTCAGAGAACTCTGAGAAGTAAGTGTCTAATTGTTATTTATGTACTTTTACAATTAGTTAAAGGGAATCTGTCAGTAGGTTTTTGCTATGGAATCTGAGAGCAGCCTGATGTAGAGGCAGAGAGATCCTGATTCCAGTTTGCTGCCATTTGGATACAATCACAGTTGTATCTGTTGCAGATGTAGCAGTTCTCTGAATGCTGACCACTGTATAACCTCGCCCACACCACTGATTATTAGCAGCTGCCTGTTTACACTCAGCTGCCAATCAGTGGTGGGGGGCGGAGTTAAACAGATTAGCTGGACTGCCTGGCACGCAACACCTAGTCTGGAAGTGGTAATTTCCTGCAGATAAAACACAGATTGTATTGTAACTACAACAAAGTGCTGAACAAGTGACACATCCCTGTAATATGCCTACACATTTTGCTACTCTCAGATTAAATAGCAAAAACCTGCTGACAGATTCCATTTAAGTATTGCTATGATACACCTTATTAATGAGAAATAAATATTCTACCATTTAATGTGGCTTATGGATACCCTTTGCTAGAACATGCCTGACATATTATAACTTGAAAATGAGTTTTGTCTAGATCAGATGACACTTTACTATTTATTATATCTGCATTTTGTTGTGGCTTTTGCTGTAGTTTTTACTTTGTGAAATCTGCTGTGTAAATTCTTTGCTTTTCCACAACGCAAATGTTCAGCAAGTTCGGATGTCCCTTAATGGAGAATAATATGCTGCTTGCTTTCTAATATACATGGTTAGAATAATATGCTGCTTGCTATGTATTGAATGCTTATGATATCATAACATATAGGGCTCATGCCCACTTGCGATGAAATCTGACAAATTCAATCAGATAAAAAATCGGATTGAATTCAGACCAATGTTAATCTATGATTGTGTGCTCATCTGCGGGTTTTTTTTTACTAGCTCGGATTGGATCACAACCAGGCTGGAAACAAATCGCAGCATGCTGCGATTGTAATCAGAAAACAGATCACATCCCGCAATAGAAGTCAATGGGTGCACGAAAAAAATCACACAGCACTCGCACCATGCGAGTGCTGTGCGATTTTTACGCACTGGTGTTCTTTGAAAAACTGGCATTTCATATGCAGGTGCTGTAAAAACACACTGACAAGTTCCAATAGAATATATATATATATATATATATATACAGTATATATATATATATATATATATATATATATATATATATGTATTCTATGTGTATATATCTATCAGTGACACACATATACAATATATACAGTACAGACCAAAAGTAAGTTTGGACACACCTTCTCATTTAAAGATTTTTCTGTATTTTCATGACCATGAAAATTGTACATTCACACTGAAGGCATCAAAACTATGAATTAACACATGTGGAATTACATACTTAACAAAAAAGTGTGAAACAACTGAAATTATGTCTTATATTCTAGGTTCTTCGAAGTAGCCACCTTTTGCTTTGATGATTGCTTTGCACACTCTTGGCATTCTCTTGATGAGCTTCAAGAGTTAGTCACTGGGAATGGTTTTCCAACAATCTTGAAGGAGTTCCCAGAGATGCTTGGCACTTGTTGGCCCTTTCGCCTTCACTCTGCGGTCCAGCTCACCACAAACCATCTCGATTGGGTCCAGGTCTGGTGACTGTGGAGGCCAGGTCATCTGGCGTAGCACCCCATCACTCTCCTTCTTGGTCAAATAGCCCTTACACAGCCTGGAGGTGTGTTTGGGGTCATTGTCCTGTTGAAAAGTAAATGATTGTCCAATTAAACGCAAAACGGATGGAATAGCATGCCGCTGCAAGATGCTGTGGTAGCCATGCTGGTTCAGTATGCCTTCAATTTTGAATAAATTCCTAACAGTGTCACCAGCAAAGCACCCCCTCACCATCACACCTCCTCCTCCATGCTTCACGGTGAGAACCAGGCATGTAAAGTCCATCCGTTAACCTTTTCTGTGTCGCACAAAGACACAGTGGTTGGAACCAGAGATCTCAAATTTGGACTCATCAGAACAAAGCACAGATTTCCACTGGTCTAATGTCCATTCCTTGTGTTCTTTAGCCCAAACACGTCTCTTCTGCTTGTTGCCTGTCCTTAGCAGTGGTTTCCTAGCACCTATTTTACCATGAAGGCCTGCTGCACAAAGTCTCCTCTTAACGGTTGTTGTAGAGATGTGTCTGCTGTTAGAACTCTGTGTGGCATTGACCTGGTCTCTAATCTGAGCTGCTGTTAACCTGCGATTTCTGAGGCTGGTGACTCGGATAAACTTCTCCTCAGAAGCAGAGGTGACTCTTGGTCTTCCTTTCCTGGAGCAGTCCTCATGTGAGCCAGTTTCTTTGTAGCGCTTGATGATTTTTGCCACTGCACTTGGGGATACTTTCAAAGTTTGCCCAATTTTTCAAACTGAATGACCTTCATTTCTTAAAGTAATGATGGCCACTCGTTTTTCTTTACTTAGCTGCTTTTTTCTTGCCATAATACAAATTCTAACAGTCTATTCAGTAGATCTATCAGCTGTGTATCCACCAGACTTCTGGACACCACAACTGATGGTCCCAACCCCATTTATAAGGCAAGAAATCCCACTTATTAAACCTGACAGGGCACACCTGTGAAGTTGAAACCATTCCCAGTGACTAACTCTTGAAGCTCATCAAGAGAATGCCAAGAGTGTGCAAAGCAGTCATCAAAGCAAAAGGTGGCTACTTTGAAGAACCTAGAATGTAAGACATAATTTCAGTTGTTTCACACTTTTTTGTTAAGTATATAATTCCACATGTGTTAATTCATAGTTTTGATGCCTTCAGTGTGAATGTACAATTTTCATGCCCCAGGAAGAAGCATCACGCGAAACGCGCGTCGGGGTTTATGCGGTCACAGCACGCCACTGAGCAGAGCACGTTAGGAGACAGCACGGAGCAGGTAATATGTATGGGGGTCGGGGTGCACCGCTCATTATACGCTAGCCGCCAGGCAGTGTTCTAGTGTATCACAGATGCTATGTTTGTAACCTCTAGTGACAGGAGAAAACGGTGTGGTTCCGGCCATCAGGGCTTCCAACTAGATTACTGTGCAATGTATGTATAATGGATTTACCTGACTCCAGTATATGTATTCCCGGTTGACCGCAATTGGGTTGTTTTTTGAGGCACCTTGTCTATGTCCATATATGTTTAGTTTTATTTATTGTCTAATAAAGGTATTTGAATTTTAAAATGAATGTATATAGTGGCACTTCTTGGATCACAGATTAATATCTGTGCTCCTGATATGATATAATTGATACATGAGGTGTTACCCACTCCCCTAGTGGGATTATGGGTTTGGGCGTTGTGCTTACATTTTACTTGTTTAGTAAAATACACCCCATAGTCCTCCATATATTATAATGTGCACCACAGTCCTCCACATAGTATAATACATTCCCTATAGTCCTCCATATATTAAAATGCACTGCTCAGTCCTCCATATAGCATAATACACTCCTCATAGTCCTCCATATAGCATAATACACTCCTCATAGTGCTCCATATAGTATAATGCACCGCCATAGTCATCCATGTAGTACAATTCACTTCCCATAGTATAATGCACCCCATAGTTCTTCATATAGTATAACGTATTCCCCATAGTCCTCGATACAGTATAATGCAGCCCACATATAGTATAATTCAGCCACCACCCTACAGAATATAATTCAGCCACCTCAGAGTATAATGCAGCCACCCCAGAGTATAATGCAGCCCACCACCCCATAGAATATAATACAGCCCACCTCCCCATAATATATAATGTAGCCCCCATAGAATATAATGCAGCCCCCAAAGTATATAACACAGCCTCCCCATAGAATAGAATATACCCCCACAATAGTATATCACAGCCACATAGTATATAACACAGCCTCCCACATAGAATATAATATACCCCCCATAGTATATAGCACAACTCCCATAGCAGATAACACAGCCCACGTAGCAGTATACAGAACAGCCCACGTAGCAGTATACAGCACAGCCCACTTATCAGTATACAGCACAGCCCACTTAGCAGTACACAGCACAGCCCACAGAGTAGTATACAGCACTGCCCACATAGTAGTATACAGCACAGCCCACACAGTAGTATATAGCACAGCCCACATTGTAGTATATAGCACAGCCCACACAGTAGTATACAGCACAGCCCACACAATAGTATACAGCAGAGCCCAGACAGTAGTATACAGCACAGCTCACATAGTAGTATACAGCACTGCCCACACAGTAGTGTATAGCACAGCCCACACAGCAGTATATAGCACAGCCCACATAGTAGTATACAGCACAGCCCACATAGTAGTATACAACAGAGCCCACACAGTAGTATACAGCACTGCCCACATAGTAGTATACAGCAGAGCCCACAGAGTAGTATATAGCACAGCCCACATAGTAGTATATAGCACAGCCCACAAAATATTATATAGCACAGCCCACACAGTAGTATACAGCACAGCCCACATAGTAGTATACAGCACAGCCCACATAGTAGTATACAGCACAGCCTGCACAGTAGTATACAGCAGAGCCCACACAGTAGTTTACAGCACAGCCCACATAGTAGTATACAGCACTGCCCACACAGTAATGTATAGCACAGCCCACAAAGTAGTATATAGCACAGCCCACATAGTAGTATACAACAGAGCCCACACAGTAGTATATAGCACAGCCCACACAGTAGTATACAGCACTGCCCACATAGTAGTATACAGAAGAGCCCACACAGTAGTATACAGCACTGCCCACATAGTAGTATACAGCAGATCCCACATAGTAGTATACAGCAGAGCCCACATCTCTCCTCCCCCTAGAATGGCCCCACAGTCCAGTAAAAAAAAAACCACACAAGCTCCTCACCTTTCCTCGTGCCCGCGTTGCTCCCTGCTCCTGTCTCGGCGGCTGCCGCTGCACTGCCTGGGACACAGTGAGTGCGCGCGCACCCGCAGTGTCAAAGGCAGAGCGGGGAATGATGGGAGAGGGAGTGTCAGGTGACGCTCTCTCCTCCATCATTGCAGTCAACTGTACTGGCGTCATAGACTCCTGTATAGTTGAATGTGGCTGCGGCGCTGGGGGAGGGAAGGGTGAGTCGGCGAGCAGCGGCCCACTACTGGCACCGGCCCTTCTGGCATTTGCCAGAACTGCCCGATGGCCAGTCTGGCCCTGCATGGATTACATACAGTAAACCATTGCAGACTAGTTAGATTTATAGATGTCAGTGACCAATATAATTAGTATACACTGCGTGCAGAATTATTAGGCAAGTTGTTTTTTGGATCACATAATACTTTTTATACATGTTGTCCTACTCCAAGCTGTGGAGATCCAACTACCAATTAAGTAAATCAGGTGATGTGCATCTCTGTAATGAGGAGGGGTGTTGTCTAATGACATCAAAACCATATATAAGGTGTGCTTAATTATTACGCAACTTCCTTTCCTTTGGCAAAATGGGTCAGAAGAGAGTTTTGACAGGCTCTGAAAAGTGCAAAATTGTGAGATGTCTTGCAGAGGGATGCAGCAGACTTGAAATTGCCAAACTTTTGAAGCGTGATCACCGAACAATCAAGCGTTTCATGGCAAATAGCCAACAGGGTCGCAAGAAGCGTGTTGGGCAAAAAAGGCACAAAATAACTGCCCATGAATTGAGGAAAATCAAGCGTGAAGCTGCCAAGATGCCATTTGCCACCAGTTGTGCCATATTTCAGAGCTGCAATGTTACTGGAGTAACAAAAAGCACAAGGTGTGCGATACTCAAGGACATGGCCAAGGTAAGGAAGGCTGAAAAACGACCACCTTTGAACAAGAAACATAAGATAAAATGTCAAGACTGGGCCAAGAAATATCTTAAGACTGACTTTTCAAAGGTTTTATGGACTGATGAAATGAGAGTGACTCTTGATGGGCCAAAGGCTGGATCAGTAGAGGGCAGAGAGCTCCACTCCAACTCCGACGGCAGCAAGGTGGAGGTGGGGTACTGGTATGGGCTGGTATCATCAAAGATGAACTTGTGAGACCTTTTCGGGTTGAGGATGGAGTGAAGCTCAACTCCCAGACCTACTGCCAGTTTCTGGAAGACTTCTTCAAGCAGTGGTACAGGAAGAAGTCAGTATCGTTCAATAAAAACATGATTTTCATGCAGGACAATGCTCCATCACATGCCTCCAACTACTCCACAGCGTGGCTGGCCAGTAAAGGTCTCAAAAAAGAAAAAATAATGACATGGCCCCCTTGTTCACCTGATCTGAACCCCATAGAGAACCTGTGGTCCCTCATAAAATGTGAGATCTACAGGGAAGGAAAACAGTACACCTTTCGGAACAGTGTCTGGGAGGCTGTGGTGGCTGCTGCACGCAACGTTGATCGTAAACAGATCAAGCAACTGACAGAATCTATGGATGGAAGGCTGTTGAGTGTCATCATAAAGAGAGGTGGCTATATTGGTCACTAATTTTGGGGGGTTTTGTTTTTGCATGTTAGAAATGTTTATTTCTAAATTTTGTGCAGTTATATTGGTTTATCTGGTGAAAATAAACAAGTGAGATGGGAATATATTTGGTTTTTATTAAGTTGCCTAATAATACTGCACAGTAATAGTTACCTGCACAAACAGATATTTTCCTAAGATAGCCAAATCTAAAAATACCCACTCCAACTTCCAATAATATTAAGCTTTGATATTTACGAGTCTTTTGGGTTGATTGAGAACATAGTTGTTGATCAATAATAAAAATAATCCTCTAAAATACAACTTGCCTAATAATTCTGCACACAGTGTAGTGTGTGTGCAAATTATGGGACATGTGCGTATTTAATAAAAGAATCTTTACGTGGAAAAAAAATGGTGTGGGCTACAGTGCAATTTTCCAAGCCAGACAGGGAAATCCAGCGACTGGGGACAGATATTCATAGCCTAGGAAGGGGCCATGGTTATTGCCCCCCCCCCCCCCGGCTACAAACATCTGCCCCCAGCTGCCCCAGAAATGGCGCATGTGTAAGATGTGCCAATTCCAGCACTTATCCTCTCTCTTCCCACTGCCCTTATGGGGTAATAGTTGGGGGTTGATGCCACCTTTGTATTGTAAGGTGACATCAAGCCGGCTTAGTAATGGAGAAGTGTCAATAGGACACCTATCCATTACTAATCCTAAACTTGGTGAGAGGTTAAATAAACGCACAGTCAGAATAAAGACTTTTAATGAAATCAAACACAACACAGTTTCCCATCTTTGTTGTTCTGCTAATCCATGCAACGCCCTCGATCTCCTGTAATAAATAAAAAATAATAAGCCAACAATATACTCATACCGGTCCGGCGTTCAGTCCCACGCTGTAATCCATATCTGGGGGGATATACAGTTTACAACCAGCTGCAAACTACTGGGGAATGAATGAGAAACTGCCGGCGCTTGCTTCAGAGACAAGCGCTGATGTCACTGATGCTGCGCTCCCTCACAGTCTGAACTCAGATGAACTCTTGAGCGTGGGAAAATGCCAGCTGATTTTCCGATGCTCAAGAATTCAGTGCGGGTCAGGCTGTGAGGGAGCGCAGCATCAGTGACATCACCTCTATTCACTGAAACTGTTCTCACAGCCAGCATGAACTGCTGTGACTTCAGGACCGTGGGAAATTGCCAGGGATGGAAATCAATAGGTTCAGTTCATCATTAATGTTTCACCAGTAAAATGTCTGCTAATAACACATGATTCAGATATGGACGGTGTAACACATGATTCAGATATGGACGGCGTAACACATGATTCAGATATGGATGGTCTGTGTCATTGTATGTTGAATCTGTACAATATCCAGCCTGTAGTTACCATGTAAGATTTTACAAACATTTGTGAAAGTAATGCTTGTATTAAAGAGCTCGGAGAATTGGAGTGTGGTTCTGTAATAGGATGCCATCATTGCAACAAGTCAGTTCATGAAATATCTTCCCTTCCTAAATATTTCATGATCAGCTGTGAGTGACAATGTTGAAAAGTGAAGGAATCAATGCAATTTGGCTACAAAGTGGACACCATGTATGTGATAGAGCAATGTTGCCGAGTGCTGATGTGCATAGCGCTCTGTGACTCAATAGATACAAAGTCCAAACCTCGTTTGACATTAAAGTGTTTGTCTAAAACTAGGACAACCCCTTCTCCATCTGAATGTTTGCTTTTAAAATAAAAACACTTTTACTCACCTTCCATGTCGGCGCTATTCCAGCGGTGTCAGCACTCACGTTCCCAGGGCTCGCGTGAGGTTATGAACATGAGCCCTGGGCCCAATCAGCCCCGGTGTCCCTCTCCCTACCTTCAGATTTATACGCAATGAAGAGCAAGTGAGCAGCCAGTAGAGAAAGGGTTATCCTAGTAGTGGACAACCCCTTTAACTTCAGCACAAAAACAGAAGTTTCATGGTATGGTTAAGTAGCTGCAAGTAGCTTTACATCACCAAGCACAATAGCAAACTTCTGATGGAGTTAAGTAAAATACGCCGATACTGGACTTTGGAGCAGTCAAAACATATTCTGTGGACTGACAAATCATGGTTCTCTATCTGGCAGTCTGATGGATGTCTCTGGGTTTGGCGACTGTACTGGTTGGCCTAAGCCCTTAAATTCCAATGAATGGAGAGCTCACTGCTTCATCATACCAAGACATTTTGAACAATAGTTTGACTTCAATTTTGTGGGAACAGTTTATTTTCTGTTACAGCATAACTGTGCCACAGTACATAAAGCAAAACCAATAAAGGCATGCATGGGTGAGTTTTGTATGAAAGCCCTAACACCCTTGGGTTGAACTAGACCTGGCATTATGAGCCCAGTCTTCTCACCCAACACCTGTGTTTGACCTCCAAAGTGCGCTTCTGTGTCTCATTTATTTATTTATTTTACTCACTGATAAAGTGTTATTAATTCTGCAGCACTTTACTGACAGCATCGTACCCATTGGGGCTCACAATCTAGATTCCCTATCAGCATGTTTTCGGAGTGTGGGAGGAAACTGCAGAACCCAGAGAACCATGGCTGTCTGACCGACGGTAATGATTTCGAAGTAGTTTTTGCCGCGCTGTCATGCAGATGACAGCATGGCAAACACTGGATGTTTGGGCCCCCATTCAAGTGAATGGAGTCCGGGTTTGAGTCCGTGTACTGTTCTGGTACCCAAGCCCAAACTTTTTTAACTGTTCAGTCAAACCCACCGGACCCGAACATCTATGGGTCTGCCCATCTCTAGTTACAATATAAACTTTAAGCCTTAAGAATATGTGTAATATTTCATGCGTTGTGCTACCTTCAAATGATGAATGTCTCTTTTGTCTCCACTGTTAGAACCTACTGCCATCATCCATTTAAGAAAGTAGTCTATAAGCAATACACTGATAGCACTTTCAAAGAGGAGGTTAAAAACCCCAGAGAACTTGGACTAATCGGACCGGTGATCCGGGCTCAGGTCAGGGACACGATTGTGGTATGTATTGGCATCTTTGTAATTTATGTTGATAAACTGAATGTCTGAAGAGTTTGAGAACATGTTTTTTCCTTCAGGAATCTTGGTTATTTCATGAAGTTGATGGCACCAATAGAATTAATACGGTAGTTTACTTTTCCTCTACTCAGATGACAAGTGCTAACCCATACCTAGACCGGACGGACACAGTTACAGTAGAAAGTCTGAATCTGTTAGAAAAAGCAGTCCTGTACAAAGAATAAGTGCCATATTTCATATATGCCTAATATGTGATCAGAGGAGGCCTGACCTCCATGTTCACAAGAGTCTAGTATTGAAGCTTAATACTAGTGAATGCACATGAGTGTGGCTGTGCTAAAAATCTGCTTTTACAGATCCTTTGTCTATTTTTTATGTGCTCTGATGATTGGTGGTTACTAGTGATGAGCGAATATACTCATTACTCGAGATTTCACAAGCACGCTTGGGTGTCCTCCGAGTATTTTTTAGTGCTCGGAGATTTCGTTTTTCTTGCCACAGCTTAAATACATGTGGGGATTCCCTAGCAGCCAGGCAACCCCCACATGTACCTATGCTGGCTAACCAATGTAAATCATTCAGCTGAGACAATAAAAACTAAATCTCCGAGCACTAAAAAATACTCGGAGGACACCAGAGCGTGCTCGGGAAATCTCGAGTAACGAGTATATTCGCTCATCACTAGTGGTTACAGCTGGTATGGTGAGGTCCCCATACACATTAGACTTCTCTTGTAGCGACTTATCTCCTGGGAGCACCAAAGAATTGACAGTTGGACTTCCAACGTGCTGACCCTCCTCTCTGCATCGTTGTTCCAGGGAGAATTTGACAGCTTCCATATAACTTACTGATGGACTATCCCACCAATATTGGCAGGATTGGCCGACTCAGACTAATGTGTATGGGGACCTTCTTAGGAGTGATGTTCATAAGGGATTTTTGTAATATGTTGTTATGTGTATTTCCAGGTTGTCTTTAAAAACATGGCGAGCCAACCCCACAACATATACCCACATGGTGTGTCATTACAACGATTCTTTAATGGTTATGTTCCAGAACCAAAAGGTAAGAGTGTCCTACACATAGGAGTCAATGAAGAAACAGTTAATAAATTTGCAGTAATTTGCATGCTTTTGTACTAGGTCATGAGACAGAGAATAGCACAGTGATGCCCGGGGAAACCGCTTCTTATTTCTGGACTATACTGGAAACTGATGAACCTACAAAAAATGACCCGCTGTGTTTAACGAGAATTTATCATAGTACTGTTAACATTGTGAAGGATTTGGCCTCTGGACTTCTTGGTACTCTTCTTATTTGCAAGTCGATGGCATTAAATACTAGAGGACTACAGGTAAACTTGTCTTGGAGCAAACTTAATGCAATAGCTTAGGTTCTTATGTCCAACACTTTATAAAGTACCGGTAATACTTTACAATGGAAAATCCTTCAAGTATCACCCTCATGTTAGGGAAGTCACTGGGTCATATATAGTAGCATGACAACTAGAAAAGTCTTATGGCTGCGAATTCTCATAAACATGAAAGTAAAAATGGTACAAATCACACTGAGAAAGAATTGGTGATATTCAAACCAAAAAAAATAAAGATTAAAAGGAACCTGTCATATGATTCATGCCTCCCAAACCACTGCAGCGTTTGGAGCGTTTGAAGATCTGGCAAACCATACCCAAAGAGTAGATATAGTTTGAAGATCTAATCGAAGACTGGACTAGTCCAGCGCTGCCTCGGATGGTTGTGCCCTGCACTGCTCTAGTTGATTGACAGGTCTCTTTCCTGGAATCTAGTACCCATAACCTATGATATTATATTATACAAGAGTCATCCAGGCCTCCTTGTAGTTCTGTAGTGAATGAACCATTACAGCATCATGTGGCAGAGACTTCCATAGTCTCACTGCTGTCACAGTAAGAAATCTGCATTTGAGATTTTGCTTAAACCTTCTTTCCTCTAGACATAGAAGATGCCCCCCATTGTCAATGTCACAGGTCTAGGTGTAAAAATATCAATAGAAAGATCTCTGTACTGCTTAAAGCCCCCGTCACACAAAGCGAGATCGCTAGCGAGATCGCTGCTGAGTCACAAGTTTTGTGACGCAACAGCGACCTCAGTAGCGATCTCGCTATGTGTGACACGTAGCAGCGACCAGGCCCCTGCTGTGAGATCGCTGGTCGTGTCGGAATGGCCTGGACCTTTTTTTGATCGTTGAGGTCCCGCTGGGTAGCACACATCGCTGTGTTTGACACCTCACCAACGACCTCGTTGACAGGACGTCCCTCATTGAGGTCTGAATCGTCATGAAATAGCTGCCGTGTGACATCGTTGTACAGGTCGCTACAGGTCGCCGCATCGCTGCTGCGTCGTTGGGGAGATCTCACTGTTTGACATCTCACCAGCGACCACATAGCGACGCAGCAACGATCCCTGACAGGTCGTATCGTTGTCGGGATCGCTTTAGCATCGCTAAGTGTGACGGGGCCTTTAGTCTATCTCATTATTTTATTTGCCTTGTTAGCAGGTGCCTGACACTGGTCACTAAAGTTGAGTTTACACCGTAGTTTCATTTTCAGTGATATTTTTACCCAGTGTTTTTCCATTTAGTACATTATAGAACCAGAAACACATGGGCTACTTGCACATTGAACAAGTCTGTAGGAACCTGTTCAAACACCACCAAGAAACTTGAAGACACAAAAGAGCACAGTGAGGTCAAAAATACTCTGTTGTAAAAAAAAATCACAGTAATAAGCAAGTGCTAGTCAAAAGATGGAAAAAAGAGGGTAGTTAGTTGATACTTTTTTTGCCAAAAAATGTATACTAAGCTGCTCCACCAATCGTCAAGGTATACCCATATAGAGCAGTCCTAACTAATGTATATAATCCCTATCTGATGTACCGTATATACTCGAGTATAAGCCAACCCGAGTATAAGCCGACCACCCTAATTTTGCCACAAAAAACTGGGAAAACCTATTGACTCGAGTATAAGCCTAGGGTGGAAATGCAGCAGCTACCGGTGAATTTCAAAAATAAAAATAGATCATTATTTCCCCATAGCTGTGCCATATAGTGCTCTGCGCCGTTCATATCTCCCCATAGCTGTGCCCCATATAGTGCTCTGCACTGTTCATATTCCCCCTTGGCTGTGCCATATAGTGCTCTGCAGCGTTCATATCTCCCCATAGCTGTGCCCCATACAGTGCTCTGCAGCGTTCATATCTCCCCATAGCTGTGCCCCATACAGTGCTCTGCAGCGTTCATATCTCTCCATAGCAGTGCTCTGCAGCGTTCATATCTCCCCATAGCTGTGCCCCATACAGTGCTCTGCAGCGTTCATATCTCCCCATAGCTGTGCCCCATATAGTGCTCTGCAGCGTTCATATCTCCCCATAGCTGTGCCCCATACAGTGCTCTGCAGCGTTCATATCTCCCCATAGCTGTGCCCCATATAGTGCTCTGCAGCGTTCATATCTCCCCATAGCTGTGCCCCATATAGTGCTCTGCAGCGTTCATATATCCCCATAGATGCTCCACATAAATCTGTGCCATGGCCGCTGCTGCTGCAATCAGGGGTGGATTAAGGGTAGCCAGGGCCCTGGGCTGTTCAGACACTGCGGGCCCCCCCCCCCGGTCATGTGACGGGGGTCATGTGACGGGGTCATGATATACCCGAACCAGATTATTCCAGAAAAATGGACGGGCCCTACTCTACTGTAACCTATTAAATATTTGTTAGAATCTGCAATACAATTTAGGTATATTTTGACCAATAATATCACATGCAAGGAACAAATACCACCGCGCCATGACCAGACCACAAATTACAACCACAGTGATCGAATAATATCACATACAAGGAACAAATACCACCGCACCATGTCAAGACCACATATTACCACCACTTGGTGACCAAATATCACATACAAGGGACAAATACCACAACACCATTTCCAGACCACATATTACCACCACATAGTGACTGAATACTACAATACTGATCAGTAAAAAACAACAACACAATAATATCACCATAAGTGCCAGTATTCACAGGAGATCTGTACTTAGTATGCAGTGTCTGTGTAGAGGTAATACAGAGATCACTGGTGGTATTATACACAGGAGCTCTATATAGTATACAGTGTATAGTGTCAGTGTATAGGTAACACTGACTCACCAGTGACGTCTCTAGGTGAAGTCCTTCATCTTTCAGCCAGCACAGACCGCCATCATTTCTTCCAGCCAGGACTCGTTTCTGCAGGAAATAACACAGTTATCTCGAGCTCCGCTTGCAGAACACATTACTTAATTTTTCACAACTTCTACATTACACCACATGAAGAAAAAAAGGCGATATAGTGTCACTCTGCACAGTAACAGGACCGACCCCCATTTAAAACAGTATACTCAAAAAATAAAATAAATACATCACTGCAGTAATAATATCCCTTAATTAGCCCCTATGGTAATAATATTCCACATCCTGGCCCCGTGTGTCTCATTCCTGGCTCCAGCCATATGTTCTCGCATCCTGCCCTCATGAGTATCCATTCTACCCCATATGATCTCCACATCCTGCCCCATATGTCTCCATCGTATCCATCCTGCCCCATGATCCAATCCTGCCCCATGTCTTTAATTCTGCCCCGTGTCTCCAATCATGCCCCGTGTCTACATTCTGCCCATGCCTCCAGTCCTGCCCCCATTGTGTCCAGCAATCTGCCCCAGTATGTCCAGCATATTGCCCCAGTGTCCAGCAATCTGCCCCAGTGTCTCCAGCATATTGCCCCCAGTGTGTCCAGCATTGCCCCAGACAGTGTGTCCAGCAATCTGCCCCAGTGTGTCCAGCAATCTGCCCCAGTGTGTCCAGCATATTACCCCCAGTGTGTCCAGCATATTGCCCCCAGACAGTGTGTCCAGCAATCTGCCCCAGTGCGTCCAGCATTGCCCCAGACAGTGTGTCCAGAATATTACCACCAGTGTGTCCAGCAATCTGCCCCAGTATGTCCAGCATTTCCCCCAGTATGTCCAGCATTTCCCCCAGTGTCTCCAGCATTGCCCCAGTGTTCTCCAGCAATCTGCCCCAGTGTCATCCAGCAATCTGCCCCAGTGTCCTCCAGCATTGCCCCAGTGTCTCCAGCAATCTGCCTCAGTGTCCTCCAGCAATCTGCCCCAGTGTCCTCCAGCATTGCCCCAGTGTCCTCCAGCAATCTGCCCCAGTGTCCTCCAGCAATCTGCCCCAGTGTCCTCCAGCAATCTGCCCCAGTGTCCTCCAGCATTGCCCCAGTGTCCTCCAGCCATCTGCCCCAGTGTCCTCCAGCCATCTGCCCCAGTGTCCTCCAGCCATCTGCCCCAGTGTCCTCCAGCCATCTGCCCCAGTGTCCTCCAGCCATCTGCCTCAGTGTCCTCCAGCCATCTGCCCCAGTGTCCTCCAGCAATCTGCCCCAGTGTCCTCCAGCATTGCCCGTGTCCTCCAGCAATCTGCCCCAGTGTCTTCCAGCATTGCCCCAGTGTCCTCCAGCAATCTGCCCCAGTGTCCTCCAGCATTGCCCCAGTGTCCTCCAGCAATCTGCCCCAGTGTCCTCCAGCAATCTGCCCCAGTGTCCTCCAGCATTGCCCCAGTGTCCTCCAGCAATCTGCCCCAGTGTCCTCCAGCAATCTGCCCCAGTGTCCTCCAGCATTACCCGTGTCCTCCAGCAATCTGCCCCAGTGTCCTCCAGCATTGCCCCAGTGTCCTCCAGCAATCTGCCCCAGTGTCCTCCAGCATTGCCCCAGTGTCCTCCAGCAATCTGCCCCAGTGTCCTCCAGCAATCTGCCCCAGTGTCCTCCAGCAATCTGCCCCAGTGTCCTCCAGCAATCTGCCCCAGTGTCCTCCAGCATTGCCCGTGTCCTCCAGCATTGCCCCAGTGTCCTCCAGCAATCTGCCCCAGTGTCCTCCAGCATTGCCCCAGTGTCCTCCAGCATTGCCCCATTGTCCTCCAGCAATCTGCCCCAGTGTCCTCCAGCATTGCCCCAGTGTCCTCCAGCAATCTCCCCAGTGTCCTCCAGCAATCTGCCCCAGTGTCCTCCAGCATTGCCCCAGTGTCCTTCAGCAATCTGCCCCAGTGTCTTCCAGCAATCTGCCCCAGTGTCCTCCAGCAATCTGCCCCAGTGTCCTCCAGCATTGCCCGTGTCCTCCAGCATTGCCCCAGTGTCCTCCAGCAATCTGCCCCAGTGTCCTCCAGCATTGCCCCAGTGTCCTCCAGCATTGCCCCATTGTCCTCCAGCAATCTGCCCCAGTGTCCTCCAGCATTGCCCCAGTGTCCTCCAGCAATCTCCCCAGTGTCCTCCAGCAATCTGCCCCAGTGTCCTCCAGCATTGCCCCAGTGTCCTTCAGCAATCTGCCCCAGTGTCCTCCAGCAATCTGCCCCAGTGTCCTCCAGCATTGCCCGTGTCCTCCAGCATTGCCCCAGTGTCCTCCAGCAATCTGCCCCAGTATCCTCCAGCATTGCCCCAGTGTCCTCCAGCAATCTGCCCCAGTGTCCTCCAGCATTGCCCCAGTGTCCTCCAGCAATCTGCCCCAGTGTCCTCCAGCATTGCCCCAGTGTCCTCCAGCATTGCCCCAGTGTCCTCCAGCAATCTGCCCCAGTGTCCTCCAGCAATCTGCCCCAGTGTCCTCCAGCATTGCCCCAGTGTCCTCCAGCAATCTGCCCCAGTGTCCTCCAGCAATCTGCCCCAGTGTCCTCCAGCAATCTGCCCGTGTCCTCCAGCATTGCCCCAGTGTCCTCCAGCAATCTGCCCCAGTGTCCTCCAGCAATCTGCCCCAGTGTCCTCCAGCATTGCCCCAGTGTCCTCCAGCAATCTGCCCCAGTGTCCTCCAGCAATCTGCCCCAGTGTCCTCCAGCATTGCCCGTGTCCTCCAGCATTGCCCCAGTGTCCTTCAGCAATCTGCCCCAGTGTCTTCCAGCAATCTGCCCCAGTGTCCTCCAGCAATCTGCCCCAGTGTCCTCCAGCATTGCCCGTGTCCTCCAGCATTGCCCCAGTGTCCTCCAGCAATCTGCCCCAGTGTCCTCCAGCATTGCCCCAGTGTCCTCCAGCATTGCCCCATTGTCCTCCAGCAATCTGCCCCAGTGTCCTCCAGCATTGCCCCAGTGTCCTCCAGCAATCTCCCCAGTGTCCTCCAGCAATCTGCCCCAGTGTCCTCCAGCATTGCCCCAGTGTCCTTCAGCAATCTGCCCCAGTGTCCTCCAGCAATCTGCCCCAGTGTCCTCCAGCATTGCCCGTGTCCTCCAGCATTGCCCCAGTGTCCTCCAGCAATCTGCCCCAGTATCCTCCAGCATTGCCCCAGTGTCCTCCAGCAATCTGCCCCAGTGTCCTCCAGCATTGCCCCAGTGTCCTCCAGCAATCTGCCCCAGTGTCCTCCAGCATTGCCCCAGTGTCCTCCAGCATTGCCCCAGTGTCCTTCAGCAATCTGCCCCAGTGTCCTCCAGCAATCTGCCCCAGTGTCCTCCAGCATTGCCCCAGTGTCCTCCAGCAATCTGCCCCAGTGTCCTCCAGCAATCTGCCCCAGTGTCCTCCAGCAATCTGCCCGTGTCCTCCAGCATTGCCCCAGTGTCCTCCAGCAATCTGCCCCAGTGTCCTCCAGCAATCTGCCCCAGTGTCCTCCAGCATTGCCCCAGTGTCCTCCAGCAATCTGCCCCAGTGTCCTCCAGCAATCTGCCCCAGTGTCCTCCAGCATTGCCCGTGTCCTCCAGCATTGCCCCAGTGTCCTCCAGCAATCTGCCCCAGTGTCCTCCAGCATTGCCCCAGTGTCCTCCAGCATTGCCCCAGTGTCCTCCAGCATTGCCCCAGTGTCCTCCAGCAATCTGCCCCAGTGTCCTCCAGCAATCTGCCCCAGTGTCCTCCAGCAATCTGCCCCAGTGTCCTCCAGCAATCTGCCCCAGTGTCCTCCAGCAATCTGCCCCAGTGTCCTCCAGCAATCTGCCCCAGTGTCCTCCAGCATTGCCCTAGGCTCAGTGTGTGTCCACCGTTATAAAAAAAAAACAAAACAAAGTCTCCTCACCTGTCCTCGCTCCAGCGACGAGCTCCCTCCAACAGAGCACACTCGCCGGCAACTGACAATGACGTCAGACGCCGGCGACGTGTGCACCTGCGGCCGACATCAGCCGCCAGCCTCCAATTGGCTGGCGGCTGTTGTTAACTATTGACGTGCGGGTGCGTGCCCGCACATCAATATGAAACTGCCGCAGCACCGGAAGGGGCCCGGTGAGCAGATGAGAAGGGGCCCGATGCGGGCCCCCTCTCTCTGCCCACCGGTTACGGCAGGGGCACATAAATGCCGGCGGCGGCCGCCGCCGGCAGCGGCATTCACAGATGATCATCAGAGGGTCAATCTGTGCGGTAGCCCAGGGCCCCCCCAGACCACTGGGCCCTGGGCTACCGCCCATATTGACCCTCTGATAATCCACCCCTGGCTGCAATAAAAAAAAAAAGCCATACTCCCCTCTCTTGCTTGCAGCTCCCAGCGTCCGGTCCTGGCGTCTCATCCCGGCGTCTCTGCACTGATTGATCAGGCAGCTGGAACGCGGACAGGTGAATATGACATACTTACCTAGTCCCAGCGATCCTCGCGCTCCCCGCCTGTCACAGCTGTCTTCGGTGCCGCAGCTTCTTTCTCTATCAGCGGTCACCGTTACCGCTGATGAGAGAAATGAATAGGCGGCTCCACCCCTATGGGAGGTGGAGCCGCCTATTCATTTCTCTAATGAGCGGTCCCACGTGACCGCTGAAGAGGGGAAGAAGCTGCAGCACAGAAGACCGTGGGACGGCAGGGACAGCACGAGGATCGCTGGGACTAGGTAAGTATGCCTCAGCGCCCACACCCGCCGACCCCACCGCTACCGTGACTCGAGTATAAGCCGAGAGGGGCACTTTCAGCCCAAAAATTTGGGCTGAAAATCTCGGCTTATACTCGAGTATATACGGTATTTAAAAACCTGATCATCTGTATAGTACCTGTATAAGCAGGGTTCAGAGAGGGAATATCCATGTGGACATGCTGGATGGAACAGCTTTGATGCAAATGACCCATAAGGAGTGGTGGACTCCCTAGTCTTGTAGAAACAAGAGAACAATTCTAGAACCAGAAACACATGGGCTACTTGCACATTGAACAAGTCTGTAGGAACCTGTTCACACGCCACCAAGAAACTTGAAGACACAAAAGAGCACAGTGAAGTCAAAAATACTCTGTTGTAAAAAAAAATCACAGTAATAAGCAAGTGCTAATCAAAAGATGGAAAAAACAGGGTATTTAGTTGATACTTTTTTTGCAAAAAAATGTATACTAAGCTGCTCTACCAATCGTCATGGTATACCCATATAGAGCAGTCCTAACTAATGTATATAATCCCTCTCTGATGTATTTAAAAACCTGATCATCTGTATAGTACCTGTATAAGCAGGGTTCAGAGAGGGAATATTATTAAATATTTCATTTTTTCTGGCCCAGTGCAAAAACTTACATTTATCTGTATTAAACTTCAATTACGATTTCTCAGTCCAAGCCTCCAGCTTACATAAATACTTCTTTACTGATTACCCTGCTGAGTTTAGTATAATCGGCAAATATTATAATTCTACAAAGTCATTAATAGTAAAATTGTAAGTTCCAATACATTGAATTGCTGATCTTGCAGTGGTTCAGCCTGTCATAGCTCAACTCTAGTGATGGGCATAAGTACTCTTTAGGGTGCTCGGGTAAGCACCAAATATCGCGCGTGTTCGAGTGACATGTTCAAGTCCACGTGGCCACATATATATAATATGCAGGGATTGACGGTGTTTGTCAGGAAATCCCCACATGTTTTATGGCTGTCTAACAGCCGTGAAACATGCGGATGTAGGGACACAAACATGCTACATGAGCACCCGCGATACTCGGTGCATCGGTTTGCTCCCTGGGCAAACTTGTGTAACGAGCCTTTGCGCTCATCACTACACAGCTCCTGTAATGGTGCAGAAGAGTTAGTCTCCAATTCATCATTGCTTTTGCACCTGTTTCTTGCCTAGTTTCTAGGGTTGATTGAATAGCTTCACAGCATCACACAGGCTCTCCATGCATGTGATGTGATTGTCACACAGCTGCGACACATGCAGCTGCGGTGCCACACAGGTGATAATCGGGAGCGCTCCAGGTATCCAGGTTACCGATGCAGCTATTCGGAAAGCGCTACAGCTATTCGGATAAGCACTTATCCGAAGCTATTCTATCAACCCTACTAGTTTCGTGTGTACCGTTCATTGTTCTATTTAAGTCTATCTTATATGTGCTTGCCTGTTTTTTTCTGTTTTCTGCTATGTTGACGGAGTTTTAGCAATTCTAGATGTTTTCACCTGATTCATCAACTTTTACTTTTTAAAAACTTTAAAAATTTGGCACAACTTCACTCTAGTTCCCCCTGATGTATTTTGGAGTACATCCAAATTTTGATGCATTTTTTGGTGATTTTTTGGCACCAAAAAGTTGGAAAAGCAAGTTTAAGCAGAAAAAAAGCCCATTTTTGACTTTGCACCAAATTCATGGATTGTGTGCACCATTTTGATGAATTTGGTGCCAAATACAGAAACTATCACCACAAGACAAAAAGAGAAAGTAACTTAAAGGGAACCTGACAGCAGGATTGTGCAGAGGAACCGACACACAGTGTCAGGTCGGCGTCGTTATACTGACTAAAATTATACCTTGGTTGATGAAATCCATCTTGTGGTTGTTTAAATTTTATTTTCAGTTTTGAGTTAATGATATGCTTGTGCTCCGGGGCGGCCTGTGGGGGGTCTTCATGTGGTGCTATGGTTAGGTATTCACCAGTATGGCTTCTGATAGGTCACTGATCCCTCACTGACCTGCCCCCTAGATTGCATAATGAATATTATACATATATATTGAAATAATTGCATATTTACTGTGCATATAATTAATATGTTTGTGATTTATCCTGATATTAACCCTCCGTCAAGAACTATGCATTCACTAACGAGTTCAGGTGCGATGCGCCTGTCAGGCGCAGGCTAGAAAAATGCCTATATTATCTAATTTTTTCAATTTCAGTGCTCAAAAAGTGATCAGTGAACTTCATAGGGATGTAATAAAAGAAAGTACACATATTCAGGTTCAAAAGAAAACCATTTACTTACCATAAAAGTAAAAACTCTAAAAGTACATCCATTTCACATAGCCATTTCACAGGCCATAGTTTTTCCTGTATCAGATCACTATAAATATAACAAAATAAAAATGACAATTTTCAGAGCAAACTCTGGGACCAGCCCAGACTTCAGAATTCATAGAAATGATTTGCTCTTTTCCTAGGAAAAAGCCGATGAAGAACAAGTTGCAATGTTTACTGTATTTGATGAGAATAAAAGTTGGTACTACGAGCAAAACAAACCAAAAGCCTGCAACAAAGTGCTCAGCAAAGACTCGAAGAGCCTGTACAACTCCTACGTCATTCAAAGTAAGACATCTCTCCTTTTCTTGCCTGTAACACATGCAATCAAATTAAAAAGTGAAACAGTTGTCAGTATCTCTGATCACTAATGATCAAAACTGACAGGAAATATTCTCTAAGGCCCCCTTCACACTATCCGTGTGGTTTTCTGTTGCCCATCCGTGTGTACGTGTGTACTATCCGTGTGCCATTTGTGTGAATGTAACAGAGGCCAGAGGGGTCACCGTCACATAAATACTTTGTCCCTTCTGTTGTGTGTTGGATGGCTCACTTACTTGCACATTCGTGCCCTCTTCAGTCTGTTGGGGGTGTCTTTTCCCAGGTATCATGCAAAGACAGACAGTCCAAATCCAGTTTTAACCCCTTAAGCCCCGAGGGTGGTTTGCACATTACTGACCGGGCCAATTTTTACAATTCTGACCACTGTCCCTTTATGAGGTTATAACTCTGGAACGCTTCAACGGATCTTGGCGATTCTGACATTGTTTTCTCGTGACATATTGTACTTCATTTTAGTGGTAACATTTATTCGATATAACTTGCGTTTATTTGTGAAAAAAACGGAAATTTGGCAAAAATTTAGAAAATTTTGCAATTTTCCAACTTTAAATTTTTATGCCCTTAAATCACAGAGATATGTCACGCAAAATACTTAATAAGTAACATTTCCCACATGTCTACTTTACATCAGCACAATTTTGGAACCAAAATTTTTTTTTGTTAGGGAGTTATAAGGGTTAAAAGTTGACCAGCAATTTCTCATTTTTACAGCACCATTTTTTTTTAGGGACCACATCTCATTTGAAGTCATTTTGAGGGGTCTATATGATAGAAAATACCCAAGTGTGACACCATTCTAAAAACTGCACCCCTCAAGGTGCTCAAAACCACATTCAAGAAGTTTATTAACCCTTCAGGGGTTTCACAGGAATTTTTGGAATGTTTAAATAAAAATGAATAAACTTTTTTTCACACAAAATTTATTTCCGCTCCAATTTGTTTTATTTTACCAAGGGTAACAGGATAAAATGGATGCCAAACGTTGTTGTACAATCTGTACTGAGTACTCTGATACCCCATATGTGGGGGTAAACCACTGTTTGGGCGCATGGCAGAGCTCGGAAGGAAAGGAGCGCCATTTGACTTTTCAATGCAAAATTGACAGGAATTGAGATGGGACGCCATGTTGCGTTTGGAGAGCCCCTCATGTGCCTAAACATTGAAACCCCCCACAAGTGACACCATTTTGGAAAGTAGACACCCTAAAAAACTTATCTAGATGTGTGATGACCACTTTGACCCACCAATTGCTTCACAGAAGTTTATAATGCAGAGCCGTAAAAATAAAAAATCATATTTTTTCACAAAAATGATCTTTTCACCACCAATTTTTTATTTTCCCAAGAGTAAGAGAAGAAATTGGACGTCAAAAATTGTTGTCCAATTTGTCCTGAGTACGCTGATACCCCATATATGGGTGTAAACCATTGTTTAGGCGTATGGCAGAGCTCGGAAGGGAAGGAGCGCCATTTTACTTTTCAATGCAAAATTGACTGGAATTGAGATGGGATGCCATGTTGCGTTTGGAGAGCCCCTGATGTGCCTAAACATTGAAATCCCCACAAGTGACACCATTTTGGAAAGTAGACCCCTTAAGGAACTTATCTAGAGGTGTGGTGAGCACTTTGACCCAACAAGTGCTTCACAGAAGTTTATAATGCAGAGCCGTAAAAATAAAAAATCATATTTTTTCACAAAAATGATCTTTTCGCCACCAATTTTTTATTTTCCAAAGGGTAAGAGAAGAAATTAGACCACAAAAGTTGTTGTGCAATTTGTCCTGAGTGCGACGATACCCCATATGTGGGGGTAAACCACTGTTTGGGCGCATGACAGAGCTCGGAAGGAAAGGAGCGCCATTTGACTTTTCAATGCAAAATTGACTGGAATTGAGATGGGACGCCATGTTGCGTTTGGAGAGCCCCTGATGTGCCTAAACATTGGAACCCCTCACAAGTGACACCATTTTGAAAAGTAGACCCCTTAAGGAACTTATCTAGATGTGTGGTGAGCACTTTGACCCAACAAGTGCTTCACAGAAGTTTATAATGCAGAGCCGTAAAAATAAAAAATCTTATTTTTTCACAAAAATGATCTTTTCGCCCCCAATTTTTAATTTTCCCAAGGGTAAGAGAAGAAATTAGACCACAAAAGTTGTTGTGCAATTTGTCCTGAGTGCGACGATACCCCATATGTGGGGGTAAACCACTTTTTGGGCGCATAGCAGAGCTCGGAAGGGAAGGAGCACCATTTGACTTTTCAATGCAAAATTGACTGGAATTAAGATGGGACGCCATGTTGGTTTGGAGAGCCCCTGATGTGCCTAAACATTAAAACCCCCCACAAGTGACACCATTTTGGAAACTAGACCCCCTAAGGAACTTATCTAGATGTGTTTTGAGAGCTTTGAACCTCCAAGTGTTTCACTACAGTTTATAACGCAGAGCCATTAAAATAATTTATTTTTTTCTCGCAAAAATTATTTTTTAGCCACCAGTTTTGTATTTTCACAAGGGTAACAGAATAAATTGGACCCCAAAAGTTGTTGTCCAATTTGTCCTGAGTAGGCTGATACCCAATATGTGGGGGGGAACCACTGTTTGGGCGCATGGCAGAGCTCGGAAGGGAAGGAGCGCCATTTGGAATGCAGACTTAGATGGATTGGTCTGCAGGCGTCACGTTGCATTTGCAGAGCCCCTGATGTACCCAAACAGTACAAACCCCCCACAAGTGACCCCATATTAGAAACTTGACCTCCCACGGAACTTATCTAGATGTGTTGTGAAAACTTTGAACCCCCACGTGTTTCACTACAGTTTACAACGCAGAGCCGTGAAAATAAAAAATCCTTTTTTTTCCCCACAAAAATGATTTTTAGCCCCCCAAATTTTTATTTTCCCAAGGATAACAAGAGAACTTGGACCCAAAAAGTTATTGCCAAATTTGTCTCGAGTACGATGAGAGCTCGGAAGTGAAGGAGCACTGTTTTACTTCTTCAATGCAGAATTGGCTGGAATTGAGATCAGACGCCATGTCGCGTTTGGAGAGCCCCTGATGTGCCTAAACAGTGGAAACCCCCCAAATTATAAATTAAACCCTAATCCAAACGCACCCCTAACCCTAATCCCAACTGTAACCCTAACCACACACCTAACCCTGACACACCCCTAATTCTAATCCCAACCCTAATCCCAACCGTAAATGTAATCCAAACCCTAGCCCTAGCCCTAACCCTAGCCCTAACCCTAGCCCTAACCCTAGCCCTAACCCTAGCCCTAGCCCTAACCCTAGCCCTAACCCTAATGGGAAAATGGAAATAAATACATTTTTTTTAATTTTATTATTTTTCCCTAAGGCTAGGTTCACATTGCATTAAGTAAATCCGTTTAGCGCTAGCGGATTGCGCTAACGCAATGTCTTTTTAGGTGTCGTGTTTAGTGGTCGCGTTAACGTCCCCGCTCTGGAAGATCGGGGATCGGACCTCGGGCGCGCCGCGGACGCTGCAAGCAGCGTCCGAGGCGCGCCACAAAAGAACGGCACCTTCCTAGTGCAAGCCAAAAATGGCACGCTCTAGCGATGCGCTACACCCGAAAATCACATTGCTGTCAATGGGTGTGCTAACGGACCCGTTGCACGGCGTTAATTGTGACATTTTCGCCGTGCAACGCTGTCCGTTAGCGTTAACCCATTAACGCAATGTGAACCTAGCCTAACTAAGGGGGTGATGAAGGGGGGTTTGATTTACTTTTATAGCGTTTTTTATATCGGATTTTTATGATTGGCAGCCGTCACACACTAAAAGACGCTTTTTATAGCAAAAAAGTTTTTGCGTCTCCACATTTTGAGACCTATAATTTTTCCATATTTTGGTCCACAGAGTCATGTGAGGTCTTGTTTTTTGCGGGACGAGTTGACGTTTTTATTGGTAACATTTTCGGACACGTGACAGTTTTTGATCGCTTTTTATTCTTTTTTTTTTGTGAGGCAGAATGACCAAAAACCAGCTATTCATGAATTTCTTTTGGGGGAGGCGTTTATACCGTTCCGCGTTTGGTAAAATTGATGAAGCAGTTTTATTCTTCGGGTCAGTACGATTACAGCGATACCTCATTTATATCAATTTTTTAATGTTTTGGCGCTTTTATACGATAAAAGCTATTTTATAGAAAAAATAATTATTTTGGCATCGCTTTATTCTGAGGACTATAACTTTTTTATTATTTTGGTTATGATGCTACATAGTGGCTCGTTTTTTGCGGGACAAGATGACGTTTTTAGAGGTACCATGGTTATTTATATCCGTCTTTTTGATCGCGTGTTATTCCACTTTTTGTTCAGCGTTATGATAATAAAGCGTTGTTTTTTGGCTCGTTTTTTTTTTTTTTCTTACGGTGTTCACTGAAGGGGTTAACTAGTGGGCCAGTTTTATAGGTCGGGTCGTTACGGACGCGGCGATACTAAATATGTGCACTTTTATGTTTTTTTTGGTTTTTTTTAGATAAAGAAATGTATTTATGGGAATAATATTTTTTTTTCTTCTTTATTTAGGAATTTTTTTTTTTTTTTTTTTTTTTACACGTGTGGAAATTTTTTTTTTTACTTTTTCACTTTGTCCCAGGGGGGACATCACAGATCACCGATCTGACAGTGTGCACAGCACTCTATCCGATCGGTGATCTGACATACAGCCGGGCAGGATTAGAGCTGCAGCTGCAGCCTGATCCTGACCCGGAAGTGCTCCCTGCAGGACCCGGATGCAGCCCGGCGGCCATTTTGGATCCGGGGACTGCAGGGAGAAGACGCTCGGTACACAGTGAGTACATCACCGTGTACCGATCGTCTCAGGGAAGCCCGCAGGGAGCCCGCTCCCTGCGCGATGCTTCCCTGCACCGCTGGCACACCGGGATCATCTTTGATCGCGGTGTGCCGGGGGTTAATGTGCCGGGAGCGGTCCGTGACCGCTCCTGGCACATAGTGCCGGATGTCAGCTGCGATAGGCAGCTGACACCCGGCCGCGATCGGCCGCGCTCCCCCCGTGAGCGCGGCCGATCGCATATGACGTACTATCCCGTCACTGGGAATTAAGTCCCAGGTCACCTGGACGGGATAGTACGTCATATGGGATTAAGGGGTTAAGCTAAAACCTTTACTCAGCTCTTGTCTCAGCTCGTCCAGAGTAATCACAGGTACAACACAGGATCCTTCACACATCCATAACCTTTCCTTTCTCTGTGCTGTCCCGTACACCCCCAGGATTATCGCAGGGTCGTACTGACGTCTCTGGCACCACAGCATTCTGTCTGGCCAGCCTAATTACCTTCAGGAGTTCCCTGTCCGTTTTGCCCCGGGCACTTAGGCGTCTACCCACGTAGTTTACTGCAACCATGTTGAAGTTGCCCTGTATTCCTTAGTCTCTCAAATGACCGTTGCTCCTAGACCCTGGACGAGCTGGGCTCCTTTACTTGTACGTTGCGTGGCACAGCTGCCCTGTCCGGGCTACCAGGCCCTACTGGCCCAATCCAGGAAGCCTTCTCTACCTTATACAGTTGGCCCCTCCTAACTTAACTAGTTCCTATCTTATTCTGATTACTATCCTACAATGTCCCCCTCTAGTGGGCTAATCCAAATACTACACTTTCCCTATCTATACAGTACCGGAACATATAGCTAGGTCAAGCATGACACAAAGCTAGGTCAATCAAGGTGTGGATGAGGGACCACCACATCAAATCCCTGTCATGGCCAACCCAATCTCCAGACCTGAACCCCATTGAAAATCCCTGGAATGTAATCAAGAGGAAAGTAGATAGTCACAAGCCATCAAACAAAGAAGAACTGCTTAAATTTTTGTACCAGGAGTGCCATAAGGTCACCCAAAAGAAATGTGAAAGACTGGTGGAAAGCATGCCAAGACACATGAAAGCTGTGATTAAAATTCATTGTTATTCCACAAAATATTGATTTCTGAACTCTTCCGGAATTAAAACATTAGTATTGTTGTTTCTAAATGATTATGAACTTGTTTTTTTTTTTTGCATTAATTGAGGTCTGCAAGCAATGCATTTATTTTGTTATTTTGACCATTTCTCATTTTCAGAAAATAAATACAAAATTTACTGCTTGGAACTTCAGAGACATGTTGTCAGTAGTTTATGGAATAAAAGAACAATTTACATCTTACTCAAAAATTTACATTAAAAAAATCAGACAAACTGAAAATTTTGCAGTGGCCTCTTCATTTTTGCCAGAACTGTATATACAGTATATTATACAGCATAGCAGCATTATGATACAACGCATTATACAACATAACAAATTATATAGTACAGACCAAAAGTTTGGACACACCTTCTCATTTAAATATTTTTCTGTATTTTCATGACTATGAAAATTGTACATTCAATCTGAAGGCATCAAAACTATGAATTAACACGTGTGGAATTATATACTTAACAAAAAAGTGTGAAACAACTGAAATTATGTCATATATTCTAGGTTCTTCAAAGTAGCCACCTTTTGCTTTGATGACTGCTTTGCACACTCTTGGCATTCTCTTGATGAGCTTCAAGAGGTAGTCATCGAGAATGATCTTCCAACAATCTTGAAGGAGTTCCCAGAGATGCTTAGCACTTGTTGGCCCTTTTGCCTTCACTCTGCAGTCCAGCTCACCCCAAACCATCGCAAATGGGTTCAGGTCTGGTGACTGTGAAGGCCAGGTCATCTGGCGAAGCACCCCATCACTTTCCTTCTTGGTCAAATAGCCCTTACATAGCCTGGAGGTGTGTTTGGGATCATTGTCCTGTTGAAAAATAAATGATGGTCCAACTAAACGCAAACCAGATGGAATAGCATGCCGCTGCAAGATGCTGTGGTAGCCTTGCTGGTTCAGTATGCCTTCAATTTTGAATAAATCCCCAACAGTGTCACCAGCAAAGCACCCCCACACCATCACACCTCCTCCTCCATGCTTCACGGTGGGATCCAGGCATGTAGAGTCCATCCGTTCACCTTTTCTGCGTCGCACAAAGACACGGTGGTTGGAACCAAACATCTCAAATTTGGCCTCATCAGACCAAAGCACAGATTTCCACTGGTCTAATGTCCATTCCTTGTGTTCATTAGCCCAAACACGTCTTTTCTGCTTGTTGCCTGTCCTTAGCAACGGTTTACCATGAAGGCCTGCTGCACAAAGTCTCCTCTTAACAGTTGTTAAGGTAGTGTCTGCTGCTAGAACTCTGTGTGGCATTGACCTGGTCTCTAATCTGACCTGCTGTTAACCTGCAATTTCTGAGGCTGGGGACTCGGATAAACTTCTCCTCAGAAGCAGAGGTGACTCTTGGTCTTCCTTTCCTGGGGCAGTCCACATGTGAGCCAGTTTCTTTGTAGCGCTTGATGATTTTTGCCACTGCACTTGGGGATACCTTCAAAGTTTGCCCAATTTTTCAAACTGAATGACCTTCATTTCTTAAAGTAATGATGGCCACTCGTTTTTCTTTACTTAGCTGCTTTTTTCTTGCCATAATACAAATTCTAACAGTCTATTCAGTAGATCTATCGGCTGTGTATCCACCAGACTTCTGGACAACACAACTGATGGTCCCAACCCCATTTATAAGGCAAGAAATCCCACTTATTAAACCTGACAGGGCACACCTGTGAATTGAAAATCATTCCCGGTGACTACCTCTTGAAGCTCATCAAGAGAATGCCAAGAGTGTGCAAAGCAGTCAACAAAGCAAAAGTTGGCTACTTTAAAGAACCTAAAATATAAGATATAATTTCAGTTGTTTCACACTTTTTTGTTAAGTATATAATTCCACACGTGTTAATTCATAGTTTTGATGCCTTCAGTGTGAATGTACAATTTTCATAGTCATGAAAATACAGAAAAATCTTTAAATGAGAAGGCGTGTCCAAGCTTTTTGTCACTTTTGTGAGGATGTGATGTTATAGACAGCGGACAGACAATCTCTGGTATTTTGTTTTAAGGTAGGGTTAATATCAGCAGTATGGACAGGTACAAGAGAAAAAGGTGTTCATTCAGGAGACGCTATATCAAAACAAAAGAATCTAAAAATGTCACATTTATAAGGATACACATTAAAAACTGTGAAAAGTTAAAATCATGATAGTAGACATCCAGACGTCTGGTCTATGCGTTTCAAGCAAAAATGCTGTTAGTCATGATCATGACATTCTGGATTCTTACTGTCATGATTTAAATTTTTGCTAATTTTTTAAGTTTATTGTAATAAATGTGACATTTTAGACTTTTTTGTTTTGATATAGTGGCTTCTGGATGAACACCCCTTTCTCCTGCTTATTCAACCCAGGAACCAGCCTGGAGTTATCTGCGCAGCGTGCCCTATCTGGCATTCCTCCTTCACTGTTGAGCTGGTGTTTTTTTCCTTTTTAGTCTTCTACACATTATTTTGACTATGGACAGGGGCCTTTGTGCACTTTTTGGACTGATATCCTGTGATCTGATCCAGCTTACTTCCTGATTAACCCCTATATATCCTACTGGTTTGACTTTAGACTGCCTAACTTATCTCTGCTTATTATGTCTAATTGATGCTCTGATTGACACTTCTTCTTCTAGCCTCCATTTTCTTCCAATGTTGTCCTTGTCACTCCATCTGGTTCCTAATGGGATCATTATATTTAGAGAGAATCTTACACCAGATTTTACAATGCAAACTGTATACATTAATAAATAGATCTCTTAGACCTGATGTGCTTACTTTGAAAAAACTTATGCCTGACCGGCTGTATAGTCCTGATATTGAGATCAGTTCAGCTATGGAATGAAATAGCTCATGAGTCCAAGTGTATTCAAGTGCAGAACGACAGCTGCAGCCTGTACTGAATAGTGTGAGATCTCAGCAACAGCAGGGAGTATTGAGGAGCTCTCAATCAGACTAGGTGGGTAGAGAATGAGTTTACATTGTTTTTTAAATTAAATACAGCATCTTTAGCAGGTCTAAAAGATCTATTTATTAATGTATGCAGCTGGTATAGTGAACTATGATGACAGAGCCACTGAAATCCCTCAACCCGCACTACCGGTCGGCAGCTACTCTGCAGACCCAAGCCTCAACAGCTTGGGTACAAATCTGAGTATCAGAGTAGAATGGTGAAAACCAGAAAGCGCCAATGACCCTGCTAATCGGAGAGTCTAGATCGGATCTTGACCATGAAAGCCCTCTTTTAGTGGACTAATTTATTACATTTCAAAAGTTTCCCCAGTGGCTCAAAATGTTCTCTTTGCTTATAGTTATAGGGTTTAGCCATGACTATTTATTTACTATGGGTGTAAAAACTAATAGGCAGGTAGTTTTTAGGCTCATAATGAAAAAATAGTCATGTCTAAACCTTTTAAGCATAAAATTGATATCTACAACATTGTACAATGATTTTTCATATCCGAAAAAAATATACTATTAATCTACAAAGGTACAGAAATACAACTCTTTTCTTGAGCATTAGAAAATGGGACTGCCCCATCTGATTACTAGGGTAAATGTACATGGTTACTTCATATTTAATCGTTTTAAGGTTGACTGCAGACTTAATTCCATAGAGTTCCACCTATAGCCTAACATGTTGATCCAAAGGAATGCAAAAACTGTATGGGGCAAACACTAATAGCTTCATATTAGAGGAAAAATTCCTTCTCGACTTCACATACGACAATCATACTTCAGTTCCCTGAATCAACGCCCCATCACAAAATCTAGTACCCATAAACTGGAATATTACATTTTTCAAGAAAGTCATCCAGACCCTTCTTAAACTTTTGTAGTGAATCAACAATTACAACATTATATGGCAGAGAGTTCAATAGTTTCACTGCTCTTACAGAAAAAAACCCTGCATCTGTGATTGTGATTAAACCTTCTTTCCTCTAGATGTAGAGGATGCCCCTTGTCACCCTCACAGGCTAACATTCCTCTCAATAGGTCCAACTTGAAGAAGAAGTCCCAACAACATTTTTATTTCATAAAATGTCCTACATACTTTTGTGGTGATTTGTAAGTGTATTCCTACACTTACCACCTCCTGTTTTCCATGCCGTTCTGGTTCCATGGGAGCGATCCTCTTCTTTGCAGGCTCCCATAATTAGGCCGGGTTCACACTGCGTTAGCAGCAGCCCGTTCAGCACATTCGCTAACGGGCTTATGTTGGCGCAAGTGCCAACGTTTACATCACGCTAGCGCAGATAGAGCATCTGCTAGCTCTATCTGCGCTAGCAGTGACGGACCCGGAAACGCTGCAGCCCGCAGTGACGGACCTGGTCCGTCACTCAATGACGGCACATGGCTAGCGCATGCCCATTGTGGGCGTGCACTAGCGATGCATCTGACATTGCAGTCAGTGGTGGCCTCAACGGACTACGTTACACCGCGTTTATGCCGCGGTGTAACGTAGTCCGTCTTATGGACTGCTAAAACGCAGTGTGAACCCAGCCTTACCATTGGGTGGGGAGTAGTTACTTCCTTCAATGTAACCATACGGTGCTTCAGAACAAGATTCCATAGACTCACACAAAGAAAGCGACACCCAACTCACATATAAACCCCTGCGTCAGCCGCTTAGTAAGTTTCAGGTTATGTGGGCAAGAAGAGCACAGAAACGACGCCAGAAGGATGGTGAGCGATAAGAATATTTACACACTTATGCATAATTACAACGGTAATTAGGACATCTTATGAAATAAAAATGTTGTTAGGAGTTCTTTATACAATTAGCTGTGTTTTTCTATAGCCATTACTCCTTGCTAATCATTAATTGCTGTTAGACTTAATTTCTTGATAGACATAATTTTATTGATCCAGTGTCTTTTGTTGTTACAGGCATAAATGGAAACAGCTATGAAAATTCACTTCTGGGATTTTGTCATAGTCACGTTGTGCAATGGCATGTATCAAGTGTAGGGGTACAAGATGAAGCCATTACACTACAGCTTAGTGGCCATATTTTCCGATACAAACTGGGAAATGGAGATATGGTGACGCTCTTTCCTATGACTGGTGAAAGCATTTCTATAGAAATGAATAATCAAGGTAATTGTGCTTTAATATCAATTAATACATCTTTGTGGGCACAGAAGGACAAATACTAACCCAAAATGTAACCTTGACTGAGACAAACAAAATAATTATTGAGAGCTGTACTCTTGGTGTTCCCATTATATTAAGAAAATGCAAAAACACCCAAAAACAAGGTAGAAACTATAAATTAATTAATTATAAACAATTCATTATAGAAATCAGTGATAATGAGTACCCTTAGTGTTAAAGCAAAAGATGAAAAAGTGGCAACCACTCACAACCAGAAACCAAACCAACCACCAGACCCTAGGATGCACCAGGAAGACCAGACTGGATCATATAAAATAATATCTTTTTTAATTAACAGCAGCTATACAGAAAAATAAGATCAATAGATTAACAAATAGTGTGCAAAACAGGACGTGTATATTAAATAATTAAAAGGAAAACCCTTGAGCACAGTGTAATGATCACTTATATATCTGTGCAAGGTAATCAAGCCCCAGAATCGGGGTAAATAGTTCCCTGAAATTTTTATATAGAAAAATATAAATAATAATATAAATGCCAAGTGGAAAAACAACTATATAATAACAAGTGAAGCTCCCATAATAGTGTGCAATGTTGCAAAAAAGTGCTTAAGTGCAAAAGAGGTAAACTAGGGAACGGGTCCACTCACATACATAGGAGCTTCCCTCAGACACTACACAGTGCTACTCCAAAACAAAGTGCTAAGTGCATATAGTGAATAATCCAGGGACAATATATATAATCGTTACCTTGGGGCACCACACCGTCCTGGGTACGCACACACACCCGACGCGCGTTTCGGAACTAAATTCCTTCGTCAGGGGGTCCTGGCGCATCCTTGGGTCTGGTGGTTGGTTTGGTGTTCCATTATGTATTGTGCCTGAATAAGTCCCCAAACAGTGGAGAAGGTTTAAAGGTTTAGGAGAAGCAGAGGTTGGTGATGTACCCAGACCTAATGTCTAAGTCCAATGGTTCCTCAGCCACATAACAGATTGGCTGTATTATAATGCAACAGTTGCAATATTTAAAGGAGTTTTTCCATGAACAAAGAACATTTTAATCAATACATCTTGGAGTAAAAATAAGTTCCACAGTTGGCTGTGTTACAAAAATGTTTCCGTGCTGACATAATGGTAATAGCTGTGTCTGACCATGCAGGAACATAGTCTGATTATACTGCTCAAGGGAAAGAAAAGAAGCAAAACATAGTATACAGACAGGGGTATAACTACCGAGGTCTCAGGAGTCACAGCTGCGATGGGCCCGGAGTCCTTAGGTGCCCAGCCAGAGGCGTATCTAGGGGGGGGGGCAGCCGGGGCATGTGCCCCAGGCGCAGCGGCAGGTGGTCGCAGTCGGGCAACCTAATGCGGTTGTCCGCAGTGTTTCACATGTTGGCTGCATTCTGACGCTCCCTGGACTGGGAGTCGGCCGTTCTCTGTGCCAGCTGTCAAACTGACAGCCAGCACAGAGAAGCTGCAACGTTCCGGCTCCCAGTGATCAATGTACTTGCATCTTACAGACGTGAATACAATTGAAGCTATGACCGCCGGGTCAGAGTGACGCCAGCAGTGTGATCATGTCATGTGATCACGCTGCTGACCTCACTCGCCGGTGCTGCATAGACGCAGATGGGTGGTAAGTGTTCCAGTGGAGCTGAAGACACCGAAAATTAAGTGCATGGGGGGGGGGGTAGATTTAATGTGTGGGTGGAGATTTGAGGGGGAGATGGTGGATTTAATGTGGGTGGGGAGATTTGGAGAGGGATGGGGTGTTTAATGTGTGTGGGTAGATTTGGAGTGGGGATGAGGGATTTAATGTGTGAGGGGAGATTTCAGAACACAAAATAAGGAGCAAAGGGGGAAATGAAGGGCATGTATGAGGAAACTACAGGGGAATGGGGGGCATGTATGAAGAAACAGTACAGGAGAATGGGGGCATGTATGAGGAAACAGTATGGGGAATGGGGGCATGTGTGAGGAAACAGTACAGAAGAATGGGGGTCATGTATGAGGAAACAGTATGGGGAAAAAGGGGCATGTATGAGGAAACAGTATGGGGGAATGGGGGGCATGTATGATGAAACAGTATGGGGGCATATATGAGGAAACAGTACTGGAGAATGAGGGCATGTACAAGGAAAAAGTATGGGGGAATGGGGGGCATGTATAAGGAAACAGTATGGGGATGGGTGCAAGACACCGTACGGTGAGTGAGGATGAGGGCAGACAGTATGGGGAGTGAACGAGGGAATGTATGTGGACACAGTATGAGAAGCGATGTGAAAAATGTATGTGGACAAAGTACGGGGAGTGAGGGTCATAGGATGTGTGCAGACACAGTGGGGGTATGTGTGAGGGGTATGTGTGAGCAGGCAGTACAGAAAATGAGGGGGTAAATATATGAGGAGACAGTATGGTGATCAGGGGGATGTGAGAGGAGACACTATAAGGAAGCAGGGAAATAGAGTGAGGAGACAGTATGGGGAAGAAAAGTGAGTGGACACAGAATAGAAACTGAGTAGTGGGGGCATAGCATAGAGAGACAGTGTAAGGGTACAGCCAGGAGGGGACAGTATACCAAGGAGGGGGAGTGTGATGATGGAGTACAGTATAGAGACTGGGCCCTATAGGGAGGACACAGAGTGAGAGGACAGTGTGTAGAGGGGCCAGTATGCAAAGGAGAGGTCAGTGTAAAGAGCATGTACCATAAAAGGGAAAGTTGGGGGGTCATATTTTGTGAAGACAATATAGTGAGGGGCAATTTTTTATTCAGGAGCATTATAATGACACTTCTATCTTTAACCCCTTTACCCCCAAGGGTGGTTTGCACGTTAATGACCAGGCTAATTTTTACAATTCTGACCACTGTCCCTTTATGAGGTTATAACTCTGGAACGCTTCAACGGATCCTGGTAATTCTGACATTGTTTTCTCGAGACATATTGTACCTCATGATAGTGGTAAAATTTATTTGATATTACCTGCGTTTATTTGTGAAAAAAACAGAAATTTGGTGAAAATATGTTGGGGTAAACCCTTGTTTGGGCACACGGGAGAGCTCGGAAGGGAAGGCGCACTGTTTTACCTTTTCAACGCAGAATTGGCTGGAATTGAGATCGGACGCCATGTCGCGTTTGGAGAGCCCCTGATGTGCCTAAACAGTGGAAACCCCTCAATTATAACTGAAACCTTAATCCAAACATACCCCTAACCCTAATCCCAATGGTAACCCTAACCACACCTCTAACCCAGACACACCCCTAACCCTAATCCCAACCCTATTCCCAACCGTAAATGTAATCCAAACCCTAACCCTAACTTTAGCCCCAACTCTATCTGTAGCCTTAACCCTAGCCCTAACCCTAGCCCTAACCCTAGCCCTAACCCTAGCCCTAACCCTAACCCTAGCCCTAACAACCCTAGCCCTAACCCTAACTCTAGCTCTAACCTTAACCCTAACTCTAACGGGAAAATGGAAATAAATACATTTTTTTAATTTTTCCCTAACTAAGGGGGTGATGAAGGGGGGTTTGATTTACTTTTATAGCGGGTTATTTAGCGGATTTTTATGACTGGCAGCCGTCACACACTGAAAGACGCTTTTTATGGCAAAAAATATTTTTTGCGTTACCACACTTTGAGAGCTATAATTTTTACATATTTGAATCCACAGAGTCATGTGAGGTCTTGTTTTTTGCGGGACGAGTTGACGTTTTTATTGGTAACATTTTCGGGCATGTGACATTTTTTGATCGCTTTTTATTCCGATTTTTGTGAGGCAGAATGATAAAAAAACAGCTATTCATGAATTTCTTTTGGGGGAGGCGTTTATACCGTTCCGCGTTTGGTAAAATTGATAAAGCAGTTTTATTCTTCGGGTCAGTACGATTACAGCGATATCTCATTTATATCATTTTTTTATGTTTTGCAGCTTTTATACGATAAAAACTATTTTATAGAAAAAATAATTATTTTGGCATCGCTTTATTCTCAGGACTATAACTTTTTTATTTTTTTTGCTGATGATGCTGTTTTCAGCAGTACCATGGTTATTTATATCTGTCTTTTTGATCGCGTGTTATTCCACTTTTTTTTTGGCGGTCTGATAATAAAGCGTTGTTTTTGCCTCGTTTATTTTTTCTTACGGTGTTTACTGAAGGGGTTAACTAGTGGGGCAGTTTTATAGGTTGGGTCGTTACGGACGCGGCGTTACTAAATATGTGTACTTTTATTTTTTTTTTTATTTAGATAAAGAAATGTATTTATGGGAATAATATTTTTTTTTCTTTATTTAGGATTTTTTTTTGTGGAAACTTTTTATTTTACTTTTCTACTTTGTCCCGGGGGGGGGGACATCACAGATCGCTGATCTGACAGTTTGCACAGCACTCTGTCAGATCAGCGATCTGACTTACAGCGCTGCAGGCTTACCAAGCGCCTGCTCTGAGCAGGCGCTTGGTAAGCTACCTCCCTCCCTGCAGGACCCGGATGCCGCGGCCATTTTGGATCTGGGCCTGCAGCGAGGAAGGAGGTAGGAGACCCTCGGAGCAACGCGATCACATCGCGTTGCTCCGGGGGTCTCAGGGAAGCACGCAGGGAGCCCCTTCCCTGCGCGATGCTTCCCTATACCGCCGGCACACCGCGATCATGTTTGATCACGGTGTGCCGGGGGTTAATGTGCCGGGGGCGGTCCGTGACCACTCCTGGCACATAGTGCCGGATGTCAGCTGTGATAGGCAGCTGACACCCTGCCGCGATCGGCCGCGCTCCCCCCGTGAGCGCGGCCGATCGCGTATGACGTACTATCCCATCGGTGGTCATGCGGGCCCACCCTACCTCGACGGGATAGTACGTCATATGTCAGAAAGGGGTTAAGGGCATCGTGAAGATTTTCTGCAAAAGAGTGGAGAAGATGGAAGTCTGCAGAGATGGCTGTGAATGAGAAAACTCATCATGGGGTCGGGACAAGATGAAGAAAAGAAGCAGAACGACTTCAGAGACGCTATTCATCTACTGTATAAGGTACCTGGATGTAAATGTTATTTGTGATACTAATTCTCATGTTTTTATTTATTTTAGGAGCATTAGAGGGGTTGTCCAGGTTTGTGATGAGTCTGCAGTCATTCTATGTGACTGCTTATTTCTGAATTCTCACAGGGCTCACTGCACGCTGTCAGTATTCTCTAGTGTTGGTGATTTACATACATGCGCTCACATGCTGACTAGACAGGTGTGGCCTCACTCAATGAAAATGAACTGAGTAAGGCCGGGCACGTCAAGTCGGAATGCGGCCAGAAGTATACAAATCACACCCTTTTTGGAAGTGCATTTGAACAGCAAGGTGGATTGCTGTTGAGGGGAACTAGAGAAAAAAAAATCTATAAATCTTCAGCATAGCGAGTGTGAGCGAGCTGAGTGTGAGCTGAGCGTAAGTGTGGACGGCGGTAAGTGTGACTTGTGATTCAGTGACTTTGGATTCAGGGAGTTTCCAAGGGAGGAATTACTGAATTGCTGTCTGTTTTTTATTAATACTTTGTATTTATTTTTTATTTAACTTTTCTGTCTGGTGCAATCCCCATTAGGAAATGTGCTCCACTCTTGTTAATGCCATCCAGTGCACATCTTGCCACATGTATGCAATCCTTGAGCAGCCGATCGAGGGTGCATACTGCTGTGCGAGATGTGAGCACGTTGTGCATTTGGCAACCCAGATTCTGAATCTAAATGTGCAGCTGGCAACACTGAGATCCATAGACAATATGGAGAGGAGTCTTCTACTCACGGAGCAGACGCTCAATGGGATAGATGAGGGGGGGATGGTGGGATGGAGCTGCAGGACGATGAAGTAGCAAGCTGGGTGACAGTTAGGAAGCGGGGTAGAGGGAAGAGTGCCAGGGAGGCTAGTCCTGATCTGGAACACCCCAATAAGTTTGCTAAGTTGGCAGATGAGGGGGGTGACAGTACAGGGGTAGCACTGCTGCAGCCAGGCATGTCCTCTGAAAGCCGGAGGAGTGACTGCTCCAGTAAGGAGGGAAATAGGAGAGCAGGGCAGGCCAGACAGGTGCTGGTAGTGGGCGACTCAATTATTAGGGGAACAGATAGGGCAATCTGTCACAAAGACAGGGATCTTCGAACGGTGTGCTGCCTACCTGGCGCTCGAGTCCGACACATCGCTGATCGGGTTGACAGATTACTGGGAGGGGCTGGTGAGGACCAGGCGGTCATGGTGCACATTGGCACAAATGACAAAGTTAGAGATAGGTGGAAGGTCCTTAAAGATGATTTCAGGGAATTAGGCTGCGAGCTGAAAGCAAGGACCTCCAACCTGGTATTTTCCGAAATACTGCCTGTACCACGTGCCACGCCAGAGAGGCAATGGGAGATTAGGGAGGTTAATAAGTGGCTCAAGAATTGGTGTAGGAAGGAGGGGTTTGGATTCCTGCAGAACTGGGCCGACTTCTCAGTTGGCTACAGACTCTACGCTAGGGACGGGCTGCAACTCAATGGGGAGGGTACAGCTGTGCTGGGGGGGGAGAATATGGCTAGAAGGTTGGAGGAGTGTTTAAACTAGGAATTGGGGGGGAGGGTATTCATTTTATAGGAGGGGAAGATAGTGCAGATAGAGACCTGGGCACAAATAAGGAAGTTGGGGGTGGCGGTGGCATGGGGGGTGGGGTTAGAACAGTTAATAATTTAAGAAAGAATAGAGGTACAGAGAGGAACATCAAGTGCATGTATGCTAATGCCAGAAGCCTCGCCAACAAAATGGACGAATTAGAACTAATGTTGTTGGAGCATAATTATGACATGGTGGGGATATCTGAAACGTGGCTGGATGAGAACCATGACTGGGCTGTTATCTTGCAGGGCTATAGCCTGTACAGAAATGACCGTACAGATAAGCGAGGGGGAGGGGTGTGTCTGTATGTAAAATCATCCTTAAAACCCATCCGGCGTGATAATATAGGTGAATTTAATGAAAATGTAGAATCCCTGTGGGTGGAGATAAGGGGAGGGGGAAAAATAATAAATTACTGATAGGGGTTTGTTATAAATCTCCAAAAATAATGGAAGCAATGGAGAATATCCTCGTAAAGCAAATAGATGAAGCTGCGACTCAAGGAGAAGTCATTATTATGGGGGACTTCAACTACCCTGAAATAGATTTGGGGAACAGAAACCTGCAGTTCCAGCAAAGGTAATTGGTTTTTGACAACTATGGGAGACAATTACCTTTTACAACTGGTTCAGGACCCAACAAGAAGGGGGGCACTGCTAGACGACCTAATATTAATCAACAGGCCAGACCGCATAGCAAATATAAGGGTTGGGGGTCACTTGGGAAATAGCGATCACAAAATAATAAGTTTTCTTGTATCCTTTAAAAAGATGTGTAATAGAGGGGTTACAAGGACACTAAACTTCAGGAGGGCAAATTTCCAACGGATGAGAGAGGATCTTGGTGCAATTAACTGGGACGATATCCTGAGACATAAAAATACACTAAGAAAATGGGAGACATTTATTAGGATCCTGGATAGGACCTGTGCACAGTATATACCGTATGGGAATAAACATACTAGAAATAGGAGGAAACCAATATGGCTAAATAGATCTAAGGGGCGCAATAAGTGACAAAAAGAAAGCATTTAGAGAATTAAAGGAAGTAGGTAGTGAGGAGGCATTAAATAAATACAAAAAATTAAATAAATTCTGTAAAAAGCAAATCAAGGCAGCAAAGACTGAGACAGAGAGACTCATTGCCAGAGAGAGTAAAAATAATCTTAAAATATTCTTTAACTACATAAATAGTAAGAAACTAAAAAATGATAGTGTTGGCCCCCTTAAAAATAGTCTGGGTGAAATGGTGGATGAGGATGAGGAAAAAGCCAATATGCTAAATGACTTTTTTTCATCAGTATTTACACAAGAAAATCCCATGGCAGACAAAATGACTAGTGATAAAAATTCACCATTAAATGTCACCTGCTTAACCCAGCAGGAAGTATGTTGGCGTCTAAAAATCACTAAAATTGACAAATCTCCGGGCCCGGATGGGATACACCCCCGAGTACTGCAGGAATTAAGTACAGTCATTGATAGACCATTATTTTTAATCTTTAAAGACTCCATAATAACAGGGTCTGTAAAACAGGACTGGCGTATAGCAAATGTGGTGCCAATATTCAAAAAGGGGACAAAAACTGAACTCGGAAATTATAGGCCAGTAAGCTTAACCTCTACTGTGGGTAAAATCCTGGAGGGCATTCTAAGGGATGCTATACTGGAGTATCTGCAGAGGAATAACCTCATGACCCAGTATCAGCACGGGTTTACTAGGGAACGGTCATGTAAGACTAATTTGATCAGTTTCTATGAAGAGGTAAGTTCCAGATTGGACCAAGGGAACCCAGTGGATGTAGTGTATATGGACTTTTGATACGGTGCCACACAAAAGATTGATACATAAAATGAGAATAATGGGGATAGGGGAAAATATGTTCAAGTGGGTTGAGAGCTGGCTCAGGGATAGGAAACAAAGGGTGGTTATTAATGGAGCACACTCGGACTGGGTAGCGGTTAGCAGTGGGGTACCACAGGGGTCAGTATTGGGCCCTCTTCTTTTTAACATATTTATTAATGACCTTGTAGGGGGCATTCAGAGTAGAATTTCAATATTTGCAGATGACACTAAACTCTGCAGGGTAATCAATACAGAGGAGGACAATTTTATATTACAGGATGATTTATGTAAACTAGAAGCTTGGGCTGATAAATGGCAAATGAGCTTTAATGGGGATAAATGTAAGGTCATGCACTTGGGTAGAAGTAATAAGATGTATAATTATGTGCTTAATTCTAAAACTCTGGGCAAAACTGTCAATGAAAAAGACCTGGGTGTATGGGTGGATGACAAACTCATATTCAGTGGCCAGTGTCAGGCAGCTGCTACAAAGGCAAATAAAATAATGGGATGCATTAAAAGAGGCATAGATGCACATGAGGAGAACATAATTTTACCTCTATACAAGTCACTAGTTCGACCACACTTAGAATACTGTGCACAGTTCTGGTCTCCGGTGTATAAGAAAGACATAGCTGAACTACAGCGGGTGCAGAGAAGAGCGACTAAGCTTATTAGAGGACTGGGGGGTCTGCAATACCAAGATAGGTTATTACACTTGGGGCTATTTAGTTTGGAAAAACGAAGACTAAGGGGTGATCTTATTTTAATGTATAAATATATGAGGGGACAGTACAAAGACCTTTCTGATGATCTTTTTAATCACAGACCGGAGACAGGGACAAGGGGGCATCCTCTGCGTTTGGAGGAAAAAAGGTGTAAGCATAATAACAGATGCGGATTCTTTACTGTAAGAGCAGTGAGACTATGGAACTCTCTGCCGTATGATGTTGTAATGAGTGATTCATTACTTAAATTTAAGAGGGGACTGGATACCTTTCTGGAAAAGTATAATGTTACAGGGTATATATACTAGATTCCTTCATAGGGCGTTGATCCAGGGAACTAGTCTGATTGCCGTATGTGGAGTCGGGAAGGAATTTTTTTCCCCAATGTGGAGCTTACTCTTTGCCACATGGGTTTTTTTGCCTTCCTCTGGATCAACATGTTAGGGCATGTTAGGTTAGGCAATGGGTTGAACTAGATGGACTTATAGTCTTCCTTCAACCTTAATAACTATGTAACTATGTAACTATGTAATATGCTTGTACTGACATGACTGTCCATCGTCAAGGGAGAATCCTAAAAGTGTGCAGTGCATTCGTCGTGAGAATTCAGAAGCTGCGATGTCAGGATTCAGCTCTGCAGGTTCCAGTAGTCATCACATGGACATTTCACTCATATGCGACTCTCATACTTGTGGTCCTGTGACAACGAGCTTCTCTTCCTGCTTCTCTCAGTTTTTCACTGAACATTGAGAGCATTAGGAAGAGCAGCTTGTCGGTACATGACTAAGTGTACAAATTGCATGTGTACTGGAAGGGTGGAGCGCCAAACTGATTTTTTTGCCCCTGGTGCTAGAAAACCTAGATACACTTCTGCGCCCCCCATGATTTTTAACAGGTTTTACCGCACAGAAAGAATCGGCATCGCTGTACAGTATATACCAGAAATCACAGTCTCTTTTGAAGGGTTTCAAAGGGGCCTCCATAATGACAAGCATTGCGGTCTTCAACAATTATATCATGGGAGCATGGAATTACAAGTACGCATGCTGGCGCATGTTAAATGTTGCTGTCAGAGTTTGGCAGCGGTATTTAACAGGTGTGGGTGGAGTCCTTTCCATCCATGATTGTTAGAGGCTGGTCCTGGCTGTAATACACATCCATGACCTGCCGGGTATAAGCAGGTTCACCCTGTGAGCTCGCTCCATACACCTGCTTCCGACTTGTGCCATACATGTATGGCACACATCGTGAAGGGGTTAAAATCTACAAAATACAATGGCAGTTTTTTTTTTATTTCCTCAGAAACAGATCCCAGAACAATACTCAACTATGAGAAAAAGAAACAATTTGGGATATCCTGAAGGTCAAAAGTAGCAATTCATTGTATAAATGCTCTACACCAGATGTGGGCAAAATGCGTCCCACACGCCACATACGATCCTCTGGCTGTTCTAGTGCAGCCCACGGACCAGGACAGCCAAAGGCCTTAATGCAGTGGCAGTCTCGCAGCAGGTGTGAAGTCCCTGCCCAAACTGCCAATTTCTTGAATTAACTGGTATCTGCATCCTCCAGATGAGACACCATAAATAAGATGATGGAACAGGGAGCCGTCAGCTCCCTTTTTCATCATTGGGCCTGTGTGAGTAAGTGTACAGCAGGCGCAATGGCATCAATACTTCTCATCAACTGTGCCTCAGGCCTGCGTTATGGAAGAACGGGATGAGGCAAGCATTTTTTTTAAATATATAATAATAAGGGAGGAGACTGTGTGGGGACATCATTCTACACAGTGCTGTGTGAGGATATTATTGTGTAAGGCGGCTGTATAGGGGATATTATTTTCTAAAGAAGCTGTGTGGTGGACATAATAATGTGTAAGTTGATGTGTGAGGACATCATTCTCCATGTAGGCTGTGTAGGGACATCATTCTCAAGGGGGGCTGTGTAGGGACATCATTGTATAAAGGGACTGTGTGGGGGATTCCAAGAGAACTGTGTAGGGGCAACATTTTCAATGGGGCTGTGTGGGGTCATCATTCTGCATGTGGGCTGTGTGGGGACATCATTCTCAATAGGGGCTGTGTAGGGACAGCATTGTGTAAGGGGGCTATGTGAGGATATTATACTCCATGGGTGCTCTGTGGGGACATTATACTCCATGAGGGCTGTATGGATTCATCGCTCACCATTGGGGCTATGTAGGGATATCATTCTTCATCGGGGCTGTGTGGGGACATCATTATCCATAGGGATGTGTGGGAATATAATGTGTAAGGGGTCTGTATAGGGACATAATAATATATGAGGGCTGTGTGGGGACATCATTCTCAACGGGGGCTGTGTAGGGACACCATTATGTAAGGGGGCTATGTGAGGATATTATATTCCATGGGTGCACTGTGGGGACATTATACTCCATGAAGGCTGTGTGGGTTCATCACTCTCCATTGGGGCTGTGTAGGGATATAATTCTTCATGGGGGCTGTGTGGGGACATCATTATCCATAGGGATGTGTGGGAATATAATGTGTCTGTGTGGGGACATAATAATATGTAAGGAGGTTATGTGGAACAATCATTTTTCATGAGGGCTGTGTGGGGACAACATTGTGAAAGTGGGTTGTGCTGGGGACATTATTTTCCAAGGGGGCTGTAAAGAGACATCATTCTGCATGAGGCTGTGGGAGAACATTATTCTGCATGGGGCTGTTTGGGGGATATCATTGTGCATTGCAGCAGTGTGAGGGACATCACTCTGAGCAGAGTAACCTCATGACCCAGTATCAGCACGGGTTTACTAGGGAACGGTCATGTCAGACTAATTTGATCAGTTTCTATGAAGAGGAAAGTTCTGGATTGGACCAAGGGAACCCAGTGGATGTAGTGTATATGGACTTTTCAAAAGCTTTTGATACGGTGCCACACAAAAGATTGATACATAAAATGAGAATAATGGGGATAGGGGAAAATATGTGCAAGTGGGTTGAGAGCTGGCTCAGGGATAGGAAACAAAGGGTGGTTATTAATGGAGCACACTCGGACTGGGTAGCGGTTAGCAGTGGGGTACCACAGGGGTCAGTATTGGGCCCTCTTCTTTTTAACATATTTATTAATGACCTTGTAGAGGGCATTCAGAGTAGAATTTCAATATTTGCAGATGACACTAAACTCTTCAGGGTAATCAATACAGAGGAGGACAATTTTATATTACAGGATGATTTATGTAAACTAGAAGCTTGGGCTGATAAATGGCAAATGAGCTTTAATGGGGATAAATGTAAGGTCATGCACTTGGGTAGAAGTAATAAGATGTATAATTATGTGCAGCAGTGTGAGGGACATCACTCTGAGCAGAGAGCTGTGTGAGGACATCATAATGTGTTAGGGGACTGTATGGGAACTTATTCTCAGTGGAAAGTTGTGTAAGAACATTCTACTGTGTAATGAGGCTATGTGGGGATGTGATACTGCTTGAGGGCTTTTATGGGGACATTATTCTGCAAGATTGGCTTTGTGCGGACATTTTACTGTGTGTGGGGTTTCATGTTGACATTATATTGTGTGGGGGGCCTTGTTGGGACATCTTATTGTGTTGGAAGCTGTTGATCAAAGTACAAAGGCTGAAAACCAGGAGCAGTATGATTTGATTTGTTGCTACTGATATGAATACAAGTTACAAATTGACCTATCATAACATTTTTTTAAAGCAGCAGAGAGTCAATAGACATAAGTTAGCTCAATATTAAGGGATACATATAAATATAAAAATTATAATAATAGTGAGCAGAATTAAGTTTGGCTGGTTGTTTCGACCCTCTACAGCAGTCACAGTATGTCATGTGGCCCCTAGGAAAAAATAATTGCCAAACCCATCTTCTTCACTTACAGGTGTTATCCCACAAGGAAAAATTACATTTCACTTCATGTCATGGCAGCAGCTTGTCTGACATGACCAAAATGCAGCAGACTATCTCAGTAATGTATTGCAGTCATCTCTTGCTAATCTCATCCTGTTTCCATAGCCTTGATATGCTTCTTCCACTCCAAACCTGCAGAGCAAGTAGTTCTTCACACACTGCACTGTATGGAGATGGAATGGATGAAGGGAAGATTTTCTCAGTTAATGCATAAAAGGATGTCCGTAAGTCAGCGCCACCATCTACTGGCTAAAACTTGTAGGACAAGAAAAGTGGAAAGGATTGCATCAGCAGGAACTGCATAACAAAGTGCCTGATTCCTAATGGGAAGAGATTTGAGGAGACCCCAACTGTAGTGCCGTTAATAATTATAAAAGGCCCAGGATGGCAGTGAATGGAAAGAATCGGTGCCTGAACCTGTAGCAGGATGGACACGTGGTATCATATTATGGCCGCCATTTCGAGTGACCAGACCCGAGTGAGGAATCGAGTGACCAGACCTGAGTGAAGAGTCGAGTGACCAGATCCGAGTGAAAAGTCGAGTAACCAGAATCGAGGGTGAATGATCAAAGCTGGGTAGCCATAATCGAAGATGAGACCAGAGCAAAGAGATCTTATCTGAGGGAGCAGAGCAAGAATCAAGAGACGATCAGGCCAGTGAAGTGGAACATTTGTGTTAGCTATAATTTCCAGTGTAGAAATGTTTCAGGGGACGAAGGTGACCAGCGTAACAGGTGTCCAAAGTGACTGGATTTGTCTAATGTGTGGCATCATAGGCCTCGGTTAGGGCTTGTATTATAGCTTGTATTGCCTAGAGAGTGGCAGAGAGACGGCGGTAACGGGCCTGATAGTAACGATGACACACCTCAGGTTAAGGTATTAGGACCAAGACATCACTGGTGATAATATTTTATTTGTAATAATAGAACAATAGTGTGTGATTAGAAGTGTGTTGATATTCTATATAGCCAAATTGCTGTATTCTATTGCCCAATAAGTTATGGTCCTTCGACCGTTACCTTTACTCTCTATATTGTGTCATAGGCACCATTTATACCGGTACTTGAGTTAGTCAAAAAAATATTTGTTGGTTAAGTTACCAGTGTCCTCATACTCTGTGCTGTTGCATCCACGTACCTGTTTACAGCACCAACATCCACAATAATAAATAACTAATGCCTAGCTTTCCATATATTAATCTAATTTTATCTGTATCTATCTCTTCTTTCACTTTTGTTCTGACTTGTTATCTACAGCCCTTGTTCCATTTCTTCTCTTATTATCACATTGTGTTGACCCCCTCACTATCAGATCACTCCACGGCATGAACTACTAAAATGGTGTGTCCAACATTGCTACCACTGGAGACACAGTATGGAATCTCTACCCCAGATTAAAATGTAATGTGCATGCAAAGTTGGCTCATAAATTTTTAAACATGTATATTACAAATACTCTTCTTTTGACATGTCTTGTTGAATTTTGAATAATATTTTATGTTGGATAACCGATTTAATAGAATGGAGTATTCCACCATTGAGTTAGATCAAAATCAATCTTTCACCAAGTTACATACATTATTTACTTTTCTACAGGTGTTTGGATATTCGGAAATTACAACGCCAAAGTCACAACTCTAAGGTTTAAGAATGCAAAATGTGCAAGTGAAGAAGATTATGAATTCTCAGAATTTTCTTTTGACTATCCAACTACTAGAGCTGATTCAGGGGAAGAGTCTGAAGAACTAAGACTCACTGATGAAGACATGGACTATAATGAGCAGCTGGCTACTATGTTTCACATTCGGTCACTTAGAAAAAATAATGAAGCAACAGATGAAGGTGTAAACCTTACTGCTTTAGCCATAGAACATATGTTTGAAAGTAATGATGAAAAGGTAAAAATTTCTGTTAACCAAACAAATGGAAATGAAGATTATTCAACGCAGTTGGATGAAGAGGAGTTTGTAAAGAACGATACAAGTTGGAATATCTCAAAAGATGAACCTGAAGGCTTTAATGGAACAAATGAGTTACAGGATGTCATTCTTGATCGGTGGGATAAGTTGAATCAAACAGAACAGTTGCATGATTGGATTTCAAGAAATAGGACAGGTTTAGAAAGTGAATCAGCCAGTAGTCTAGCAAGTTACGATGATGGTAATTCCACGTTATACTTCGAAGAATCATCTATAGAAGAAGATAGAAAAGTAGCACAGGATTATACATTCAGTAATGGATCAAACATAGCAAAGTCCATAAATCCGACCAAAAGACATGCAGAAAATGATAATGGAAACTCCAGTACTGAAAATGTTATTGAAAATAATGAAGAAGTACACAATTTTTTTACTGACACTCAGGGTCTTCCATCTGGTGATACCCCGATATCTAATGATGATGTTTTTTCATTGGAGAGACCTGAAAATATCACAGAGTTACCAAAATTTGTTAATGTCACAAGTAAGGTATTGCACTTGGAACAAAATAATGACAAAACTCAGGTAACATCAATTCTGGACAGTAAAGCAGATGATCATGGTGATGTAGGGAACCAGGTACCAACTTCAGCATCACCCTCCCTTCTGCCCAGCAATCTTCCGAACATCACAGCCCTTCAAACTACACATGATGATGAGAGTGCTCGTATCCAAACTCAAGTGACCACAACAAGTCAATCTAAAAACAGCATAGATGATTTTTATGATGCAGAACTTGCAGAAATGTTTGGGTACGTGAGGGGTTTTCTTAACATGATATATATTACTATAGAAGAATATGACCTTGTATGAACCTAGAAATCAGTTTAGTGTTAGGAGCTTGCATCACATTTAGAATATCCAAATAACAACAGTTGTAGGCAGCTCACCCAGTCTTTCGTCCTTTGGAGATTTGCTCACTGCCAGGAACCTCACGGAATTGAAATGTTAGAGGCACAACCATGATGTAATAGCCACAGTATGCAACAGAAAATTCCAGCGAATCTTTCCTACTTAGCAATTAAAAACCATTTTATTCTTTCATCTTTAAAATAATCCATATGGCAGAAGTCCTTAATATACACAGGGGGATAAAAAAAGGGCACACTGCTGCTTTATGCGTGCAGACTACGCGTTTCGTCCATCTTAAGTTTTCTTCTAGGTCTTAGGTCTCTAGGGAGACCTAGAAGAAGACTTAAGAATGTCAAAACGTGTAGTCTGCACGCATAAAGCAGCACTGTGCCCTTTTTTTTGACCCCCCTGTGTATAATAAGAACTTCTGTTATATGGATTATTTTAAAGATGAAAGAATAAAATGGTTTTTAATTGCCAAGTAGGAAAGATTCGCTGGAATTTTCTGTTGTATTCATTTAGAATATAACCTGCACAAAGAAAATTACAATAAAGAGACCATTGGGTCTTAGGTGTATTTACAATGCAGCCTGTGGGTAAACTTTGAGTTAAAGGCTTTTCCAGAACTTAACAATTGGTCAATATCAGATCTGTGAGGCCCAACACTCTCACTGATCCTCCAGCAGCTGGAACCAAGAAATGTACGGAACTGGCTACTGTGTTCCTCCCTAAATCCCTTGGCTCCAGCCGCTGCCGAGGCTGTTTAGAACTGACCGGTGGAGAATAAGATGTAAGTGTAAGACCCCCACTGATCTCATATTGATGGCCTACCCTATTGATAATTTATTAATTGATAAGTCCTGGACAACCTTTTCCCACACCACTGTTATCTATACATAATTTAATATAAAATGTTTGTTTTGATTCTATAACAGAGAAAATTAAAACTAAAAGAGGACCATCACTGGGTCAAAAGTGGCCAGTTTTTACTATTATTTTATTTCTGTTGCTCCCGTAAATAATATGTTTGATTTTTTTTTTTGCGTTTTAATTTTTCAAATCTGCCATATAATTTCAGAGATTTATGGGGCTTTTATATTTAGCTCTACCTTTTATAGTTTTAACAAAAGGAATAAAAAAACTAAATATTTAGGAGAGCAGCGCAAATAAAATATGAAAAAAATTTGGCCATTTTTGACCCAGTAACAGGTCCTCATTAAAACCTAGAGATACAGAGCTTTCATAACATTTTGAGGTGCCTATACATATATGGTAACGTGTGGTATCTATGTATGTATGGTATCTATGGTATGTGGTATGTATGGTACAAAACCAGAAGTATCAGGTCACAGAACTGAATTATTATTCCCATTGAGCTTCTATGTCCAAGTTATATTCTAATTTCACCCCCCAGTATTTTCACTGTGATCATAGAAAGAGGGTCATGTAGAGACCTGTCGATCATTTCTATTGGCACTGGCAAAAGGCTGCCAGGGAAGAGCTAGACTAGTCTCATCTCTGGCTATGGTCCCGGGCTGGATCTTTCAAATATATTTTTTTTTAAACAGAAAAAACTATACCTGGGGCTCCTTCCAACCGCTGTTGTTACAGCCCGATGCTGGCTATATAACACAGATGGGACGTGCCTCAAATGAAGTGGGCTCTGCTCCTGAGACTGCACCATATACCCTGTAGCAACATCTGACTAAAGTGTATGTCCAAGATCGTTAGGGTTTTAAAGGGTTGGATGTGACATAAGGATGGCAATAGAGAACCAGCTTTCTTTCACTTTTGAAGAAAGCTAATTTGCATTCTTTTTTCCCATGGAACATATATAGACCTATAAGTCTCCTTACATAGGGAAGTCTTGTGACACAAGGAGAAAGTAGACCACCATAAAAGTCCTATAAACAGTACCTTTCTTTACACTAATGAGGGGCAAGGCCCCAAAAACTGTTGTCTTTAGGTAAAGGTCTTTTCCTTTTTGAAGAAGTGGAAAGATTTGGCAAAGAGTCTGATTACCTCCACCTACTTGGTCTTGAATGTTGACTAATGATACTTATGTTTTTCTTCCTCAGTGCTCATATATTTGGAGATATAATAAAAAATGTATTTCGCCAGGAACAAAGTGATGAAACAGAGGCAAAAGAGAATGAAAATCTAATGCCTAATGAAACTGTAGACGATAGTATCAAAGAACTGAAAAATACATCTCTCCCAACTACAAGTAACGTGACAGTAAAAACCAGCAATAATAACAATGTAAAAAAAAAAGTAGATTACAAAAGGATGAATACATTTCAGATTCATGAAAATACAAATGAGACCACTGTGATGTATCTAAAAAGAAAAAAGAAGATGAAAGGAAAAAGAACTGCTGGGAACAATGGCCAAACCAACGTACATGGCTTTAAGATAAACGAGACCTCATATGATGAATACATGGCACAAAATAATTCTGTGCACAATGATGTAGGGAATAGGACGTTTAGTCCTGGAGGGTTTAGTCCAAGAGGGCATAATCCCAAAAGTTTGCAACCCAGAGGATACAATCCTCATGAACGCAAATCTGAAATCGTAATTGGAGTATCCAGAAAATTTGAAGGTGATTATGCAGAGTATGATCATGACGTTAGCCTCTTCAGTGATGAAGGGAAAACCAAACTGCCATATCTTATATATGAAGAGCCATATAAAATAGAGACGGAGGATGATGTAAACCGCTACACGAATCCAGATAGAATAGTGGAAAATTTCATGCGAACCTCAAAAGGAACGAAAAGGAATTACTATATTGCAGCTGAGGAAGTGCAGTGGGACTACACAGGAGGCTCAAGAAGGTACGATACACATCTTTATATTGTTCTTTCTCAGTTACAATAGTTTTCCGTACTGTGCCTATCACTATATTGCTAATTACCGTATCTGATATTACATCTCTGCTGTGGACATGTGAATTTCCACTTTATGGTGACCAATGACCATTGTTTCCCTCCATTTAAAAGCGCACAACTAAATACGCTAAACACAGTGATCACAATGTCTTGTAGCAATGCTTCTGTAGTCAAAGGGAACTTATCAGGCAATTCACCAAACCATGGGCACAATTTGCAGCCCCCATGTAGAAACCATAAAAATGACCCATAATTACAAATGACCACATCTATGGAACCACATGACGGATTTAAAAAAACAAAACAAAAAGAGATTACTTAGGGGAGCAGTGGGAACAAAATAATAATACAACTGCCCATTCTTGAACTAATAGGTCAAAGATCAAAGAATTGAACAAATATGTTTGTTTTCCTACAGAAATCAGGTAAATGAGAAACCTTTTAGTGAAACAGGACAGAACATATACACAAAAGTTGTATTTCGACAATATCTCGACAGCACTTTTACAAAACAAGATGTAGAGGGTGAATATGAAGAACATCTTGGCATACTTGGACCTGTGATTAGAGCTGAAGTTGAGGACGTTATCCAGGTAAGAATTCAATTCCACATTCACGTAAAAAATGTTAGAATGTTAGTAGATTAGTCCCATGATGTTAATAAATTGATTGTCTATTATCTGACTGTTACCTTCAATATAACATTAGAATTATTGTGATATATTTTGTGTTGTGTCCGTAGGTGACTTTTAAAAATCTAGCATCACGGCCGTACTCCCTTCATGCGCATGGGGTATCTTATGAAAAGTCATCAGAGGGCTACAGGTATGATGATGAAACTCTGGAGTGGCTAAAGAAAGATGAAGCTGTGCATCCTCAGGAATCCTATGTCTATGTGTGGTATGCTACAAAGCAATCAGGACCTGAGCCAGACGGTTCGGCATGCAAGACATGGGCCTATCACTCGGTACTTAACCCGGTAAGGAATGTGCCTGTACATGATTATCAACTAATATATGTACAGTTGGTACAGAAAATATTCAGACCCCTTTAAATTTTTCACTCTTTGCTTCATTGCAGCCATTTGGTAAATTCTAAAAAGTTCATTTTTTTCCTCATTAATGTACACTCTGCACCCCATCTTGACTGAAAAAAAAGAAATGTAGAAATTTTTGCAAATTTATTAAAAAAGAAAAACTGAAAACCACAATATCATGGCTCCCTAGACTTCTGGCTTCCAGCTTGCCAGGGGCAGTGAGCTGGTGCTTGATTGACAGTTCAGATCAGCTGCATTATTGTCCCTCTGCGTTGAAGTGTGCTCTCTACGATGTGGTGGTATGAGACAGCTTTTCCTATGCAGCCTCAGAAGAGCACTGTGGCATTGAATCTGTCCAGGATTAGGAGCTAAGGCTACGTTCACATTTGCGTTGTGTGGTGCTGCGTCGGCGACGCAACGCACAACGCAAACCAAAACGCATGCAAAACGCATTGTTTTGTGACGCATGCGTCCTTTTTTGGCATCACAAAATGCAATGCAACGCATGTCCATGCGCCCCCATGTTAAATATAGGGGCGCATGACGCATGCGTCGCCGCGGCTGCGCCCGACGCAGCCCGGCAGAACGCAAATGTGAACGTAGCCTAAGGCCGGCGTCACACTAGCGTATCACATTCGATGCGAGAGCATCGGATGCGATATGCTAATGACCCTCGGCTCCTGCTTGCAGCAGAGCAGGAGCCAAGTGTCATGCGTCTGTGCTCCGATTCTCTCACACAGGAAGGATCGGAGCACAGCTGCGGAGGAGGCGGAGAAATGAATTTCTCCATCTCCTCCATTGCTGGGGTCCGCTTATAGCGCACATCACTCGGATGTTATCCGAGTGATGTGCGCTGTCTCACTCGCACCCATAGGCTTATATGGGTGCGAGTGAGCCGCGAGTTTTTCTCGGTCCGAGACAATCGCAGCATGCTGCGATTGTCTCGGACCGAGGAAAACGGCCGACAAAAAGTCGGCTGCTGGGAGCGGCCCCATAACTTAATATTGGTCCGAGTGCAATGCGATTTTTTATCGCATTGCACTCGGCCGTTTTAAACGCCAGTGTGACGCCGGCCTAACAGTGTGATTCAGTGATCCCGGCCAGCTTCAGGCCGTGATGATTACAAGCTGTACTGCTGACAGATAGCACTGTTGGTTTGTAACCTAGGCATCGAGGCATAACAATATTATTCAATTTTTGAGAACGGAAACTATTTAAATCCTAAGGGTATGTGCACATGATGCGGAATTTGCTGCGGATCCGCAGCAGTTTCCCATGAGTTTACAGTACAATGTAAACCTATGGGAAACAAAAAACGCTGTACCCATGCTGCGGAAAAAATAGGCGTGGAAACGCAGCATTTAATTTTCCCCAGCATGTCAATTCTTTGTGCGGAATCCGCAGCGTTTTTACATCTGCTCCAAAATAAAACTGCAGATGAAAATCCGCAATAGAAAACGCGATAAATCCGCAGTAAAAACCGCAGTGTTTTTCCCCTGCGGATTTATCAAATCCGCTGCAGAAAAATCTGCAGAGGAGCTCTATACATGTGCACATACCCTAATTGTTAAGGACTTTATTAAGTAAATTGTAAAATTGCTTGTTTTTACTACATTTTAATTTTTACGATATCAGAACATGTGAACAAGCCTTTAAGAGCAACCTCTTAATATTGACTATGCTCTATGTGTTAATAACAAAACGTAAGTTACGAAAGAGAAAAGTTGCAAATGAAAAGTAGGTGTATGCCCAGCTATCGTAAAAAAAAAACATTATTTTATTCTATCAAAAAAGAAAGGAAAAAAAGGTAAATCTAGAAGAAAGGAGTGAAAAAGCAGAGAGAGGCATCAGAGCAAGATTTGTGCCAGATCTTGTAGGTAACAGATTCTGCAGCAACAAAATTATGTAAAAAACTAGATGGTAGCCCGATTCTAACGCATCGGGTATACTAGAATATGTATATGTAGTGTATAGCACAGCTGTAACGCTCGTGCCGAGACTGGTTGGCGCGGGCATCTGGGAACATGGCCCCACTGGACCACAGACCAAACTTCCCTGGAAGGGGCATAACTAAGTAGCTTCCTAGGTGTTCGCTGGAGCCTCTGATGGTGAGGTCAGACTTGTGCAATAGGAAGCTACCAGGTGCCACTCCAGGGTGGAGTCTGACTGTGGATACTGATCCCACCGGCGACAAGACACAGACAGGCAGGCACGACTGTGACACTGGCTGATGGATGGATACGGCAGAGGCCCTGACGGGCAGACTGGCTTGATGGAGATACAGGCAGACAGACGGGCACAGCTGGAACTCAGGCAGACAGGCAGGCACGGCTGGCACTCAGGCAGACAGGGTTGATACTCAGGTAGAAACTGGTATACAGGCTTCACCAGGAATCTCAGAAAGCACAGTCTCTTTGTGCTCAACAAGGTTAGCTTCCCCAGGAATCTCAGAAAGCGAAGTCTCTTTGTGCCCAACAGGGTTACCTTCACCAGGAATCACAGAAAGCATAGTCTCTTTGTACCCAATGGGGTTAGCTTCCACAATGGACTGGACCATTTCCTCCGGGCAGACAAGAAGCAAGAACTTGGATGCTACCGACTTGATATCTTCACCAGCCGGCCACATGGAAGCTGAAGGAACACTCACAGGATACATCTTCTGCCCGTTATTCAGAGACAAACCTTCAGGTAGCAGAGATGTTCTAGAGCACTGAGCACAGGAAAAATCATTGGAGCTGAGGGTGGAGAACAACAACTCCACCGGATCAGGAAAAATCTGAGAGGAAAAAAATTCTGTTTCGGAATCTTCACCAACCGGCCATATGGACGATGAAGGTACCCACATAGGAACCAACTTCTGCCTGTTATCCAGAAGAAAATGTCCAAAAGGCGGGGATGCTTCCATGAACAGGTTACAGGTATAGTCATTAGAGACGTGTGGAGAGATAGTCACCGCTTCTCCATCTTTGGTGACTTCAGCACACCTTGACTCGATGACGAGCACACCAGCAGAAGAAGACAACATAATTGACTGTCTTTGACGCATGGGGACCAGACACCTCTCATGACTGGGTAAATTCAAACGAAGCATTTTGCAGGAACTCTTGACCAGAGCGGGTGGTACAGTTCTAGGCTCAGAATGACCCATGGGCATAACAGACAGCATACGGAAGACAAACTTCTTCGTGTATAAGGCTCCAACTTGGAGCTGTAGTTGTCCTTGCAGGACTAGACTGCTCTTTAGCAGGGCTCAGCCATTATCAGACAACGCCCACACCGGGTTCTGGAGCTGTAGAACGGAGATCATACCCCGACTCCATCTGGCAGGCGACTTTACCACGCCAAAGCTCCCGGAAAACAGAGACACAGTCTTTGATTTTGATGGAGAGGAAGTACTCTCACCTAGGGCAGCCTCTCCTGCCGGCCCAGGGTTTTGGAGTTTTAGATCTTCAGGGCAAAGACCGTCTGGATGTTCCTTGCAACCGCAGTGATACCGCGTTCCCTTCTTGCGGCTGGATTTGGGCTGCGGCTTTCCCAGACCACTTTTATCAGCCTTCTGGGGTTTTGCTTGGGTAGCTGCTGGGACAGGTAGAGGAACAGGCGGGTTTTGGACGGACTTGGTCAGACGTGGCAGTTTCTTTGGAGAAGGAGAAGGCAGAGCCAAGAGCAGAGAAGGAGAAGGCAGAGCTAAGAGCAGAGAAGGAGTAGGCAGAGCTAAGAGCCAAGAAGGAGAAGGCAAAGCAAAGAGCAGAGAAGGAGAAGGCAGAGCAAAGAGCTGTAGGCGGAGCCACGTGCAGAAACGCAGGAGGCGGAGCCACATGCAGAAATGCAGGAGGCGGAGCCAAGTGCAGGAACGCAGGGGGCGGAGCTAAGAGCAAGAGTAGTAGAACCGCAAGGAGCAGAGCCAGGTAGAACCGCAAAGAGCGGAGCCGCAGAGCGAAGCCACAGAGTGCAGAGCAAGGTCAGAGTGCAAAGCAAAGTTACAGAGAGCAGAACTGAGAGCAAAGTCACAGAATGTAGAGCAAGGTCAGAGTGAGGAGCAAAGTCACAGAGAGCAGAGCTGAGAGCACAGAACCACAGGTTGTGATAGAACTGTGTTATGAAAGGCAATTCAGTACCACAATGGACATAGCGGTCAGAGCACATACAGTGATCTGACAATAACCCAAAATCATAGAACGAGCTCTGAGACGTGGGAACTCTGCAGACCGCAATCCCTAATCCTCTCCAAACAACACTAGAGGCAGCCGTGGATTGCGCCTAACTCTGCCTATGCAACTCGGCACAGCCTGAGAAACTAACTAGCCTGAAGACAGAAAATAAGCCTACCTTGCCTCAGAGAAATACCCCAAAGGAAAAGGCAGCCCCCCACATATAATGACTGTGAGTTAAGATGAAAAGACAAACGTAGAGATGAAATAGATTCAGCAAAGTGAGGCCCGACTTTCTTAACAGAGCGAGGATAGAAAAGGCAACTTTGCGGTCTACACAAAACCCTAAAGAAAACCACGCAAAGGGGGCAAAAAGACCCTCCGTACCGAACTAACGGCACGGAGGTACACCCTTTGCGTCCCAGAGCTTCCAGCAACAAATTAGACAAGCTGGACAGAAAAAATAGCAAACAAATAGCAAAGAAGAACTTAGCTATGCAGAGCAGCAGGCCACAGGAATGATCCAGGGAAAAGCAAGTCCAACACTGGAACATTGACAGGAAGCCAGGATCAAAGCATTAGGTGGAGTTAAGTAGAGAAGCACCTAACGACCTCACCAGATCACCTGAGGGAGGAAACTCAGAAGCCGCAGTACCACTTCCCTCCACCAACAGAAGCTCACAGAGAGAATCAGCCGAAGTACCACTTGCGACCACAGGAGGGAGCTCTGCCACAGAATTCAAAACAGTACCCCCCCCTTGAGGAGGGGTCACCGAACCCTCACCAGAGCCCCCAGGCCGACCAGGATGAGCCACATGAAAGGCACAAACAAGATCGGGAGCATGGACATCAGAGGCAAAAACGCAGGAATTATCTTCCTGAGCATAACCCTTCCATTTAACCAGATACTGGAGTTTCCGTCTAGAAACACGAGAATCCAAAATCTTCTCCACAATATACTCCAATTCCCCCTCCACCAAAACTGGGGCAGGAGGATCAACAGATGGAACCATAGGTGCCACGTATCTCCGCAACAATGACCTATGGAATACGTTATGTATGGAAAAAGAATCTGGAAGGGTCAGACGAAAAGACAGAGGATTAAGAACCTCAGAAATCCTATACGGACCAATGAAACAAGGTTTAAACTTAGGAGAGGAAACCTTCATAGGAATATGACGAGAAGATAACCAAACCAGATCCCCAACACGAAGTCGGGGACCCACACGGCGTCTGCGATTAGCGCAACGTTGAGCCTTCTCCTGGGACAAGGTCAAATTGTCCACTACATGAGTCCAAATCTGCTGCAACCTGTCCACCACAGTATCCACACCAGGACAGTCCGAAGACTCAACCTGTCCTGAAGAGAAACGAGGATGGAACCCAGAATTGCAGAAAAATGGCGAAACCAAGGTAGCCGAGCTGGCCCGATTATTAAGGGCGAACTCAGCCAAAGGCAAAAAGGACACCCAGTCATCCTGATCGGCAGAAACAAAGCATCTCAGATATGTTTCCAAGGTCTGATTGGTTCGTTCGGTCTGGCCATTAGTCTGAGGATGGAAAGCCGAGGAAAAAGACAAGTCAATGCCCATCCTACCATAAAAGGCTCGCCAAAACCTTGAAACAAACTGGGAACCTCTGTCAGAAACGATATTATCTGGAATGCCATGTAAACGAACCACATGCTGGAAGAACAATGGCACCAAATCAGAGGAGGAAGGCAATTTAGACAAGGGTACCAGATGGACCATCTTAGAAAAGCGATCACAGACCACCCAAATGACTGACATCTTTTGAGAAACGGGAAGATCAGAAATAAAATCCATAGAGATATGTGTCCAAGGCCTCTTCGGGACCGGCAAGGGCAAAAGCAACCCACTGGCACGAGAACAGCAGGGCTTAGCCCGAGCACAAATCCCACAGGACTGCACAAAAGCACGCACATCCCCCGACAGAGACGGCCACCAAAAGGATCTAGCCACTAACTCTCTGGTACCAAAGATTCCAGGATGACCAGCCAACACCGAACAATGAACCTCAGAGATAACTTTATTGGTCCACCTATCAGGGACAAACAGTCTCTCCGCTGGACAACGATCAGGTTTATTAGCCTGAAATTTTTGCAGCACCCGCCGCAAATCAGGGGAGATGGCAGACACAATTACTCCTTCCTTGAGGATACCCGCCGGCTCAGACAAACCCGGAGAGTCGGGCACAAAACTCCTAGACAGAGCATCCGCCTTCACATTTTTAGAGCCCGGAAGGTACAAAATCACAAAGTCAAAACGGGCAAAAAACAGCGACCAACGAGCTTGTCTAGGATTCAACCGCTTAGCAGACTCAAGATAAGTCAAGTTCTTATGATCAGTCAATACCACCACGCGATGCTTAGCTCCTTCAAGCCAATGACGCCACTCCTCGAATGCCCACTTCATGGCCAGCAACTCTCGGTTGCCCACATCATAATTTCGCTCAGCAGGCGAAAACTTCCTGGAAAAAAAGCGCATGATTTCATCACTGAGCAATCAGAACCTCTCTGCGACAAAACAGCCCCTGCTCCAATCTCAGAAGCATCAACCTCGACCTGGAACGGAAGAGAAACATCTGGTTGACACAACACAGGGGCAGAAGAAAAACGACGCTTCAACTCTTGAAAAGCTTCCACAGCAGCAGAAGACCAATTGACCAAATCAGCACCCTTCTTGGTCAAATCGGTCAATGGTTTGGCAATACTAGAAAAATTGCAGATGAAGCGACGATAAAAATTAGCAAAGCCCAGGAACTTTTGCAGACTTTTCAGAGATGTCGGCTGAGTCCAATCATGGATGGCTTGGACCTTAACAGGATCCATCTCGATAGTAGAAGGGGAAAAGATGAACCCCAAAAATGAAACCTTCTGCACACCAAAGAGACACTTTGATCCCTTCACAAACAAAGAATTAGCACGCAGGACCTGAAAAACTGTTCTGACCTGCTTCACATGAGACTCCCAATCATCCGAGAAGATCAAAATGTCATCCAAGTACACAATCAGGAATTTATCCAGGTACTCTCGGAAGATGTCATGCATAAAGGACTGAAACACTGATGGAGCATTGGCAAGTCCGAATGGCATCACTAGATACTCAAAATGACCCTCGGGCGTATTAAATGCAGTTTTCCATTCATCTCCTCGCCTGATTCGCACAAGATTATACGCACCATGAAGATCTATCTTGGTGAACCAACTAGCCCCCTTAATCCGAGCAAACAAATCAGATAACAATGGAAAGGGGTACTGAAATTTAACCGTGATCTTATTTAGAAGGCGATAATCTATACAAGGTCTCAGCGAACCATCCTTCTTGGCTACAAAAAAGAACCCTGCTCCTAATGGTGACGATGACGGGCGAATATGCCCCTTCTCCAGGGATTCCTTCACATAACTGCGCATAGCGGCGTGCTCAGGCACTGATAAATTAAACAGTCGACCTTTTGGGAATTTACTACCAGGAATCAAATCGATAGCACAATCACAATCCCTATGCGGAGGTAGGGCATCGGACTTGGGCTCATCAAATACATCCCGGTAATCAGACAAGAACTCTGGAACCTCAGAAGGGGTGGATGACGAAATTGACAGAAATGGAACATCACAATGTACCCCCTGACAACCCCAGCTGGACACCGACATGGATTTCCAATCTAATACTGGATTATGGACTTGTAGCCATGGCAACCCCAACACGACCACATCATGCAGATTATGCAACACCAGAAAGCGAATAATCTCCTGATGTGCAGGAGCCATGCACATGGTCAGCTGGGTCCAGTATTGAGGCTTATTCTTGGCCAAAGGCGTGGCATCAATTCCTCTCAATGGAATAGGACACTGCAAGGGCTCTAAGAGAAACCCACAACGCTTAGCATACTCCAAGTCCATCAAATTCAGGGCAGCGCCTGAATCCACAAATGCCATGACAGAAAACGATGACAAAGAACAGATCAAGGTAACGGACAGAAGAAATTTTGACTGTACCGTACCAATGGTGGCAGACCTAGCGAACCGCTTAGTGCGCTTAGGACAATCAGAGATAGCATGAGTGGAATCACCACAGTAGAAACACAGCCCATTCAGACGTCTGTGTTCTTGCCGTTCAACTCTGGTCAAAGTCCTATCGCACTGCATAGGCTCAGGTTTAAGCTCAGGTAATACCGCCAAATGGTGCACAGATTTACGCTCACGCAAGCGTCGACCGATCTGAATGGCCAAAGACATAGACTCATTCAAACCAGCAGGCATAGGAAATCCCACCATGACATCCTTAAGGGCTTCAGAGAGACCCTTTCTGAACATAGCTGCCAGCGCAGATTCATTCCATTGAGTGAGCACGGACCACTTTCTAAATTTCTGACAATATATCTCTATCTCATCCTGACCCTGACAGAGAGCCAGCAAATTTTTCTCTGCCTGATCCACTGAATTAGGTTCATCGTACAGCAATCCGAGCTCCAGGAAAAACGCATCGATATTACTCAATGCAGGATCTCCTGGCGCAAGAGAAAATGCCCAGTCCTGAGGGTCGCCGCGCAAAAAAGAAATAACAATCAAAACCTGTTGAACTGGATCACCAGAGGAGCGAGGTTTCAAGGCCAGAAATAATTTACAATTATTTTTGAAACTCAGAAACTTAGTTCTATCTCCAAAAAACAAATCAGGAATAGGAATTCTTGGTTCTAACATAGATTTCTGATCAATAGTGTCTTGAATCTTTTGTACTCTTGCCGAGAGCTGATCCACAAATGAAGACAGACCTTTAATGTCCATCACTACACCTGTGTCCTGAACCACCCAAATGTCTAGGGGAAAAAAAAGGCAAAACACAGTGCAAAGAAAAAAAAAATGGTCTCAGAACTTCTTTTTTCCCTCTATTGAGAATCATTAGTACTTTGGGCTTCCTGTACTGTTATGAAAGGCAATTCAGTACCACAATGGACATAGCGGTCAGAGCACATACAGTGATCTGACAATAACCCAAAGTCATAGAACGAGCTCTGAGACGTGGGAACTCTGCAGACCGCAATCCCTAATCCTCTCCAAACAACACTAGAGGCAGCCTTGGATTGCGCCTAACTCTGCCTATGCAACTCGGCACAGCCTGAGAAACTAACTAGCCTGAAGATAGAAAATAAGCCTACCTTGCCTCAGAGAAATACCCCAAAGGAAAAGGCAGCCCCCCACATATAATGACTGTGAGTTAAGACGAAAAGACAAACGTAGAGATGAAATAGATTCAGCAAAGTGAGGCCCGACTTTCTTAACAGAGCGAGGATAGAAAAGGCAACTTTGCGGTCTACACAAAACCCTAAAGAAAACCACGCAAAGGGGGCAAAAAGACCCTCCGTACCGAACTAACGGCACGGAGGTATACCCTTTGCGTCCCAGAGCTTCCAGGAACAAATTAGACAAGCTGGACAGAAAAAATAGCAAACAAATAGCAAAGAAGAACTTAGCTATGCAGAGCAGCAGGCCACAGGAATGATCCAGGGAAAAGCAAGTCCAACACTGGAACATTGACAGGAAGCCAGGATCAAAGCATTAGGTGGAGTTAAGTAGAGAAGCACCTAACGACCTCACCAGATCACCTGAGGGAGGAAACTCAGAAGCCGCAGTACCACTTCCCTCCACCAACAGAAGCTCACAGAGAGAATCAGCCGAAGTACCACTTGTGACCACAGGAGGGAGCTCTGCCACAGAATTCACAACAGAACTGAGCAGAGAGAAGCAGAGCCACAGGCAGTGGCAAACAGAGCAGAAAGATAAGGTGGAGGTACACACAGCAGAGTGGGAAATGACTAATGACAAAGAAGGAGCAGGAACGGACATAGACCAGAGTTCAGACAGGAATGGACACACAAACAGAACACAGATTAAGGCCTGCTAATTGCAACCCTCTGAGAAAGGAAACAGACACGACCTGGCAGCTCAGTAGCAAGTGCTAACTGAGGGAAATAGTTTGCTCAGGAATCCTCCAATGGGTGAGGATGCCTTAAGTATCAGAGGCCTCAAGGCTATTGGCCAGGAGCACCTTAGGGAGGTGCACACAGTCTCAATAAGAATCCGGAGTTGCTGGCGCCGCCCCCCTATGCACACAGCCAGGAAGTGTACACAGAGTAAGCGGCCATGGAGCACATGGCATGAAGCCGGCAGCAGACAGATCTCACAGCATGGCACAGAGTGAGTGAGTAGATGTAATATGCAGGTGGGGAATGGAAGGCTATGCAGTGATGCCGACAGGGTTGTTACAACAGCTCACGTAGTATATTGCGCAGCCCACGTAGTATATTGCAAAGCCCACATTGTATATTGCGCAGCCCACGTAGTATATTGCACAGCCCACGCAGTCTATAGCAATGTGGGCACCATATCCCTGTTAAAAAAAAGAATTAAAGTAAAAAATTGTGATATACTCACCCTCCATTGGCCCCCGGATCAAAGCGGTTACCGACGCTCCTCGTGCGCTCCGGTCTGAAGAGTGCATTGCGATCTCGCGAGATGATGACGTAGCGGTCTCGCGAGACCGCACATCATCATCTCGAAAGACCGCAATGCATGGAGCGGTCACCGGGCGTCGCGAGGAGCGTCGGTAACCGCTTCGATCCGGGGGCCAACGGAGGGTGAGTATATAACTATTTTTTATTTTTTTTATTATTTTTAACATTAGATCTTTTTACTATTCATGCTGCATAGGCAGCATGAATAGTAAAAAGTTGGTCTCACAGGGTTAATAGCAGCGTTAACCGAGTGCGTTACACTACGGTCAACGCTGCCATTAACCCTGTGTGAGCGCTGACCGGAGGGGAGTATGTGGACGCCGGGCACTGACTGCGGGGAGGAAGGAGTGGCCATTTTCTTCCGGACTGTGCCTGTCGCTGATTGGTCGCGGCAAAACAGCCACGACCAATCAGCGACTTGGATTTCCATGACCGACAGAGGCTGTGACCAATGAATATCCGTGACAGAAAGACAGACAGAAGGACAGACAGACAGACAGAAAAACGGAAGTTACCCCTAGACAATTATATAGTAGATAGTTGTTGTTTTTTTTCACAGTTTCACAGGAGCAATTTAGAAAGTTGCTTAAGAGCCAATAGAGAAATCCATATGAAGGTGTTTATAGCATTTAAAAATGAATTTGGAGTTCTATATAAAACAAAATTACCTCCAACCCTTTCAAGAAAAGGAATAATGCCGTTCATCTCAATCCACCAAAGTAAGCAATTTTCAGATGCAAAGAGGTATCAAGCATGTCCCCATGTTATCCATCTAGAACAATATTATTTATGGACCACTATTTTTGTAAAATTATAGGTAACTAGTCAGCTGACGATAAATGGCCAGTATAGTATATTTATCTGTTTTATATCTCTTTACTAGGAGAAGGATATTCATTCTGGCCTTATTGGGCCCCTGCTCATCTGCAAAACTGGGACTCTTGATAAAGACACCAGCCGTCCACTGGATGCTCGGGAATTTACGCTGCTGTTCATGACTTTTGAAGAAGAAAAAAGCTGGTACTTTGATAAGAACTCAAAGAAAATGTGCACAGATGAAGCTAAAAAATCATCAGATGGGGTGAACTGTCATACCTTTCATGGTAAGAAGGATCAGACATAGAAAATAGGCAATATAGTGAATATACCAAAAATTGTACTCGGACCAACGTGTCATAAAGCTGTGGTCCTGGCGCACTGTACGACATCTGCATAGCTTATTCCAGAGGCTTCCACTGTAGATATTTTGATACAAATATATGTTGATTCATACACATGAAAAGATTTTCCTATATGACAAGTGCTTCACTCTGATATTACTAAAACAAATAACAATCATGACAGCTATTTCTCCCTGTTCATTTCCAGCCATAAATGGAATTACATATAACCTTCAAGGTTTCAATATGCATCAGAGTGAACTGGTGAGATGGCACATGTTAAACATGGGAGGATCAAAAGATATCCATGTAATTAACTTCCATGGTCAAACCATGACAGAAAGAATAAATTCAGAATTTCGGCATCCAGCTTACCCCCTAATGCCTGGTAAGTAGAATGGCATTCCACCTCTGTAGAGTTATGTTACTGTACGTCTATCACTTGTCTTTAATTAACCAATACCTTGTTGTGCATATTCTATCCTCATTTTTTATTATGCTTGTCTTATTTTGCACCCAGGGTTGTATAATTCCTATAAAACTAGTATTTCATTAAATATATTAAAAAAACACCAAGAAGACATACAAAAAGCAAAAAGAACTCTAAATACTAGGTCTTGGTGGACCTATGGTATAGTATCATAGGTCAGAGAGTTATGGATAAGTCCACCTGAAAAACCACCAGTCAACACCAAGGAACCTGGTGTTTATTCAGGTGGACATATTAAAAGTATGCTTTTCTTTGAAACACCACAGCGTTTCCGATTAAAACATACATTGTTGCGATCATAAAGCCAGTGCCTGATACATGTGGTCCACAGAATGGGCAGCAGGTATCAGACCCACTTTAAATGGCATCTGACAGTAGGATCAACCCCTCCTAAGCCGTCTACATACAAAGATGATTCAAATGATACCTTGATATCAGCCATCTGATGACTGATTCTGGAGGAATTCACATTTTTCTCATATGCAAATGAGCTGAAAATATCAGAGTCGCCCTTTAAGCACAGCCATTCAAGGGGTCTTACGGATTTAATTTCCTTTTTGTTGTAGAGGCATCTTTTTTCTAATAGAATCAGCATTACATACCTCCCACTGCTCCAGAGCTGCATCCCTGCTGCAGCTCAGTCTTTATTGATACGGCAGCAACAGTGATGTCATGACTGCACATGACCGCTGCAGCCAATCAATGAGATCTGTGGTTTTGTGTCATTTACATCATCATACATTACTTATTACTAGATTAAAAGTCACCGAGCCCCCACTAGATCTTGCTTGGCTTTTCTTTTCTTCCGCCGTTAAAAGCCAAGCTCGGACATTTCTGTAATTCTTATTCATATTACTAGTTGTGATGTCTTCCCTGTTAGGCTGTGTGCCCACGATGAGTATTTGGTGTGTTTCTGATGTTATAGATCTTTCTGCAGCATTCCTGCACCCATAAGCTAAATTAGGTTACTTTTTCATTGCGTTTTTGCTTGGGGTTTTTTACGTGCATTTTTATTGTGTTTTTTTAGCTGCATTTTCTGTCTTCAAGTTATGTTTTTAATAAAGATGCTTTGTTTTTTATATGTCCTGGTGTTTGGATTTGATAAAACCTTATGGATACAGTCATGTGTGGATTACATGCGTTTTTACTGCATTTCCATGCACTAAAAACACATAAGCGCTTTTTACCTCAGGATTTTCCTAAATTCTTTCACGTCTATGGTGAAAATTTGCAAATAAGACGTATATTTACTGCAAGAGGGATTGACATGCTGTGGATCTGAAACACACATCGCAGGTCAGTTTCTCGTGTGTAAGGCTACTTTCACACTAGCGTCGTACGACGCACGTCGTAATGCGTCGTTTTGCAGAAAAAACGCATCCTGCAAAGTTGCCCGCAGGATGCGTTTTTTCTCCATAGACTTCCATTAGCGATGCATTGCGACGGATTGCCACACGTCGCATCCGTCACGCGACGGATGCGTCGTGTTTTGGCGGACCGTCAGCACAAAAAAAGTTCCATGTAACTTTTTTTGTGCGTCGTGTCAGCCATTTTCGAGCGCACATGCGCAGCCGAAGCTCCGCCCCCTCCTCCTCGCAACTCACAATGGGGCAGCGGATGCGTTGAAAAACTGCCGACGCTAGTGTGAAAGTAGCCTTAAACGGCAAAGCACAGGAGGCTGGAGATTTCTATAAATCCCATCCACTTTGCTGGGACTGTAAGATGTTGCGTTGTTTGCATAGCAAAAATACGCAGCGTCAAAAGCTCTCCAAATGCTCATCGTGGGAACTTAACCTTACAAGTACTATTTTGTGTTTTCTTAGGTACATTTGCCACAGTTGAAATGAAGCCAGCAAGGGCCGGTATCTGGCTGCTCAATACAGAAGTTGCAGAATATCAGCAAGCAGGAATGCAAACATTATTCAATGTTGCAGAAGAAGGTAAATTGAAAAAATCCTAACACTTGCCGTGTGGTTTACTAATACACTTTTATGGAAATTAGAGCATGAAAAATACATGATTGTCGTCTACACGCCATAGGTGTCAGTAATAAAAGGTTCACTTTACAAAGATGCAGGGAAGTAGCTGCCTGTCACTCTGTCAGTCAATTGTGAGTTGACAATTTTCTATTCTAGTGTGCACATTTGTGCCTATCTTCTGTGACAAAACGATCATGGCTTCATTTAGTGTTGAGCATCTGACCAAAACGAACAAAGTTGATACCTGGAACTCACCATCTGTGGTGGCCGTCTAAGCCAAAATTATACAGTTACCTTCATTTATTTTTCATTTGTCCTCTGAAATTTTAGAACATTAAAATAAATCCAAAATAAAGCCCCCATACACAATAGATAGCTTTCACCTGAAGGATCGTTTGGCTGACAGCTATCTCTCAAAAGTCCCCCATATATAGGAACACTGAGCTCAGCCGGGCTCTCCTGTATTGTCTAGGAGAGAACCTCTGCCAGACTCCTCTGTCCTTCTCCAAACTCCACTGGCAGTGGCTATCTCTCTGAGAACAAAAGGATTGACCCTCAGAAATGACATGTGCCAGATTCTCCTCTTCCCAGACATCATCTGTTGGGGCCAAGTTTGGAGGCCCCACACACATTACACAGTTGGTTGATCTAGCCGATGTATCTTGGTCCAGCTGACTTTAGTCAAATGTTTATGGGTCTTTTAGGCTATTATGTTAATAAACCAGATATTATTCCAGCTAGAGAAAAACTGTGCAGCCTATAATCACTTTTGTGGTATGACAATAAAGGGAAAACAATAGAGAATACAGTTTTACATTTTAAAAATTACAAAAAGGAAAGTTTAGTCACCCTTGGAGATTTGTGTGCTCAGATAACTTTGACCAGGGTTTCAGACCTCAATTATCTTATTAGGGTTATGGCTTGTTCACTATCATCATTAGAAAAGGCCAGGTGATACAAATTTCCCAGCTTTATAAAAACCCAGCCTCCTCTAACCTTGTGCCAAAAAACAAAAGCCATGGGATGCTCTTAGCAGCTGCCTAGCACTCTGAAAATGAAAATGGTGAAGATCCACAAAGTAAGAGAAGGCTATAAAAAGATAGCAAAGCATTTTCAAGTTGCCCTTTAAGCATGGGGGTGGATTAATCATGTTTTGGTGTTGTGTTGCAGCCAATGGCTCGGGGAACATTTCACGGGTTGAGGGAAAAATGGATTCAATGAAATTTCAACAAATTATTGATGCAAACATAACACCATCTGTAAAAAAAATCTGAAAAGAGAATGGCTTCTACAAATGGATAATGATCACACATCAAAATTCACAATAGACTACCTCAAAAGGCGCAAGCTGAAGGTTTTACATTGGACCTCACAGTCCCCTGATCACAACATGATTGAAAATATGTGGCTAGATCTCAAAATAGCAGTGCATGCAAGATGACCCAGGAATCTCACAGAAGAATTTTCCAAGGAAGAATGGATGAAAATCTCCCAAACAAGAATTGAAAGACTCCTGGCTGGCTACAAAAAGTGTTTACAAGCTGTGATACTTGCAAAAGGGGATGCTACTGGTACATTAATATAAGTTCCTCTAAAAACACTTTTTTATTATAAACTGAAGAGCCCGGCGTTGCCCGGGCATAGTAACTGTGATTAGTTATAGCACCTCACTTTTCTCATTTCTCCCCTCACATCTCTCATTTCCCCACTCATATCTCTCATTTTCCCCTCACTCCTCTCATTTTACCCCCTAACACTTGTCATTTTGACCTCACACCTGTCATTTTCCCCTCAGTATATACTTGTATGTCATCTCCCCTGTATATAGTATATACTTGTATGTCATCTCCTCCTGTATATAGTGTATACCTGTGTGTCATCTCCCCTGTATATAGTATATACCTGTATGTCATCTCCTCCTGTTATAGTATATACCTGTATGTCATCTCCTGTTTATAGTATATACCTGTATGTCATCCCCCCTGTTTATAGTATATACCTGTATGTCATCTCCTCCTGTATATAGTATATACCTGTATGTCATCTCCTCCTGTATATAGTGTATACCTGTGTGTCATCTCCTCCTGTATATAGTATATACCTGTATGTCATCTCCTGTATATAGTATATACCTGTAAGTCATCTCCCCTGTATATAGTATATACCTGTATGTCATCTCCTGTATAAATTATATACCTGTATGTCATCTCCTCCTGTATATAGTATATACCTGTATGTCATCTCCTCCTGTATATAGTGTATACCTGTGTGTCATCTCTTCCTGTATATAGTATGTACCTGTGTGTCATCTGCTCCTGTATATTGTATATACCTGTATGCCATCTCGTCCTGTATATAGTATATACCTGTATGTCATCTCCCCTGTATATAGTATGTACCTGTATGTCATCTCCTCCTGTATATAGTATGTACCTGTATGTCATCTCCTCCTGTATATAATATATACCTGTATGTCCTCTCCTCCTGTATATAGTATATACCTGTATGTCATCTGCTCCTGTATATAGTATATGACTGTGTATCATCTCCTCCTGTATATAGTATATTCCTGTATGTCATCTCCTCCTGTGTATAGTATATACCTGTATGTCATATCCTCTTGCATATAGTATACACCTGTAGGCATCTCCTCCTGTATATAGTATATACCTGTATGTCCTCTCCTCCTGTATATAGTATATACCTGTATGTCATCTGCTCCTGTATATAGTATATGCCTGTATGTCATCTCCCCTGTATATAGTATGTACCTGTATGTCATCTCCTCCTGTATATAGTATATACATGTATGTCATCTCCCCTGTATATAGTATGTACCTGTATGTCATCTACACCTGTATATAGTATATACCTGTATGTCATCTGCTCCTGTATATAGTATATGCCTGTATGTCATCTCCCCTGTATATAGTATGTACCTGTATGTCATCTCCTCCTGTATATAGTATATAACTGTATGTCCTCTCCTCCTGTATATAGTATATACCTGTATGTCATCTGCTCCTGTATATAGTATATGCCTATATGTCATCTCCCCTGTATACAGTATGTACATGTATGTCAGCTCCTCCTGTATATAGTATATACATGTATGTCATCTCCTCCTGTATATAGTATATACCTGTATGTCATCTCCCCTGTATATAGTATGTACCTGTATGTCATCTCCGCTGTATATTGTATATATACCTGTGTGTCATCTCCTCCTGTATTAGACCTTGTTCACATGTTCTTTGGTCAGTATTTTTACCTCAGTATTTGTAAGCTAAAACTTGGAGTAAAAAAAGTTTATTCGAAACATGCCACCATTTCTGTATTTTACTCCCACTCGTGATTTTGGCTTATAAATACTGAGGTAAAATACTGACCAAATACTGACCGTGTGAATGTGGCCTTATGCACAGCCTTCATTTGCAGCGCTTCACTCTTCTCTATACACAGCCTCATACTGCAGCAGCACCTCACTTCTCTAATTTCCCCCTGACATCTTTTATTTTGCCCCTCACATCTCTATCCATGAGGCTCCTCCCTTTCCATTGACGTCATGCCTCATAGAAGCAACTCCATTCTAGACACGGAGCTAGATGTGTCACAGCTCAGCTTTCATCGTTTAAACAGCTCTGGTGAAATGAAAGATGCTTAGTGATTGGTTATGGAGTGGGCGTGGCTGATACACACACATACACACACACACACACACACACACATACCCTCAGCTTTATATAGTAGACAAAATTACTTATTTTAAATCAACAACATAAATTAACAAAACAAAAATCATTGTAATGATTTAATACAATATAGACACACCTTCCTACAATATATACAGAGGAGGACGTTCCACAATAAGTGGTCCATCCTAATCAGCTTAGGGATATAGATAGATTTTAAGAATCTACTTACCTAGATAGATTAGGGTTCAACAGGATAAGTCGGCAAGGAGCGGGGGCGCCACTTTCGTTGCCAACCCCCGAGGCATAGGTAGGTGACAATTTCAGAAACAGTTTGCCCATGTATCCTCCCCGTAAACATTTATCCCTAAACTTATTAGACTGGACCACTTATTGTGGGACATCTTCCTATATATATTGTAGGAAGGTGTGTCTATATTGTATTAAATCATTACTATGTGTTTTGTTTTGTCAGTTTCTGTTGTTGGTTTAAAATGTGTAATTTTAATTATTATAATAAAAAGTATATTTAGTGGAACTTATGTTAATTATTTGATACCCCTATATTAAGACTATCATTTGTAAACTTTAGGTACTAACCATGCAGGGTTCCCAAACGTTTGCATTGGCCCATTTTCCTTTTTGTAATTTTTAAAATGGAAAAGAATATACACTGCTCAAAAAATAAAGGGAACACTTAAACAACAGAGTATAACTACAAGTAAATCAAACTTCTGTGAAAATAAACTGTCCACTTAGGAAGCAACACTGTTTGACAATCAATTTCACATGCTGTTGTGCAAATGGAATAGACAACAGATGGAAATTATTGGCAATTATCAAGACACACTCAATAAAGGAGTGGTTCTGCAGGTGGGGACCACAGACCATATCTCAGTACCAATGCTTTCTGGCTGATATTTTGGTCACTTTTGAATGTTGGTTGTGCTTTCACAATCGTGGTAGCATGAGACAGACTCTACAACCCACACAAGTGGCTCAGGCAGTGCAACTCATCCAGGATGGCACATCAATGCGAGCTGTGGCAAGAAGGTTTGTCGTGTCTGTCAGCGTAGTGTCCAGAGGCTGGAGGTGCTACCAGGAGACAGGCCAGTTCACCAGGAGATGTGGAGGGGGCCGTAGGAGGGCAACAACCCAACAGCAGGACCACTACCTCAGCCTTTGTGCAAGGAGGAACAGGAGGAGCACTGCAAGAGCCCTGCAAAGTGACCTCCAGCAGGCCACAAATGTGCATGTGTCTGCACAAACGGTTAGAAACAGACTCCATGAGGATGGTCTGAGTGCCTGATGTTTACAGATGGGGGTTGTGCTCACAGCCCAACACCGTGCAGGATGCTTGGCATTTGCCACAGAACACTGGGATTGGCAAATTCTCCACTGGCGCCCTGTGCTCTTCACAGATGAAAGCAGGTTGACACTGAGCACATACAACAGATGTGACAGAGTCTGGAGACGCCGTGGAGAGCGTTCTGCTGCCTGCAACATCCTTCAGCATGACCAGTTTAGCAGCGGGTCAGTAATAGTGTGGGGTGGCATTTCTTTGGAGGGCCACACAGCCCTCCATGTGCTCGCCAGAGGTAGCGTCACTGCCATTAGGTACCGAGATGAGATCCTCAGACCCCTTGTGAGACCATATGCTGGTGCGGTTGGCCCTCGGTTCCTCCTAATGCAGGACAATGCCAGACCTCATGTGGCTGGAGTGTGTCAGCAGTTCCTGCAAGATGAAGGCATTGAAGCTATGGACTGGCCCACCCGTTCCCCAGACCTGAATCCACTTGAACACCTCTGGGACATCATGTCTTGCACCATCCACCAATGTCAAGTTGCACCACAGACTGTCCAGGAGTTGGCGGATGCTTTAGTCCAGGTCTGGGAGGAGATGCCTCAGGAGACCGTCCGCCGCCTCATCAGGAGCATGCCCAGGCATTGTAGGGAGGTCATACAGGCACGTGGAGGCCACAAACACTACTTAGCATCATTTCCTTGTCTTGAGGCATTTCAACTGAAGTTGGATCAGCCTGTAACTTCATTTTCCACTTTGATTTTGAGCATCATTCCAACTCCAGACCTCCGTGGGACATTAGTTGTGATTTACGTTGATCATTTTTAGGTTTCATTATTCTCAACACATTCCACTATGTAATGAATAAAGATTTACAACTGGAATATTTCATTCAGTGACATCTAGGATGTGAGATTTTAGTGTTCCCTTTATTTTTTTGAGCAGTGTATATTTTTTTTGCTTAAAATACAAAAGGGAATGTGTCACTTTAAGCCTTTTAGAGATCATTTAATTTTCAACTTGCTTAACTGTTCACATTAACTTTTGACCAGGAGTGCCCAAATTTTTACCACTGTATATGAATAGAACATTTCTCTCTTGTATAATATGCCATATCTAACTAATAACATCTGAGCTCCCTATTCATGCATCTTGTGATCTTCTTACCTTGGTAGCAGCTGTCTGGCATTGATAATATCTAATAACTTTTACAGTATAAACACGTCCTAATATTGGACTATCATCTACTCAATAGAAATGTACTTTATGTTATATTTTACATAAGATTTAATTTTTTTTTTGTTAGGGTGTAATTTTCCAGTTGGCATGGCAAGCAGAATAATATCAGATGAGCAGATTACAGCATCACATTATATAGGTAAGTAAAATTAGTAAGGGCACATTCAGATATGTGTGTTTCATGTAGTTGTTTTTTCCATAGTTTTCACAGGTATCACATGTACACATTATAGACTATGAGATTGCTCACATGTCCGTGTATATTTAGGAAACAAGTGATCACAATAGAAATTACCGCTCATTCAGATGAGCATGTAATCGGCCCATGTGATTTCCATGTGCACACATTGTAGGACGCTGACCTATTATAGCCAGTGTGCCTGCGTACATGGTCGATTTTCCACTCAGTTTTGCAGCGTGCACTACTTTGCCTCATTTTACAGACCAGAATAATGCATATAATTTAAAGGCTCCTCCAGCACCCATCCACAATGTGGACGAGCACAAGGAGCCGCGCACGGAGCCGGTCACATCAGCAACTTGCAGTCTTGATTTTCAATATGGCCGTCAGAATTGACCAATTTACAATAGTGCTTTGGATCCGGTTTTCATCAGTGATTGGTCAGTGTGACAGTTTTTAACATTAGTGTTTCATAAAAAAAACTAATGGAGGTTACCGAGCTTCTTCTATGACATAGTCAGAGACAAACGGACAGCAGTAGGATGACATCATAGACTTTCATTGGTGAGTTTGATCTGTGAATAGGATAAAAATGGACAATTCTCGTCTTATATATATATATATATATATATATATATATATATATATATATATATATATATTTGCAGAAACTCAATCCTTAAAAAATAAATTGATCCTTAAAAAAATAGACATGTTAACATCCCAATAAATATAATGCGTAACAATATTGCCACAAGTTTATTGTTTCCATTTCTAAGAATACGTATATAGACCTCAGTGTGATTGCAAAAAAATGAATTTATTTTAAATGAATTACATCAAATGAATGGATATATTTTCTTTTTATTTCGTATAGATCCTTGGGAGCCCAAGTTAGCCCGGCTGAACAATGTAGGCTCATACAACGCATGGAATGCCCATCTGAATAGATCCTCACTGCCATGGATTCAGGTACTTCTATTTGATCATTCTCTCTCCACCTATAACATCTCTTCTTGCTGAAAATAAATTAATATATTCATTATAAATTCTGAGTCTGAATAGTTGATTTACTTTTGTCTTTCTCAAATCTCAGGTTTTGATATCATAGGACTGATTTACTAATATGGTCATTGGATTTCCAACCCATCTTGTGCAGGGAGGAGTAAAACTGAAAATTCTCCTTCTCCTCCCATCATTTTGAGGGATGAGTTAGACAGCCATAAAACTCGTACGAGGATCACAACGCAATGCTTGGACTGGCTGGCGGCTCTCCCGACCCAAGCGTGACAGCTACATAGAAAGACATGTGGTCATGCTTGGATCAGGAGAGCCGACAGCCAGTCCAAGCATTGCGTTGCGATCCTCGTACGAGTTATATGGTTGTCCAACTCTTCCCTCAAAAAGATGGGAGGAGAAGGAGAATTTTCAGTTTTACTCCTCCCTGCACAAGATGGGTTGGAAATTCAATTACCGTATTAGTAAATCAGTCCTATAATATCAAAACCTCAAATATGAGAAAGACAAGAGTAATTCATTGCCTTGCGATTCTCGTTATACAGCCATCTGATTTGTTCTGAGAGTGATAATTGTGCACTGGGCTATGCTGTTCCTTGATGAGGATCCGTCTGAATAATTTTCGTATGACCCGTGCCAGGATTAAACTACATTTTTACGCTAACTTCTGAAAAACTTAGTGATAGTAATGGGATAAGTATAAAGTTGTCAGGAGGCTGATAGGGAAATCCAGAAGACAGATTCCCTTTAAACGAAAACAGTTCATACTGTTCTCAACTGAGGATACAATTACACCTTGCCAATGCTCTGTGAGCTAACCAGACTGGACTCCAGACTGATGTGCAGTAGCAAAAAAACAGATTTGTGCTGAAGTATTTAAATAAACCCGTGACTTGCTAAAACAAAATTAAGTTAAATGCCTTGTAAAATCCCTAAGTGACCCTGATTTCTCTGTTCTTTTTCATTTTGCAATGCTTTACCCCCATTGCAGAAATACTCATAGTTTTTGCTTTTGGAGTGTTGTATGTGAAATCTCTCTTATTCAGAGCCTTCTCTAGGAGTGTGTGCTGTCACCCCTCCCTCCCAGATGCTGCCAATCACTATTCACCAGCTGATCTAGCAGTTTAAGGTGCTGCCGAGCTGCGATTGGCTGGATCTGTATGGGAGAGGTGAAAGTTCACACCCCACAGAGAAGACTCTATTGGAACACCCAGTTGTACTGCAAGGAGAGATTTCACATATTGTGCTCCAAAAGCAACTCTGCAATGGAGAGCCGCAGTGCAAAATGGAAAAGATCTGCAGAATAAGGAAAGATCAGGGATTTTTATAAGGTATTTAACTCAATTTTTGTCCAGGTGATGGATCCTCTTTAAAGGGGTTTTGCTTTCGTAACTTTCCAGCCACTAATAGCTTGTTCTGGGTGAAAATGATAAAATCAGATGTTACTCACCGTCCTGGGGTACATGGCCAGCTCTCCTCCACTGCTCTGGTCTCTGATCACTGGCTACAGGGGTAACATCACAACTATAGCACACAGCAGCCAGTCACTGGGTTACAGTGGTGATTTGTGTTGTACATGTCACGTTACATCACCACTGTAACCAATAAAAGGAGACTGCATCTGATGTTAGGACACCAGAGTGCTGTAGCTGAGAGACCCCTTTAACCCACATTCCCTACAGTCCACTACTCAACTTAGAGAAGAACTAGATCTGTGCTGGTCTGCAGCCTCTGAATTCACTGACAGCAAACATGTAACTGTGAGTTAGTGATGAATTGAAACAAGGTGTCTTAGAGTGCAGAACTTTTCCTTTATCCAGTGATCAGAGGGTATAACTTTAATAGGTATTTATCACAATGTCAGCATTATATGCCGTACCCATTGGAATGACCTACACCTATCTTCACCTACTAAGTCTCCTCTGACACCTGTTTTGTATAATGAGGTGTCACTCTCACAAATCCACCATATCCAGCCAGGAATCCTGACGATAATGACAGGTATCGGGGGGGAAAAAATACACCCGCTCATCCTCAGGATATGTCAGAAATGTCTATCTGGCTAAGTTCACATGACTGTATAAAAAACATTGAGTGCCATCCAAAAAAGTTGCAGAATTTACAGAATTGCATTGTGCACGTAAAAATTGGATGAAAAAAAAAAAACTAAAGAAATTACGGTAACTAGGATATAAGTTGGTAATGCATGCAGCTTGTAAGTGCATGTTCACACTGGCCAGTAAACAGACAACGCCAAGGATGGAGACATAATAAGCAAATACCCTGCAGCAAAAAATATAAACAGCAATAGTGCATGTAAATAATAGAGGGTACTTATTTAACATCATTTTGATTATAAAAAATGTAAAAGCCATCCCACCACTTCACGGTGACCCCTAATCGGGATGGTCCTAACCTCAAATATTAAAATCTTACCGTTCGTCAAGTGACATGCATGTGGATAAGGGATGAGAAGGACTGAACCCGGCTAGTACACCCACAGCCATGGGGAACTACATTAATATAAAGATACTGGAGTATAAGTTGTGTGCGTGCAGCGTGTAAGTGCATGTAGACGGTTTGCTATTACTGTGACATCCGATTTTTTGCGCACCCATAGTTTTGAATGGACGAGTCTCATCCAATTCATGGAAGGAATTTCATGCATGCTGCAATTTTTTTCATACACAGATTCGGTCAGTGAAGAAAATCATTCATATGCACTGCCCCATTGAATAATATGGGACTGAGTGCGATACGTTTTTATTTAACAGCTAGCACTGGGACTGAAAACTCGGTCATGTGCATGAGCCCTAATGGCAAACAATAACCCATTAAACTTTATTTCCATAAAACCGTAACCTTTTCGTTAAACTGACAGATTTCTATGTGATCAGTAAAGCTGGTCTAAAAAGATATGTATACAGTAGATACCAATGCGCATGGGATCATAATGTAATTTTCTTCCTATTTGTAAGGGTACGTGCACACAATGACTTTGAGAACATATTTCAGGAGGTAGACGCTCCAGACCACGTGGCGTCCTGTGTCCTGAAGTGTCTTTTAGCCGTTTTTTTGGTCGTTTCATTGGTGTTTTTTGCTGCGTCTTTGTTTGTTACTTGCACTGTGTAAGCTATTGAGCTCACTGATTTTAACTGTTTTACGTCTTTGGAAAACTGAAGCAGTTAAAAGACGCTCAGTAGACTTGACATATGCAGAGAAAGTGGATTTGACCTAGAAATTCATATGTTCATTATTTTTTTTATAATTTATTTAGCACTTTTTCAGGCAGGTTATGGAGCATACCCACGTGAAATATATATTCTGTGCACATACAGAGACTTGCAAAAGTATTCACCCCATTTGCATTTTTCGTGTTTTGCTACCTCAGAACCTAGGATTTCACTTTTTTTTACTGTTTGCACATGCCCACCATGTTCTTCCCATTTGACGATAATGGATTTAATGAATCATCAGAGCTTGGGATATTTTTATAGCCCAAACCTGACTTGTACTTCTCAGCAACTCTGTCCCTGACTTGTTTCGAGATCTCCTTGGTCTTCATCGTATTTTGTTAGTTTTGCCTTTTTATTAAAGGGAACCTGACACCTCAAATTGGTGGGATATGTAAATGCCTTTTTTCTGGTCCGATGGGCAGCGTTTCGTCTTCATTTCTCCACCCCGTCCGTCCCTGTTGTCCGCAATATGTTTGTGCATTAGAGTACTTGTCCTCCATAGTTCGCGCGTGCCCAATGCAATCTTCGCTCGCGCTCGCGCAGTATGCTTTGCCCAACTGTGGGCAAAGCCGAAAAGCATTACTGTGCATGCGCCCGCGCACTATGTCCCAGAACACAGCAAAATACTTCCGGGACATAGTTCAGCGGGCACATGCGCAGTAATGCTTTTCGGCTTTGCGCAAGTGAAGATTGCATTGGGCACACGCGAACTATGGAGGACAAGTACTCTAATTCAAGAACATATTGCGGACAACAGGGACAGATGGGGTGGAGAAATGAAGACGAAACGCTGCCCATTGGACCGGAAAAAAGGTATTTGCATATCCCGCCAATTTGAGGTGAAAAGTTGGGTATATACTGACAAACCAGAGTGCACACAGGTGGACTTCCTTTCACTAATCATGTGACTTATGAAGGGAATTACTTGCACCAGAAATTTTTAGGGGCTTCATAGCAAAAGAGGTGAATACATATGCAAATGCCAATTTTTATATTATGTGATCCAATTAATTTAAATTATACCTCTATTTTTCTCACTTCACTTTCTTAGAGTATTTAGTGCTGATTCGTCACACACAAATCAGATTACAAATATATTTAAACACAGGATGTAATGTAACAAAATAGGGAAAAGTCCAAGGTGGTGAATACTTTCGCAAGCCACTGTATAATAAGATGTAGAAATAATTGTATGCCCTTTGTATATTCCAGGTTGATTTACAAAAAATCTTCTTACTCTCCGGAATACAAACACAAGGAGCAAGTAAATATTTCACCCAATTTTACATCAAGGAGTTCTTTGTCGCATATAGTAAGGACAATAGAAAGTGGAACGTTTTCAAAGGAAACAGCACGGCTACACATAAGGTAAAAGACATGGACTCTTTATTATCTTTTCTTTATATCACTATTTTAGCATATCAGTTTGTTACATGATGTTCTCCTGAAATTCACTTTTGTTAAAAAAAATTTTTTTATCTTTCCACTTTGTTGTTATTTCTACTTCTGGGGGGAAAAAAGCTAAATATAGTCACAGTTGCAGCGCCACAAGTTTTATCACCGAACTTTTCTAGTGTTTCTAAAGGCAACAATTAGTAATTGTTGTATTATCCATATTGCCCATAATATCCATATTAAAGGCGACAACTGGAAGATTGCTTTTCCCGCTATTGCTGCTTTTCTGTGTTGTTATGCCACTTGCCATTTGGCTGCTCCTCCTCTGCAGCTTGTAAAAAGCTGCCGCATGTGAGCTACACTCCTATGGCTCAGTGCACACGTGTCCTCACTCTGTATACACCCTCTCATACAATCAATATACAGTACTCACTAGTAAAGAAAGTTTTTTAAAGACCCAACTTTCTGCAACTACTTTAGTTTCGGTGCTGTTATGCATGAATGTTACAGGAGACTGTATTCTGTGCCAGCATTCAACTGGAAAGGACATCTGGAAGAAGCATTGTGAAAACAGCTCTATCAATATCTATCTGTCAATACAGGAAAGATAAATATCTTTGTACCATGTTAGTCAGTAGATAGAATAATATTTGGAATTGAGGACTCTCTGTCAATAGACTGAAAGCACGAGTTGAATCCGATTGGTTGAGGGCTATCTTCAGAATGCTCCTCCAACATGTAATTTTCATTTTTGATGTAGTAGTGCTATAGAAAAGCACTCCAGAATTTTTTTATGGCCCAATCAATAATGTATTTACAGTGCATACATTACAATACTTACCCAATTGCTGTCTTCTGCAGTTTCCAGCGCTGCTCCAGTCCTCTTCTCCACCATGTGACTGCAGTTCCGAGCAGCCGGCTCCCTCAGTGTCTTCTGTGTGGACTGGAGGTCACTTTCTTAAAGAGATGGGCCACTACATTGTATAATTCCCCCATCAGTTTACACCTTATAACAAAGTATTTTTGTAAATACTTTCTGCTGCCATATGTGTCTTTCAGCGGCGCTATCGCTGCTCGCTCAGTCCGTATCTCGTGACCCCCAGCTGACATCCACTGATGTCACGTCAACATTTCAGATTTCCTGGATTCACAAAGACGTGGCCTAGTCGCATGCACACCCTTGATTGACTGGGCTGTCACTGCACGACACAGTCCGGTATTCAGGGCACGCTTTCCCTCTCCCCTATGCTTCCAGCGCACGCTGGATACTCGGCTGTGACGTGCGGGGAAGCGATGCCCACAGCCCAGTCAATCAGAGGGCATGCTCTGGATACTTGGCTGTGATGTGCTGTGAAACGATGCCCACAGCCCAGTCAATCAGATTGCATGCGCTGGAGACTCGGCTGTGACGTGCGGTGAAACGATGCCCACAGCTCAGTCAGTCAGACGGCATGCGCTGGATAATCGGCTGTGACGTGCGGTGAAACGATGCCCACAGCCCAGTCAATTAGAGGGCATGCGCTGGATACTCAGCTGTGACGTGCGGTGAAACGATGCCCACAGCCCAGTCAATTAGAGGGCATGCGCTGGATACTCAGCTGTGACAAGATGTGAAACGATGCCCACAGCCCAGTCAATCAGAGGGCATGCGCTGGATACTCGGCTGTGACGTGCAGTGAAGCGATGCCCACAGCCCAGTCAATCAGAGGGCATGCGCTGGATACTCAGCTGTGACGTGCAGTGAAGCGATGCTCAAAGCCCAGTCAATCAGAGGGCATGCGCTGGATATTCAGCTGTGACGTGCAGTGAAGCGATGCTCAAAGCCCAGTCAATCAGAGGGCATGCGCTGGATACTCGGCTGTGACGTGCGGTGAAGCGATGCCTACAGCCCAGTCAATCAGAGGGCATGCACTGGATACTCAGCTGTGACGTGCAGTGAAACGATGCCCACAGCCCAGTCAATAATAATAATAATCTTTATTTTTATATAGCGCTAACATATTACGCAGCGCTTTACAGGTTGCTTACATTATCAATCAGAGGGTATGCGCTGGATACGCAGCTGTGACGTGCAGTGAAACGATGCCCACAGCCCAGTCAATAATAATAATCTTTATTTTTATATAGCGCTAACATATTACGCAGTGCTTTACAGGTTGCATACATTATCAATCAGAGGGCATGCGCTGGATACTCGGCTGTGATGTGCGGTGAAATGATGCCCACAGCCCAGTCAGAGGGCATGTGTTGGATACTCAGCTGTGACGTGCGGTGAAGCGATGCCCACAGCCCAGTCAGAGGGAATGCATTGGATACTCGGCAGTGACGTGCGGTGAAGCGATGCCCACAGCCCAGTCAATCAGAGGGCGTGCATGAAACTGGCATGATACTATACTGCTGAACTGCGCACTCTGAAATACCACTGGCAAGATCAATGGTAATATTATTATATTTATTCATCTTTATTATTCTTACAGCTTTTTGTAGGTAATTCTGACTCGCATAGTATAAAAGAAAATCTGTTTGACCCCCCAATTCCTGCCCGGTACATCAGGGTATTTCCTACAAGGTTCCAAAATCAGCCTGTTCTTCGTATGGAGCTACTTGGATGTGAAATACAAGGTAATAGTCAATGTAAATTTGTCAATCTCAATTTTTTAAATGATTTTGTTAACTATCATTTTTCTTAAAATACTCTCGATTATTGTTTGGTGTTACTGAATTACTTATACCATAATTTTATCTATGTTGTTGATGCCTTTTACCATAGTAAGGTTACCCAATATAATATAACAATCTATTTTGTAGGTTGTTCTGCACCACTTGGTATGGAGAACTATAATATCAAAGATGCACAGATAACCGCCTCCTCACACAAGACTTCATATTTCTCATCTTCATGGCTAGCGTCGTTGGCACGTCTTAACAAGGCTGGTAGTGTTAACGCTTGGCAAGCAAAGGTATGGGCATGCATAATGTGTCTGATGTTATAGAGGTTTATTTAGTAGTAGTGATGAGCGAACGCACTCGGATAAGGTGTTATCAGAGCATGCTCAAGTGCTAACAGAGTGTCTTCGGCGTGCTCGAAAAATATGTTTGTGTCCCCGCGGCTGCATGTCTCACGGGTGTTCGACAGCCACAACAAATGCAGGAATTGCCTGTTTGTCATGTGGTCTAGAGGTTTTCATAATTATTGTGAAGAATAGGAGTTGATTTGCCACTAAACCATTGTTCGGAATTGCAGTGTTGCACTCTGTACACCTTCCATATCTGCCACCGTGAAGGCTGATAACTACTGACCGGTGGAGATGCCAGTTGTGCCAGTTGACCTATCCTAAGAATAGGTCTTCAACTTAAAAGTACCAGAAAAGTTCTTGAAATGTCCAGCTATGATTTAAAATCTAGTGCTCTGTAGAGCGCTCTTTATCAGTTCACTCCATTCATCATTGAAGACTATGTTAAAAAATAAAGGGCAAATTTATTAAAGGGAACCTGTCACCTGAATTTGGCGGGACCGGTTTTGGGTCATATGAGCGGAGTTTTCGGATGTTTGATTCACCCTTTCCTTACCCGCTGGCTGCATGCTGGCCGCAATATTGCTTTGAAATTCATTCTCTGTCCTCCGTAGTACACGCAATCTTGCCTTGCGCAGGCGTGTACTACGGAGGACAGAGAATGAACTTCAATCCAATATTTCGGCCAGCATGCAGCCAGCGGGTAAGGAAAGGGTGAATCAAACACCCGAAAACTCCGCCCATATGACCCAAAACCAGTCCCGCCAAATTCAGGTGACAGGTTCCCTTTAAGACTGGTGTTCATGAGTGGCATGCAGGAATAAGACATGCCAAATTCGTTAATAGGTGCACGCCACACTTAATGTATCTGGTGGATCTTATCAGTGTGCCTGTGCTCTTCACCAGAAATGTTACTCCAGTCAATGATTGGAGTAACATTTCAGGAATTAGAAATGTCGGCACTTTTCCTGAATTTAATGGGCAGGCATAGTCATGTCCAATGTCGCCCCCTCCCAAGCTTTGTCATTTCAGAGGAACTTCTTCAAACTGCCCAGGTTTCTGGGGTGAAAGCTTGTATTCTGTTTTACACCTATTTATTTTTCCTGTAGTCAAACAATAATCAACAGTGGCTACAAATAGATTTCCTTGTGACCAAGAAAATTACTGGAGTGATGACACAAGGGGCCAGCTCTTTTACAAGTGAGCTGTATGTGAAGTCCTACATTGTTCAATACAGCGACAATGGAAAGGACTGGAAATCTTATATGGACACTTCCACATCAATGGACAAGGTAACTAACTATATCTACCTTTCCTCTGGTCAATACAATATGTTGTGTCCCTACACACTCTGACATTGTCAATACTTTTCACTAGGAGAATGGTAATATCCAGTTATTTCCTACATTTTCAGAATTGATGGTTCATGGGACATGCATGTATTTACTAAAACAGACATTCCTGGAGAGTTGGTGGGTCTTCTTGAAGTTGAAAGTGTTTGTGAGCATGACAAAATGTCTTCGAAGAAAAAGTTTGAAGAAGTATTTCGAGAACTGTTCTATTGAAATACAACAGTTCTCTTAGTATTATTTTTTTTCTATACTGAAGTTAATGGGGAAAATACAGGCCTACAACATTCCACCATCAAACAAACTGCTACTGCATTTTTTTGTGGTACTCAACATTTTTTGTATCTGCCACTGTAAACATACAAAATGTTCTAAAAGAAGGGCACAAATTCAAAGAAGCACTCTCATTCAAATTTTTTATGGGAAAACCTGTGTAAATGTTACTCACTGATTACCGTCTTCTCCAGTTTCCAGCACTGCTAAAGTTCTCTTCTCACTCTCGTGAATGAGGTTCCAACTTGCCGGCTCACACTGGGGTTTTATGTGTCAGATGGAATTCACTTTTACAGTGTGAGGCTATGTTGTGTCAGAATGAGGCTCAATTGATTTATTTTGTAATACTGATTTCCGGCTCACACATAAATCCCAGTGTGATTTGACAAGTTGGAATAGGTCAACTGAGAAGAACTAGACTAAGTGCCAGAATTGACACATCTTATGGATGCACCTTTTCTGGGGCAGCTGAGAGCTGATGTTTTTAGCCTGGGGTGAACCAATATCCATGGCCCCTTCCTAGGCTATTAAAATCAGCCCGCAGCTGTCTGCCTAGCCTTTGCTGGTTATTAATTTTAGGAGGACCCTATGTCATTTTTTTTGGGTCCCCCATTTTAATAGCCAATAAAGGCCAATTATTTATCTGAAACAACAGATACTGGAAGCCTGTGTTAGCATTTCTTCTGCGGTATTGCTAGCAGTGTGTCAAGAGTGGGAGAAGAGGGTTGCATTGATAATCCAACACAATGGGCACCACTTTGAACACATTTTATAAGTGGTCATAAACTTGTAAATAACTCATGAAAGAATAAAGTTACGTTAAAACCAAGCACACAATTGTTTTACTTGTGAAATTTACAATAAGTTTGGCATGTGTCACATGACCCTCTTCTCATTGAAAAAAATAAAGTTGGATTCAAAATGGCTGACTTCAAAATGGCCACCATGGCCACCACCCATCTTGAAAAGTTTCCCCACTACCATATACGAACGTGCCACAAACAGGAAGTTGATATCACCAACCATTCCCATTTTATTTACGTGTATCGATATAAATGGCCCACCCTGTATATACAGTATATACAATGCTCAAAAAAATTAAGGGAACACTTAAACAACAGAATATAACTCCAAGTAAATCAAACTTCTGTGAAATCAAACTGTCCACTTAGTTAGCAACACTGTTTGACAATCAATTTCACATGCTGTTGTGCAAATGGAATAGACAACAGATGGAAATTATTGGCAATTATCAAGACACACTCAATAAAAGAGTGGTCCAGGCAGGTGGGGACCACAGACCATATCTAAGTACCAATGCTTTCTGGCTGATATTTTGGTCACTTTTGAATGTTGGTTGTGCTTTCACACTTGTGGTAGCATGAGACGGACTCTACAACCCACACAAGTGGCTCAGGTAGTGCAGCTCATCCAGGATGGCACATCAATGCGAGCTGTGGCAAGTAGGTTTGCTGTGTCTGTCAGCGTAATGTCCAGAGGCTGGAGGCACTACCAGGAGACAGGCCAGTACACCAGCAGACGTGGAGGGGGCCGTAGGAGGGCAACAACCCAGCAACAGGATCGCTAGCTCAGCCTTTGTGCAAGGTTGAACAGGAGGAGCACTGCCAGAGCCCTGAAAAATGGCCTCCAACAAGTCACAAATGTGCATATGTCTGCACAAACGGTTAGAAACTGACTCCATGAGGAACACCGTGCAGGACGCTTGGCATTTGCCACAGAACACCAGGATTGGCAAATTCGCCACTGGCACCTTGTGCTCTTCACAGATGAAAGCAGGTTCACACTGAGCACATGTGACAGACGTGACAGAGTCTGGAGATGCTGTGGAGAGCGATCTGCCTGCAACATCCTTCAGCATGACCAGTTTGGCAGTGGGTGAGTAATGGTGTGGGGTGGCATTTCTTTTGAGGGTCACAGAGCCTTCCATGTGCTCACCAGAGGTAGCCTGACTGCCATTAGGTACCGAGACCAGATCCTCAGACCCCTTGTGAGACCATATGCTGGTGTGGTTGGCCCTGAGTTCCTCCTAATGCAGGACAATGCCAGACCTCTTGTGGCTGGAGTGTGTCAGCAGTTCCTGCAAGATGAAGGCACTGAAGCTATGGACCCGCCCGTTCCCTAGACCTGAATCCGATTGAACACATCTGGGACATCATTTCTCGCATCATCCACCAACGTCACATTGCACCACAGACTGTCCAGGAGTTGGTGGATGATTTAGTCCAGGTTTGGGAGGAGATCCCTCAGGAGACCATCCGCCGCCTCATCCGGAGCATGCTCAGGCATTGTGGGGAGGTCATACAGGCACGTGGAGGCTACACACACTACTGAGCATCATTTACTTGTCTGGAGGCATTTCCACTGAAGTTGGATCAGCCTGTAACTTCATTTTCCATTTTGATTTTGAGCATCATTCCAACTCCAGACCTTTAGGTTTTATTGTTCTCAACACATTCCACTATGTAATGAATAAAGATTTACAACTGGAATATTTCATTCAGTGATATTTAGGATGTGTGATTTTAGTGTTCCCTTTATTTTTTGAGCAGTATATATACTATATATATATATATATATATATTTATATATATATATATATATATATTGTGTGTGTGTTTTGAAGAATATTTCCTTTGAAAACTATGTCCAAATGACAGATACTTTCTCTATGTAAAAGCTCATGTGAAAATCGGATAAAATAGCACTGCATTAAGATGTAAATTGGATGCTAAGTTTTAAAAATCCGGTTGTACGCAAATGAAAAATGCATTACACTTGCATTACTCTGACAGCCTTAGACCGGGATCACACACAGCGAGATACGGCCGAGTCTCGCTGGTTAAATGCAAGCTCTGGCACCGGCACTCCAAAGCGGAGCGTGCGGCCGCACAGCAATACATGGAGCTGCAACTGCACGCTCCGCTCCGGAGTGCCGGTGCCAGAGCTGTTGGGAATTCTGCTCTTGGGCTCCCTCCGGTGGTTGTTGATGGTAATGCAGTTATTCCTGAGCAGCAGTCTTGGACAGGTGTTTCTGCTAATTGCAATTCGGACTGGGGTATTTAGCTTTGCAGGACTCATTAGTCCTTGCCAGTTGTCAATGTTCCTTTGGAAGTGTTGGTCCTCTGCCTGGCCCTCCTGCTTGCTGCCATTTCAGCAAAGATAAGTGTTTGCTTTTTGACACACTGCTGTGTGTTTATTTTCTGTGCCGATCTGATTGTTTCTATTTTGTTCCTGCTAGACTGTGCCTGATGTTTTTCTCAGTCTAGTTGGATTCGCTGGAGTTGCAGATATACTCTCCACATCTTTAGTTAGGTGGTGGAGTTTTTGTATTTTTCTGCTGTGGATATTTTGTAGTGTTTTATGCTGACCGCATAGTATCCTGTACTATCCTTTCCTATCTAGGTAGAAGTGGCCTCCTTTGCTTATCCCTGTTTTCTGTCTGCGTGTGTCTTTTCCTCTCCTACTCACAGTCATTATTTGTGGGGGGCTACCTATCCTTTGGGGGTCTACTCTGAGGCAAGAGAGTTTTCCTATTTCTATCTTTAGGGATATTTAGTCCTTAGGCGGTGTCTAGGTCTGGTTAGGCACACCCCACGGCTACTTCTAGTTGCGGTGATAGGATCAGGGTTTGCGGTCAGTATAGTTACCACTGCTCCAGCGAAGGTCATTTCATGCTGCTCCAAGGCCACCTGATCATAACACAGAGCTTGCTTTTAACCAATGAGACTCGGCCGTATCTCGCTGTAGTGTGACTCCGGCATTAGAGTCTAGTTGGCACGAAAACACAACTATGCAAATCGCACACTTAAGGCAATTGTCGTCATGTGTATATTACACTGTTAGAATTCGGCAGGCTAAAGCAATTTGCGAAGATTTCACCAGGGGTGGACAACCACTTTATTACACTAATGGTATACTTTTTATAGGGGCTAAGTCCTTTATATGGCTGTGTACTTAATTTAATTTGTATTTGGATGGTGACAGACTCCCTTTATTCATGTCTCCGTTCTACTCCTATGTATATACAGGTGCTTCTAACAAAATTAGAACATTATAAAAAAGTTAATTTATTTCAGTTCTTCAATACAAAAAGTGAAACTCCTATATTATATAGAGTCATTAGAAACAGAGTAATCTATTGCAATTATTTATTTCTGTTAATGTTGATGATTATGGCTTACATCTAATGAAAACCCAAAAGTCATTATCTCAGTAAATTAGAATACTTTATAACACCAGCTTGAAAAATGATTATAAACTCCGAAATGTTGGCCTACTGAAATGTATGTTCAGTAAATGCACTCAATACTTGGTCGGGGCTCCTTTTGATTCAATTACTGCATCAATGCAGCGTGGCATGGAGGCAATCAGCCTGTGGCACTGCTGAGGTGTTATGGAAGCCCAGGTTGCTTTGATAGCAGCCTTCAGCTCGTTTGCATTGTTGGGTCTGGTGTCGCTCATCTTTCTCTTGACAATACCCCATAGATTCTATATGGGATTAAGGTCAGGTGAGTTTGCTGGCTAATTAAGCACAATGATACTGTTGTTTATAAACCAGGTATTGGTACTTTTGGCAGTGTGGAAAGGTGCCAAGTCCTGCTAGAGAATGAAATTTCCATCTCCAGAAAGCTTGTCGGCAGAGGGAAGCATGAAGTGCTCTAAAATTTCCTGGTAGAGGGCTGCGCTGACCTTGGTCTTGATAAAACACAATGGACCTACACCAGCAGATGACATGGCTCCCCAAACCATCGCTGATTGTGGAAACTTCACACTAGACCTCAAGCAGCTTGGATTGTGGCCTCTCCACTCTTCCTCCAGACTCTAGGGCCTTGATTTCCAAATGAAATGCAAAATTTACTTTAATTTGAAAACAATACCTTGGACCACTGAGCAACAGTCTAGTTCTTTTTCTCTTTGGCCCAGGTAAGATGCTTCTGGCGTTGTCTATTGGTCATGAGTGTCTTGACACAAGGATTGCGACACTTGTAGCCCATGTCCTGGATCTGTCTGTGTGTGGTGGCTCTTGAAGCAATGACTCCAGCAGCAGTCCACTCCTTGTGAATCTCCCCTATATTTTTAATGGCCTTTTCTTAACAATCCTCTCAAGGCTGCGATTATCCCGGTTACTTGTGCACCTTTTTCTATCACACTTTTTCCTTCCACTCAACTTTCCATTAATATGCTTGGATACAGCACTATGTGAACAGCCAGCTTCTTTAACAATGACCTTTTTGTGACTTACCCTCCTTGTGGAGCGTGTCAATGACTGCCTTCTGGACATGTGTCAAGTCAGCAGTCTTCCCCATGATTGTGGAGCCTACTGAAACAGTCTAATGGACCTTTTTAAATGCTTAGGAAGCCTTTGTATGTGTTTTTGTTAATTATTTTAATTTACTGAGATTATGACTTTTGGGTTTTCATTGGCTGTAAGCCATAATCATCAACATTAACAGAAATAAACACTTGAAATAGAACACTCTGTTTGTAATGAACTGCAATAAATTAACTTTTTATGATATTCTAATTTTGTGAGAAGCACTTGTTTATCCTGAATTTCTCTATGCTGTAGTTGTCTCATTTGATTAAAGGGAATCTGGCACCAGGGTTTTACTAACCCATCTATGAGCTGTTTGATGTAGGGACAGAGACCTTGATTCCAGTGATGTATCACTTACTGGGCTGCTTGCTAAAGTTTTGATAAAATCAGAATTTTACCTGCTGCAGATCTCCGAGGTCTCTGAATGCTGAGCTCTGTATAACCCCACCCACATCCCTAATTGCCAGATTTCTGTGTACCCTATGCATAGGCAGAAAGCTGCGAATCAATGGTGGGGGCGAGGAGAACATGGTAACAGATTTACTAGTTCTCGAGTGATAAAGCAGTAGCTTTATCTAAACTACAACAAGTTAGCCCAGCAAGTGACACATGGCTGGAATCAAGGTCCCCATCTCTACATTATGCTGCTCTCAGATTAGGTGGCAAAAAACCATTAACTTATGGATTTTTATTTATAAGTGTCATATGATGGTGGTTGGCCATTTGTTGGTATATTAAAGGATCGAAAACTAAAATGCATTCTACTAATGCTATTTCAGATATTCCAAGGTAACCGCAACAGCCAAGGATATGCCAAGAATGAATTCCATCCACCCATATACTCTCGATATCTGAGGATAATTCCCAAAATTTGGAATCAAAGCATTGTAATGAGGCTGGAAGTCTATGGCTGTGATACATAAATCATTGCACTGTTCGGACTGGTTTTTATGGTACCATCAATTGGTTACAAGGCTTGAAGTTTTCTGTACTCCAGAAACTCAGCTAGACAATCGTTATACTTTATAGTGAATTGTTGGTTTTGAACATTCATCCAATTTTCTTTTTAGTGTATTATTTATAACTGTTGTTCAGGACCGTTTTTATTATTATTACATCTGTGCTTCCTTATAACTATTAATTTGTGCCAATTTTTCTACATCTAGAAGCCATCTAATATTCCTGTACAAGAATGGATTTCAGTGACTGTCTGTTACCATTTTTACTAAAACCAAACCATATTCTACAATAAAAAAAATAGTAATACATATGACTGTGAGTTCATTTTTGTATACTCTGTAAACATAATTATTGGTGAGTACCGTATTTGACCAAATCATCATTTTATGCAGATTGTCCAACTCCTGGCTGTATGAGCTTGAATGCTTATTGAATGATGGGTGTAATGAAGGGGGCTGAGACCTAAGGATACAACACTCTTAATCAAGGGGTGTAGAAGTATTAGGCAGCTTGTTTTCCTTAGACAAAATGGGCCAAAAAAAGAAATGTAACTAACTCTGAAAAGTCAAATTAAAAAAAAAGTGTTTTTGAAATCGCAAATCCATTGGGCCATGACGCCAGAACCATCAACAAGGTCACAAAAAATGTTGAAAAAAAAGACTCAGATTAACTGCCAAAGAAAAGATGTGAGAAGAGTCAAACATGACGCGACAAGGAACACGTTATCCTCCAGTGCTGTCATATTCCAGAACTGCAACCTCCCTGGAGGCCCAGAAGTACAAGGTGTTCCGTGCTCAGAGACATGGCAGATGTAAGGTAGGCTGAAACCCAACCACTAATATAATAATGTTAACTCCTTCACCACCTTGGACGTATAGGTACGTCCAAGGTGGTGTCCCTGCCTTTGATGCAGGCTCCCGCGCTGAGGCCGCATCTTTCCGCACACATGATAACTGATCTGTTCTTCCTCCTAACACAGTGAGTGGAGTTAATATCAAAAAGTTCTATTTTGATCTCATCTGACCACATGACCTTCTCCTATGCCTCCTCTGGATCATCCAGATGGTCATTGGCGAACCTCAAATGGGCCTGGACATGTGTTGACGTGAGCAGGGGGACCTTGCGTGACCTGCAGGATTTTAATCCATGATGGCGTAGTGTGTTACTAACGGTAATGTTTGAGACTGTGGTCCCAGCTCTCTTCAGGTCATTGACCAAGTCCTCCCGTGTATTTCTGGGTTCATTCCTGACCTTTCTCAGAATTATCCTTACCCCACAAGGCAAGATCTTTCATAGAGCCCCAGACCGAGGAAGAGTCAACAGTCATCTTGTGTTTCTTCCATTTCCTAATAATTGTGCCATCTGTTGTTGCCTTCTCACTATTGTCTTAGGCTACGTTCACATTAGCGTTCCGCTAATGTGCGTCGCTGTTGCGTCGGCGACGCAGCGGCGACGCGCCCCTATGTTTAACATAGGGGACGCGTGCGTTTTTTTGGTTGCGTTTTTCGACACGTGCGTCGTTTCCGACGCTAGCGTCGGACGCAAGAAAATGCAACAAGTTGCATTTTTCGTGCGTCCGATTTTCGTCAAAAAACGACGCACGCGTCGCAAAACGCAGCATTTTTGCGTGCGTTTTTTGTGCGTCGAGCGTTGCGTCGCCGTTGCGTCGCCGACGCACCGGCGCGCAACGCTAATGTGAACGTAGCCTTATACATCAAAAAACGGACATAGAAGCAATTAACCATAAAATAACAAATTTTTATTAGGACATACATAAAAACATATTTTTCGCATATTTAACGATATCATAATTTATTGCCTCTCTTGGTGGTCCTTCTTTTGCATATCTCTATCCCCACTTTTTACTTGTTTGATTAATATTGTGTTTATGTATGTCCTAATAAAAATGTGTTATTTTATGGTTAATTGCTTCTATGTCCGTTTTTTTTAATGTATATATTGATTTGAAGCTTTGCCACTGATCTAGGCAGTTTTTTTTGCTTTTTTGATTCATTGCCTATTGTCTTGTAGCCCATGCCAGCATTGTGTAGGACCACAATTTTTTCCCTGGTGTCCTTAGACAGATCTTTGGTCTTGGCCATGGTGGGGAGGTTGGAGTGTGATTGATTAAGTGTGTGGACAGGTGTATTTTATAACGAGTTCAAACAGGTGCAATTAATAAAGGTAATGAGTGCAGAGTAGGAGGGCTTCTTAAAGAAAAACTAACAGGTCTGTGAGAGCCACAATTCTGCTGGTTTGGTAGGTGATCAAATACTTACAGGTGTTGGACAAAATAATGGAAACACCTAACGTTTTGGCATCATAATCTTCAAACATGTTATAAACATGCAAACCGTGACATATGGTAATGTTTTGTAGTTGATTATTTGTGTTATGTGATATGTGTATGTAAATTAACTGTTTGTTTTGCATAATTGTATGAACATTGATGAGAACCTGAAACCAATGGCAGACCTTTCGGATTTTCAAAGAGGCCAAATTGTTGGTGCTCGTATGGCAGGCGCTAGTGTAACAAAAAGTGCCCGAATGCTTGGCGTGTCAAGAGGTACTGTCTCCAAAGTAATGACTGCGTTTGAAAGAGAAGGAAAAACGTCCGCAGTAAAGCACAGGTCCGGCCGAAAGTCAAAGTTAACTGAGAGAGACCGTCGGACTCTAAAGCGAATTGTGAGAGAGGATCGCAAGACCACGGCTCCGAAAATCACTGCTGAGCTCAATGAACACCTACAGAACCCAGTTTCCACGAAAATTGTTCGTCGGGAGCTGCACAAATCTGGATTCCACGGAAGAGCTGCAATTAGAAAACCGCTGCTCTCAATGACAAATGTTTCCAAGCATTTAGAGTGGTGTAGAAACCTCCAGAATTGGTCCATCGAGCAGTGGAAACGTGATATTCTCAGACAAATCATCGTTTACCCTATTTCCGACCTCCGGCCAAGTGTACGTTTGGAGACAGCCGAAAGAAGCATTCCATCCAGACTGCCTTCTCCCAACCGTAAAACATGGCGAAGGGGAACGCCATCTTTCAGGATGATAATGCACCAATTCATACAGCTAGAATCGTTAAAGCATGGCAAGAGGAACATTCTAATGAAGTTGAGCATCTGATCTGGCCCACACAATCTCCAGACCTCAACATTATTGAGCATTTATGGTCGATTTTAGAGATTCAAGTTAGACTGGAGGGTGTTAACTGCAGAATGGGCTAAAATTCCTTTGGAAACAATTCACACCTTGTATGAATCCATACCTCGGAGAATTGAGGCTGTAATCACCGCAAAAAGTGGACACCATATTAAACTAACTTTTGTTGATGTTTCCAGGTGTTTCCATTATTATTAAAAATCATACAGTGTAATTTTTTTTTTTATATTCTGTCTCTCACAGTTGTAGTGTACCTACGATGAAAATTACAGACCGTTCCATTCTTTGTAGGTGGAAAAACTTGGGAGTGTATCAAATTCTTATTTTCCCCACTGTATAGTAAATGCTGCATGTACTGATCATAACCACAGAAAAGACTTACTAATAGAGTAGTCAAAAGAAGCAAACCATAATATTAAAACCATCAATATTTATTTGAACATTTTTTTAAAAAAACGTGCGACAAAAAACATGATCATACAAAAGTATCCAATAGGAGGGTCTCCTGATGGTATGATGGGTAACCTTATCAAAGATAGTAAATATGCAGCTCTGCTGTAACATTGAAATATTGCCCAATGATATAGAGGATATTAATCCATTCGATAACGGGTAGTATGTTTTCAAGTATGAATATACTATATAAAAAAAAAACAACCTAGAGCTGAAAAATCACACAATGGCACGTGTCGTTGCAATATAAATTAATGCACTCCCAATACTCAAAGCATAACCACCAATTTAAATCTTGTGGGAGGTAAAAGATAAAAGTGAAAATAGCATGTATGTACCCAAAGAAACTATCACCCACAGTGGTAATAATGCATAGTTTCTAATGGGGTGCGTGAAATCACTGTTATATTACCTGTCAAGGTGCTGCACAACAATAGTGCCAGTGTGGACACCAAAACTGCCACGGAGACCCTCCTCACCCCAACGTATGTTTCGCCCTTGCTTCTTCAGGGGGCATGGTACTGGTGTACTGATCATGTACACCATCATTACATGTATAAGAACATTACCAAAATAATAGCGGCATGGGAAAATGTAATTCTCTGGCATCTGATGGCTGCCAGCCTTAGTAACACTCCTGCCCATGGCAGTGACGTCATGGGCTCCTGTCACTTGCATGCTGAAGACAGCTGCCGGCTTCAGAAGAGGCTGCGTGGCTGTGAAGCAGAGGGAAGGTGAATACTTTTTTTGCTATATAAATCAGTGAGCACATGATGCCCGTGGCAATACTAATAATAGTAATCTTTATTTTTATATAGCGCTAACATATTCCGCAGCGCATTACAGGTTGCACACATTATCATCGCTGTCCCCGTTGGGGCTCACAATCTACATTCCCCTATCAGTATGTCTTTGGAATGTGGGAGGAAACCGGAGAACCCGGAGGAAACCCACGCAAACACGGAGAGAACATACAAACTCTTTGCAGATGTTGTCCTTAGTGGGGTTTGAACCCAGGACTCCAGCGCTGCAAGGCTGCTGTGCTATCCACTGCGCCACCGTGCTACCCCTACATGTATGACTATGGGCTGCGCATTGTACTACATGTATGACTATGGGCTGCGCATTGTACTGCATGGATGGCTATGGGCTGCACATTATACTACATGGATGGCTATGGGCTGTGCATTATACTACATGGATGGCTATGGGCTGTACATTATACTACATGGATGGCTATGGGCTGTGCATTATACAACATGGATGACTATTGGATGTGCATTTTACTATACAGAGGACTATGGCTGGAGCATTATACTGTATGGAGGACTATGAGGGGTGCATTATATTATGTGGAGGAATATGGGGGTGCATTATACTTTAAGGACTATGAGGGATGCATTGTACAATATACATAGGATGGACTAGGGGCCATGCTTTATACTATATGGAGAACTATGGGGGGCACATTATACTGTATGAAGGCCTACGATGGGTGCATTATACTATATGGAGGACAAAGGGGAGTGCATTATACTTCTGCTATGGAGCCCCAAGTCTTCTATGTATGCCCCTGGTGAGTATAATGGTTTATGTTTTCTAAACATTAAAGAACACTGGCAGGAGGGGGGATATATACCAGATAAGGGACATATATCAGGATGAAGGGCATATACTGTATATATAATCAGGATGGGGGGCCCAGTCCGAACCTTGTACCAGGGCCAATCAGACTCTAGTTACGTAACTATGCAAAGCCCAAATCATGACGATTCAGTCAATGTCCAAATATTTCTGGACCTAAGTGTATGTAGCGGGGCGGACATATCATTGGTGCAAATAGCTCATCATATTTAAAAATGTCACCAACTTAAGAGGTGGAAATGCCCCCCTTCCCCCAGCTCCCAGGTTGCACAGATGCTATGTGTGCCCCGCAGACGCATATATACCATATCAAAGGCGTAGCTAGGGTTTTGGTTTGTGGGGGGCAAAACTTCTAAGTGGGCCCCTAACCAGGTAACCATGATTACAACTGGGTGACGCACCCTAATAGTGGAGACCCTCAGCAGATGACCGCAATGTTGCTGAAAATAATCTCAAAGACGAACATGGATATTACCGCCATATGGTCAGTAGTAGATACCACACCTACAGAACATATAAGTGATCACAGCAGTTACAGATGGTCAACTACAAGTGACGTTCTTTCTGATGGAATCGGTCACTTTTCCCGTCTTTTCCATCTGACCCAGACCGACATGACAACTTCTTCCAACCACAACTCGGCTGCAGAGTTTACAACAGAGACACATTTCACGTCTCATATTTTCAGCACTGTTCCCAATGGGGCTATTCCTAATCTACACAAACTCCTCATCCTGCTGAAACCCAAATACTGAGCTGCTGCTGCCGTATGTGTCCCTTTTACTGCACCTGCTGTGTGGTACTATATGCCCTCTAAATTCTAAAGCAACCATCTAGAATATAGTCATGCCGTGTGCAAGTGCCCTAGAAAACAGTGACCACATTTGCCACCTAGAAACCTAGAAAGTGTGTGCCCCTTTGACAGTCCAGTAACCTGAGTTCCCCTATAACAATAAGTGCCCACTTTACATTTAATAATGTCACAAGTCTCCCTTCTGTACATCTCACCTACACAGTGTACTGACCCCTTAGCAGTGCCCAAACTGATGGCTCCAACACTGTATGATGGCCCCTCACTGTAATCTCCACACTGTATGATGGCCCCCTAGATAGCCTCAATACAGTATAATGCACCAGATAGTCCGCAATATAGTATAATGCACTCCCCCATAGGCCTCCATATGGTATAAAGTACTCCTCATGGGCCTCCATATAGTATAATGCACTCCTCTTAGGCCTATTCAGTATAATGCAATTTCCATAAGCAGACTCTATATAGTATAATGCACTCCACATAGGCAGACTCTATATAGTATAATGCCCTCCCCATATGCAGACTCTATATAGCATAATGCACCCCCCATAGGGAGTCTATGGTATAATGCGTTTCCCATAGGCAGACTCCATATTGTATAATGTACCCCCATAGGCAGACTCCATATAGTATACACCCCCCATAGGCAGAATCTATATAGTATAACACAGCCCCCATAGGCAGACTCAATATAGTATAATGCACCCCCCCATAGGCAGACTATTGTATAATGCATCCCCCATAAGCAGTCTCTATATAGTATAATGCTTTCCCCATAGGCAGACTCCATATAGTATAATGCACCCCACAGGAAGAATCTATATTGTATAATGCACTCTCCATAGGGAGACTGTATAGTATAATGCACCCCCCATAGGCAGACTCAATAGTATAATGCACCCCCATAGGCAAACGCTATAGTATAATGCACCCCCATAGGCAGACTCTATATAGTATAATGCACTCCCCATAGGCAGACTCTATATAGTAAAATGCACTCTCCATAGGCAGACTATAGTATAATGCACTCCCCATAGGCCTCTATAGTATAATGCACTCCCCATAGGCAGACTATATATAGTAAAATGCACCCCCCATAGGCAGACTCTATAGTATAATAAGCTCTCCATAGGCAAACTATAGCATAATGCACCCCCATATGGAGACTCTATATAGTATAATGCACCCCCCATATGGAGACTCTATATAGTATAATGCACTCCCCATAGGCAGACTCTATATAGTAAAATGCACTCTCCATAGGCAGACTATAGTATAATGCACTCCCCATAGGCCTCTATAGTATAATGCACTCCCCATAGGCAGACTATATATAGTAAAATGCACCCCCCATAGGCAGACTCTATAGTATAATAAGCTCTCCATAGGCAAACTATAGCATAATGCACCCCCATATGGAGACTCTATATAGTATAATGCACCCCCCATAGGGGGACTCTATATAGTATAATGCACCCCCATAGGCAGACTCTATTGTATAATGCACTCTCCATAGGCAGACTATATATTATAATGCACCCCCATAGGCAGACTCTATATTGTATAATGCACTCCCCACAGGCAGACTGTATAGTATAATGCACCCCAATTGGCAGACTCTATGTAGTATAATGCACTCTCCATTAGCAGACTCTATATTGTATAATGCACCCCCCATAGGGAGACTCTATATAGTATAATGCACCCCCCATAGGGAGACTCTATATAGTATAATGCACTCCCCCATAGGGAGACTCTATATAGTATGATGCACCCTCCATAGGCAGATTCTATATTGTATAATGCACCCCCCATAAGCAGACTCTATAGTATAATGCAGCCCCCACAGGGAGACTACATACTGTAGTGCAGCCCCCATAGGGAGACTATAGTATAATGCACCCCCATAGGGAGACTCTATATAGAATAATGCACCCCCTTAGGCTGTGTGCACACGTTGCAGATTTGGGTGCAGAATTTACTGCCATCTCCTGACAGAAAACGCAGCTGCGTTTTTTATGCATTTTGATGCGTTTTTTGCGAGTTTTGGTGCATTTTTGATGCAGTTTTTATGCGTTTTTTGTGCGTTTTTAATGCGTTTTTGAAAGCTAAATAATGATGTATTATTGAACAAAAAACAAAGTCATTATTGTCCAACCTCCTCTTTAACATTTGCCCAACCCACACTCCATTACACACATAGATAGATAGATAGAAGGAATGAGATGGATAGAAATATCTATGGATAGATGTATGGATAGCGTAGGGTATGTGTCCACGTTCAGGATTACATCCGGATTAGCTGCGGATTGGATGCTGCGTACAACAGGAGCGTTTAACCCGCAGCGTCCAGATGTTACCGCACAGTGGAGGGGATTTTATGAAATCCCATCTCCACCATGCATCTAAACACGCATCCAGCGGCCCTGCGTTTACGGACATGCGGCGCGTCTTTTTAGAACGCATGTCTGTTTACCTTGCGGTGACGCTCCGTCGACGCAAGGTAAATCACAGGGTCCTATGTATGGGGTGCGGAGATTCTGGATGTGTGCAATGAACACATTCGGAATCACCGCGCGTACAGAAGGGGGCGGCGCTTTGGGCCTATAGATATATGGATAGATATATCTATGTATCTATAGATATATCTATAGAAAGACTATCCATAGATATATAATAGCAAGGCAATGTTTATTAATGAATGTTTAATTAAAAAAACGGTAAAAAAGAATGGCGTGGGCTCCCGCGCAATTTTCTGTGCCAGAGGGGGAACACCAACGGCCGGGGGCCAATATTTGTAGCCTGGGAAGGGGGTAATACCCATGGCCCCTCCCAGGCTATGAATATCAGCCCGCAGCTGTCTGCGTAGCCTTTACTGGCTATTAAAATTGGGGGACCCCAAATAAAAAATGACTTGGGGTCCCCTTATATTTTATAGCCAGAAAGGCTACGCAGACAGCTGTGGGCTGATATTCATAGCCTAGAGAGGGGCCATGGATATTGGCCCCCCGGCTACAAATACCAGCCCCCAGACACCCCAGAAATAACACATCTGTAAAATGCGCCAATTCCGGCACTTAACCCCTCTCTTCCCACTCCCCTGTATTGGTGGGATATGGGGTAATAAGGAGTTAATGTCACCTTGCTAATGTAAGGGGACATTATGGCCAGTTAATAATGGAGAGGCGTCAATAAGACGCCTCTCCATTATTAATCCTAGAGTAGTGAAAGAGTTAAAAAAAATAAAGATACAACCAGAAAAAAGTATTTTAATATTCTTAATTTAACCATACTTACCATACACAATCACCCGAAAAAATTAAAAATAATAAACCGTATACTCCCTGTCCGACGCAGTCCAATTAATAACGAGTGTCCCACGACGATCTCCCCTATAGAACAGTGACATCGGGTGATGTCACTGCTCTATAGGACCTTCAGTGACACACTGACAGGAGACAATGGCTCCAGCAGTGCATCACTGAGGTTACCTTAGTTCAGGGTCTCACTTTATGGCAATGCTGCGTGGGAATTTTCCCATACAGCAGTGCCACAAGTGAGACTTAGGACTATTTTTTACAGTGGCGGAGGAATACATTACAGAAGGATACCTTCCATCATTGTATTCCTGGAGCCCCTGGAGAGCAGTCGCATCTGCTGATGTGGCTGCTCTCCATGGGAGATTGTTGTAGGACAATCGTATTAATTGGATATCTGCGCACACAGGGAGTATAGTGTTTGTTTATTATTTTAATATTTTTTACAGGTGACACTGGCTTCGGGGATCAAGGTGACAAGGTGATGGTGAGTATGTACTCTATGTCTATGTATGTACTGTATGTATGTACTGTATGTGGCATGGTGTATGTTACATGGTGCATGTTGTATGTTGCTTGGTGTATGGTGCATGTTGTATGGTGCATGGTGTATGTTGCATGGTGCATATTGCATGGTGTATGTTGCATGGTGCATATTGCATGGTGCATGTTGCATGGTGTATGTTGTAAGTTGCATGTTGCATGCTGCATAATGTATGCTGCATGTTGCACGGTGTATGTTGTAAGTTGCATGGTGTGTGTTGCATGGTGCATGTTGTATGCTGCATGGTGCATGTTGCATGCTGCACGGTGCATGTTGCACGGTGTATGTTGCATGGGGTATGTTGCATGGTGTATGTTGCATGGTGTATGTTGCATGGTGCATGATGTATGTTGCATGGTGTATGTGGTATGGTGTATGTTGTATGGTGTATGTTGTATGGTGCATGTTGTATGGTGCATGTTGAATGGTGCATGTTGCACGTTGTATGTTGCATGGTGTACGTTGTATTTTGCATGATGCATGTTGTGTAATGTATGTTGCATGGTGTGTGTTGTATGTTGCATGGTGCATGTTGCATAGTGTATGTTGTATGGTGCATGTTGCACAGTGTATATTGTATGTTGCATGGTGCATGTTGCACGGTGTATGTTGTATGTTGCATGGTGCATGTTGCACGGTGTATGTTGTATGTAGCATGGTGCATGTTGCACGGTGTATGTTGTATGTTGCATGGTGCATGTTGCTTGGTGTATGGTGCATGTTGTATGGTGCATGGTGTATGTTGCATGGTGCATATTGCATTGTGCATATTGCATGGTGCATGGTGTATGTTGTAAGTTGCATGTTGCATGCTGCATAATGTATGCTGCATGGTGCATGTTGCACGGTGTATGTTGTAAGTTGCATGGTGTGTGTTGCATGGTGCATGTTGTATGCTGCATGGTGCATGTTGCATGGTGCATGCTGCACGGTGCATGTTGCACGGTGTATGTTGCACGGTGTATGTTGCACGGTGTATGTTGCACGGTGTATGTTTCACGGTGTATGTTGCATGGTGCATGATGTATGTTGCATGGTGTATGTTGTATGGTGCATGGTGTATGTTGTATGTTGCATAGTGTATGTTGTATGGTGCATGTTGAATGGTGCATGTTGCACGTTGTATGTTGCATGGTGTATGTTGTATTTTGCATGATGCATGTTGTGTAATGTATGTTGCATGGTGTGTGTTGTATGTTGCATGGTGCATAGTGTATGTTGTATGGTGCATAGTGTATGTTGTATGGTGCATGTTGCACAGTGTATGTTGTATGTAGCATGGTGCATGTTGCACGGTGTATGTAGCATGGTGCATGTTGCACGGTGTATGTTGTATGTTGCATGGTGCATGTTGCACGGTGTATGTTGTATGTAGCATGGTGCATGTTGCACGGTGTATGTTGTATGTAGCATGGTGCATGTTGCACGGTGTATGTTGTATGTAGCATGGTGCATGTTGCACGGTGTATGTTGTATGTCGCATGTTGCACGGTGTGTGTTGTATGTTGCATGTTGTATGTTGCATGGTGCATGTTGCACGATGTATATTGCATGGTGCAAGTTGTATGTTGCATGGTGTATGTTGCATGTTGCATGGTGTGTGCTGCATTTTGTATGTTGCATGGTGTATGTTGTATGGTGCATGTTGCATGGTGTACGTTGTATGTTGCATGGTGTATGTTGTATGGTACATGTTGCACCATGTATGTTGCATGTTGCACGGTGTATGTTGTATTTTGCATGTTGTATGTTGCATGGTGTATGTTGCATGGTGTATGTTGCACGGTGTATGTTGTATGGTGTATGTTGCTTGGTGTATGTTGTATGTTGCATGGTGCATGTTGTATGGTGCATGTTGTATGTTGCATGGTGCAAGTTGTATGTTGCATGGTGTATGTTGCACAGTGTATGTTGTATGGTGTATGTTGCACGGTGTATGTTGCATGTTGCACGGTGTGTGCTGCATGTTGTATGTTGCATGGTGTATGTTGCATGGTGCATGTTGTATATTGTATGTTGCATGGTGCATGTTGTATGGTGCATGTTGTATGTTGCATGGAGCATGGTGTATGTTGCATGGTGCATGTTGTATGGTGCATGTTGCACGGTGTATTTTGCATGTTGCATGGTGTATGTTGCATGGTGTATGTTGTATTTTGCATGTTGCATGGTGTATGCTGTATGTTGCATGGTGCATGTTGTATGTTGCATGGTGTATGTTGCATTTTACATGGTGTATGGTGCATGTTGTATGTTGCATGGTGTGTGCTGCATGTTGTATGTTGCATGGTGCATGTTGTATGTTGCATGTTGTATGTTGTATGTTGCATGGTGTATGTTGCAAGTTGTATGTTGCATGTTGTATATTGTATGTTGCATGGTGCATGTTGTATGTTGCATGGTGTGTTGCATGTTGTATGTTGCATGTTGCACGGTGTATGTTGCATGTTGTATGTTGCATGGTGTATGTTGCATGATGCATGTGGAGCGCCCCCAGACGCAGGGCCACGGGTTACTCGGTACCGGTCCTCTCTGTCAGGCTCTAGGGTTGTCACGGTGGCTGGACCCGTAAAAGTAAAAAAAAATTGCATTAAACCGCACCTTACACCCATACGGCCTTAATAGGCTTAGTGGCGCACGTCACTGCCAGGGGGTCAGCCCAGCTACAAAGTCCAATCCATAACAAAGAAGAAGACAGCGCCACACCGGTCAGTGAAAAAAGACTTACAGATTTAATCTGCCATCTGCGGCGACGTTTCGGTACAATGACCTTTATCAAGCTTGATAAAGGTCATTGTACCGAAACGTCGCCGCAGATGGCAGATTAAATCTGTAAGTCTTTTTTCACTGACCGGTGTGGCGCTGTCTTCTTCTTTGTTATGGGTGGCTGGACCCGGTCCGTGACCCTGCTAAGGGGCGTCCAATAAAAGAGGTGATGAAAGTTGGCTAAGGTTTCGTGACGCCACCTGTGGTATTCGGTCAGGTCGACCGACGCTGCTTGGGGTCCACTGGGGTGATGTGATGGCAGCTAGATGGTATACCTTCCCACAGGTGAAGTATATCCCCAGGGCTTCCCAGTAGTGTAGGTGGCGATGGTGTGAGGTGCAGTTTATAACAAGGACACAGGGTTGCAGTCTCTTTACCTTTTACTGAAGATTTCGGGATCCTCAATCCAGAGCACTGTCAACTGGGCTCTCTGAGACCGGCCGGTCCGAAGGCACATCCAGAGTTCCCTTTGCAGGTGGAAATCAGTGCCTACCACTAGAGCCTGTGTGTTGTATTTCTTCCCTGCTGAGCATTTGGGATAGTCCTCACAACTTCTGTTCTCGTTCTTTCTCTCTCTCTGTCCCCCAAGTTTGTCTGGCTAGGACGCACCTGTTTGACGGGAAGGCTCGGAGCTGTTCTGGGACCCTAGAGACGCCCCTCTCCACGCTTGCCCCCTATGTCTGCTGATGTGATGTATGGTAGACAGCCAACCTATAATTAACTGTCCTGCGGTATTTGAAGTAAGGCATAGAGTCAGTTACTTCCTCGGTGTTCCGGTCACCGGCTACGCGCCTCAGTAGGAAGTTGCCGTTCTCGGGGCACAACTCCTACTGGCTCTCCTTTGTGCTTGATCTCGTTTCTCACTTTCCACAATATCCTTCTCTTCTTGTCCTTTCTTAGGATACCGCGCGCAAGGTAGTGCAGGCGCGGTTCTGTTGCTTTCTATTCGTTCTGCTAGGCCCCTGTCAGGAACCCACCCCTGACAGGTCCTCCCTCGACTCTCCCAGGCTGCGTTCTGTCCTAACTTCCTATCCGACTCCTAGTTTTTCCAGTGTGAGGAGTGGCCTAATATATAGTGCCTTTTGCTCCCCCTAGTGGCCAGAGTGTGAAGTGTAATGTGTGCTTGTGATACCTGGTCAGGTGAACTCCTTTAGTGCAATCAGACATAACATCACTCCCCTTAGCGGCAGAGTGACATTACTGCAACGACCAGGTCTCTGGGGCGCTACACTCCCCCCCGGTTAAATCCAGTACTCCCGGACTGGGAAAAGAAGAACAACAATAGTTATTAGAAAAGGACATGCAAAATTTTTTAAATGCTTTAAACAATGTAAACATTACAATGCTTCCCTTTATGGGAGGTGAGGTCACTTGAACGTTACAAACGGAAACATGTTTAAATATTTTATAACATTCTATTCTACAGACTATAAATAATTCCTATTACCCAGCCGGGTATTCTACTAAGTGCAAATCCTTGAACAATAATTTAACTTCTCCTTTAAGGGCGTATAAGCTGAACCCACTAAAGGCTTACTACAAAACATTACAGTACAAATCTAAAGTTTTCTTTACTTCCTTTAACTTCACACAGATGCAGGACCGCCTGGCTATTTGTCCGGGCCTACTGCCTTTCTTCTTCTTCTAGGTCCACAGCAACCATCTCTCTATAGTTCTCATACTCACTAAGCCCTACGGGTTCACTTTCTAGCTCTTCTAGCTACATGGCATCTACTATGCAAACATTATCACTAACTTACTACTAAAGGCATCATTATCAAAAAGGCAACAAATAACATTCCCTTTAAGAGGGGAAATCAGTCTTCTCTGAGGTAGTTCAAACAATTATCAAGTCACGAAGGAACTGCAAGACTCAAGAAACTTCCATGTCGTCATCGGGAATCGTGTCTTCGCAAAATCTTCTTTCCTTGTAAAACCAGTAGAGAGCGCCCTTAAGAGGGTGCGAACTATATACAACACAGTTTGTGAATCATTCACCGTCCATGATTCGGCAGTCTTTTAAACAGTGATGAACTTGTGCAAAATAAAACAATAGGGATCCCGGGTAAACGAAGGGACCCCTTTAAGGATTAACCCTAGATGGGTTCAAGTAGCAAAAGAGCAGGAAACAGTTAGTTAACTATATACACTTGTCAGGTTTTCGAGGTTTATTTCTGCTCCGGTGGTTTCTGCCAGGGCCTGACCAGGCAGGCTTCGGGGGTCTGGGAAGGCTAAAATCAAAGTCTATTTCCGGCATCATGGGAGTCCAGTGGATGATCTGAGGGACAGCAGCAGCGGCTGCCGCTGCTTCAGCAAGTTCCTCCTCCAAGGACTTGTCAGGGACCAGGACGGAGGTACAGCGCTGAATGTCTCGAGCCCACCAGCCGTGGCCCTTCTGGTATCGGCAGTAGCTTACCGCATCCCCCGGCATCAGGACGGGACCCTTGCTGTCGCCCCGCAGGCCAGACTCCACCACCTCCCAGGTGATGTGGACCCTTATCGTCGATCCAATTTCTTGGACAAAGCCTTTTCCTCCCTGGGGCTGGTAAACAATTACCACTCCCCATTTCGGTAGGGACCCATCCAGCAGCTCACCGCGGGCCTCCCGTTCCACGTCTCTGGCATATTCGGCTATCAGATGCTTCCGATAATCCCCCCAGGGGAAGGGGCCCATATTCCACTCACGCGTTTCCGGGTCGAATGATGCGGACTCCGGAGCTCTGCCAGCCGCGTTGACGGTCGGGTCAAAAGTCGGCGGAACATTTATCCCCGGTCGGCCGGGACACCAAGCTCTCTCACAGGTGGGGGCTCTGTCGGCTCCACGCCGCTCCTTGGGGGCTGCCATCAGATCTGGTGCAGGCAGCGGAGGCTCCGCGGACAGCTCCCAGGGCTCGATCGGTTCCAGCGGCGGCATATCGTTATAATCCACCGGTGATGAAGATCTAGACTGGGCCATCTTTTTCTGTAGGCCTTCCCGGCTCTCCAGTTCCACTCCGTCTGAGTCATGGTTTTGTTTCTTCGGTCTCCGCCCGCCATACAGGAGTAGGAGGTGGAACTCGGCTGCTGACGGACACGTCCTCAAGACACAGAAATATTGAGACTGGGCAGCCATAGTTTCTCGCGCTTCTCAATTCATCCACGCCCACAACTTCCACGCCCTTCTTCTTCTCCTGCGCTCCTCGTGGCGCTATAATGGCGGCGGTTTTGGTGGGAATCTTTGCGGCAAGTAACAATACACAGTCTTTGCAATAAATCACAGTTCAAGCACAATTCCAGCACAGTTCCAAGGCACACATGACCCAATTCTTCAGGCTTAAGTACGATCCTATTCGTGACGCCAAGTTGGAGCGCCCCCAGACGCAGGGCCACGGGTTACTTGGTACCGGTCCTCTCTGTCAGGCTCTAGGGTTGTCACGGTGGCTGGACCTGGTCCGTGACCCTGCTAAGGGGCGTCCAATAAAAGAGGTGAAGAAAGTCTGCTAAGGTTTCGTGACGCCACCTGTGGTATTCGGTCAGGTTGACCGATGCTGCTTGGGGTCCACTGCTTTCGTGACGCCACCTGTGGTATTCGGTCAGGTCGACCGATGCTGCTTGGGGTCCACTGGGGTGATGTGATGGCAGCTAGATGGTATACCTTCCCACAGGTGAAGTATATCCCGAGGGCTTCCCAGTAGTGTAGGTGGCGATGGTGTGAGGCGCAGTTAATAACGAGGACACAGGGTTGCAGTCTCTTTACCTTTTACTGAAGGCTTCGGGATCCTCAATACAGAGCACTGTCAACTGGGCTCTCTGAGACCGGCCGGTCCGAAGGCACATTCAGAGTTCCCTTTGCAAGTGGAAATCAGTGCCTACCACTAGCGCCTGTGTGTTGTAGTTCTTCCCTGCTGAGCATTCGGTATAGTCCTCACAACTTCTGTTCTCGTTCTTTCTCTCTCTCTCTGTCCCCCAAGTTTGTCTGGATAGGACACACCCGTTTGACGGGAAGGCTCGGAGCTATTCTGGGACCCTAGAGACGCCCCTCTCCACGCTTGCCCCCTATGTCTGCTTAGGGGATGTATGGTAGACAGCCAACCTATAATTAACTGTCCTGCGGTATTTGAAGTAAGGCATAGAGTCAGTTACTTCCTCGGTGTTCCGGTCACCGGCTACGCGCCTCAGTAGGAAGTTGGCGTTCTCGGGGCACGACTCCTCCTGGCTCTCCTTTGTGCTTGATCTCGTTTCTCACTTTCCACAATATCCTTCTCTTCTTGTCCTTTCTTAGGATACCACCGCAAGGTAGTGCAGGCGTGGTTCTGTTGCTTTCTATTTGTTCTGCTAGGCCCCTGTCAGGAACCCACACCTGACAGGTCCTCCCTGGACTCTCCCAGGCTGCGTTCTGTCCTAACTTCCTATCCGACCTCTAGTTTTACCAGTGTGAGGAGTGGCCTAATACATAGTGCCTTTTGCTCCCCCTAGTGGCCAGAGTGTGAAGTGTAATGTGTGCTTGAGATACCCGGTCAGGTGAACTCCTTTAGTGCAATCAGACATAACATCACTCCCCTTAGCGGCAGAGTGACATTACTGCAACGACCAGGTCTCTGGGGCACTGCACATGTTGTATGTTGCATGGTGCATGTTGTATGTTGCATGGTGCATGTTGCATGTTGTATGTTGCATGGTGTTTGTTGCATGGTGCATGTTGTATGTTGCATGGTGCATGTTGCATGGTGCATGTTGTATGTTGTATGTTGCATGGTGCATGTTGTATGTTGCATGGTGCATGTTGCATGGTGCATGTTGTATGTTGCATGGTGCATGTTGCATGGTGCATGTTGCATGGTGCATGTTGCATGGTGCATGTTGCATGGTGCATGTTGTATGTTGCATGGTGCATGTTGCATGGTGCATGTTGCATGGTGCATGTTGTATGTTGTATGTTGCATGGTGCATGTTGTATGTTGCATGGTGCATGTTGTATGTTGTATGTTGCATGGTGCATGTTGTATGGTGCATATTGTATGTTGCATGGTGCATGTTGTATGGTGCATGTTGTATGTTGCATGGTGCATGTTGTATGTTGCATGTTGTATGTTGCATGGTGCATGTTGTATGGTGCATATTGTATGTTGCATGGTGCATGTTGTATGGTGCATGTTGTATGTTGCATGGTGCATGTTGTATGGTGCATGTTGTATGTTGCATGGTGCATGTTGTATGGTGCATGTTGTATGTTGTATGCTGCATGGTGCATGTTGTATGTTGCATGTTGTATGCTGCATGGTGCATGTTGTATGTTGCATGTTGTATGTTGCATGGTGCATGTTGTATGTTGCATGGTGCATGTTGTATGTTGCATGGTGCATGTTGTATGTTGCATGGTGCATGTTGTATGTTGCATGGTGCATGTTGTGTGTTGCATGGTGCATGTTGCATGTTGTATGTTGCACTGGATGGACAAATGTCTTTTTTCGGCCTTACTATGTTACTATGGTGCATGTTGTATGTTGTATGTTGCATGTTGTATGTTGCATGGTGCATGTTGTATGTTGCATGTTGCATGGTGCATGTTGTATGTTGCATGTTGTATGTTGTATGTTGCATGGTGCATGTTGCATGTTGTATGTTGCATGGTGCATGTTGTATGTTGTATGCTGCATGGTGCATGTTGTATGTTGCATGTTGTATGCTGCATGGTGCATGTTGTATGTTGCATGTTGTATGTTGTATGTTGCATGGTGCATGTTGTATGGTGCATGTTGTATGTTGCATGGTGCATGTTGTATGTTGCATGGTGCATGTTGTATGTTGCATGGTGCATATTGCATGGTGCATGTTGTATGTTGCATGGTGCATATTGCATGGTGCATGTTGTATGTTGCATGGTGCATGTTGTATGGTGCATGGTGCATGTTGTATGTTGTATGTTGTATGTTGCATGGTGCATGTTGTATGGTGCATATTGTATGTTGCATGGTGCATGTTGTATGGTGCATGTTGTATGTTGCATGGTGCATGTTGTATGTTGCATGGTGCATGTTGTATGTTGCATGGTGCATGTTGTATGTTGCATGGTGCATGTTGTATGTTGCATGGTGCATGTTGTGTGTTGCATGGTGCATGTTGCATGTTGTATGTTGCACTGGATGGACAAATGTCTTTTTTCGGCCTTACTATGTTACTATGTTACTATGGTGCATGTTGTATGTTGTATGTTGCATGTTGTATGTTGCATGGTGCATGTTGTATGTTGCATGTTGCATGGTGCATGTTGTATGTTGTATGTTGTATGTTGCATGGTGCATGTTGCATGTTGTATGTTGCATGGTGCATGTTGTATGTTGTATGCTGCATGGTGCATGTTGTATGTTGCATGTTGTATGCTGCATGGTGCATGTTGTATGTTGCATGTTGTATGTTGCATGGTGCATGTTGTATGGTGCATGGTGCATGTTGTATGGTGCATGTTGTATGTTGCATGGTGCATGTTGTATGTTGCATGGTGCATGTTGTATGTTGCATGGTGCATATTGCATGGTGCATGTTGTATGTTGCATGGTGCATATTGCATGGTGCATGTTGTATGTTGCATGGTGCATGTTGTATGGTGCATGGTGCATGTTGTATGTTGCATGGTGCATATTGCATGGTGCATGTTGTATGTTGCATGGTGCATGTTGTATGGTGCATGGTGCATGTTGTATGGTGCATGTTGTATGTTGCATGGTGCATGTTGTATGTTGCATGGTGCATGTTGTATGTTGCATGGTGCATGTTGTATGTTGCATGGTGTATGTTGCATGGTGCATGTTGCATGGTGCATGTTGTATGTTGCACTGGATGGACAAATGTCTTTTTTCGGCCTTACTATGTTACTATGGTGCATGTTGTATGTTGTATGTTGCATGGTGCATGTTGTATGTTGCATGGTGCATGTTGTATGTTGCATGTTGTATGTTGCATGGTGCATGTTGTGTGTTGCATGGTGCATGTTGCATGTTGTATGTTGCACTGGATGGACAAATGTCTTTTTTCGGCCTTACTATGTTACTATGTTACTATGGTGCATGTTGCATGTTGTATGTTGCATGTTGTATGTTGCATGGTGCATGTTGTATGTTGCATGTTGCATGGTGCATGTTGTATGTTGTATGTTGCATGTTGTATGTTGCATGGTGCATGTTGTATGTTGCATGGTGCATGTTGTATGTTGCATGGTGCATGTTGCATGGTGCATGTTGCATGGTGCATGTTGTATGTTGTATGTTGCATGTTGTATGTTGTATGTTGCATGGTGCATGTTGCATGTTGTATGTTGCATGGTGCATGTTGTATGTTGTATGTTGCATGTTGTATGTTGTATGTTGTATGTTGCATGGTGCATGTTGCATGTTGTATGCTGCATGGTGCATGTTGTATGTTGCATGGTGCATGTTGTATGTTGCATGTTGCATGGTGCATGTTGTATGTTGCATGGTGCATGTTGTATGTTGCATGGTGCATGTTGTATGTTGCATGGTGCATGTTGTATGTTGCATGGTGCATATTGCATGGTGCATGTTGTATGTTGCATGGTGCATGTTGTATGTTGCATGTTGCATGTTGTATGTTGCATGGTGCATGTTGTATGTTGTATGGTGCATGTTGTATGTTGCATGGTGCATGTTGTATGTTGCATGGTGCATGTTGTATGTTGCATGGTGCATGTTGTATGTTGCATGGTGCATGTTGTATGTTGCATGGTGCATGTTGCATGGTGCATGTTGCATGGTGCATGTTGTATGTTGCATGGTGCATGTTGTATGTTGCATGTTGTATGTTGCATGTTGCATGGTGCATGTTGTATGTTGCATGTTGCATGGTGCATGTTGTATGTTGTATGTTGCATGGTGCATGTTGTATGTTGTATGTTGCATGGTGCATGTTGTATGTTGCATGGTGCATGTTGCATGGTGCATGTTGTATGTTGCATGGTGCATGTTGTATGTTGCATGTTGCATGGTGCATGTTGTATGTTGCATGGTGCATGTTGTATGTTGCATGTTGCATGTTGTATGTTGTATGTTGCATGGTGCATGTTGTATGTTGCATGGTGCATGTTGTATGTTGCATGGTGCATGTTGTAAGTTGCATGGTGCATGTTGTATGTTGCATGTTGCATGGTGCATGTTGCATGTTGCATGGTGCATGTTGTATGTTGCATGGTGCATGTTGTATGTTGTATGGTGCAAGTTGTATGTTGCATGGTGCATGTTGTATGTTGCATGGTGCATGTTGCATGTTGTATGTTGTATGTTGCATGGTGCATGTTGTATGTTGCATAGTGCATGTTGTATGTTGCATGGTGCATGTTGTAAGTTGCATGGTGCATGTTGTATGTTGCATGTTGCATGGTGCATGTTGCATGGTGCATGTTGTATGTTGCATGGTGCATGTTGTATGTTGCATGGTGCATGTTGTATGTTGCATGTTGCATGGTGCATGTTGTATGTTGCATGGTGCATGTTGTATGTTGCATGGTGCATGTTGTATGTTGCATGGTGCATGTTGTATGTTGTATAATGCATGTTGTATGTTGCATGTTGTACGTTGCATGGTGCATGTTGTACGTTGCATGGTGCATGTTGTACGTTGCATGGTGCATGTTGTATGTTGCATGGTGCATGTTGTACGTTGCATGGTGCATGTTGTATGTTGCATGGTGCATTTTGTATGTTGCATGGTGCATGTTGTATGTTGCATGTTGTATGTTGCATGGTGCATGTTGTATGGTGCATGTTGTATGTTGCATCGTGCATGTTGTATGTTGCATGGTGCATGTTGTATGTTGCATGGTGCATGTTGTATGTTGCATGGTGCATGTTGTATGTTGCATGGTGCATGTTGTATGTTGCATGGTGCATGTTGTATGTTGCATGGTGCATGGTGCATGTTGTATGGTGCATGTTGTATGGTGCATGTTGTATGTTGCATGTTGTATGTTGCATGGTGCATGTTGTATGTTGTATGTTGCATGTTGTATGTTTCATGGTGCATGTTGTATGTTGCATGGTGTATGTTGTATGGTGAATGTTGTATGTTGCATGGTGCATGTTGTATGTTGCATGTTGTATGTGTTATGGTGCATGTTGTATGTGTTATGGTGCATGTTGTATGTTGCATGTTGTATGTTGCATGGTGTATGTTGCATGGTGTATGTTGCATGGTGTATGGTGCATGTTGCATGGTGCATGTTGTATGTTGTATGTTGCATGGTGCATGTTGTATGTTGTATGTTGCATGGTGCATGTTGTATGTTGCATGTTGCATGGTGCATGTTGTATGTTGCATGGTGCATGTTGTATGTTGTATGTTGCATGGTGCATGTTGCATGTTGCATGGTGCATGTTGTATGTTGCATGGTGCATGTTGTATGTTGTATGTTGCATGGTGCATGTTGTATGTTGCATGGTGCATGTTGTATGTTGCATGGTGCATGGTGCATGTTGTATGGTGCATGTTGTATGGTGCATGTTGTATGTTGCATGTTGTATGTTGCATGGTGCATGTTGTATGTTGTATGTTGCATGTTGCATGTTGTATGTGTTATGGTGCATGTTGTATGTGTTATGGTGCATGTTGTATGTTGCATGTTGTATGTTGCATGGTGTATGTTGCATGGTGTATGTTGCATGGTGTATGGTGCATGTTGCATGGTGCATGTTGTATGTTGTATGTTGCATGGTGCATGTTGTATGTTGTATGTTGCATGGTGCATGTTGTATGTTGCATGTTGCATGTTGCATGGTGCATGTTGTATGTTGTATGTTGCATGGTGCATGTTGTATGTTGCATGTTGCATGTTGCATGTTGTATGTTGTATGTTGCATGGTGCATGTTGTATGTTGTATGTTGCATGGTGCATGTTGTATGTTGCATGGTGCATGTTGCATGTTGTATGTTGCATGTTGCATGTTGCATGTTGTATGTTGCATGGTGCATGTTGCATGTTGCATGTTGCATGTTGTATGTTGCATGGTGCATGTTGTATGTTGTATGTTGCATGGTGCATGTTGTATGTTGTATGTTGTATGTTGCATGTTGTATGTTGTATGTTGCATGTTGCATGTTGCATGTTGTATGTTGTATGTTGCATGGTGCATGTTGTATGTTGCATGGTGCATGTTGCATGGTGCATGTTGTATGTTGTATGTTGCATGGTGCATGGTGCATGTTGTATGTTGTATGTATGGTGCATGTTGTATGGTGCATGTTGTATGTTGCATGTTGTATGTTGCATGGTGCATGTTGTATGTTGTATGTTGCATGGTGCATGTTGTATGTTGCATGTTGCATGTTGTATGTTTCATGGTGCATGTTGTATGTTGCATGGTGTATGTTGTATGGTGAATGTTGTATGTTGCATGGTGCATGTTGTATGTTGCATGTTGTATGTGTTATGGTGCATGTTGTATGTGTTATGGTGCATGTTGTATGTTGCATGTTGTATGTTGCATGGTGTATGTTGCATGGTGTATGTTGCATGGTGTATGGTGCATGTTGCATGGTGCATGTTGTATGTTGTATGTTGCATGGTGCATGTTGCATGTTGTATGTTGCATGGTGCATGTTGTATGTTGCATGTTGCATGTTGCATGGTGCATGTTGCATGGTGCATGTTGTATGTTGTATGTTGCATGGTGCATGTTGTATGTTGCATGTTGCATGGTGCATGTTGTATGTTGCATGGTGCATGTTGTATGTTGTATGTTGCATGGTGCATGTTGTATGTTGCATGGTGCATGTTGCATGGTGCATGTTGTATGTTGCATGTTGCATGTTGCATGTTGCATGTTGCATGTTGTATGTTGCATGGTGCATGTTGCATGTTGCATGTTGCATGGTGCATGTTGTATGTTGTATGTTGCATGGTGCATGTTGTATGTTGCATGGTGCATGTTGCATGTTGTATGTTGCATGGTGCATGTTGCATGTTGCATGTTGCATGGTGCATGTTGCATGTTGCATGTTGTATGTTGTATGTTGCATGGTGCATGTTGTATGTTGTATGTTGCATGGTGCATGTTGTATGTTGCATGTTGCATGTTGCATGTTGCATGTTGTATGTTGCATGGTGCATGTTGTATGTTGCATGTTGCATGGTGCATGTTGCATGGTGCATGTTGTATGTTGTATGTTGCATGGTGCATGTTGTATGTTGCATGTTGCATGGTGCATGTTGTATGTTGTATGTTGCATGGTGCATGTTGTATGTTGCATGGTGCATGTTGCATGTTGTATGTTGCATGGTGCATGTTGCATGTTGCATGGTGCATGTTGCATGTTGCATGTTGCATGTTGTATGTTGTATGTTGCATGGTGCATGTTGTATGTTGCATGGTGCATGTTGTATGTTGCATGTTGCATGTTGTATGTTGTATGTTGCATGGTGCATGTTGTATGTTGTATGTTGTATGTTGCATGTTGCATGTTGTATGTTGCATGGTGCAGGTTGTATGTTGTATGTTGTATGTTGTATGTTGTATGTTGCATGGTGCATGTTGTATGTTGTATGTTGTATGTTGTATGTTGCATGGTGCATGTTGTATGTTGTATGTTGCATGTTGCATGTTGTATGTTGTATGTTGCATGTTGCATGGTGCAGGTTGTATGTTGCATGCAGGGTCGGACTGGGGTGTCTGGGGCCCACCAGAGGAATGGACTCTAGGGGCCCTCCCTACAGCTATATGCAAATATCTGTCATTATAGTGGAGCATCGGCTGTAAGGCTATATTCACACTTAGCGGTTTTTACCGCGGAACCGCGGCGATTTTGATGCTGCGGGTCCGCAGCAGTTTCCATAGCGTTTACAGTAACATGTAAACCCTATGGAAACCGCAAACCGCTGTGCACATGCTGCGGGAAAAACCGCGCGGGAACGCAGCGGTTTACAACCCGCAGCATGTCACTTCTTTGTGCAGAATCGCTGCGATTCTGCACCCATAGGAATACATTGAACCGCTTACTTCCCGCATGGGGCTGTGCCCACGTTGCGGGAAGTAAGCGGATAATGTGCGGGTGGTACCCGGGGTGGAGGAGAGGAGACTCTCCTCCAGGCCCTGGGAACCATATTTGGGGTTAAAAAATAAAAAATCTGGTTATACTCACCCTCTGATGTCCGGAGCTCCTGGGCGCTGCACGCGGCTGTCCGGTCAGAGTTGCTGTGCGACCAGGACCTGCGGTGACGTCGCGGTCACATGACCGTGACGTCACGAAGGGTCCTTCTCGCACAGCATCTCTGGAACCGGAACGCCGGGTGCAGCGCCGAGGGATCGGGACGTCAGAGGGTGAGTATAACCAATTTTTATTATTTTTAACATTACTATTGATGCTGCATATTGCTGCATATGCAGCATCAATAGTATAGGCGGAAACCCGCAGCGGAAAACGCGGAACAAACCGCGATAAATCTGCAGGGAGAACCGCAGTTGTTTTGCCCTGCAGATTTATCAAATCCGCTGCGGGAAAACCCGCAGAGGGACGCCGCAAGGTGTGAACATAGCCTAAAACACCGGCGGCTGCTGCACATCTACCGTGTGCCCCAATAACTGGGAGGTATAATTATGGTAGTTTACATTAATGGTGTTCTTGGTTAAAACAAGTTATCACTGATCCATGGGCTCCACAGGATAGGTGATCACTTTGATCCGACCATTAGAAACTGCACCGATCGGAAGAATGGGGAAGTTTCATCCCTGACAGGACACTTATCACTATTTTAAAATGCAGCTGCAGGTGGGATTTCTGACCGCAGCTCCATACATTCTCTTAGGGACTTCCAGAAAAAACAAGTGCAGCCACTGATGGAATGAATGGATCAGTGATCTAGTCGGACATGCCACTCCAGTCTAATGGGGTTAAAAAGTTCCACATTTTGCTGAATGGGTCCAAGCAGTCAGACCCCCACCAATCAATATGTTATCACTTATCCTGTGGAGAGGTGATTACTTTTTTCCACAGGAAACACCCTGTAAGGCCATGTTCACACCATCCTTTTTTTAATGCGGAACCGCCGCGATTTTCCCGCTGCGGGTCCGCAGCTGTTTTCCATGCAGGGTACATTACAATGTACCCTATGGAAAACAGGAACTGCTGTGCCCACATTGCGGAAAATCGCGAAAAAAGCCGCGCTGAATAGCCGCGGTAAAAAAGAAGTACCATGTCACTTTTTTTTGCGGAACTGCAGCGGTTCTGCACCCACAGACCTCCATTGTGAGGTCAAACCCGCAGTAAAACCCGCAGATGAAAAAAATATCTGCGGGATTTCTGCGGTTTGTGGTGCAGAACCGCTGCAGTGTGGCTGCCCCCCCCGTGCCCCAATCCCACCCCCCCATGCTCCGATGCCACCCCGTGCTCCGACGCCCCCCCCCCCCCGTGCCCTCATCTCCCCCCCTTATACTTACCCGGCCTCCCGGTGTCCGTCCGTCCGTCTTCTCCCTGGGCGCCGCCATCTTGCAAAATGGCGGGCGCATGCGCAGTGAGCCCGCGGAATCTGCCGGCCGGCAGATTCGTTCCAAAGTGCATTTTGATCACTGAGATATAACCTATCTCAGTGATCAAAATAAAAAAAATAGTAAATGACCCCCCCCTTTGTCACCCCCATAGGTAGGGCCAAAAAAAAAATAAAGAATTTTTTTTTTTTTCCACTAAGGTTAGAATAGGGTTAGGGTTAGGGTTAGGGGTAGGGTTAGGGTATTTTCAGCCATTTTAACCCTAAAAAACTTCCTAGAAAACACACAGACTCTGCATAGAAAACTGCATAAAAAACGCACTAAAAAACGCATCACAAAACGCATAAAAAAACGCACCAAAAAAGCACCAAAAAAAGGACCTGCGTTTTCTGCCAAGAGCTGCGGTTTTTAGTGCAAAAAAAACAGCAGGGAAATCAGGAACGTGTGAACATGGCCTAAGGGCATCTCCGCCGCTGTGTACAAAGCATTAAAACTAAATTAAAACTCCAATGGAAATAATCTTCTCCTAATTAATATCAGAGAGAACAAATGACCGCCGCCATACACACAACACAATCCACTATACCAAGACCAATAATACCACATACAGGAAGAAATACCACCACACCATGACCAGACCACATAGTGACCGAATAATACTATATACAAGGGACAAATACCACCGCACCATGTCAAGATCACATATTACCACCACTTGGTGACCAAATAGCACATACAAGGGACAAATACCACAACACCATTTCCAGACCACATATTACCACCACATAGTGACTGAATACTACAATACTGATCAGTAATTTAAAAAAAAAAAGCACAATACTATCACTTACTATCGCATACTTAGTATGCAGTGTCTATGTAGAGGTAATACAGAGATAACTGGTGGTATTATACACAGGAGCTCTGTATATAATGTATAGGTAATACAGTGATCACTGGTGACATTGTACACAGGACTGTTGTGAATTCTGTGGCTGAATTCACTCCTGTGGTCACAAGTGGTACTGCAGCTTCTGAGCTTCCTCCCTCAGGTGTTCTGGTGAGCTCGTTGGCTGCTTTGTTATTTAACTCCACCTGATTCTGTCTTCCTTGCTCCTTGTCAATGTTCCAGCGTTGGATCTGAGCTTCTGGATCTTTCCTGTGGCCTGCTGCTCTGCTTAGATAAGTGCTTCTTTGCTTTTGTTGCTACTTTTTCTGTCCAGCTTGTTAATTCGTTTTGCTGGAAGCTCTGAGACGCAAAGGGTGTACCGCCGTGCCGTTAGTTCGGCACGGTGGGTCTTTTTGCCCCTTTGCGTGGTTTTTTGCTTTAGGGTTTTTTGTAGACTGCAAAGTTCTCTTTGCTATCCTCGCTCTATCTAGAATATCGGGCCTCACTTTGCTGAATCTATTTCATCCCTACGTTTGTCTTTTCATCTTGCTAACAGTCATTATATGTGGGGGGCTGCCTTTTCCTTTGGGGTATTTCTCTGAGGCAAGTCAGGCTTGTTTTTCTATCTTCAGGCTAGTCAGCTCTTCAGGCTGTGCCGAGTTGCATAGGTAGTGTCAGGCGCAATCCACAGCTGCCTTTAGTTGTGTTTAGGATAGGTTCAGGTATTGCGGTCTACAGAGATTCCACGTCTCAGAGCTCGTTCTATTGTTTTTTGGGTTATTGTCAGATCACTGTATGTGCTCTGATTGCTGGCACACTGTGTCACTGGATTGCCTACATAACACAGGACCTCTGTATATAGTATACAGTGTATAGTGTCAGTGTATGGCCGGGGACACACACAACGTATAAAAAAACCGACCATTTTTGATGGACGAGAATCGCACAAATGTTACCAAAACATTGATCCGTGTGCAGTGCGAGGATGCGATTTTCTCGCATCAAATGATCCGTGTGACATCCGTATGGCATCCGTACTGCGTGTTTTTATCGCAGGCTTGCAAAACCGACATACGGCTATACAAGGGATCCATGTGACAAAAAAAACATATATACTGTCATATATATGTATATATATATATGTCAGTAGACACATATATGTATATATATTAATATTTCATCCAGCGCGATATAGCAGAAAGCCGGTAATTCAATTACCGGCTTCTGCTTTCTCCTTCCTAAAACCCGACATGATATGAGACCTGGTTTACATACAGTAAACCATCTCATATCCCCATTTTTTTTGCATAATCCACACTACTAATGTCAGTAGTGTGTCTATGCAAAATTTGGCCGTTCTAGCTAGTAAATTAAGGGGTTAAATGGCGGAAAAAATTGGCGTGGGCTCCCGCACAATTTTCTCCGCCAGAGTAGTAAAGCCAGTGACTGAGGGCAGATATTAATAGCCTGGAGAGGGTCCATGGTTATTGGCCCCCCCTGGCTAAAAACACCTGCCCCCAGCCACCCCAGAAAAGGCACATCTGGAAGATGCGCCTATTCTGGCACTTGGCCACTCTCTTCCCATTCCCGTGTAGCGGTGGGATATGGGGTAATGAAGGGTTAATGCCACCTTGCTATTGTAAGGTGACATTAAGCCAAATTAATAATGGAGAGGCGTCAATTATGACACCTATCCATTATTAATCCAATACTAGTAAAGGGTTACAAAAATACACAAACACATTATTAAAAATTTAATGAAATAAACACAAAGGTTGTTGTATTAATTTATTCTACTATCAATCCAATCACTGAAGACCCTCGTTCTGTAACAAAAAAAAACATAATAAACCAACAATATACATACCTTCCGCAGATCTGTAAAGTCCAACGATGTAAATCCATCTGAAGGGGTTAAAATATTTTGCAGCCACGAGCTTTGCTAATGCAAGGTTGCTCATGTCTGCAAAACCCGGGAGAATGTAGGTAAAGTAGGTCAATGACCTATATTTACCTGCATTTGCGGTGAGGCGCCCTCTGCTGGCTGTTCCTAGATCGTGGGAACTTTCCTAGAAAGCTCCCTGGCTCGAGATCATAAGGGGGCGCCCTCTGCTGGTTGTCCTCATATGAACTCGAGCCAGGGAGCTTTCTAGGAAAGTTCCCACGATCTAGGAACAGCCAGCAGAGGGCGCCTCACCGCAAATGAAGGTAAATATAGGTCATTGACCTACTTTACCTACATTCTCCGGGGTTTTGCAGACATGAGCAACCTTGCATTAGCAAAGCTCGTGGCTGCAAAATATTTTAACCCCTTCAGATGGATTTACATCGTTGGACTTTACAGATCTGCGGAAGGTATGTATATTGTTGGTTTATTATGTTTTTTTGATTTACAGATCGAGGGTCTTCAGTGAGTGGATTGAGAGTAGAATAAATTAATACAACAACCTTTGTGTTTATTTCATTAAATTAATTTTTAATAATGTGCTTGTGTATTTTTTTAACCCTTTACTAGTATTGGATTAATAATGGATAGGTGTCATAATTGACGCCTCTCCATTATTAATTTGGCTTAATGTCACCTTACAATAGCAAGGTGGCATTAACCCTTCATTACCCCATATCCCACCGCTACACGGGAATGGGAAGAGAGTGGCCAAGTGCCAGAATAGGCGCATCTTCCAGATGTGCCTTTTCTGGGGTGGCTGGGGGCAGGTGTTTTTAGCCAGGGGGGGGGCCAATAACCATGGACCCTCTCCAGGCTATTAATATCTGCCCTCAGTCACTGGCTTTACTACTCTGGCGGAGAAAATTGTGCGGGAGCCCACGCCAATTTTTTCCGACATTTAACCCCTTAATTTACTAGCTAGAACGGCCAAATTTTGCATAGACACACTACTGACATTAGTAGTGTGGATTATGCAAAAAAAATGGGGATATGAGATGGTTTACTGTATGTAAACCAGGTCTCATATGTCGGGTTTTAGGAAGGAGAAAGCAAAAGCCGGTAATTGAATTACCGGCTTTAAAGCTGTCTAGCGCTGGAAAAAATATTTATATATATATATATATATATATATATATATATATATATATATATATGTGTCTCACTGACATATATATATATATACCTATTCTATGTGTACACATTTATTCGACCTATACTATTCTAAGCTGTCAGTGTGATTTTACTGTACACCGCACTGAATTACCGGCTTTTCTCTCTAACACCGCTGCGTATTCCTCGCAAGTCACACTGCTGGTCCGTGTGTGATCCGTATTTTTGGGGCTTCCATAGACTTTCATTGGCGATTCTCGGCCGAGAAACGCTGACAATCGCAGCATGCTGCGATTTCACTCGGATCCTGAATACGGCCGAGAAAATATCGGATGATGGGAGCTGCCCCATTGATTAACATTGGGACGAGTGCTATGCGATTTTTTATCGCATTGCACTCGTCCGTATTACGGTCTAGTGTGACCCCGGCCTATAGGTAACACTGACTCACCAGTGATGTCTCTAGGTGAAGTCCTTCATCTTTCATCCAGCACAGATCACCATCACTTCATCCAGCCAGGACTCGTTTCTGCAGGAAATAACAGTTATCTCAAGCTCCGCTTGCAGAACACATTACTTAATTTTTCACAACTTCAACATTACACCACATGAAGAAAAAAAGGCAATATAGTGTCACTCTGCACAGCAACAGGACCGCCCCCCCCCCCCATTTAAAACAGTATACTCAAAAAATAAAATAAATACATCACTGCAGTAATAATATCCCTTAATTAGCCCCTATGGTAATAATATTCCCCACCCTGGCTGCGTGTGTCTCATTCCTGGCTCCAGCCATATGTTCTCCCATCCTGCCCTCATGAGTATCCATTCTACCCCATATGATCTCCCCATCCTGCCCCATCTGTCTCCATTGTATCCATCCTGCCCCATGATCCAATCCTGCCCCATGTCTTTCATTCTGCCCCGTGTCTCCAATCATGCCCCGTATCTACATTCTGCCCATGCCTCCAGTCCTGCCCCCAGTGTGTCCAGCAATCTGCCCCAGTGTGTCCAGCATATTACCCCCAGTGTGTCCAACAACCTGCCCCAGTATGTTCAGCATATTGCCCCAGTGTGTCCAGCATTGCCCCCAGACAGTGTGTCCAGCAATCTGCCCCAGTATGTCAAGCATATTGCCCCAGTGTGTCCATTATTGCCCCCGGACAGTGTGTCCAGCAATCTGCCCCAGTGTGTCCAGCAATCTGCCCCAGTGTGTCCAGCATATTACCCCCAGTGTGTCCAGCAATCTGCCCCAGTATGTCCAGCATTGCCCCCAGACAGTGTGTCCAGCAATCTTCCCCAGTATGTCAAGCATATTGCCCCAGTGTGTCCAGCATTTCCCCCAGACAGTGTGTTCAACAATCTGCCCCAGTATGTCCAGCATTGCCCCCAGACAGTGTGTCCAGCAATCTGCCCCAGTGTGTCCAGCACAGTACCCCCAGTGTGTCCAGCATATTACCCCCAGTGTGTCCAGCAATCTGCCCCAGTATGTCCAGCAATCTGCCCCAGTATGTCCAATTGTCCAGCATTGCCCACAGTGTGTCCAGCAATCTGCCCCAGTGTCCAGCATTGCCCCAGTGTGTCCAGCAATCTGCCCCAGTGTCTCCAGCATTGCCCCAGTGTGTCCAGCATTGCCCCCAGACAGTGTGTCCAGCAATCTGCCCCAGTGTGTCCAGCAATCTGCCCAAGTGTGTCCAGCATATTACCCCCAGTGTGTCCAGCATATTACCCCCAGTTTGTCCAGCAATCTGCCCCAGTGTGTCCAGCATATTACCCCCGGTGTGTCCAGCAATCTGTCCCAGTATGTCCAGCACTGCCCCCAGTGTGCCCAGCAATCTGCCCCAGTATGTCCAATTGTCCAGCATTGCCCCAGTGTGTCCAGCAATCTGCCCCAGTGTCCAGCAATCTGCCCCAGTGTGTCCAGCATTGCCCCCAGTGTGTCCAGCAATCTGCCCCAGTGTGTCCAGCATATTACCCCCAGGTTGTCCAGCAATCTGCCCCAGTGTGTCCAGCATATTACCCCCAGTGTGTCCAGCATATTACCCCCAGGTTGTCCAGCAATCTTCCCCAGTATGTCAAGCATATTGCCCCAGTGTGTCCAGCATTTCCCCCAGACAGTGTGTCCAGCAATCTGCCCCAGTATGTCCAGCATATTGCCCCAGTGTGTCCAGATTTGTCCCCAGACAGTGTGTTGAACAATCTGCCCCAGTATGTCCAGCATATTGCCCCAGAGTGTCCAGCATTGCCCCCAGACAGTGTGTCCAGCAATCTGCCCCATTGTGTCCAGCATATTACCCCCAGTGTGTGCAGCATATTACCCCCAGGTTGTCCAGCACTGCCTCCAGTGTGTCCAGCAATCTGCCCCAGTATGTCCAATTGTCCTGCATTGCCCACAGTGTGTCCATCAATCTGCCCCAGTGTCCAGCATTGCCCCAGTGTGTCCAGCAATCTGCCCCAGTGTCTCCAGCATTGCCCCAGTGTGTCCAGCATTGCCCCCAGACAGTGTGTCCAGCAATCTGCCCCAGTATGTCCAGCACTGCCCCCAGTGTTTCCAGCAATCTGCCCCAGTATGTTCAATTGTCCAGCATTGCCCCAGTGTGTCCAGCAATCTGCCCCAGTGTCTCCAGCATTGCCCCAGTGTGTCCAGCATTGCCCCCAGACAGTGTGTCCAGCAATCTTCCCCAGTGTGTCTAGCAATCTGCCCCAGTGTGTCCAGCATATTACCCCGGTGTCCAGCACTGTACCCAGTGTGTCCAGCAATCTGCTCCAGTATGTCCAATTGTCCAGTATTGCCCCAGTGTGTCCAGCAATCTGCCCCAGTGTGTCCAGCACAGTACCCCCAGTGTGTCCAGCATATTACCCCCAGTGTGTCCAGCAATCTGCCCCAGTATGTCCAGCAATCTGCCCCAGTATGTCCAATTGTCCAGCATTGCCCACAGTGTGTCCAGCAATCTGCCCCAGTGTCCAGCATTGCCCCAGTGTGTCCAGCAATCTGCCCCAGTGTCTCCAGCATTGCCCCAGTGTGTCCAGCATTGCCCCCAGACAGTGTGTCCAGCAATCTGCCCCAGTGTGTCCAGCAATCTGCCCAAGTGTGTCCAGCATATTACCCCCAGTGTGTCCAGCATATTACCCCCAGGTTGTCCAGCAATCTGCCCCAGTGTGTCCAGCATATTACCCCCAGTGTGTCCAGCAATCTGCCCCAGTATGTCCAATTGTTCAGCATTGCCCCAGTGTGTCCAGCAATCTGCCACAGTGTCTCCAGCATTGCCCCAGTGTGTCCAGCATTGCCCCCAGACAGTGTGTCCAGCAATCTTCCCCAGTGTGTCCAGCAATCTGCCCCAGTGTGTCCAGCATATTACCCCGGTGTGTCCAGTATTGCCCCAGTGTGTCCAGCAATCTGCCCCAGTGTGTCCAGCACAGTACCCCCAGTGTGTCCAGCATATTACCCCCAGGTTGTCCAGCAATCTGCCCCAGTGTGTCCAGCATATTACCCCCAGTGTGTCCAGCAATCTGCCCCAGTATGTCCAATTGTTCAGCATTGCCCCAGTGTGTCCAGCAATCTGCCACAGTGTCTCCAGCATTGCCCCAGTGTGTCCAGCATTGCCCCCAGACAGTGTGTCCAGCAATCTTCCCCAGTGTGTCCAGCAATCTGCCCCAGTGTGTCCAGCATATTACCCCGGTGTGTCCAGCACTGCCCCCAGTGTGTCCAGCAATCTGCTCCAGTATGTCCAATTGTCCAGTATTGCCCCAGTGTGTCCAGCAATCTGCCCCAGTGTGTCCAGCACAGTACCCCCAGTGTGTCCAGCATATTACCCCCAGTGTGTCCAGCAATCTGCCCCAGTATGTCCAGCAATCTGCCCCAGTATGTCCAATTGTCCAGCATTGCCCACAGTGTGTCCAGCAATCTGCCCCAGTGTCCAGCATTGCCCCAGTGTGTCCAGCAATCTGCCCGTGTCTCCAGCATTGCCCCAGTGTGTCCAGCATTGCCCCCAGACAGTGTGTCCAGCAATCTGCCCCAGTGTGTCCAGCAATCTGCCCAAGTGTGTCCAGCATATTACCCCCAGTGTGTCCAGCATATTACCCCCAGGTTGTCCAGCAATCTGCCCCAGTGTGTCCAGCATATTACCCCCGGTGTGTCCAGCAATCTGTCCCAGTATGTCCAGCACTGCCCCCAGTGTGCCCAGCAATCTGCCCCAGTATGTCCAATTGTCCAGCATTGCCCCAGTGTGTCCAGCAATCTGCCCCAGTGTCCAGCAATCTGCCCCAGTGTGTCCAGCATTGCCCCAGTGTGTCCAGCATATTACCCCCAGGTTGTCCAGCAATCTGCCCCAGTGTGTCCAGCATATTACCCCCAGTGTGTCCAGCATATTACCCCCAGGTTGTCCAGCAATCTTCCCCAGTATGTCAAGCATATTGCCCCAGTGTGTCCAGCATTTCCCCCAGACAGTGTGTCCAGCAATCTGCCCCAGTATGTCCAGCATATTGCCCCAGTGTGTCCAGATTTGCCCCCAGACAGTGTGTTGAACAATCTGCCCCAGTATGTCCAGCATATTGCCCCAGAGTGTCCAGCATTGCCCCCAGACAGTGTGTCCAGCAATCTGCCCCAGTGTGTCCAGCATATTACCCCCAGTGTGTGCAGCATATTACCCCCAGGTTGTCCAGCACTGCCTCCAGTGTGTCCAGCAATCTGCCCCAGTATGTCCAATTGTCCTGCATTGCCCACAGTGTGTCCATCAATCTGCCCCAGTGTCCAGCATTGCCCCAGTGTGTCCAGCAATCTGCCCCAGTGTCTCCAGCATTGCCCCAGTGTGTCCAGCATTGCCCCCAGACAGTGTGTCCAGCAATCTGCCCCAGTATGTCCAGCACTGCCCCCAGTGTTTCCAGCAATCTACCCCAGTATGTCCAATTGTCCAGCATTTCCCCAGTGTGTCCAGCAATCTGCCCCAGTGTCTCCAGCATTGCCCCAGTGTGTCCAGCATTGCCCCCAGACAGTGTGTCCAGCAATCTTCCCCAGTGTGTCTAGCAATCTGCCCCAGTGTGTCCAGCATATTACCCCGGTGTCCAGCACTGTACCCAGTGTGTCCAGCAATCTGCTCCAGTATGTCCAATTGTCCAGTATTGCCCCAGTGTGTCCAGCAATCTGCCCCAGTGTGTCCAGCACAGTACCCCCAGTGTGTCCAGCATATTACCCCCAGGTTGTCCAGCAATCTGCCCCAGTGTGTCCAGCATATTACCCCCAGTGTGTCCAGCAATCTGCCCCAGTATGTCCAATTGTTCAGCATTGCCCCAGTGTGTCCAGCAATCTGCCACAGTGTCTCCAGCATTGCCCCAGTGTGTCCAGCATTGCCCCCAGACAGTGTGTCCAGCAATCTTCCCCAGTGTGTCCAGCAATCTGCCCCAGTGTGTCCAGCATATTACCCCGGTGTGTCCAGCACTGCCCCCAGTGTGTCCAGCAATCTGCTCCAGTATGTCCAATTGTCCAGTATTGCCCCAGTGTGTCCAGCAATCTGCCCCAGTGTGTCCAGCACAGTACCCCCAGTGTGTCCAGCATATTACCAACAGGTTGTCCAGCAATCTGCCCCAGTGTGTCCAGCATATTACCCCCAGTGTGTCCAGCAATCTGCCCCAGTATCCAGCATTGCCCCAGTGTGTCCAGCAATCTGCCCCAGGGTCTCCAGCATTGCCCCAGTGTGTCCAGCATTGCCCGCAGACAGTGTGTCCAGCAATCTGCCCCAGTGTGTCCAGCAATCTGCCCCAGTATCCAGCATATTACCCCAGTGTGTCCAGCATATTACCACCAGTCTGTCTGAGTCAGACATAAAGAAAAAAAAAGTAAAATCCTCACCTCTCCCATTCCCAGCGCAGGTCCGGTGCACTCAGTGTCTCTCCGGCTCTGCAACGCTCAAGACAGAGAGGCTGAGTGCGCAGTGATGACGTCATCGCACCCTCTGCCCTGAGATGTCGCAGAGTCAGAGGGCGCTGAAGACGCTGCAGCTGCCACAGGAACCAGGCGAGGTGAGTATTAGAAGGGAGGCCCAATGCCAGCACTGGTACCGGGGGGGGGGGGGGAAGCCTGGTCGTGGCGGCTGTCGGCGCCGCCCGAAGATTTAAAGGGCCCGCGTCTCTTTTTTTTTTTTTTCCTTCCTCCTCCTCCTCTCTGGGTCGGGGCCCACCGGGCATTTCACCGGTATCCCGGTGGGCCAGTCCGACCCTGGTTGCACGTTGTATGTTGCATTGTGCGTGTTGCATGGTGCATGTTGTACGTTGCATGGTGCATGTTGTATGTTGCATGGTGCGTGTTGCATGTTGTGTGTTGCATGGTGCATGTTGTATGTTGCATGGTGCATGTTATATGTTGTGCGTTGTATGTTGCATGGTGTATGTTGCATGGTGCATGTTGTATGTACTGTACATGTGTATATGTTTTTTTTAACATTCAACACATTAGCTGGATGATGGGACTACTACTGTCCCATCATTGGCTAATGTGTCACTCACTGTCACTGTAGCAGGCATAGCCCGATGGGACTTGTAGTCCCATCGGATGATGCCTGCACACACCCCCAAAGACCCCCGCTCACACCCAGACAGTCCTGCACACACCTGAACAGTCCCGCACACACCTGAACAGTCCTGCACACACCCGAACAGCCCCGCACACACCTGAACAGTCAGAGGCGTATCTAGGGTTTCTGGCACCTGGGGCAAGAATACATTTTGGTGCCCCCCCCCCAGACATATGTGATTTGCACACTTAGTCATGTACCCACGAGCCGCTCTCCCTAATGCTCTCAATATTCACTGAAAAACTGAGAGAAGCAGAAGAGAAACTCGTTGTCACAGGACCACAAGTATGAAAGTCGCATATGAGTGAAGTGTCCATGTGACAACTACTGGAACCTGCAGAGCTGAATCCTGACATCACAGCTTCTGAATTCTCACAACTAATGCACTGCACACTTTTAGGATTCTCCCTTGCCGGTGGACAGTCATGTCAGCACAAGCATGCGATTTGTATACTTCTGACCACATTCCGACTAGACGTGCACGGCCTCGCTCAGTTCATTTTCATTGACTGAGGCCACACATGTCTAGTCAGCACGTGACCGCATGTATGTAAATCGCCAGCACGAGAGAATCCTGACAGTGTGCAGTGCGCACTGTGAGAAGTCAGAAGTCTGCAGTCACAAAGAATGACTGCAGACTCATCACAAACCGGCTTTAGCGCTCCTGTTAGCGTATCCTTTCTCTTATTAGCGTTCTTGCAGAGCTGTCTCTCGTTTGCGCAAGCGCATACCATTTTCTTTTTCAGCAGCAGCGCCGTTATCTGGTGCGCTTGCTTCCCTCCCCTTTTTGTACGATCGGCGCCTGCGCACACACTTTCTCCTACTCCTTGCCCCACTTCTGTCGGCACGTTTCTACTGCGCCTGCGGCCGCACTCTTCTCACAACGGCGCCATCTTCTTCCGGTCTCCTGGACCTGCCTCTGCCCCACTTCCGTCGACTATATGCAATTACGCATGCGGCTCTCATCATGTTAGTGTTGCCGCGCGGCTCGTCTATTTCCGGGCCATAAGGTCAGCTTTCACTTAAATAGAGCATCTTCCTCTTTCCCTTTCACCTTATCCCTTCAGCGGCAGCGCCTATATCCCTTGTGCCTCTCCTCACTAGGTATGTATATGCGGTCCTTGGGTCCCTATCTCCCCTGCAGTATTCCTGGTGTGATATTTATTGTTTTTCTTTGTTTTTTTGCATCCCTTCTAGTTTTGTCTTCTACCACCATACAGGTAATCTATATCTTTCACTTCCACAGATAGATGTGACCCCATATATGTAGGACACTATCGTGATGATTGGTGGTGTTGGACCTTTTCTTGGCTTTTCCGCTTTCATTTTTCCTCCTGGGACCATTAATTTATAGTATATTATATTTTTTGAGCCATCTACATAGCATTTATTTACGATATTATAGTAGGGTGACTTTATCTGAAATGTCCACATATGTTGTATGCTCTACGCGTTGTTTGTATTTTGTCTTTTTCTTTTTTATTTAGGACATGTTCTTATCCCACTGTTGTAAAGGACTTATGTGATTTAATATGTCCATTTGGCTAAAGATTCCTTTTCTGTTATACACACAACCTGTCTTTATTTTGATATATTTGTAAAGATCTGTATTTATTTTGGTTTATTATTTTGTAGATAAATGCCTTGATAAAGGCTTTTGGGCCCGAAACGTTGGCATCTTGTATGACTGGTTGTGACTTTAATAAATCAACTTTGTTCTTCACTACTTTTTGAATCCTCGGATTAGTCTACTTATATACTGTGATTTTTTTCTGAGAACTCTGCTATACTTGGATTAAGATCCCCCTGACCTTTTTTGAATGGTCATCACAAACCTGGACATCCGATTAAATATCCTAACATAAATAAAAACATGAGAGTTAGTTAGTATCACAAATAACATTTACATCCAGGTACCTTATAGATGACGTCGTCTCTGGAGTCGTTCTCCTTTTCTTCATCTTGTCCAGACCCCATGATGAGTTTTCTCATCCGCAGCCGCCTCTGCAGACTTCCATCTTCTCCGCTCTTTTGCAGAAAATCTCCACATGATGCCCTTAAAGATACAAATGTCATTATAATGCTCCTGAATAAAAAATTGCCCCTCACTATATTGTCTGCACAAAATATGACCCCCACACTGTCCCTCTTATAGTACATACTCTTTACACTAACCTCTCCTTTCCATACCGGCCCCCTCTTCACACTGTCCTCTCACACTGTGTCCCCCTTATAGGGCCCAGTATTTATACTGTACTCTCTCATCACACTCCCCCTCCTTGGTGTACTATCCCCTCCTGGCTGTGCCCTTACACTGTCCCCCCATGCTACGCCCCCACTACTCAGTTTCTATTCTGTGCCCAATCACTTTTCTCCCCCATACGGTCTCCTCACACTATTCCCCTCCCTCCTCATACTGTCTCCTCTCTCTCACATCCCTCCTGTTCACCATACTGTCTCCTCATATATTTATCCCCTCACTTTCTATAATGCCTGCTCACCTGACTCCCCATTGTGTCTGCACACATCCCATCACCCTCACTCCCCGTACTCTGTACACATACATTTTTCACATCGCTTCTCATACTGTGTCCACATACATTCCCCCGTTTCGCTCCTCATACTGTCTGCACCAATCCCCCATACTGTTTCCTCAGATATGCCCCCCCATTCTCCTGTACTGTTTCCTCATATATGCCCATTATTTTCCTCTACCCCACCCCATCATTGCTCTCTTCACCACCTCCATCTTTGCCTTCTCCACCACCATCATTGCTTTCTCCCCCGCCACCCCATAATTTCCCATTCCACCACCTCAATCATTTCCTTCTTTGCCTTTTCCACCATATCCATCATTTTCTCTTCCCCCACCATCCCATCATTGCCCTTTCCACCACCATCATCATTGTCCTTTCCGCCGCCATCACCATACTTGCCCATTCCACCACCTCCATCATTTCCTACCTCCTCACCCCATCATTGCCCATTTCACCTCCATCATTGCCCATTCTACCACCTCCATCATTTCCTCCCCCCACCCCCATCATTGCCCATTCCACCACATCCATCATTTCCTTCTCCCCCTCCATCCCAATTATTGCCCTCTCCCCGTCAGCCCCATCATTGCCCTTCGCCTCTCCTCCCCGTTCACACACACACAAAACCATTTTTGTCTCTCCACATTCATGGAGAATTCATGGCCAAACCTACTTACTCCTACACACGCAGCTGAGCTCCGTACACCTTGCACACATGGCTCCGCACCGTACACCTCGTATACACACGTGGCTCCACTCCATACACCTTGTACACACGCGGCTCTGCTCCGTACACCTCGTACACACGTGGCTCTGCTCTGTACACCTCGTATACACGCGGCTCTGCTCCGTACACCTTGTACACACACGGCTCCGCTTCATACACCTCATAGACACACACGACTCCGCTCCATGCACCTTGCACACACGACTCCGCTCCATACACCTTGCACACACCCAGTTCCGCTCCGTACACCTCATACACACACGGCTCCGCTCCATACACCTTGCACACACCCAGTTCTGCTCCGTACACCTTGTACACACACGGCTCCGCTCCATACACCTTGCACACACCTAGTTCTGCTCCATACACCTCATAGACACACACGACTCCACTCCATACACCTTGCACACACGGCTCCGCTCCGTACACCTCGTACACACACGGCTCCGCTCCATGCACCTTGCACACACCCAGCTCCGCTCCATACACCTCATAGACACACGACTCCGCTCCATACACCTTGCACACACGGCTCCACTCCGTACACCTCATACACACCCAGCTCTGCTCCGTACACCTCATACACACACGGCTCTGCTCCATACACCTTGCACACACCCAGTTCCGCTCCGTACACCTCGTACACACAAAGCTCCGCTCCATACACCTTGCACACACCCAGTTCTGCTCCGTACACCTCATACACACATGGCTCCGCTCCATACACCTTGCACACACCTAGTTCTGCTCCGTACACCTCATACACACATGGCTCCGCTCCATACACCTTGCACACACCTAGTTCCACTCTGTACACCTCGTACATACACGGCTCAGCTCCATACACCTTGCACACACCTAGTTCTGCTCCGTACACCTCATACACACATGGCTCCGCTCCATACACCTTGCACACACCTAGTTCTGCTCCGTACACCTCATACACACACGGCTCCGCTCCATACACCTTGCACACACCTAGTTCCACTCTGTACACCTCGTACACACACGGCTCAGCTCCATACACCTTGCACACACCCAGTTCCGCTCTGTACACCTTGTACACACACGGCTCCGATCCATACACCTTGCACACACCCAGTTCCGCTCTGTACACCTTGTACACACACGGCTCCGATCCATACACCTTGCACACACCTAGTTCCGCTCCATACACCTCGTACACACACGGCTCCGATCCATACACCTTGCACACACGGCTTCCGCTCCGTACACCTCGTACACACACGGCTCTGCTACATCCACACAAACCACTCCTGACCCCTGAGTCCTGCACTACACGGAGGCCCTTGATCATGTGACTCCTGACTCCTCCCCTCCTGTGACCTCATCACAGGTCCTGTGCGCACAGAGCAGCGGCAGCCATAGTTGTGGTGTGCGGCTCTCTGTGGTGGAGGGGCTCTACTGCGGGACAAGTGCAGTCCCACTCGTGATCGCGATTCGACGCGCAGAACTTTCTCTGAGCCGGCTGTCAATTTGACAGCCGGCTCAGAGAACGGGACTATCTCAGTGTGGGGGCGGCAGAATGCCACCGACGAGGAGCCTCCTTGGACCGCCGCATCATCAGGCGGCCCGCTGGCGCCCCCCTGTTGGCTGCGCCCGGGGCACATGCCCCGGCTGCCCCCCACTGGATACGCCACTGTGAACAGTCCTGCACACACCTGAACAGCCCGCAGACCCCGCCTGCACACACATACATGAACACAGTCACCACCAACACTCTTCCCTCCTCCCAAACTGCAGCGTTTCTCATACCGACATCCGCAGCAAAACTGCAGATCTTTTTTACATCTGCGGTTTTGCTGCGGATGTGCACGACTCAATGCAAGTCTATTGGTGCAGAAAAGCTGCAGTTCCGCACAAAAGAAGTGACATGCTGCGGGAAATAAAAGCTGCGTTTCGGTGCGGCATTTTCCGCAGCATGTGCACAAGTCTGCGGCTCCCATAGACTAAGGCCATGTTCACACAGTGCGTTTTTTACCGCGGAACCGCGGCGGTTTTGCCGCTGCGGTTCCGCAGCTGTTTTCCATGCAGGGTACAGTACACTGTACCCTATGGAAAACAGGACACACTGTGCACATGGTCCGGAAATTGTAAAAAAAAAGCCGCGCTGAATAGCTCCCGGAAAAAAGAAGGAGCATGTCACTTCTTTTTCCTGAACTGCAGCGGTTCTGCACCCATAGACCTCCATTGTGAGGTCAAAATCGCAGTAAAACCCGCAGATCAAAAATATATCTGCGGGTTTTACTGCGATTTGATGTGCAGAACCGCTGCAGCAGGAAGTGCGGGGGAGCGGGCGGAAGTGCGTGGGCGGAGTGTGGCTGCCCCCCCGTGCTCCGATCCCGCCCCCCCGTGCTCCGATGCCCCCCCCCCGTGCTCCGATGCCCCCCCCCAGTGCTCCGATGCCCCCCCCGTGCCCTAATTTCCCCCCCTTATACTTACCCGGCCTCCCGGTGTCCGTCCGGCCGTCTTCTCCCTGGGCGCCGCCATCTTGCAAAATGGCGGGCGCATGCGCAGTGCGCCCGCCGAATCTGCCGGCCGGCAGATTCGCTCCAAAGTGCATTTTGATCACTGAGATATAACCTATCTCAGTGATCAAAATAAAAAAATAGTAAATGACACCCCCCCCACTTTGTCACCCCCATTGGTAGGGACAATAAAAAAATTAAGATTTTTTTTTTTTTTTTTTTTCACTAAGGTTAGAATAGGGTTAGGGTTAGGGGTAGGGTTAGGGTTAGGGTTAGGGGTAGGGTTAGGGGTAGGGTTAGGGGTAGGGTTAGGGTTAGGGGTAGGGTTAGGGTTAGGGTTAGGGGTAGGGTTAGGGTTAGGGGTAGGGTTAGGGTTAGGGGTAGGGGTAGGGTTAGGGTATTTTCAGCCATTTTAGCCCTAAAAAGCTTCCTAGGAAACACACAGTAAAAAAACGCATCAAAAAACGCATCAAAAAACGCATCAAAAACGCATCAAAAAAGGACAAAAAAAGGACCTGCGTTTTCTGCCAAGAGCTGCAGTTTTTTAAAAAAACTGTCCTGAAAAAAAAAGGATGGAAATCCTGAACGTGTGAACATACCCTTACATTGGTTGTGCACTACACTGCGGATTTGATGCAATTCCGTGCGGCAAAAAAACGCTGTGGATCTGCAATCAAATCCGCACCGTGTGCACACAGCCATATAATGATTCCTCTCTCCCTGCTAGTTCAGTAGCTTATCTCTAGGTGGCGCCTGTGCTCCCCCGCAGCTCCGCTACTGAGTATATGTGCACGTGCTGATCACCTGAGCTATCACCACATGTGCAGAACAGTAGTACTGAGAGCGACACAGGGGGCACGTGATTTTCCCGCAGCCAATAGCTGCCCGCCCTGGTAGCACTCCCCTCAGCGTCACACCATTGACAGGCAAACATGAGGCCGGTTGGCAGTGACCTTGTGCCGGTTGTAGTTACATTTGTGCCCGCTGCTCCGGAGTTCCCCGCGCCTCTGTGCTGAGCTCTGTCTGCCCGGCATGGAGCTGAGGGAGGCAGTGCCCAGCAGGAAGGCTCGGCTGCTGCCTGGTGGAGGCTGGATGCTGCCGACTTGTATCCTGTGCACTAACGGCTTCTTCTCCAACCTCAGACCCTCGGAGCCCTTTCTTACCCCGTATCTGCTGGGGCCGGACAAGAACCTCACAGAGAGGCAGGTGGGTGCCGGCTCATCCCCCCGTGTAGTGATATTATAGACCCCGGAGACGTGGGCAGAGAGGGGCTCCCCCTGCGTGAGGTGGCGGGGCGGAGAGGGGCACTGTGCGTGGCAGGGTCATACACTGCGTGTGTGCGTGCGTGGCAGGGTCATACACTGCGTGTGCGTGCGTGCGTGGCAGGGTCATACACTGCGTGTGTGCGCGTGCGTGGCAGGGTCATACACTGCGTGTGTGCGCGTGCGTGGCAGGGTCATACACTGCGTGTGCGTGCGTGGCAGGGTCATACACTGCGTGTGCGTGCGTGGCAGGGTCATACACTGCGTGTGCGTGCGTGGCAGGGTCATACACTGCGTGTGCGTGCGTGGCAGGGTCATACACTGCGCGCGTGCGCGGCAGGGTCATACACTGCGTGCGTGGCAGGGTCATACACTGCGTGTGTGCGCGTGCGTGGCAGGGTCATACACTGCGTGTGTGCGCGTGCGTGGCAGGGTCATACACTGCGTGCGTGGCAGGGTCATACACTGCGTGTGTGCGCGTGCGTGGCAGGGTCATACACTGCGTGTGTGCGCGTGCGTGCGTGGCAGGGTCATACACTGCGTGTGTGCGCGTGCGTGGCAGGGTCACGCACTGCGTGCGCGCGTGCGTGGCAGGGTCACGCACTGCGTGCGCGCGTGCGTGGCAGGGTCACGCACTGCGTGCGCGCGTGCGTGGCAGGGTCACGCACTGCGTGCGCGCGTGCGTGGCAGGGTCACGCACTGCGTGCGCGCGTGCGTGGCAGGGTCACGCACTGCGTGCGCGCGTGCGTGGCAGGGTCACGCACTGCGTGCGCGCGTGCGTGGCAGGGTCACGCACTGCGTGCGCGCGCGCGCGGCAGGGTCACGCACTGCGTGCGCGCGCGCGCGGCAGGGTCACGCACTGCGTGCGCGCGCGCGCGCGCGCGGCAGGGTCACGCACTGCGTGCGCGCGCGCGCGGCAGGGTCACGCACTGCGTGCGCGCGCGCGCGGCAGGGTCACGCACTGCGTGCGCGCGCGCGCGGCAGGGTCACGCACTGCGTGCGCGCGCGCGCGGCAGGGTCACGCACTGCGTGCGCGCGCGCGCGGCAGGGTCACGCACTGCGTGCGCGCGCGCGCGGCAGGGTCACGCACTGCGTGCGCGCGCGCGCGGCAGGGTCACGCACTGCGTGCGCGCGCGCGCGGCAGGGTCACGCACTGCGTGCGCGCGCGCGCGGCAGGGTCACGCACTGCGTGCGTGCGCGCGCGGCAGGGTCACGCACTGCGTGCGTGCGTGGCAGGGTCACGCACTGCGTGCGTGGCAGGGTCACACGCTGCGTGTGCGTGGGTGCGTGGCAGGGTCACGCGCTGCGTGTGCGTGCGTGCGTGGCAGGGTCACGCGCTGCGTGTGCGTGCGTGGCAGGGTCACGCGCTGCGTGTGCGTGCGTGGCAGGGTCACGCGCTGCGTGTGCGTGCGTGGCAGGGTCATGCGCTGCGTGGGTGGGTGTGTGTGTGTCAGTGTGGTAATAGGTGTGCTACCATGGTGAAAACCAGAAGTTTCTGGTATTCCCCTTGTGACAGGACCATGACTTTCATCATTGGGGATTGTTGAGTCAGTGATGTGGTGACTCCATGTAACAGAAATGCCTCATTGTGCAGAACGTCGCTGGGTCTTTACCTCTGTGACTTGTGTGCAGGAAACTGCTATAGGAAACTCTCCTGAATGTCACAAGCAGGGGCCGTGTGTAGAGCAGGGGTGTCAAACTGCATTCCTCGAGGGCTGCAAACAGGTCATGTTTTCAGAATTTCCTTGCATTGCACAGGTGATAATTTAATCACCTGCAGAGAATGATTCCAGCACCTTGTGCAATGCTAAGGAAATCTTGAAAACACGCATGGTTTGCGGCCCTCGAGGAATGCAGTTTGACATCCCTGGTGTAGAGGATGTCACCTGTAGTCAGTGGAAGGGGTTACACAAGCTTCCTCCCCTTCCCCTGGTTTTATTGGGCATGTAGGGATGAAATCATCAAGCTGGCAGCTAATGCCATACAATGGGGTCTATAAATTAAATAGCCTTGCTCATTTGCCCCACCCAGGCGCACTCCTCCCCCCCCAATATCCGATGTCAGGTCAGGTATGGCAGCCTAGCCCTTCTAATCCTGGAGCACTGGTCTAGGCAATGAGATCAGTAATCTCCACTCCCCCTTTGTACATACTGTACCTGGCAGAAGATGTGGGTGATTTCTGAACACTCGTATCGGGAGAATTTCGACAACCCTACATAGCCCAACGTACATCTAATATACAGTTGTGCTCAAAAGTTTACATACCCCAGCAGAATTTTTGCTTTTTTGCCCTTTTTTCAGAGAATATGAATGATAACACCAAAACTTTTTCTCCACTCATGGTTAGTGGTTGGGTGAAGCCATTTATTGTCAAGCTTGTTGTCCCCGCCCGCCCGCACCCCTGCGCGCTGTCTCTACAGTCACTCCATCCACGCTGACTGCATTGGTGGAGGAGGGGCCTCGGCCACTTCCTCCACCAATCTGCTTGTGAAGCATCTGACACGATGACGTCATGTCACCAACTGTGTACTGCAGAGAGCCAGCGCATCGGAGACAGAAGCAGAGCGCTGTTGTAACGGGAGAAAGGTGAGTATGTGTTTTGTTTTTTTTTAATTTGTGTATGGGATATTTGGATGGACATGGGGAGGCTATGGTGATCTTATGGACATGGGGAGGCTATGGTGATCTTATGGACATGGGGAGGCTATGGTGATCTTATGGACATGGGGAGGCTATGGGAGTCTTAGGGAGGGCATGTGGATCTTGACATGGGGAGGCTATGGGGATCTTAACATGGACATGGGGAGGCTGTGTGGGCCTCAGATGCTGGCCATGGGGAGGCTGTGTGGGCCTCAGATGCTGGCCATGGGGAGGCTGTGTGGGCCTCAGATGCTGGCCATGGGGAGGCTGTGTGGGCCTCAGATGCTGGCCATGGGGAGGCTGTGTGGGCCTCAGATGCTGGCCATGGGGAGGCTGTGTGGGCCTCAGATGCTGGCCATGGGGAGGCTGTGTGGGCCTCAGATGCTGGCCCTGGGGAGGCTGTGTGGGCCTCAGATGCTGGCCATGGGGAGGCTGTGTGGGCCTCAGATGCTGGCCATGGGGAGGCTGTGTGGGCCTCAGATGCTGGCCATGGGGAGGCTGTGTGGGCCTCAGATGCTGGCCATGGGGAGGCTGTGTGGGCCTCAGATGCTGGCCATGGGGAGGCTGTGTGGGCCTCTGATGCTGGCCCTGGGGAGGCTGTGTGGGCCTTATACATCATATTAAAGGGGCTGTATTCGGGTTCAAATGGTATATATGGGGATGTTGGCATTCTTGGTTCTGCTAAATATTAAGTGATATAATTCAAATTACCGTAATATAATTCATATTAATAGAATTATGTTGATAATAATATTGGTTCGGCCCTCCATAAGTCATTGTCTCTCATGTGGCCCCTCAAGAAAATGAATACTAAGGGGATTGTGGCTGACTCCTGGGTCTACCATGCAATCTCATGGCCGGCTCTGTATAATACCCATTAGTTGCGGTAGACACTTGTTTTGAAGACATGGTTCATAGTATTCAATAAGATGGTATGGAGCCCCTTTTTAAAAAAAAAAATTTCACCAACAGAGGCGAGTATTATAAGGAATAGTGCACCCTTCTGCCATCTTGTACCGCCTTAGGGCCAAGGACTACTAATCTTACAATTTACACTAAATTATTTCAGAAGTTGACAATTTAGATTTTTATGTGAGGTTTTTTTTTTTTTTTAAATTTCTAGGTGTTTAATGAAATTTATCCGGTTTGGACATATTCTTACCTGCTCCTGCTCTTCCCCGTCTTCATCGCCACGGACTATCTCCGATACAAGCCTGTGATTGTCCTCCAGGGGCTCAGTCTGATCATTACCTGGTTCATGCTCCTCTATGCTCAGGGGACTCTGGCTATCCAGTTCCTTGAATTCTTCTATGGTATTTCCACAGCAACAGAGATTGCCTACTATTCGTATATTTACAGCATGGTAGAGCCTAGGGTGTACCAGGAGGTGACTAGCTACTGCCGTACTGCCACATTAACTGGCTTCACAGTAGGTTCTGTTACTGGGCAAGTTCTGGTGTCGGTGGCCCACTGGTCGCTATTCAGTCTAAATGTCATCTCCTTAATCAGTGTATCCATTGCATTTTCTACTGCATGGTTTTTACCAATGCCAAGGAAAAGTCTATTTTTCCACCAAAACCTAATTGATGGCAAAGAAAGCAAGAAAGTCAACTATGAAAAGAAAGGAGACCGACAAAATGGTGACATGGAGTGTGCTGTAGAGGAGATTGAAGCTCATGTACCCCTCAACACTGATGCACACAATATGTGCCAGGTAATTGCCAATTATGATTTGTAAATTGATGGAATTGTAATATGATAGACAAGCGCCGCATCCCACTAGTCCAATGTAACACTTCTGATGCAGGTGCGTACACAGAAGTCCTAGGGCCCCATAACAAAATTCAGAGTGCTATTGATGAATAGGAAGTATGCTTTCGATGAATAAAAAGTATGCACTAAAGTAAATGGCCACCAGGTACTTAGCAGTCTAGCAAAAAGCTTTGAAGAGTAAGAAGTGATTATCCAGTTCATGACGTGGCCATTTTTCCACATTCCTGACCAGGCACTTTTATTCTATTTTTTTTTGTATGTCTTTTTTTCACTTTCTTTTCTTTCTTTACATACCGTATAAACTGAGACACCTAATTTTGCCACGGACAACTGGGTAAGCTTACTGACTCCAGTATAAGCCGGGTATGCATGGTCCCCTCATCCCAGTCTTGGTATGCATGGCTCCCCCATCGCTGTTCTGGTATGCATTGCTCCTTATCCCCTATCCTTGCTTGTATGAATGGTTCCTATTAAAAAACAAAACTATCCTACTCACCTTCCACACGCCCTCACCGCATCTCGTTGGTCCCGGCGCCCTCGCAGCATCTCATTGGTCCCGGCGCCGGGAGCTCTTCCTGTGCCGAGCGATCACGTGTCCCCACTCATTAAGGTAATGAATATTCCCTCCATGCCTATGGGAGTGGAGAAGCGTGCATATTCATTACCTTAAAGAGCTGCCGGGACCAACGAGATGCTACGAGGGTGCACAGGAGGGTGAGTAGGATGTCTTCTTGAAGCCGGCGACTGTGGGTGTCACTGTGTGTGTGGTTTAAGAGAAATGAATATTAATTTCTGTTTAGCAGCAACACAGGCTTTTAGCCACAGCAGCTGGCTCCTGCCTCTGTCACCCGCCAGCTTTCTGGGGCAATTGACTTGTGTATAAGCCGAGGGGGGCGTTTTCAGCACAAAAAAAAAGTACTTAAAAACTTGGCTTATACACGAGTGTATATGGTAACCTCAAAGGACTTCTAAATATATTTGAAAATCTCTTCCCCTTTCCTTAAAAAGAACCAGTCACCCCCAAAATCGAAGGTGAGCTAAGCCCACCGGCATCAGAATGCTGTAGATAAGCCCCCGATGTAACCTGAAAGCTGAGAAAAAGAGGTTAGATTATACTCACCCAGGGGCGGTTCCAATACAATGGGCGTTGCGGTCCAGTCCGGGGCCTCCCATCTTCATAGGATGACGTCCTATTCTGGTCTTCACGCTCCGGCGCAGGCGTACTTTGTCTGCCCTGTTGATGGCAGAGCAAAGTACTGCAGTGCGCAGGCGTCGGGAAAGGTCAGAGAGGCCCTGCGCACTGCAGTACTTTGCTCTGCCCTCAACAGGGCAGACAAAGTAATCCTGTGTTGGAGCCACAGCGTGAAGACAAGAGGATGTCATCTGATGAAGATAGGAGGTGCCAGATTGGACGGGACCGCCCCTGGGTGAGTATAATCTAACCTCTTTTTCTCATCTTTCAGGATGCATCGGGGGCTTATCTACAGCATTACAGAATGCTGTAAATAAGCCCCTGATGCTGGTGGGCTTAGCTCATCTTCGATTTTGGGGATGACAGGTTCCCTTTAACAATTTTATAAATCGGATACATTTTTATTTTTGACAAGGGTATTGCTAGTATCAGCGACTTGGATTGGCAAGGGCTTTTTTAAATTTTTTTTTTTTCTTACTGTTTATCTCTGTATTCCTTATTTTAATTTATTTCACACATTGTGCTCCCCATAAAAGAGCTCAACATTCTAATCCCTTTTTTATATATTTGATTTTCCCTGTAAGTGCTGCTTATTAGCCCAAGTTACAGTGGAAGTTCAGCCTCCTGGCTCAATAGCAGGGCTGAGTGGGTCTCCTTGGACTCGGCATCTCCTGCTCTCTTCCTATACCCAGGGATCATAGCTAACAGCACTTCCCATATACTGCAATAAATGAGACGTTAACAATCTCTGACTTCTCTATGCGGAGTCTGGCCGTGTCTGACTGCAGTCTCCCTACTCCTCCAGCTACTCAATATTGTGCAGCTGCTCTACTATGCAGTTACTTGTTAATACAGGGAGGTCCACATTCTAACGGTTGTCAGATATGAGCAGTCCAGAAGTAGTTAAAAGGATTTCCACACATGACTGCTCTGATTTTAATAATGTCTGATTATTTAAGTAATCTTTGAAATGCATTTTATTAAAAAAAGTTCCCCAGAGATATACATAATTTTATCGGTCGTCCATGACAGCACCACAGAGAGGGGATCCGCCCTTCAGGAACAGGAAATCTACAGATACATAAGGGCGGCACCTTTCCCACGCATCAGTTGGTTTCCTGTTCCTGGAGGACGGGATGCCCTACAGATATCTGTATTTCATGTAAGATACCCAGGCCGGCTGTCCAACTCAGGTAGCGAGGGGGTCTCCCACCTCGGTCAGTGCGGGTCTCTGTAAGCGCCACGGTGGGTCCGAGTAGGGCTCCACGGCAGTGAGCAGAGCAGGTGGAGCGTGGTCCGGAGGATGTCTGTCTCTGGGTGCCAGCGACAGGTGAGTATTCCCTCCCCCCCCCCATCCCCACCTCGGGTCCGTCAGTCTTTCTGGCGCCTCTGCAGCCCCTGCGTCCCGTCGGTCGTCCTGTCCGGGGCACTTGGCGAGGTCGGCCGGCGGTGCCGTGCCTCTGCGTCCCTGTGCGCCGGAAGTGATGCAGCAGGGGGGAGGGGCGGGGCCGGAAGTCGGACGCTGGCCGGCTTCTGCTGCAGACGCAGCTGCGGGCCACGTGCAGCGATGGCAGCGTGAGGGGGGGGGGGGCGGTCAGAGGCTGTGGGGGACTGGCGGTGATCTGCACGGGGAGGGGGCGGAACCCCTGACCACACCCCCCTGCTGACAATCCGGATACGGGGGAAGGGCTATATATAGCCGCACAGAAGGCTGCAGGGTTGCTTGTGAGCCCATCTGCAGCAATGGATGAGCCAGAAGCTCCCGTTGGTCTGCAGGAGCAGGACAGAGCCTTGAAGTCCCATGCAAACCCCCAGCCGAAGACCCGCGGACGCAGGGATCAGCCCAGTCGCAGGACTTCATCTAGAGTAAAGGATCCGGTTCGCTCCCCCAGTAATCCGGGACCTACCTCTGCTGCCTGGGTAAGAGACTTTCGTGAACGTGCCCTGATAGTCTTTTCCTATGTTTAGTTAAATTACATGGGGTTCTTTCCGCTCCCATAGGTGGCGGAAGAGTCTCCCGATTTTACTTTAGACCTTAGAGAAATCATCATTTCAGATTCGTCTACTGCCCCTAGGAAAGAATGTAGTTCAGAAGCCTCCACATCCTATTCAGAAGAGGATTCTATTCGATTTTGCTTCCCGCTAGACCAGATGGACAGGCTGATTTAAATCAGTCAGATCCACCATGGGGTGGCTGACGAAAAACCAGAACTTTCGGCGCAAGACCAAGAGTCTAAGCTAGAAGATCCCTGCCGACAATCCAGAATGCCGCTGCTTTTCTCGCGGACGCGTCCACAGATTCTGCAAGGATGGCAGCTTAGGGCTGCAGGGTTATCGAATGCAGCTCGCAGGGCCCTATGGCTGAAGTGTTGGCCTGGCGACCTTCAGGCCAGATCCCATCTTTGCGCTATTCCTTGCGAAGGAGAATACCTGTTCAGTCTGGTTGTTGACGAACTGCTGGAGAAGGCCGGAGACGAGAAAAAGAAATTTCCCAGTATACCGACCACTTCTTATAGGTGCCCTTTCACAGGGGAAAGGGTTCTTTCGCCGACGGCCGGCCAGGGACCAAGGCAGATGGGACAAGAAAAAAGGTACTGGATTCATGTTTGGAGGTGGGGGACGTCAGGAACCATCCCGTGAGATCAAAAAGCCACCCCAATGACTAGTCGCCCGATGGGAGGTAGACTATCTGCCTTCTACCCAGCCTGGTCCAAAATTTCCAGTAGCAATTGGATTTTGGGAATAATAGCTACGGGTCTACGGCTAGAGTTCTCCTCTATCCCTCATAATTTCTTCAGAATTACCCCTCTCAGGTCCTCTCCAGCAGAACAGGTGGCCCTGGAAATGGAAATTCACGACCTGCTCAGTAAGAAGGTCCTATCAGAGGTTCCGGAAGGAGAATGGGGTAGAGGATTCTACTCTCCTCTGTTCCCAATACGTAAACCAGACGGCTCCTTCAAAACTATTATCAACCTTAGGGCTCTTAAAGGGACTCTGTCACCTGAATTTGGAGGGAACAATCTTCAGCCATAGGGGTGGGGTTTTCGGGTGTTTGATTCACCCTTTCCTTACCCGCTGGCTGTAATATTGGATTGAAGTTCATTCTCTGTCCTCCATAGTACACGCTTGTGCAGGCATGTACTACGGAGGACAGAGAATGAACTTCAATCCAATATTGCAGCCAGCATGCAGCCAGCGGGTAAGGAAAGGGTGAATCAAACACCCGAAAACCCCGCCCCTATGGCTGAAGATTGTTCCCTCCAAATTCAGGTGACAGTCCCTTTAACAATTTTCTGACCATACAACCGTTTAAAATGGAGACTGTTAATACCGCAATAAAATTGCTGTTTAAAAACTGCTTTATGGTGGTGTTGGATTTAAAGGACGCCTATTACCACATCCCCATTTATGCAGGACACCAACGATTCCTGAGGGTAGCAGTCCGGTTAGATTGGGTGGTCAGACATTTCCAGTATAGGGCCCTCCCTTTTGGTATATCGGTCGCCCCCCGGGTATTTACTAAAGTCATGGCCCACCTACATGACATTCTGGTAATCCCCTACCTTGACTATCTCCTTATCGTGGGTAAAACAGCGGATCACTGTTTAGAACAATTACAAAAAGTAATGTCTGCCCTGGAGCGACTGGGATGGTTACTAAATGTCAAAAAGTCCCGGTTACAGTCCATGAAAGTGCAGCGATTTTTTTTTTTTTTTTTTTTTTTTTTTTTTTTTTTTTTTTTTTTTTTTTTTTTGGTTGCCTGACCTTGGATTTCCAGGATCCGGAATGTCGTTTACCTCACACAAAAAATAATCGCCTACACCTTCAAGTACTAAATGCCTCCAAAAACCCCACCATGTCCCTTAGAAAAGCGATGTCTGTTAGGCTCTCTCTCTCGTCCTGCATTCCAGTGGTCCGATGGGCCCAGTATCATACAAGGATACTTCAGGGCGAGGTATTAATATAACCAAAAATTGGGGGGGTCACCTAGATAGTCAGCTGACCTTGTCCCAAAACACTATTGTATCCCTCGAATGGTGGCTAGACCGAAATAACTTATCCATGGGGTCCCCTGGGAATATAACGTAACTCGTATAATCACCTCAGACGCTAGCCCTTCTGGTTGGGGGGCTCACATGGGTGAAATTATAATCCAGGGACTTTGGGATCAGCTTCAGACGGAAATGTCCTCTAACCTGAAGGAGTTAACGGCGGTGGAGCAGGCAGATAAAAGACTTCTTGTCTATCTACAGGGCCGCCACGTGTGGATATTCTCCGACAATCACATCACCGTGGCATATATCAATCAAGGCGGAACCCATTCCAAATCCCCAATGAACGTGGCAGATCGTCTGTTCCAGCTAGCAGAGCAACACTTTCTCTCATTGACGGCTCTTCATATAAGAGGAGCAGAAAATACTACAGCAGATTACTTAAGCCGCAACACCTTGAGGCAGGGAGACTGGTCCCTAAACAACTCCATCTTCAACATTGAGGAAAGGTGGGGTCAGCCGGAGGTAGATCTTTTCGCCACAAAGGAAAACAGAAAAGTGAGACAATTCTGCTCTCTGAACCCCAAAGAAAATCCTCTGTCAGTAGACTCCCTCCTCACAGACTGGAACTTCAGGCTAGCTTCCGCCTTTCCTCCCCTGTCCCTACTTCCTCTGGTGGGTAAAATCGGGAAGGACAAAGCCACAGTTATAGTAATTGCTCCCTTCTGACCCAGAAGGACATGGTTTTCATGCCTCAGGACCATATCAATATCCGACTCGTGAGTCTTGCCAGACATCCCAAATCTATCCCAGGGCCCAGTCTACCATCCTCGGGTGGTTGGCCTTCATCTGACTGCGTGGATTTTGAGTGGTCGCTTTTAAGAGATAGAAGGCCTGATTAACTCTCTGCTGAAGAGCAGAAAAATAATCACCACAAAAGTTTGTCGGGATCTGGAAAAGATTTCTTCAAAACTTCGGGGTAGTAGCTGATCAGTCTACTCCAATAGACTGGATTTTGGAGTTCTTGCAAAAGGGGTTGGATATGGGGTTATCCCCAAATACTCTTAAAGTACAGGTGTCAGCTTTAGGGGCCCTCTTTGGCTGCAACATTTCTGAAAATTACTGGATCAGTAGGTTCATCAAGGCAACAAAACGGTCTAGGCCAATGGTGAAGAATAGGGTCATACCGTGGGACTTAAACTTGGTCCTCTCGGCCATGACTGAAGCCCCATTTGAGCCAATTTCTTCAGCCTCTATTAAAAACCTCTCTCTTAAAGTAGCCTTCCTGGTGGCCCTAACGTCAGCTCATAGTGTAGGTGACATCCAGGCGTTATCCAGGCTTCCCCCTTACATGCAACTTAGGGATGATAGAGTGGTACTTTCCCCTGATCCAGCATATCTTCCTAAAGTAGTGTTCAGATTCCATAGAACACAGGAGATTGTTCTTCCATCTTTCCTCTCTAATCCTACTAATGATAAAGAAAGGAAACTACACACTTTAGACGTAAGAAGATGTATCTAGCAGTGACTGATCCTTGGAAGATAGGATACGAATAGGGCGTTATCTATCAGGGTAGTACGAAAGGTCATAGAGCATCAAAATCTACGCTAGCTAGGTGGATCAGGGAGGCTATTTCGCTGGCATACATCTCAAAGGGCAAGCCGGCGCCTGAAGGTCTAAGAGCGCATTCCACTAGAGCTATGGCTACCTCGTGGGCGGAGAGGTTAGAGGTGTCAATCGACCAAATATGTAAGGCTGCTAGATTAAACCTGGGTGCTTCCTTTCCTCGGACCTCTCTTTTGGTTGCAAGCTGTAGTCCCTCCCTAAACAGTTTACTCTCTGTAATTCTCTCTATGGTGCTGTCATGGACGACCGATAAAGTCTTAGTTACTCACCGGTTAACGGTGTTTTTCGGAGTCCATGACAGCACCCGTACATACCCTCCCGTCTTCTTAAGTTCTGGGTGTACACCTCTTCCCTTTTTTTATATAGTCCACTCGTGAATAGTTAGCAGTAGTATCATTGTATATAAATTGTGCTGTTAACCTTGGTGGTCTTCTTGTGCTCTGTAAACCAACTGATGCGTGGGAGAGGTGCCGCCCTTATGTATCTGTAGGTTTCCTGTTCCTGAAGGGCGGATCCCCTCTCTGTGGTGCTGTCATGGACTCAGAAAAACACCGTTAACCGGTGAGTAACTAAGACTTTTATAACTTTATTGCCACTGTACCATCGAGAAATGGGAAGTGGAAAAACGAAAAAGCGGATTCCTTTATGACTAGAGTGATATTGTGTTGCTTTGCTTTTCTTCTGTTTATCTTTTTGATCCATTATTTTTACGTTTTAGGGGAAAAAAAAATTTGCTTTTCAAGTGATATGTTAAGAATGTTAAGATAATAGATATAACCACACAACCATCCAGGCCCCATTGGCCAAATCACAATACTTTGATAATCCACAGTAATGTAAATGCTGTGAACTTGATGGAACCTGTCACCAGGTTTGGCCGATACAAGTTACGGCCACCGCCTTTCAGGGCTTGTCTACAGCATTCTATAATACTGTATATAAGCCACTGATCTGACCTGCAAGAGAAGAAAAATAACTTTTACTCCCTTGAAAGGCGGTCCGGTTCGATGGGTGTCGCTGGTCCTGTTCCGGCACCACCCATGTTCTTGCGATGGCGTCCTCCGGCTTGCTTCATGGCTCCCTGGCATAGCGCTCCTGCGCAGGCGTACTTATCTTCCCTGTTGAGGGCAGAGCAAAGTACGGCAATGCGCAGGCACTTGGAAAGGTCAGAGCGGCCCAGCACCTGCTCACTGCAGGAATCTGCTCTGCCCTCAACCGGGCAGATCAGTACGCCTGCGTAGGAGCACGATGCCAGGGAGCCATGAAGCAATCAGTAGGGTGGTATCGCAAGAAGATGGGGAGACGCCGGACCAAGACCTGCAACAACCATCGGACCGGACCGCCCTGCAGGTGAGAATAATATAACTTCTTTCCAGTTGCCCACCTGACAGCACCATTGGAGGACGTCCTTCTTACCCTTAGTGGGATAGGAACAACAAGCGCTTAAAAGGACCCTCCCCACTCCACCCACCAGTGTTTTTCTTGTCCCACTATGGATAGGAACGACAAGCGTATCCTCAGACGGTGCTGGCAGATGGTGGAGATCGGGGGGCCCAGCCTTTCCCTTCCCCACCGCAAGCTTCTGCTACCTGCCATGGGGGGTCCCTCAGCCTCCCCAGTGTAGCGGTGCTCCTGGGGGTCGGGTCCGCTTCCTCCTAACCAGAGGCTCTTCGGTCCAGGCGCCTGTCTACTGGGGGGTGTGCGCAGCGGCCGCCTCCAACACGGCGGCCAATTCCAGCATGTGGCCGCTTCCATCCGCGGCAGATTGCTCTCAGCACGGCTGCCGCTTCCATCCGGGTCCAGCGGCCGCATCACTTCCGGCCGTGATGAGCGCTGGACAACAGGATGCCAGCGGCAGCGCCGGCCTCAGGAGAAGCCTATCAGCACGGTCAGGCTGCATGGCGCGGTGAGGAAGGCAGGATCAACCAGGTAAAGATACATATATAAATGTGATATGGGGATCTATTGCCGCCGGCCATCCTGATAAGGAGCACCCGGCTAGTGTGCCTTCATATGGAGGAGACAGGCAGACCTGAGGGCCCAGAGCAAACACAGGGGCACGTGAGTAGGCTAGTCAAAGCCATACCACAATGCTTCTTATGTATCTCCCTATTTGCATGAAGGTAAAAAATGGAATCTCTGTATATTTTAGGGAGAGCCTCCCACCCCTGCACCTAAATAGAAAAAATCTGGGAAGAATAAATGTCCCATTTGTGCGGCTAGATTTCCTGAGAACTGGCGGAAGCCGCTCTGCAAATCATGCACATCTAAAATCGTCGGCGAAGAACAGACTTCATTGTTAACGCGGATAAGACCGAGAGAGTCCAGTCCTTCTGACGAAGAAAATACGGAGCAGTTGGATCAAGAGGAAAGAGAAGAGCCATTAGGAAGAGGAAAGAAATTCCTTTTCTCGGCGGCAGATACGGATGAGCTCCTACATGCAGTGCGTAACACCATGCAGTTACAGGACACTCCAGAGGAAACCTCGATTCAAGATGAAATGTTTGGCGGTTTGCATGCCCAAGTCACAAAAGTTTTTCCAGTTAACAATCCTATCCGTTCCATGATATTAGGAATGGCAGGAAGCGCAGAAAAGACTGGTGGTGCCTAGAAACTTTAGACTCCGTTTACCTTATAATCCAGAGGATATAAAGGTTTGGGATGAAATTCCCAAAATACTCGTAGATGTGCCATTAGCAAAAGTGGCAAAGAAGACTTCGATTCCGTTTGAGGACTCCTCCGCGTTAAAAGATGCAATGGATCGCAAAGCGGATGGACTGCTTAGGAGAACTTGGGAATCCTCGGCGGCAATAATCTGGGCCAATATAGCGGCAACCTCGGTAGCCCGGTCCATGCACCTATGGAGGGACGATTTAGAGAAACATCTCAGGGCTAAAACCTCCCAGAGATGTTGTTCTTAAATCCCTTCCATTACTAAAACTCGCAACAGGTTTTATGGCAGACGCTTCAGCGGAATCTGTACGATTTGCCGCCAGAAGCGAATGTTTGTCCAATGCTGCCAGAAGAGCGATCTGGCTAAAAACTTGGTCAGGGGATAATTCAATCGAAGAATAAGCTTTGTAGAATCCCATTCTCAGGGAGTAAAGTGTTTGGGCCTATTCTAGACGACATATTAGAAAAAGCCTCAGACAAAAAGAAAGGGTTCCCTGAGGAAAACACAAAGTACCAGCCCTTTTGTAGATCCCGTCCTAGTAAGAAGACAGATTATAGGGGGAAAGGGAAGTCTGGGAGATGGTCTTATCCCAAGGGTGGAAAAGCTAGAGACTCCATCTTCCCAGGTTCAGGAAAGCCGAATAAATGACATCAAAGTGGGAGGTCTGTTACAAAGATTTCTAGGGGGTTGGCAGAAAATATCCAAAAGCCCATGGATTCTGCAGGTGATTGCTTAAGGTTACAAACTAGAGTTCCAGAAAGGTTCATAGTAACCAGAGCCTATCCCCTCTTAGACTCCCCTTTGTGGTCAGACATCCAGGAGTTGTTGGAAGTAGAAGCAATCGTCACAGTACCCATCTCAGAAAGGGGCAGAGGCCATTATTCTCACCCATTTTCAATAAAAAAAAAAAAAACTATCGGGCGACTCCCGAATGATTATAAATCTAAAACCTCTGAACAGGTGGATCAGGTACAGGAGATTCCGGATGGAATCTATAAGGTTCACAATACCTCTAATAAAGACATGGTGATGTGCACCTTGGATCTAAAAAGTGCATACTACCATGTCCCAATACACGCTTCCTATCAGAAATTCCTAAGACTCGCCCTGGTGAACAAGGGAGTGATATATCATTTTCAATTCAATTGCCTACCCTTCGGCCTAACTTCGGCTCCCAGGGTATTTACCAAACTGATATCAGAGGTAGTAGCCTACTTAACCCTGCTGTTCTGTTCGGTCTGGGGAGACCTATTTTGAACTTTGGTATTTTTTGGGGTGTTCAAGATGCGGTTCTGAAACTTGTGGTTGGTTGACTTAAATGAGGATGGGTCGGTCGGCCACGGGTTTCAGAGCCGCATCTTGAATATTTTAAAGAATATTGAAGTTCAAAGTCGGTCATTTTTGACCAACAGAACAGCAGGGTTAAGAAACCAAAATATTGCCATAGTACCATACTTGGACGACTTTCTGATAATGGTGAGATCAGAGATACTCCTCGATCGACTGCAGATTCACACTCTCCATTCTACAGGATCTGGGGTGGATTGTGAATTGAGAGAAATCATGCCTAATCCCAAATTCCAGAACAAAATTTTTGCGGGTCGTACTAGACTCCAACTCCAGAACATCTTTTTTGCCGGAAGAAAGACAAGTCATTAATAGAGAGCGTACATCAGTTCAGGAAAAGCACTTCCTCCATAAGGGAAGCAATGAGGGTGCTAGGCTTCATGTCTGCCTGTATTCCCTGTGTGAAGTGGAGCCAATTTCACTCTCGGGGCTTACAGAAGGAGATCCTGAAATCTTGGAACAGGAGGCAAGATTCTCTGGAAAAGATAATTCTTTCTCCTTCAGGGAAGAAATCTCTAACCTGGTGGACCATACCGGAGAGCCTGAAAGTGGGAGTTCCATGGATCCTCTATCCCTGTGTCACCGTTACCACGGACGCCAGTCAGTTCGGATGGGGCGGACATATAGGAAGGATATACTACCAGGGGAAGTGGAATCCAGAGATGTCAGCCAAATCATCAAATTACAGGTAACTGTATGCAATCTGGAAAGTTCTATACCAGGCCAAGTCAGAGACTGTCAGAAGTCTGTCCGACAATGTGACAGAGGTGGCGTTTTTAAGGCACCAAGGATGTCCGAGACATCCATCTCTACAGCACCTAGCGGACCAGATTTTCAGAAAAATCAGTCAATCTCGGCAGTTCACCTGGAGGGTGCCAAAAATCAAGTGGCAGATTTTTAAAGCAGAACACCAGTAGATCCTAGAGAGTGGGAATTGAATCCAGAAGTGTTCAGCAGTCTGTGCCAGCAGTGGGGAACGCCTCAAGTGGATCTTTTTGCCACCAGGTCAAATGCAAAGACCAGAGCATTTTTTTTCTCTCAATCCCCTAGATGGGACAGTAGGAGTCGATGCCTTATCTCAACATAGGGGAGAAAGTCTTCTGTACGCATTTCCACCTCTTCCACTGATCCCGAATACACTCCGGAAGATACAAGACGAAAGAGCAACAGTAATCCTGGTGGTTCCCTTTTGGCCGAAAAGGAGCTGGTTCTTGCTACTATCCAGAATGTCGACAGAAAAAACGATACTCCTACCGAAGAGGCAGGACCTTCCATTCCAAGGTCTGGTAATCCACAGCAATCCAGACTCACTACAGCTATCTGCCTGGATCCTGAATGGCTGACTCTAAGATCCAGAGGCCTTTCAGAAGATGTGATCACTACACTCCAGGCAAGCAGAAAGCCGGTAACCTTGGCAATCTATAACAAGATCTGGAAGCGGTATTGTTCTTTTTTTAGAAGTCCCTGTGGATACTTCAAATCCGGACATTCCTAGAATCCTCGACTTTCTACAACTTGGTTTTAAAAAAGGCCTCCGGCCTAGTACTTTAAAAGTACAAATTGCGGCCCTTAGTGTCTTTTTTGATTCACCATTAGCCTCCCATCCTTGGATAGCAAGATTCTCTAGAGCCACTCAAAGAATAAGACCTCTTGTGAGGAAATCATCTCCTCCTTGGGACCTAAATTTGGTCCTTAATGCTCTATGTAGAGCACCATACCTTTTGTCAGAGGACATGAACATAGCCAATCTCTCCTTCAATACAGCCTTTCTAGTGGCCATCACGTCAGCTAAGAGGTTAGGGGAAATGCAGGATCTATCCATACAGGATCCATACCTTCAGATCTTTGACGACAGAATAGTCTTAAGACTTAACCCAGCCTTTCTCCCCAAGGTAGTTTCATGCACAAACCTAAACCAAGAAGTAATTCTTCCCTCGTTCTGCCAACACCATAGAAACTCGAAGGAAGGGGTCTATCATAACCTTGACGTAAGAGAGACGGTTTTAAAATACCTGGGGGCGATGGAATGTTGGAGACCAGACACTAACCTATTCATACAGTACAGGGGACCAAATAAAGGTTCAGGCAGCAAAATCAACCATTGCAGGGTGGATTAAATCTTCTGTAAATCAAGCGTATCCAGTCCAGGGGAAGGATCCCCCAGATATCCTTAGAGCCCACTCAACCCGAGCTGTTGCCACATCTTGGGCAGAGAAGGGGGGAGCTTCTGCAGAACAGATCTGTAGGGTGGCAACTTGGACTAGTCTTTCTACCTTTGCCAAACACTACAAACTAGATGTCTCATCAGAGCAGTTAGCTTTTGGTAGAAACGTATTACATGCAGTAGTCCCACCCTAGGTTACCATTCTTTGCAATTCCTCCAATGGTGCTGTCAGGTGGTGAACTGTAAAACGCTAATTTCCAGAAATCCATCCTGACCGCACTACTAGTTCCCTCCCACTGCAAGTTTGTAGATAGATTAATGTGATGTAACATTGGTGTGAATTAATAAACTTTTTTTTTCATCCATCCAGATGTGGTACTTGGAAAATCACTGGTTCCTTTTAACAGCTTGTTGTTCCTGTCCCACTAAGGGTAAGAAGGACGTCCTCCAATGGTGCTGTCAGGATGGATTCCTGGAAATACAATCACCGGTAGGTCTAATTACCATTCTTTCTTTTCTTGCGGGTCGGATCGGCGACTTATCTACAGCATTATAGGATGCTGTATATAAGCCCTGAAAACGGGTGGCCGTAACTTGTATCAGCCAAACCTGGTGACAGGTTTGTTTTAATCATTTATGGAATGTGTCTAATCCGATTTGTCGCCAGGAATTTTTCGGTTTCCAATTTACATTTGAGTTCAGATGCCCATGAACAATGTATGCTGTGAACGGTGTAAAGGCAGCCTGTGTGCATGAGACAATACTTGGTCTGACAGTTGTACCTCCAGCTGCTGACGCCAGTACTGCGTCTGATCAGTCATTCTCTGCTGACAAAGTCCTGCCACACAGTGCTTCATCACCTGCTTGTTTTTCCTCAATATCCACCTTCACCCTCCCCCCCACCCCCCCCCCCTTCTTTGATTGACAGGTCTGGCTTCCTAGAGCCAGATAAGTGAGGAGATAGATGGAAACCAAGCAGGTGGGAAGGTGTATACAACCCCTGGCAAAAGTTATGGAATCACCGGCCTTGGAGGATGTTAATTCAGTTGTTTTAATTTTGTAGAAAAAAAAAGCAGAGCACAGACATGGCACAAAGCTAAAGTCATTTCAAATGGCAACTTTCTGGCTTTAAGAAACACTAAAAGAAATCAATAACAAAAAATGTGGTAGTCAGTAATGGTTACTTTTTTTTAACTAAGCATAGGGAAAAAATTATGGAATCGCTCAATTCTGAGGAAAAAATTATGGAATCATGAAAAACAAACAAAAAAACACTCCAAAACATGCTAGTATTTTGTTGCACCACCTCTGGCTTTTATAACAGCTTGCAGTTCGTGATGAGCGAATATACCGTATATACTCGAGTATAAGCCGACCCGAGTATAAGCCGACCCCCCTAATTTTGCCACAAAAAACTGGGAAAACTTATTGACTCGAGTATAAGCCTAGGGTGGAAATGCAGCATTTACCGGTGAATTTCAAAAATAAAAATAGATCATTATTTCCCCATAGCTGTGCCATACAGTGCTCTGCACCGTTCATATTTCCCCATAGCTGTGCCATACAGTGCTCTGCACCGTTCATTGTGCCCCATAGATGTGCCATATACGGTGCTCTGCACCGTTCACTGTGCCCCATAGATGTGCCCATATACGGTGCTCTGCACCGTTCACTGTGCCCCATAGATGTGCCATATACGGTGCTCTGCACCGTTCACTGTGCCCCATAGATGTGCCATATACGGTGCTCTGCACCGTTCACTGTGCCCCATAGATGTGCCATATACGGTGCTCTGCACCGTGCACTGTGCCCCATAGATGTGCCATATACGGTGCTCTGCACCGTTCACTGTGCCCCATAGATGTGCCATATACGGTGCTCTGCACCGTTCACTGTGCCCCATAGATGTGCCATATACGGTGCTCTGCACCGTTCACTGTGCCCCATAGATGTGCCATATACGGTGCTCTGCACCGTTCACTGTGCCCCATAGATGTGCCATATACGGTGCTCTGCACCGTTCACTGTGCCCCATAGATGCTCCACATAAATCTCTGCCGCCGCTGCTGCTGCTGCAATAAAAAAAAAAAACACATACTCACCTCCCTTGATTGCAGCTCCCGGCGTCTCGTTCCGGCGCCTCCATCTTCCCGGCGTCTCTGCACTGACTGATCAGGCAGAGGGCGCCGCGCACACTATGTGCGTCATCGCGCCCTCTGCCTGAACAGTCAGAGCGCAGACGCCGGGAAGATGGAGGCGCCGGCCGGGAAGATGGAGCGACGCCCGGCGGCTGGAACGAGGACAGGTGAATATGCTATACTTACCTAGTCCTGGCGATCCTCGCGCTGTCCCTCTGCCTGGTCTTCGGTGCCGCAGCTTCTTTCTCTATCAGCGGTCACCGGCAGCGCTGATTAGAGGAATGAATAGGCGGCTCCACCCCTATGGGAGGTGGAGCCGCTTATTCATTTCTGTAATGAGCGGTCCCACGTGACCGCTGAAGAGGGGAAGAAGCTGCAGCACAGAAGACCGTGGGACGGCAGGGACAGCGCGAGGATCGCTGGGACTAGGTAAGTATACCTCAGCGCCCTCTCCCCCTCACCCGCCGACCCTGCCACCCACCTTGACTCGAGTATAAGCTGAGAGGGGCACTTTCAGCCCAAAATTTTGGGCTGAAAATCTCGGCTTATACTCGAGTATATACGGTACTTGTTGCTCGAGATTTCCCGAGCACGCTCGGGGGTCCTCCGAGTATTTTTTTTTTTAGTGCTCGGAGATTTAGTTTTTATCGCCGCAGCTGAATGATTTACATCTGTTAGCCAGCTTAATTACATGTGGGGATTACCTAGCAACCAGGCAACCCCCACATGTACTTATGCTGGCTAACAGATGTAAATCATTCAGCTGAGGTATTGAAAACTAAATCCCCGAGCACTAAAAAATACTGAGGACACCCGAGCATGCTCGGGAAATCTCGAGTAACGAGTATATTCACTCATCACTACTTGCAGTCTCTGAGGCATGGACGTAATGAGTGTCAAAACAGTACTCTTCATCAATCTGGCTCCAACTTTCTCTGATTGCTGTTGCCAGACCAGCTTTGCTGGTTGGAGCCTTGTCATGGACCATTTTCTTCAAATTCCACCAAAGATTTTCAATTGGATTGAGATCCGGACTATTTGCAGGCCATGACATTGACCTTATGTGTCTTTTTTCAAGGAATGTTTTTGCTCTATGGCAGGATGCATTATCATCTTGAAAAATGATTTCATCATCCCCAAACAACCTTTCAATTGATGGGATAAGAAAAATGTCCAAAATATCAACATAAACTTGTGCATTTATTGAAGACTAGATGGTGGCCCTATTCTAACGCATCGGGTATTCTAGAATCTGTATGTAGTTTATTAATGAAGTTTTCAGAATAATGCAATTTACACACAGGATACGGCTGGCCGCGACCAATTAGCGAAGCGTGGTTCAAATTGCCACGTAGTATATTGCCCAGTCACGTAGTATATAGCACAGCCCACATAATGTATAGCACAGAGATGTAGTATATACCACAGCCCATGCAGTATCCAACACAGCCCACGTAGTATATAGCAATGTGGGCACCATATCCCTGTTAAAAAAAAATAAATAAATAAATAAATAAAATGAAAAGGTTATATACTCGCCCCCCGGATCCAGCCGAGGCGTTTACCGATGCTCCGGTCCCAAGAGTGCACTGCGGTCTCGCGAGACCGTTACGTCAACATCTTGCGAGACTGCAATGCATGGACCAGTCACCGGAGTGTCGCGAGGTGCGGGAAAAGCCTCTGCTGGATTCGGGGGGCCAACGGAGGGGGGAGTATAAAACTTTTTTTTTTTTTTTTTTTCTTTTTAACATTAGATCTTTTTACTATTGATGCTGCCTATGCAGTTGGTCACACAGGGTTAATAGCAGCGTTAACGGAGTGCGCTATAACGCGGTCCGCTAACGCTGCCATTAACCTTTTGGTGAGCGCTGACTGGAGGGGATTATGGAGCGGGCACTGACTGCTGGGAGTAAGGAGCCGCCATTTTACCGCCGGACTGTGCCCGTTGCTGATTGGTCACGGCAAAACGGCCGATCAGCGACTTGGGATTTCTGTGACAGACAGAAAGACAGATGTGACCCTTAGACAATTATATAGTAGATGTAATGACGGCCATCTCCCCAGTACCTTTACCTGACATGCAGCCCCATATCAATGACTGTGGAAATTGCATGTTCTCTTCAGCCAGTCATCTTTATAAATCTCATTGGAACGGCACCAAACAAAAGTTCCAGCATCATCACCTTGCCCAATGCAGATTTGTGATTCACTGAATGACTTTCATCCAGTCATCCACAGTCCACAATTACTTTTCCTTAGCCCATTGTAACCTTGTTTTTTTTTCTGTTTAGGTGCTAATGATGGCTTTCGTTTAGCTTTTCTGTATGTAAATCCCATTTCCTTTAGGCAGTTTCTTACAGTTCGGTCACAGACGTTGACTCCAGTTTCCACCCATTCTTTCCTCATTTGTTTTGTTGTGCATTTCCTGTTTTGGAGATGTATTGCTTTAAGTTTCTGGTCTTGACGCTTTGATGTCTTCCTTTGGTCTACCGGTATGTTTGCCTTTAACAACCTTCCCATGTTGTTTGTATTTGGTCCAGATTTTAGACACAGATGACTGTGAACAACCAACATCTTTTGCAACATTGCGTGTTGATTTACGCTCTTAAGAGTTTGATAATCCTCTCCTTTGTTTCAATTGACATCTCTAGTGTTGGAGCCATGATTCATGTCAGTCCACTTGGTTCAACAGCTCTCCAAGGTGTGATCACTCCGTTTTAGATGCAGACTAACGAGCAGATCTAATTTGATTCAGGTGTTATTTTTGGGTATGAAAATTTACAGGGTGATTGCATAATTTTTTCCCTCAGAATTGAGTGGCTCCATAATTTTTCCCCTATGCTTGGTTAAAAAAAAGTAACCATTACTGACTACCACATTTTTTTTGTTCTTGATTTTTTTTTTTGTGTTTCTTAAAGGGAAGGTACCGCATTTGTAGATCATTAATAAATCACTGTAATGTAGCATAACATGCTGTTATAACCAAGTTTTAAATGCATGTGAAAGATATTTCGTGTGTTATGAGTTTAAAGAAGGCACTGGGGGCTGACATCTTGTGTTATCAGCAGTAGCACGACGCTATCAGTGTCATAATACGGCACCCCATGGACATAGGAGATAATAGAGATGGGGTCAGCGGCGGTCTATTATCTCCTATCTCTAACATTGCAGCCGCATTAGCAGTGAACTGGGCACGCCTCTGTGGGCTGCACAATTCACTGCTGTAGGTGTGACTGGCCGCCATTTTATTATAGCCCAGTGCTATCTGCTGAGCTCCACTTACTCCATCACAGGACAGAAGCGCTCACTGGAGCCGAAGAGTGGGGAGTGCAGGTGATTTACCGCCGTACTCCAGGCACTGCACTGTTCCTCCTGAGCAGACATCCTCTGCTCCAGCTCACACGCTGCCCTGTGTCCTTCTCCTGCTCTGTCTCCGCCTCCCCACTCACACACAGTCCCAGTGATCTCCAGTAGCTGCACTCAGCCTGCAGAGAGAGGGAGGCGACACCTGGAGAGAGAGAGGACAGCTGACAGGACAGGGATTAAGGTGGGGGAAGGGGAGATGACAAGAATATTATTCACAAAATGGGAGAGAAGTAGCATGCACACAGCAGGGATCATATATCCTTCCCCCATATATCTCTTCTGTGATCTCCCATAGTTCAGCACACTGCTGTCCTGAAATACTCTGTGCTGCAGTCACCCTGTTCCTTCCCCCATATATCTCCCTTCGTGACCCTGGAGGTGACTCTCTCCCCATGGGTGCGGTCTCTCTCCCCATGTGTGCTCTCCATCCCCCTGTGCCTGTTCGCTCTCGCTCCTATGCACTCCTCTCCCCCTGAAATGTCTCTCTCCCCATGGATCGCTCTCCCTCCTATGCACTCCTCTCCCCATGAAATGTCTCTCTCCCCATGGATCGCTCTCCCTCCTATGCACTCCTCTCCCCCTGCATGTCTCTCCCCATTGGTCGCTCTCACTCCTCTCCCCCCCCTGCATGTCTCTCCCCATGGGTCGCTCTCACTCCTATGGAATCCTCTCCCCCTGCATGTCTCACTCCCCATAGGTCGCTCTCCCTCCTATGCACTCCTCTCCCCCTGCATTTCTTTCCCCATTGCACACACAGCTCAGTGCGTGCGATAACAGGAGCTTCGGGAGTCATGCTGACAGATGTCAGCGCGATTCCGTAGCTATGACCTGCGGTAAAAAAAGCAGGAACGGAGCAATGAGACTACTGCTCCCATTGGGCCATGTCTGATGGGAGAGTAGTATCATCTGCCGATACCTGTGCTCAGTTTAAAAAAAAAAAAAAAAAAAAGTTACATTACATACACATTCATATAAAAATAAAAAAAACATTATACTCACGGCGGCACAGTGATCCACCTCCTGTCAGTGTATCGTCGGCTGTCTTTGAGAGTAGTCATATTACTGATGTGACTGCTCTCAAAGTAATCAGGATCGTCGTGGGACATTATGGATTATCTTCTCGGCGGGCAGGTGAGGAATATTTGTGGTTTATTTTATTTTTGTTGCAGGAGACGAGGGATTCGGGGATTATGCGTTTGGTACATATGGTTTTATTAAGATTAAGAAAGGGACTTTATTCTGGCTATGTCTTTTACAATACAACTATGGGGGGGGGGGGCGCAATATCCATGGCCCCTTCCTAGGCTATTATCCCGCAGCTGTTTGCATAGCCTTTGCTGGTTATTATAGGGGGACCCCACGTAATTTTGTTTGGGGTCCCCCATTTTAATAGCCAGTAAAGGCTAAGTATACAGTTGTGAGCGTGTCAGCGTGCGCACACTCCCCCTATAGACTAGCTCTCCTGAAATACTCTGTGCTCCCTCCACTGTATATCTCTGTGACCCCCCCCCATAGATCAGCACACTACCATATGGATCACGCATAATGCCGCCATATCTATTTATCACATAATACTCCCATAAAGGCCACACATTATACCGCCATATATATTTATTACTTAATATTGCCATATAGATCACACATGATGCCGGCATATATATTTTTTACATAGTACTGTCATATAGACCACACTTGATACGGACAAGTATTATGTGAGATCTGTATTATGGCATTATGTGTGATCTATATGACTGTATTATGTGCGATCTGAATGGTGGTATTATGTTTGATCAGTATGGCATTATTATGTGAGAATTATATGGTGGTTTTATGTGTGATCTACATGGTGTGGTGTGTGTGTGTGTGTGATCTATAGACCTGTATTATGTGTGATCTATATGGCGGTATAATACGAGACCACTACGGCGGTATGTGTGATCTATATGATGGTATTATATGAGAACTATATGGCGCCGTTGTGTGATCTATATGCCGGTATTATGTGAGAACTATATGATGTTTATAGCCTAGGAACGGGTTAATGCCCATGGATCTTCCCAGGCTTTGAATATCAGCCCGCAGCAGAATATTTAGCTTTTACTGGCTATTAAAATAGGGGACCCCCCCCCCCCCATAAAAAAAAAGACGTGGGGTTCCCCTATAATTAATAATCAGAAAAGGCTATGCAGACCGCTGCAGGCTGATATTAATAGCATAAGAAGGGGACATGGATATTGCCCTTCCCCAGCTACAGACACCAGCTCAAAGCCACCCCTGAAATGGCGCATCTCTAAGATGCTCCAATTCCAGCACTTAGCCTCTCTCTTCCCACTACCCTGTAGAGGTGTCATATGGGTAATATTTGTGGAGTTTTGAGGTCCTGTTTCCTGTTCAACTCACATTCCCCTTGAGAAAGCGATGCAGTAGACACGCGAAACGCGCGTCGGGATTTAACTTCACCTGGCCTAGGGTCCTTTCTTGCATTGTCCGTGGTAAGTTCACAAACCCTCCTGTTTTTCGTTATGTCCATTTCATTGTACAACACTGGGAGTGGTGGTCTTACCACTTTATTACATATATAGGCACTTGCACTTTATACTTTATACTCTATGCTGCATGGGCAATTTGCAACTATGGACTCCCTGGGCCTCTCTGTTTTTGTCCTGCTCTGGTTTTATCATGTGTTATTTTGATGTATGGTTACTGTTTTTGTACACTACTTTTGGATACTAATAAAACTATTAATTTTGTTACTATATATGCCTGCCTGCTCCCTTTCCCTCCTTTATTCCCAGCATTTATAGCATGCAACTCCGCAGCAAAACCACAGATTTTTAAACCTGCAGTTTTGCTGTGGATTTGCCTGACTCCATGGTAGTCAATGGGTGCAGAAACGCTGCAGATCCGCAAAAAGAATTGACATGCTGTGGAAAATAAAACCCTGAAAATGCGCATGTATTTTTCCACAGCATGTGCACAACAATTCTCAATTTCCCATTGACTAACATTGGTTGTGCACTACACTGCGGATTTGATGCAATTCCGCGCATCCAAAAACGCTGCGGAAACGCATCAAAATAATCCAAGTGTCTCTTCCCTGCTATTCCATGTGTATCTCCCCATCATGCTCCATATGTCTCACTCATCATACTACATGTCTCTTCCTCTCTCCCATCAGTCTCTCTCAGCCATACCAATGTATCTCTCCCCTCCCTCCACAATGCCTGGCTATTCACTGCAGACCTGGATCTCCTTATCTTACTGAGTCACAGACAGCTCTGCTCAGATAATGCTGCTCCATACACACACACACCACGCATGTCTTCACTCTTCCTGCAGTCCACCATGCTGCTGAGTCCACCATCTTCTGCTCCTCTGTAAACAAGCTGTGCCTCTGATGCAGTAACTGCTGGTGATAGTAGGTTACAGGGCAGTCACACACAAAATGGCGCTGCCCTGTGATGCTACTCTTTATTCTGGCCCAGGGATACTAGACCACCAAAAAGAGGAGGGAAATGGTGATGTCCGCAGTTACTGCCCCAATTTTGCTACGGTAAAGCTGGTAAGTTTTACGATTACTGCTTGAGGTCTAAAATGGAAAATGCTCCCCCTACTGGTAAATATATATATTTGGAAGAAAATGTATAATATTTTTCATATAGAAATGTTTGCAAACAGTGCAAATATTGCATTAATACATTTTATTTACAATTTTAAGCTTAATTTCACAAAAAAACAAACTACAAGAAAACTGGTGGCACCTTCCCTTTAAAGCCAGAAAGTTGCTATTTGAAGTTACTTTAGTTTTGTGCCATGTCTGTGATCTGCTTTTTTTTTTTCCCCACAAAATTAAAAACAACTGAATGAACATCCTCCAAGGCCGGTGATTCCATAATTTTTGGGGGTTGTAGAAATGATTGGCCCCACCGTGAAGCACTGAAAGAGGAAAGGTGGCATGACAAGTAGGTAAATGATGTCGTGCATAACTGCAGGTCCTGACTACATACAGGTTTTGTTTGTAGTCTGTAACCATGGAAACAGTGCTTCACACGGTAGAACATAAACACTTTTTCAAACCAATTTTTGCTATTATAAAGAAAGAGATAATTACATTTTGCAAAAGTGAAGATATCCTTGACCTTATATCTGCAAACCCTAAATCTAGTATCATTACTTCAATACATCCTGTTGATGACAAGTCATTGGATATGACTTTTAGCTCCAAGGTTCTTTTCCATCTTTAAGTATAACGGTGACTTTTTCTAAAAAGGTGTGTGTGTGTTTTTTTTTTATTGTAGGTGCGGACTAGTGTTGCAGCTTGGAAGGGGTCCAGGTCTTAGGACCCCATCGATCTGTCAAAACACAACTCTGAAGTACATAGCTCCTGCATGAGCTGCGCACACAGCGGTGTACGGGCTGAATAGTAAGTTTATGGGTCCGTACATTCACTCTCTGAGCTGTGCGTGAACCCATAGACTTGCTATTGAACTCGTACATAGCTCTATTCACACAGCTCATGCGTGTTTTGACCCTTTGCTGGGGGTCCCAGGACTTGGACCCCCACTCATCAGCAACACTATGCACGGTCTTCAATATTTAAATTTTACAATTACACTTTTATTCAATTCTCTTACTAACATGAGCTCCTTAAAGAGGTATTCTCCACCAACACTCTCCAGACAGTGACGGCATATTCTCAGGATGCACTCTATAGCTGATAGATTGGACTCACACCTCTATCCACATCCGTGGTATCCTACCCTCTGGTGAGCCGCCATCACATCCAGACAGGGAATGAATGGATATGCAGCTGCATGTGTTTATTAACTTTTTCAGCAGTTACAGCCGAGCGAGCGTCAGTGCATGCGTCGCCTTGTTTGTGTCTCTTCCTGATTTCTGACATTGTTCTCATTTCATAGTTCACCGAGAAGAAGAGCGTTACTTTACAGACCGTACTCAGAACATTGTGGAATGACTTCTTACTCTGCTACTCGTCCCGGACCCTCCTCTGCTGGTCGGTGTGGTGGGCTTTGTCTACTTGTGGGTACTTCCAAGTGGTGAATTATTCTCAGGGATTATGGGAAATGGTCGCTCCATCTTCCCATTCAGAGATTTACAATGGCAGCGTTGAAGCAGTGTCCACACTCCTAGGTAATTGATTTAAGGTCAACCACTTTGAGTTCATGACTGCACATATTTACAGAGGAAAAGTGGAAGGAGCTGCGTTGTGGTGACTCAGCAATGTGTCTATTGTATCTACAGGACTTGGTTTTCTTCATTGGCAATCAAATCCTTTTTCTTAATCTGTATTTTATAGGTGCGGTTGCCGTCTTCATTGTTGGCTATATTAAAATTTCATGGTCCACTTGGGGCGAGCTGCTGCTGGCTGTCTTTGCTATGATTATTGCGGTTATTGTATATATCATGGACATCATCAGAAACATCTGGGTTTGCTACGCCATGTATGTCCTCTTCAGAAGTATTTATATGATCCTCATCACAATCGCAACGTAAGTGATCCCTTCTCTGACATCCTAGTCTATACAGATCTGTCATCTGACAAGTTTTCTCTTATATCCTACTTATTGGATGGCAGGGAACAGAGGTCCAGGGTGGTGTCTGGCAGGGTCCTTACACTTGTGGGGTCGCTCTGTCTAGGAGATCGAGCCTTGGGATCATTAATAAATTCAGCCCTTATATATAGACTTGTAGGGTCCTGAACAATATGACCTTTTCAGACCCTGAAGCGCTGCTAATTTGCATAGGAACAGTGTTTTGGCGCCAAAAAGAGATTGAATAACCTGATGCACCAGAGAAAACCTTTCCAAACAAAACCTTTTGGTACAGGATTATCTTGATGGGATCAATCCTGTCTGTTGCAGCACACTACAGTAATTGCTCACTGTCTGCCATCATATGATTGGCCAGCTTTAGTTTAAGATCTATTTATCATAAAAGATTATCATGAATAGCGTTCCTAGTAGCGCTCACTCGTGATAATCTTGCCGTGTACACAGGTTGACGATCACCTGACAAACGAGCAAAACATCTGTTCATCTGGTGAAATCATTGTGTTGCACAAAAGGTCATCATTCTCGGCAGCACGTTGCTCTGTTGTAAGCCGAACCTATGCTGCCGAGAACAATGAGTCTATGCTCCCTTAACAATGAGGACCCTGATCGCACAGTGCACTGAAGTGTGGTCTGTGTGAGTACACTGCTGTTAAACGACCGTTGGTTTACAGCCGCACGTTGTCTAATGTGAATAGGTCCCTTTAGAAATGATCAAATCCTTCTCCTTGTTCTCTTCACAATCCTATCTATGACCTTACTGTAAAGACTAACCTTATGTCTTTCTGAAGATTTCAGATTGCTGCTAATCTAAGCATGGAGTGCTATGCCCTTGTTTTTGGAGTTAACACTTTTACCGCTTTAGTATTACAAACTGTGATGACTGTGATAGTTGTGGATTCCAGCGGACTCGGCCTAGATCTATTTACACAGGTTGGTCCTCGTTTCTCTGTTATAATGCAAGCGAAGTTTCTCTTCAGAATCTGAATTGTTAGACACTGACTGCACATGAGCTTTCTCTATAATCTAGGACTTTCTTAACCAGATTACTAGTGCAATGGGGATAAAAACTAACAAACTTGTACTGGGAGTTTGCTGTCTAGTCTGTAGTCTAGACTTCCCCTATAACAGCAGTCTGGCTGTGTAGTCTGGCTCGATCCCTGTTAGCCCCTTCGTGACATGTGCCGTACTAGTACTGCTCTGCGGGTGGTGAATTTGTGCCCAGAGCAGTACTAGTACGGCGCCACGGCCATCGCATGCAGGTGTCAGCTGTATGTGACAGCTGACACCCTGCAGCAATGCCCACGATTGGTGCTAGCATTTAACCCCTCTGATGCCACTGTCAGTAGTGACAGCGGCATAGAGAAGCATCGCGCAGGGAGGTTCTCCCTGCACTCTTCGCTCAGAACGATGCAATCTCGTTGTTCTGATGGTCTCCATGGAGACCCCCGGCATCAAGATGGCCGCAGGGTCCTGCAGGTAGGTGGCTTGTTTGAACTCTTTGAACAGCAGAGTGTCAGATCAGGATCTGACAGGTAGGGAAGGAGGCATGCCGGAGCCTGCTCTCAGGCACTCACAAGCCACCTCCCTGCAGGACCCCGCAGACATCTTGGTGCCGGGGGTCTCCATGAAGACCATCAGAACAACAACATTTTTTTTTTTTTTTTTTTTAAATCCCCAAGTAAAGAGAACATTTTTTTTACTAGAGATGAGCGAGTGTACTCGTTGCTCGGGTTTTCCCGAGCACGCACGTGTGACCTCCGAGTATTTGACTGCTCGGAGATTAAGTTTTCATTCTGGCTGCTGAATGGTTTACAGCTATTAGCCAGCTTGATTACATGTGAGGATTCCCTAGCAACCAGGCAACCCCCACATGTACTCAGGCTGGGTAGTAGCTGTAAATCATTCAGCTGCCGCCATGAAAACTAAATCTCTGAGCAGTTACAAATACTCGGAGGTCACCCGAGCGTGATCTGGAAAACCTGAGCAGTTACCAATAAATACATTTATGTAAATAAAAAAAAAACAAAACCATAAAACTACACATTTGGTATCGCCGTATCCGTAAAAAACTGTCCCACTAGTTAACCCCTTCAGCTAACTCCGTAAACAAAATAAAAAAAACAAGGCAAAACAATGCTTTATCATATCGAACAAAAAGTGCAATAAAACGAGAGCAAAAAGACAGGTATAAATAAAAATGGTACCGCTGAAAATGGCATCTTGTCCCGCAAAAAACAAGCCGACATATAGCTCCATCAGCAGAAGCAAAATAAATTATAGCGCTCAGAATAAAGTGATGCAAGATATGACAAAATACTCAAATGACAACATTCGAAAAACTGCACCCCTCAAGGTACTCAAAATCACCCTTCAGGTGCTTCAAAGGAATTTTTGGAATGTGGAAGGAAAAAATAAACATTTACTTTTCTTTCACATGTGGACACCGTTCTCTCCTGGTTCTCCTCCTATCTCTCTGACCGCTCCTTCACTGTATCTTTTGCTGGTTCCTCCTTCTCTCACCTTCCCCTTACTGTTGGGGTTCCTCAAGGATCAGTCCTAGGCCCCCTTCTCTTCTCGTTGTATACTGCCCCTATTGGACAAACAATCAGTAGATTTGGTTTCCAGTACCATCTCTATGCTGACGACACCCAATTATACACTTCTTCTCCTGTTATCACGCCAACCTTTTTAGTAAACACCAGTGATTGTCTTACTGCTGTCTCTAACATCATGTCCTCCCTCTATCTGAAACCGAACCTGTCAAAAACTGAGCTCCTCGTGTTTTCTCCCTCTATTAACCTACCTTTGCCTGACATTGCCATCTGTGTGTGGTTCCACCATTACTCCAAAGCAACATGCCCGCTGCCTTTGGGTCATACTTGGTTCCGAGCTTTCATTCACCCCCCACATCCGATCACTGGCTCGCTCTTCTTATCTGCATCTCAAAAACATTTCTAGAATTTGCCCTTTTCTTACTTTGGACTCTGCAAAAACTCTTACTGTTTCACTTATTCATTCTCGTCTGGACTATTGTAACTCTCTACTAATCGGCCTCCCTCTTACCAAACTCTCCCTGCTCCAATCTGTGCTGAATGCTGCAGCCAGGATCATATTCCTCACCAACCGTTACACCGATGCCTCTACCTTGTGCCAGTCATTACACTGGTTACCCATCCACTCCAGAATCCAGTACAAAACTACTACCCTCATCCACAAAACACTCCTTGGTTCAGCACCACCCTACATCTCCTCTCTGGTCTCAGTCTACCACCCTACCCGTGCCCTCCGCTCCGCTAATGACTTCAGGTTAGCATCCTCAATAATCAGAACCTCCCAGTCCCATCTCCAAGACTTTAAACGTTCTGCGCCGATTCTTTGGAATGCACTACCTAGGTTAATACGATTTAATCCCCAATCCCCACAGTTTTAAGCGTGCCCTAAAAATTCATTTGTTCAGATTGGCCTACCGCCTCAACGCATTAACCTAACTATCCCTGTGTGGCCCATTAAAAAAAAAAAACAAACAAAAAAAAACATAATTGGCTTCCTCGCATCATGTTCTCATACACTTTATGCAGTTAATAGCCCTCTGTGTCTATACTGCTACATACTTAGGCAGTTAACTGGTTCATGCAGCTTTACATGAACACCTGAGCCTTACACTATGGCTGGTCCGACTAACTAAAGCTATTGTTACCATCCACATCTCGTGTCTCCCCTTTTCCTCATAGTTTGTAAGCTTGCGAGCAGGGCCCTCACTCCTCTTGGTATCTATTTTGAACTGTGATTTGTTATGCTGTAATGTCTATTGTCCGTACAAGTCCCCTCTATAATTTGTAAAGCGCTGCGGAATATGTTGGCGCTATATACCGTATATACTCGAGTATAAGCCGACCCGAGTATAAGCCGACCACCCTAATTTTGCCACAAAAAACTGGGAAAACTTATTGACTCGAGTATAAGCCTAGGGTGGAAAATGCAGCAGCTACAGGTGAATTTCAAAAATAAAAATAGATGCTCCATACCGTTAATTATTGCCCCAAAGGATGTTCCATATAAAGCTGTGCCATATATAATGCTCCATACCATTGATTATTGCCCCATAGATGATCCATATATAGCTGTGCCATATAGAATGCTCTGCACTGTTCATTATGGCCCCATAGATGCTCCATATAAAGCTGTGCCCCATAGATAATGCTCTGCACCGTTCATTATGGCCCCATAGATGCTCCATATAAAGCTGTGCTATATAGAAAGCTCTGCACCGTTCATTCTGGCCCCATAGATGCCCCATATACAATGCTCTGCACCGTTTATTATGGCCCCATAGATGCTCCTTATAAAGCGGTGCCATATATGCTCTGCACCGTTCATTATTGCCCCATAGATGCTCCACATAAAGCTGCCATATAGAATGCTCTGCACCGTTCATTATGGCCCCATAGATGCTCCACATAAATCTGTGCCATATATAACGCTGCTGCTGCAATAAAAAAAAATAAAACACATACTCGCCTCTTGCTTGCAGCTCCTCAGCGTCCTGTCTCGGCGTCTCTCCGCACTGACTGTTCAGGCAGAGGGCGCCGCGCACACTAGAACGTCATCGCGCCCTCTGACCTGAACAGTCACTGCAAGAAGACGTGAAGACGGAGCGGCGCCCGGCGGGTGGAACATGGACAGGTGAATATAAAATACTCACCTAGTCCCGGCGCTCCTGACACTCCCCCTGCCTGTTACTGTCTTCGGGTGCCGCAGCTCTTCCTGTCAGCGGTCACTGGCACCGCTCATTAGAGGACTGAATATGCGGCTCCACCCCTATGGGAATGGAGTCCATATTCAGAAGTTTAATGAGCGGTCCCACGTGACCGCTGTACAGGGGAAGAGCTGCGGCACCCGAAGACAGTGTGACAGGCAGGGGGAGCGTCGGGACTAGGTGAGTATGCGACAATCGTTCTCTCCCCCTCACCCGCCGACCTTGCCACAGACCGTGACTAGAGTATAAGCCCAGAGGGGTACTTTCAGCCCAAAAATTTGGGCTGAAAATCTCAGCTTATACTCGAGTATATACGGTAAATAAAATTCTTATATTTCACACAAATTTTCCTTTAGACCTGTTTTTTTTTTCACTTTCACAAGGGTAACAGGAGAAAATGGACCATACATTTTGTTGTGCCATTTCTCCTGAGTACACCGATACCCCATATATGGGGGAATCTACTGTTTGGGCGCACGGCAGGGCTTGGAAAGAGCGCCATTTGACTTTTTGAATGTAAAATTTAATGGAATAATTAGCGGACCACATGTCGCGTTTGAAGAGCCCCTGATGTGCCTAAACAGTGGAAACTGCCCACAATTGACACCATTTTGGAAACTAGACCCCTTTGGGACCTTATCTAGATGTGTACTGAGCACCTTGAACCACAGGTGCTTCACAGAAGTTTATAAAGTTAAGCCGTGAAAATTTAAAAAAAAAAAAAAAAAAAAATTTCCCACAAAAATCTTTCTTAGCTACAAGTTTAGTATTTTCACAAGGTCAAAAGGAGAAAATGGACCCCAGTTTTTTGTGCAATTGAGTTCACCAATACCTTATGTGGTCGAAAACTACTTTTGAGGCACCGTGCATAGCTCAGAAGGGAAGTAGCTTCATATTACAGTGCAGATTTTGCTACACTTGTTTGAGGGTGCCATGTTACATTGACAGTGCCCCTGAGGTGCCATAAAAGCAGAACCCCCCTCTCCATAAGTGACCTCATTTTACCAATTAAACCTTTCAATTAATTCATCTAATCGCACCTCACCACCTGTACACTCGACCCTATCCCACCTCCTCCCCAACCTCACCACCACTCTTATCCCATCCCTAACCCACCTCTTCAACTTATCACTAACTTTTGGTACCTTCCCTTCTGCTTTCAAACATGACACGATCACGCCTATCCTTAAAAAGCCAGCCCTCGATCCAACTGCTATGACCAGCTATTTCCCAATATCGCTGCTCCCATTCGCTTCTAAACTCCTAGAGCAGCATGTCCACACTGAACTTTCCTCCCACCTCTCCACCTAACTTGCTCTTTGACCTACAATCTGGTTTCCGCCCCCATCACTCAACTGAGACAGCCCTGACCAAAATTACGAACGACCTACTTACAGCCAAAGCTAACGGACAATACTCTATACTCCTCCTCCTAGACCTGTCCTCTGCTTTCAACACACTTGACCACTGCCTCCTACTACAGATCCTCTCCTCCTTTGGCATCAAAGACCTTGCCCTATCCTGGATCTCCTCATACCTTTCCAACTGCACAATCAGCGTCTCCCACTCCCTCACTACCTCCTCATCCCACCCTCTCTGTTGGAGTCCCCCAAGGCTCTGTTCTAGGACTCTTACTCTTCTCAATCTATACACTTGGCCTGGGACAACTCATAAAGTCCCATGGATTCCAGTGCCACCTTTATGCTGATGACACTCGGATCTACCTCTCTGGCCCAGACGTCACCTCTCTGCTGTCCAGAATCCCGGAGTGTGTATCAGCCATATCCTCCTTCTCCTCTCGCTTCCTCAAACTAAATGTGGACAAATCTGAACTCATCATCTTTCCTCTAGCCCAGGGGTCCCCAACTCCAGTCCTCAAGGCCCACCAACAGGTCATGTTTTCAGGATTTCCTTTGCATTGCACAGGTGATGCAATTATTACCTGGGCAAGACTAAGGAAATCCTGAAAACATGACATGTTGGTGGGCCTTGAGGACTGGAGTTGGGGACCCCTGCTCTAGATCATAGATCTTCCTTACCTGACCCATCTATCACAATTAAAGACATCATGCTTTCCCCCATACCGGAAGTCCGCTGCCTCGGAGTAACCCTAGACTCTGCCCTGTCCTTCAAACTGCACATCCAAGCTCTTTCCACCTCCTGTCGCCTCCAGCTCAAAAATATCTCCAGAATCCGTCCTTTCCTCAACCCTCAGTTTGCTAAAATGCTTGTGCATGCCCTCTTCATCTCCAGCCTCGACTACTGCAACATCCTTTTTTGTGGTCTCCCTGCTAACACCCTTGCACCTCTTCAGTCCATCCTTAAAGGGAACCTGTCACCCCCAAAATCGAAGGTGAGCTAAGCCCACCAGCATCAGGGCTTATCTACAGCATTCTGTAATGCTGTAGATAAGCCCCCAATGTATCCTGAAAGATGAGAAAAAGAGGTTAGATTATACTCACCAAGGGGCGGTCCCGGTACGATGGGCGTCACGGTCCGATCCAGGGCCTCCCATCTTCTTAGGATGACATCCTCTTCTTGTATTCACTCTGCGGCTCCGGTGCAGGCGTACTTTGTCTGCCCTGTTGAGGGCAGAGCAAAGTACTGCAGTGCGCAGGGGCACGCCCCTGGGTGAGTATAAGCATTCCAGAATGCTGTAGATAAGCCCCTGAATGCTGGTGGACTTAGCTCACCTTCGATTTTGGGGGTGACAGGTTCCCTTTAACTGTGCTGTCTGACTAATTAATCTCTCTCCTCGCTACTCCTCCACTTCGCCCCTCTGCAAATCTCTTCACTGGCTCCCATTCCCTCAGCGTATCCAGTTCAAATTATTAATACTGGCCTACAAGGCCATCTATAACCTGTCTCCTCCATACGTCTCTGAACTAATCTCCTGATATCTTCCCTCACGTAATCTCTGGGCTTCCCAAGACCTCTTTCTCTCCTCTACACTTATTCGCTCCTCACCTAATCGCCTCCAAGACTTCTCCCGAATATCCCCCATCCTCTGGAATTCTTTGCCCCAACACATCCTACTATCAACCACATTTGGATCATTCAGACGGAACCTGAAAACCCACCTCTTCAGGAAAGCTTACAGCCTGCACTGACCCCGCTGCCTCCTCATCACTACCGGAGCTACCACCTCACCAACACCGGAGCTGCTGCAAACCTCCAACCTGTCTCCTTCCCCACCGTCCTGTAGAATATAAGCCCGCAAGGGCAGGATCCTCGCCCCTCTGTATTAGTTTGTCATTGTTAGTTTATTTATTGTAAGTGATATCTGTAACTTGTATGTAACCCCTTCTCATGTACAGCACCATGGAAGCAATGGGGGCAGCACGGTGGTGTAGTGGTTAGCACTGCAGCCTTGCAGCGCTGGGGTCCTGGGTTCTAATCCCACCCAAGACAACATCTGCAAAGAGTTTGTATGTTCTCTCCGTGTTTGCAAAGACATACTGATAGGGAATTTAGATTGAGAGCCCCATTGGGGACAGTGATGATAATGTGTGCAAAACTGTAAAGCGCAATATAAAATATATGTTAGCGCTATATAAAATATATGTTAGCGCTATATAAAAAATAAAGATTATTATTATTATTATTATTATTATTATTAATGGTGCTATATAAATAAATAATAATGTATCATTGGGAAGTGAAGAAAAAATAATTTACATTTTTACCACCAAGATTATGTTAGCCGCAAGTTTAACATTTTCGCACTGGGAAATGGGTAAAAATGTCACCAGAATTTGTCCCACAATTTCTGCTGAATGTATAAATGCCCCATATGTGGCTGTACTGTACTACTTTGACATACGGAGTACCTCTGGAGGGACAGAGCGCTGTTTGTCTCCTGAAGCGCAGATTTTCCTTAACTAGTTTGTTGATTCCATATTAGGAGCCCCTAAGTGCTCGAAAAGCAGAATCCCCCTCAAGTGACCCCATTTTGGAAATTATAACCCCTTTGGAATTTATCTACAGATGTAGTGATGATTTTGACTCCATGGGTGTTTTCCAGAAACAGGCAGCAGTGGCTGTTGCGGAGTGAAAATTACAAACTGCTGTTGTAGTGATCAGTACGTTGTAGTGACCAGTACGTTGCAGTCACCAGTACATTATGCCTAGCTCATGCTTCCGGAGACACGCACCTGTAAATTAGGAGGGCTCTGATCACAACAGAAATGCCTAACATGTGGGGGCTAAATGTGCTTTAGGCACACTGGGGTTCAGAATGGAGGGGGCATTTGGATTTGGGAGCGGAGAATTTGCTGAATTTCTTTTGGCGGGTGAGGAGCCCTTTTGCTTTTCCAGAGCCCTTTGTGCTACCAGTAACGTGAAGGCCCCTATATTTCTGTTAACAGATGACAGACCTGAGTGGGGATTTACTTTTTTTGTGGATTGAGTGGAAGAATTTTGTTAGTCAATGGGAAATTGAGAATTGGTGTTCACATGCTGCGGAAAAATACGCGCGGATTTGCAGCGTTTTATTTTCTGCAGAATGTCAATTCTTTTTGCGGATCTGCAGCGTTTCTGCACCCATTGACTACCAGTGAGTCAAGCAAAACCGTAGGTTTAAAAAGATCTGCAGTTTTGCTGCGGAGTAGAACCACTGCAGGTCGAGAGGAGGAAGAGTGTGTGGGTGAAGACTCTGAGCGGAGAAGGTGTGTCTGTGTTTGTGGGGGGGGGGGATGTGTGCGCGTGCTGGTCTGTATGTAGGCAGGCATTGTCCGATGGGACTATTAGTCCCATCCGGCTATGTCTGCTACAGGGACAGCTAGCCGATGATGCGACAGTAGTAATCCCATCATCTGGATACTGTGTTCAAGTGTAAAAAAAAAAAAAGTAAATAAAATAAACCAACAGTATACTCCCTGTTCCAACGTAATCCATTTAATAACGAGAGTCCAACGACTATCTCCCGTGCATAATAAAGAGGGAAAACTGTGCAGTGTTTTATTTCATTAAAATACTTTATTCTGGCTGTGTTTCTTTAATCCTTTACCAACTATAGGATTAGTAATGGATAGGTATCTTATTGACGCCTCTCCATTACTAAGCGGACTTGATGTCACCTTACAATACAAAGGTGACATCAACCCTCTCAACTATTACCCCATATGCCACCGCTACAGGTCATTGGGAAGAGAGGCCAAGTGCCAGAACTGGCGCATCTTAGAGATGCGCCATTTCTCGGGCAACTGAGACCTGGTGTTTGTAGCCAGGGAGGTGCAATATCCATGGCCCCTTTCTAGGCTATTAATATCAGCCCACAGCTGTCTCCATAGCCTTTTCTGGCTATTAACCCCTTTCTGCCATCAGATGGAATAGTACGTCCGATGGCAGAACCCCCGCTTTGATGATGATAAAAAATAAAAACAAATATAAGTTTAAATCACCCCCCCCCCCCCCCCTTCGCACCATTAAAAAAAATCAAACAAAAAAAAAAAAAAATCAAACCTACACATATTTGGTATCGCCATGGTCAGAATCGTCCACTCTGATCAATAAAAAAAAAAAAAAGGATTAACCTGATTGCTAAACAGCGGTGCAAGAACGCCAGAATTAAGTTGTTTTTTTTTTGGTAGCCGCGACATTGCATTAAAATGCAATAACATGCGATCAAAAGAGCGTATCTGCACCAAAATAGTATCATTAAAAACGTCAGCTCGGCACGCAAAAAATACCTCACGCAATCCCAGGTCTCGAAAAATGGAGACACTACGGGTAATGGAAAATTGCGCTTTATTTTTTTAAGCAAGTTTAAAAAAATTTTTTCACCACTTAGACACCAAACATGTCTAGGTTATTTTTTTTTATCTATGGACTCGTAATGACCTGCAGAATCATAATGGCAGGTCAGTTTTAGCATTTAGTGAACCTAGGAAAAATGCCAAACAAAGAACAAGTGTGGGATTGCACTTTTTGCAATTTCAACGCACTTCAAATTTTTATCACGTTTTCTAGTACACAACGTGCTAAAACCAATGGTGTTGTTCAAAAGTACAACTCGTTCCGCAAAAAAATAAGCCCTCACATGGCCATATTGATGGAAAAATAAAAAAAAGTTATGGCTCTGGGAAGGAGGGAAGCGAAAAACTTAAATGCAAAAACCGGAAAAAAAAAGCTCTGGGGGTTAAGGGGTTAACCCCCTAATCCCATATCACGAACTATCCCGTCGAGGTGACCTGGGACTTAATTCCCAGGGACGGGATAGTACGTCATAGGCGATTGGCCGCACTCCCGCCGGGTGTCAGTTGATTATTACAGCTGACATCCGGCACTATGTGCCAGGAGTGATGACTGACCGCGCCCAGCACATTAACCCCTGGAACACTGCAATTAAACCTGATCGTAGAGTTCCAGCGGCATTGGGAAGCATCGCGCAGGGAAGGGGCTCCCTTCGTGCTTCCCTGAGACCCTCGGAACAATGTGATGTGATCGCGTTGTTCTGAGCATCTCCTCCCTGCAGGCCCCGGATCCAAAATGGCTGCGGGGCTCCTCTTGGGTCCTGCAGGGAGGTGGCATGTGAGCACCTGCTAAGAGCAGGCGCCAGAGAACATCCTGCACTGCCTGTCAGACCGCTGATCTGACACAGTGCTTTGCAGCGATCTGACACACTACATAGTGATGTCCCACTATATAGATATAGATATATATAGATATATATATATAGATATATATCTCTCTATCTCTCTCTAATATATATATCTCTCTCTCTAATATATATATATATATATATATATATATATATATATATATATATATATATATATATATATATATATATATATATATATATGAGAGAGAGATATATATATATTAGAGAGAGAGATAGAGATATATATATTAGAGAGAGATAGATAGAGATATAGAGATAGAGATATAGAGATAGAGATATAGAGATAGAGATATAGAGATAGAGATATAGATAGAGAGATATAGATAGAGAGATATATAGATAGAGATATATAGATAGAGATATATAGATAGAGATATATAGATAGAGATATATAGATAGAGATATATCTATATATCTCTATCTATATATCTCTATCTATATATCTCTATCTATATATCTCTATCTATATATCTCTATCTATATATCTCTATCTATATATCTCTATCTCTATATCTCTATCTCTATATCTCTATCTCTATATCTCTATCTCTATATCTCTATCTCTATATCTCTATCTCTATATCTCTATCTCTATATCTCTATCTCTATATCTCTATCTCTATATCTCTATCTCTATATCTCTATCTCTATATCTCTATCTCTATATCTCTATCTCTATATCTCTATCTCTATATCTCTATCTCTATATCTCTATCTCTATATCTCTATCTCTATATCTCTATATCTCTATCTCTATCTCTATATCTCTATATCTCTATATCTCTATCTCTATATCTCTATCTCTATATCTCTATCTCTATATCTCTATATCTCTATATCTCTCTATCTCTATATCTCTATATCTCTATATCTCTATATCTCTATCTCTATATCTCTATCTCTATATCTCTATCTCTATATCTCTATATCTCTCTATCTCTATATCTCTATATCTCTATATCTCTATATCTCTATCTCTATATCTCTATCTCTATATCTCTATCTCTATATCTCTATCTCTATATCTCTATCTCTATATCTCTATCTCTATATCTCTATCTCTATATCTCTATCTCTATATCTCTATCTCTATATCTCTATCTCTATATCTCTATCTCTATATCTCTATCTCTATATCTCTATCTCTATATCTCTATCTCTATATCTCTATCTCTATATCTCTATCTCTATATCTCTATCTCTATATCTCTATCTCTATATCTCTATCTCTATATCTCTATCTCTATCTCTCTATCTCTATCTCTATATCTCTATCTCTATATCTCTATCTCTATCTCTATATCTCTCTAATATATATATCTCTATCTATGTATCTCTCTATTTATGTATCTCTCTATCTATGTATCGATTCAAGATTCAAAGAAGCTTTATTGGCAGGACCAAATACACATCAGTTTTGCCAAAGCAAGTGTATAGAGGCAATAGGGATAGGGACTGAGGGGATGTTGGGTAGGAGCTGTGGGGGGAGGTGGATGGGGCAGATCCAGGGTGGGGGCTATAGTCCATGGCATAGGGGAGATGGATGGGGCAGATCCAGGGTGGGGGCTATAGTCCATGGCATAGGGGAGGTGGATGGGGCAGGTCCAGGTTGGGGGCTATAGTCCATGGCATCATAGTTCTCTTTCTCGTAGTCTATGACATTCGCTCACATACCGCGCTGCTATCTCCACCGCTCTCTCTTCTTCTCCCAGCAAGATATAGGTTTTCTCTTCCTCCTTCATGGTGATGAAGTCTGGGAAGAGATGTGAGAGTCTCCTGAAGTGAGTGTCCCTCACTGCTGAGTATTTGGAGCAGTGTAGCAGGAAGTGGGTTTCGTCCTCTATGGCCTCCTGATCACAGTGTTGGCACAGTCTTTCCTCCCTGGGCTTGTAGCTCTGCCTGTGTCGGCCACATTCGATGGCCAGACTGTGGGCACTGAGTCTATATCGGCTCAGGATCTGGCGGTCTCTGGGGTCCGGGAGTTTCTCCAGATATGGGGCCAGTCTGTAGTCTCTCTGTAGGCTCCGGTACATGGTCAGTTTCTGTGAGCTGATGATATCATTCTTCCAGTCACTGACATACCTCTCCGGGCCTTCATCTGCCATCTTCCTAATTCCGGCTTTTGTCAGGTTGTTGTGATTGGTGTTCTGCTCCGGTTGGGTTTGGCTGGGCTGTTCTGGGGGTTCTGGTTTTTCTGTTTCACCTTCATGTATCAGGGCTTTATGGTGGTGGGAGCTTGGATTGCTCCTATGCAGGTGAGCCCGGAATGACAGCGCCCTCTTTAGAACTGTTAGGTGTAGAGGGAATCTGCCCAGCTCGGCCCGACAAGCACTGTTGGAGGTGCTCCGATGGACCTGGAGAAGGTGCTTGCAGAATTCCAGGTGGAATATTTCTGTTGGACTGGAGTCCCACTTTGACCAGTCTGGGTAGGTGTGAGGACCCCAGACTTCGCTGCCATACAGGAGGATTGGGGCGATGATGGAGTCGAAGATTTTTAGCCAGACCCTCACTGGTGGCTTCAGATGGTAGAGTGTCCTTCGGATGGCATAGAAGGTTTTGCAGGCCTTGTCTTTCAGGGTCTCTATGGCTTGTTTGAAGTTCCCTGACCGGTGAATCTCTAGGCCCAGGTAGGTATATTTGTCCGTTCCTGTGAGGTCGCAGTTGTTGAGGATAAATGATGGGTGTTGGTCTGATCTTCTCTTTCTCCTCTGGAACACCATGGTGTTGGTTTTCTTTAGGTTGACCGGTAGGGCCCAGGTGGAGCTGAATTTCTCTAGGATTTTCAGGTTGTCCTGGAGGCCTTTCTCGGTTGGTGACAGCAGCAGCAGGTCATCTGCATACAGCAGGAATTTCACCTGGGCGTCGTGGAGGGTGAGACCTGGTGCTGAGGAGGATTCCAGGGCGGTAGCCAGCTCGTTGATGTAGATGTTGAAGAGCGTTGGGCTTAGGCTGCAGCCTTGTCTTACTCCGCGGCTCTGCTGGAAAAAAGCCGTTCTTTTGCCGCTCACCGTTTGCCGTATATCTCTATCTATGTATGTATATCTCTATCTATGTATGTATATCTCTATCTATGTATGTATATCTCTATCTATGTATGTATATCTCTATCTATGTATGTATATCTCTATCTATATCTTTCTCTGTCTCTCTTTCGCCAAGAAATCCATTTCTATATCTAAGTCACAAAACAAAAATAAAAGTACACATATTTAGTATCGCTGTGTCCGTTACGACCCGACCTATAACTGTCCCACTAGTTAACCTCTTCAGCGAACACCGTAAAAAAGGGGCAAAAAACGCTTTATCATACCGCCGAACAAAAAGTGGAATAACACACGATCAAAAAGACAGATAAAAATAACCATGGTACCGCAAAAAAGACCTCACATGACTCTGTGGGCCAAAATATGGAAAAATTATAGCTCTCAACATGTGGAGACGCAAAAACTATTTTATGCAATAAAAAGCGTCTTTTAGTGTGTGACGGCTGCCAATCATAAAAAAAACACGCTATAAATGGTAAAACAAATCCCCCATTATCACCGCCTTAGTTAGGGAAAAATAATAAAATTTTAAAGAATGAATTTACATTTTCCCGTTAGGGTTGGGGCTAAAGTTGGGTTTGGGGCTACAGTTAGGGTTATGTGTATATATATATAACACAGATATATGTATATATGTATATGTATATATATATATGTATATGTGTGTGTGTATATATATATATATATATATATATATATATATACATACACACACACACACACACACACACACACACACACACACACACACACACACACACACACACACACACACACACATATATATACAGAGACAGATATACACACACATATATACACACACACATATATATATATATATATATACACGCACACCAACGCACACGCACACCAACACACACCAACACACACCAACACACACCAACACACACCAACACACACCAACACACACCAACACACACCAACACACACCCATATATATATATATATATATATATATATATATACACACATACATAGATAGCTTAAAAGCCGGTAATTCAATTGCTGGCTTTTGCTATCTCCTTCTCAAACCCGACAGGATGACACATGGTGTACATACAGTAAACCGTTTCATATCCCTTATTTTTGTACATATTCCTCACTAATAATGTTCCAAGTGTGTGTGCAAAATGTGGGAGCTGTTCAAATAAAGGGTTAAATCACGGAAAAAATTGGTGTGGGGTCCCGCGTAATTTTCTCCGCCAGAGTGGGAAAGCCAGTGACTGAGGGCAGATATTAATAGCCTGGAGAGGGTCCATGGTTATTGGCCCCCCCCTAGCTAAAAACATGTGCCTTTTCTGGGGTGGCTGGGGGCAGATCTGTAAGATGCGCCTATTCTGGCACTTAGCCTCTCTCTTCCCACTCCCACTATTTGTCTAAGCAGGGGTGTCAAACTGCATTCCTCGAGGGCTGCAAACGGGTCATGTTTTCAGGATTTCCTTGTACTGCACAGGTGATAATGTAATCACCTACACACATAATGATTGCAGCACCTTGTGCAAAGCTAAGGAAATCTTAAACACGCTTGGTTTGCGGCCCTCGAGGAATGCAGTTTGACACCCATGGTCTAAGGGTCACTTCAGTCTGTCCTTCTGTCTGTCGCGGATATTCATTGGTTGCGGCCTCTGTCTGTGATGGAAATCCAAGTCGCTGATTGGTCTCGCCAGCTGCCTGTCATGGCTGCTGCGACCAATCAGCGACGGCCACAGTCCGATTAGTCCCTCTCTACTCCCCTGCAGTCATTGCCCGGCGCCTGCTCCATACTCCCCTCCAGTCATCGCTCACACAGGGTTAATGCCAGCGGTAACGGACCGTGTTATGCTGCGGGTAACTCACTCCGTTACTGCCGCTATTAACCCTGTGTGACCAAGTTTTTACTATTGATGCTGCATCAATAGTAAAAAGATCTAATGTTAAAAATAATAATAATAAAAAAAAAAACCTGCTATTCTCACCTTCCGTAGTCCGACGATGCGCTCGCGCCTGCTGCCAGCTTTTGTTCCCAGAGATGCATTGCGAAATTACCCAGAAGACTTAGCGGTCTCGCGAAACCGCGAAGTGATCTGGGTAATTTCGCAATGCATCCTGGGAATGAAAGATGGCGGCAGCCACGCGCGCATCGCCAGAGGTTCGCTGGATCCCGGTGGGTGAGTATATAACTATTTTTTATTTTAATTATTTTTTTTTTTTAACAGGGATATAATACCCATACTGCTAAATACTACGTGGGCTGTTAGATACCGCGTGGCTGCTATATACTACCTGGCCAGTGTTATATACTACGTGGCTGTGTTCTATACTGCCTGCTATATACTACGTGGCCACTGTTAGATACTATGTGGACTGTGCTATATATTACGTGGCCAGTGTTACATACTACGTGGGCTGTTATATACTGCGTGGCTGCTATATACTGTGTGGGCTGTTATATACTACGTGGGCTGTATTATTTACTTCGTGGCCTATATTATCGCATCAGGTATTCTAGAATATGTATGTATATAGCAGCCACATGGTATATACAACACACGTAGTACTCCTATATACTACTTCGCCTGTTATATACTATATGGCTGCTATATACATACATATTCTAGAATACCTGATGCGTTAAGCCGGTGAGAAAATCTCGCTGTACGGATGCCATACGGATTACATACGGAGGATGACATGCGCAAAATACGCTGCCACACCCTGCCTACGGATGACATACGGATCACTGTTTTGGGATAATTTCTGCGTATTACGCATGTAAAATACGGACCGTATTTCCCTACGCTGTGTGACTCCGGCCTTAGGGTTTGGATTACATTTACGGTTGGGATTAGGGTTAGGGGGTGTGTTAGGGTTATGGTTGGGATTAGGGTTAGGGGTGTGGTTAGGGTTGGGGTTAGGGGTGTGTTAAAGTTGGAGTTAGAATTGAGGAGTTTCCACTGTTTAGGCACATAAGGGCTCTCCAAATGCGACATGGCGTCCGATCTCAATTCCAGACAATTCTCCGTTGAAAAAGTAAAACATTGCTCCTTCCCTTCCGAGCTCTCCCGTGTGCCCAAACAGGGGTTTACCCCAACATATGGTGTATCGGCGTACTCGGGACAAATTGGACAACTTTTGGGGTCCAATTTCTCTTGTTACCCTTGGGAATATAAAAAATTTGGGGCTAAAATCATATTTTGTGGGAAAAAAAGGATTTTTTTATTTTCACGGCTCTGCGTTCTAAATTGTAGTGAAACACTTGGGGGCTCAAAGTTCTCACAACACATCTAGATAAGTTCCTTGGGGGGTCTAGTTTCCAATATGGGGTCACTTGTGGGGGGTTTCTACTGTTTAGTTACATCAGGGGCTCTGCAAATGCAACGTGACGCTTGTAGACCATTCCATCTAAGTCTGCATTCCAAACGGCGCTCCTTCCGAGCTCTGCCATGCGCCCCAACGGTGGTTCCCCCCACATATGGTGTATCATCGCACTCAGGACAAATTGGACAACTTTTGGGGTCCAATTTCTCCTGTTACCCCTGGCAAAATACAAAACTGGGGGCTAAAAAATAATTTTTGTGGGAAATGTTTTTTTATTTTATTTTCACGGCTCTGCGTTTATCAACTGTAGTGAAACACTTGGGGGTTCAAAGTTCTCACCACACATCTAGATAAGTTCCTTAGGGGGTCTTCTTTCCAAAATGGTGTCACTTGTGTGGGGTTTCAATGTTTAGGCACATCAGTGGCTCTCAAAACGCGACATGGCATCCCATCTCAATTCCTGTCAATTTTGCATTGAAAAGCCAAACTGCTCTTTCCGTTCCGAGCTCTGTCATGTGCCCAACATATGGGGTATCGGCGTACTCGGGAGAAATAGGACACCAAAAGTTGTTGTACAATTTGTCCTGTTACCCTTGGTAAAATAAAACAAATTGGAGCTGAAGTAAATTTTTTGTGAAAAAAAGTTAATGTTCATTTTTTGTTAAACATTCCAAAAATTCCTGTGAAACACCTGAAGGGTTAATAAACTTCTTGAATGTGGTTTTGAGGGGTGCAATTTTAGAATGGTTTCACACTTGTGTGTTTTCTATCATATAGACCCCTCAAAGTTACTTCAAATGTGATGTAGTCCCTGAAAAAAAAAAAAAAAATGGTGTTGTAAAAATGAGAAATTGCTGGTCAACTTTTAACCCTTATAACTCCATAACAAAAAAAAATGTAGCTCCAAAATTGTGCTGATGTAAAGTAGACATGTGGGAAATGTTACGTATTAAGTATTTTGTGTGATTTAAGGGCATAAAAATTCAAAGGTGGAAACTTGCAAAATTTTCGCCAAATTTCCGTTTTTTTCACAAATCAACGCAAGTCTTATCGAAGAAATTTTACCACTATCATGAAGTACAATATGTCACGAGAAAACAATGTCAGAATCATCAGGATCTATTGAAGCGTTCCAGAGTTATAACCTCATAAAGGGACAGTGGTCAGAATTGTAAAAATTGGCCCGGTCATTAACGTGCAAACCACCCTTGGGGATTTTTCTTTTTTTGGGGGAGGGGGGTTCCCTCTATTTTAATTGCCAGTAAAGGCTAAATATACAACTGTGGGCTTATATTCATAGTCTGGGAAGATCTATGGGTATTAAAGGGAAGGTGCCACCAGTTTTCTTGTATTTTGTTTTTTTGTGAAATTAAGCTTAAAATAGTAAAAAAAAAATGTATTAATGCAATGTTTGCACTGTTTGCAAACATTTCTATATGAAAAATATTATAGATTTTTCTACAAATATACATATTTACCACTAGGGGGAGCATTTTCCGTTTTAGACCTCAAGCAGCTATAGTAAGATTTAGAAGCTTTACTCTTTGCTGGAAAATTGGGGCAGTAACTGCTGACATCACCATTTCCCTCCCCTTTTGGGTGGTCTAATATCCCTGGGGCAGAATGAAGAGCAGCATCACAGGGCAGCACCATTTTGTGTGTGACTGCCCTGTGACCTGCTATCACCAGCAGTTACTGCATCAGAGGCACAACTTGTTTACAGAGGAGCAGAACACAGTGGACTCAGCAGCATTTTTTGTGAATAATATTCTTGCCATCCCCCTTCCCCCACCTTAATCCCTGTCCTGTCAGCTGCCCTGCTCTCTCTCTCCAGGTGTCCCCTCCCTCTCTGCAGGCTGTGAGTGCAGCTTACCAGAGATCACAGGGACTGTGTGTGAGGGGGAGGTGGAGACACAGCAGGAGAAGCACACAGGGCAGCATGTGAGAAGCAGAGGATGTGCCTGCCTGGAGTACAGAGGAGCAGTGAGGGCTTCTTCTGTCCTGCGATAGAGAGCACAGGGCTATAATAAAATACCGGTGGCAGTGCCGGGTATAGATGCGAGAGACTCGTGTGTCCCCGGCCTAACGCAGATTTTGTCTTTATTTAACTCTTTATGCACCATTTTATTAAATTACTAAACATCAGGCTTGGTATTTATCGATCTATAGATATATCCATTATCGATGGATATATCTATAGATATATCTATCTGTGTGTGTAAGCATTATTCTTCAATGGAGTATGTAAGAGGTTGGACAAGAAATGACAAAACAATTATTTTTTTTTACGTTCAGCAGAAATTGAGACAGAAATTCTGATGTCCTTTTTACCCGTTTCTCAGTGTGAAAATGTCAAACTTGGGGCTAACACACAATCTTGGTGGTAAAAATGTAAATTATTTTTTCTTCACTTCCCAATGGTATAAAAGTTTGTGACACACCTGTGGTGTCAATATAATCACTTCACCCCTAGATGAATTGAGGTTTAATTGGTAAAATCGGGGACCTCAGGGGCACTGTCAATGTAACATGGCACCCTCAAACAAGTGCAGCAAAATCTGCACTGTAATATGGCGCTACTTCCTTTCTGAGCTTTGCACGGTGCCTCAAAAGTAGTTTTCGACCACATATGGGGTATTGGTGAACTCAGGGGAAATTGCACAACAAACTTTTGGGGTTCATTTTCTCCTTTTGCCCTTGTGAACATACAAAATTTGTAGCAAAAAAAAAAAATATATATATATATATATATATATATATATATATATATATATATATATATATATATATATATATATTATATTATATTATATTATATTATATTATATTATATTTTTGTAGGAAAAATGTGATATTTTTTTATTTTCACGGCTTAATGTTATAAATTTCTGTGAAGCACCTGTGGTTCAAGGTGCTCAGTACATATCTGAATAAGGTCTAGTTTCCAAAATAGTGTCATTTGTGGAGGGTTTCCACTGTTTAGGCACATTAGGGGCTCTTCAAACACAACATGGCGTCTGCTAATTATTTCATCAAATTTTGCGTTAAAAAAGTCAAATGGCGCTCTTTCCAAGCCCTGCCGTGCACCCAAACAGTACATTTCCCCCACATATGAATATCGGCGTACTCAGGAGAATTGGGCAACAAAATGTATGGTCCATTTTCTCCTGTTGCCCTTGCAAAAGTAAAAAAATAGGTCTAAAGGAAAATTTTTGTGAAAAAAAAGTAAATGTTTATTTTTTTCCTTCCACATTCCAAAAATTACTGTGAAGCACCCGAAGGGTTAATAAACCTCTTGAATGTGGTTTTGAGTACCTTGAGGGGTGCAGTTTTTCGAATGGTGTCATTTTTGGGTATTTTGTCATAGGCCCCTCAGTCGCTTCAACTGTGAGGTGGTCCCTAAAAATGTTTTTTCAAATTTTGTCGTAAAAATGAGAAATTTCTGGTCAATTTTTAACCCTTATAGCTTCCTAACAAAAAAAATGTTTCAAACATTGTGCTGATGTAAAGTAGACATGTGGGAAATGTTGTTTATTTTGTGGTACATGATTCTGGTGGAAATTTTCAAAAATTGTTTTTTTTTTTCGCAAATAAACGCAAGTCATATCGAAGAAATTTTAACGTTCTCATAAAGTATAATCTCAGAATCACTGGGATTCGTTGAAGCGTTCCAGAGTTATTACCTTATAAAGTGATGCTGATCAGAAGTGTCCTGGTCAGGAAGGTGATAACAGGTTTTGTCTTAAAGGGGTTAAAAGCAGTCTGGCTGTGTAGTCTGGGTCGACCCATATAACAGCAGTCTGGATCACATCCACACTACACAGCCAGACTGCTGTTATAGGTAGCATTGCTTTCACATTAAAGCTAAGAAAAAGGCAATTTAACAAGTAATATCCTTCTTTTCTTTTTTTTTTTACAGTTTAAAATTTACGCTGGGTATTTTGCAATCATTGCAATAATATTCTTTGTGAGCGCTATCTACCACATTGTGAAAAACTGTCGACAACCAAAGCAGGATACACTGGATTCTTCAGGGACCTGAAAGATGCATCTAAGCACCTCTATTTGGCTGACCATGAAGTACAGTATATTGCTGGGGAAAACCAGCTCTGTCCGTGGTATACAGCGCCTTATGCGAATACGTGCCCTTATGTATTTATGAACTGTAATGTAAATGGTTGGACACGTTCATGTCTGAAAATACATGACAGTATAGGTTATACACACTTGGTCAATTTTTGCTACCCCTCGTTTAATTACAGAAAAACCCACAATGGTCACAGAAATAACTTGAATCTGAAAAAAGTAATAAATAAAAAATCTATGAAAATCAACAAATGAAAGTCAGACATTGCTGTTCAACCATGCTTCCACAGAATTTAAAAAAATAAAACTCATGAAATTGGTCTGGACAGAAATGATGGTACCCTTAACTTAATATTTTGTTGCACAACCTTTTGAGGCAATCACTGCAATCAAATAATTCCTGTAACTGTCAATGAGACTTCTGTACCTCTCAACAGGTATTTTGGCCCACTCCTCAAGAGCAAACTGCTCCAGTTGTCTCGTGTTTGAAGGTAGCCTTTTCCAGACGGCATGTTTCAGCTCTTCCCAAAGATGCTCATTAGGATTTAGGTCAGGTCTCACAGAAGGCCACTACCAAATAGTCCTATGTTTTCCTCCTAGTCATTCTTGGGTGTCTTTAGCTGGTGTTTTGGGTCGTTATCCTGTTGCAAGACCCATGACCTACGACTGAGACCTAGCTTTCTGACACTGGGCAGGACACTTCTCTCATGTAGTATGGCAAATTCCAGTCTGGCTTTTGTATGATTGATTGATTTATTTTTTTTTTTCAACAATGGTGTCCTCCTTGGTCGTCTCCAATGAAGTCCACTTTGGCTCATACAAGGACGGATGGTGCGATCTGACACTGATGTTCCTTGAGCTTGAAGTTCACCTTTAATCTGTTTAGAAGTGTTTCTGAACTCTTTTGTTACCATTCGTATTATCTGTCTCTTTGATTTGTCATCAATTTTCCTCATGGGCCACATCCGGGGAGGTTGGCTACAGTCCCATGGATCTTAAATTTCTGAATAATATGTGCAACTGTAGTCACAGGAACATCAAGCTGCCTGGAGATGGTCTTATTACTTGTACCTCTTATTATGTTTGTCTATAGTTTTCTTTCTAATCTCCTGAGACAACTCTTTCCTTCGCTTCCTCTGGTCCATGTTGAGTGTGATACACACCATGTCACCAAACAGCACAGTGAGTATCTGTAGCACTATATACGGGCCCACTAGTGGACACGCCTTGATTTAACATGTTCCTTTTGTTACATTATTTTAAGGGGTACCATCATTTGTCCAGGCCTATTTCATGAGTTTTGTTTAATTCGGTAATTCTGTGGAAGCATGGTTGAAAAGCAATGTCTGACTTTCATTTGTTGATTTTCATAGATCTTGTATTTATTATTACTTTTTTCAGATTCAAGTAATTTATGTGACCATTGTGGGTTTTTCTGTTATTAAACGAGGGGTGCCAACAATTTTGACCATGTGTGTATTTCATGACTGCTCTTAGTTTACCAGGTGCGAGTGCATCTCATTCCTGCATACTAGGACGCTACTGTAAGGGTGACCTTATCTCAAAGCGCACTATAGGTCTGACACTATTGGGTGGAGTTGGGTCTTTATCTTTTGGGGTTGGCTGAGACATATGAAGTCACCGATTTTGCTCATTTAGGTAGATTTACTCAATGGCTAATAATTTTGGGGCCAGACTGATTACCAATAAATGGTTCCTTTTTTATAGATAGACTTTATATTCCTAGTATATATTTTTTTTTTATACTTGATTGCATATGACATTGTTCATCAATGAAGTATTATATTGCTGACTTTTCACATTGCCTTAAAGGGGTGTTATGATGTTTATATGCTCTGTCAGGTGTAAACCCCATGTAAAAGCAGCTGGTGCTTGTCCCAACACTTCCTTGCACTAATACTGTAAATGGCCAAATATGACCATCTCTACCTCTTACGTTAGATTTTGTGAGGGGGAGGTATGTAAGCTAGACAGGATGCCATAAGCTATACATCCGGCCCCTGCTTCCAACACGCAAAATAAGCTGACCGGAGAGGTACTTGAGTTAATCGGGTGGAAAGTCCTCCAACTGCTCATCTCGTGCATTCTCCATTCAGGTCCCGGTAGCTTCCTTTCCTATTGTGTACCGATAAATGTCAGACAAGAGGAGACCGCAGCTGTCTCTGTGATCGGGAAGGACGTAGTGTCAGCGTTCTTCTCAGTCACAGGAAGGTGCCTCCAGACTTCAAGACACACATGTTTTCTTGTTAAAGCATTCGTCTTGTAGGCCTTTAAGGTTATTTGACTGATTTTATAGCATTTACTGTAAGAAAAAAATGGTCTAAAAATTTTTTTTTTTCTCAAATCACCTTCACTCCTCCCCAAAAAACGTAAAATCAGTCATATGTACCCAAAAATTATCAAATTAAAATCTACAGTTAGACACAAAAAACAGGGTATGTGGCTTAAAAAGTCTTTAAAAAATGGCAACGGAAACCAATTTCAAAATTCTATGTATAAAGTTCCAATTCTCTCTCTGTTATACAAAAGGGGGAAACAGCACAGCAGACTTCCAGAAAAAAAAAAAGTGATGTTTATTGTCCAAATGGCGTGGCGACGTTTCGGATACATTCCTTTCTTAAGCTTGAGAAAGGATTGTATCCGAAACGTCTCCACGCCATTTGGGCAATAAACATCACTTTTTTTTTTTCCTTGAAGTCTGCTGTGCTGTTTCCCACTTTTTTTTTTGCTACTATTGCAAGGAGCCTTCTGAGATTGCTGGCTGGGGATGCGTGCACTTTAACCCCTTCATGACCAGGGGATTTTTCGTTTTTCCGTGTTCGTTTTTCGCTCCCCTCCTTCCCAGAGCCATAACGTTTTTTATTTTTCCGTCAATTTGGCCATGTGAGGGCTTATTTTTTGCGGGACGAGTTGTACTTTTGAACGACATCATTGGTTTTAGCATGTCGTGTACTAGAAAACGGGAAAAAAATTCCAAGTGCGGTGAAATTGCAAAAAAAGTGCAATCCCACATTGGTTTTTTGTTTGGCTTTTTTGCTAGGTTCACTAAATGCTAAAAATGACCTGCCATTATGATTCTCCAGGTCATTACGAGTTCATAGACACCAAACATGACTAGGTTATTTTTTATCTAAGTGGTGAAAAAAAATTCCAAACTTTGCTAAAAAAAAAAAAAAAAAAAAAAGTTGCGCCATTTTCCGATACTCGTAGCGTCTCCATTTTTCATCATCTGGGGTCGGTTGAGGGCTTATTTTTTGCGTGCCGAGATGACGTTTTTAATGATAGCATTTCGGTGCAGATACGTTCTTTTGATCGCCCGTTATTGCATTTTAATGCAATGTCGCGGCGACCAAAAAAACGTAATTCTGGCGTTTCGAATTTTTTTCCCGCTACGCTGTTTAGCGATCAGGTTAATACATTTTTTTAATTGATAGATCGGGCGATTCTGAGCGCGGCGACACCAAATATGCGTAGATTTGATATTTTTTTTATTGATTTATTTTGATTGGGGCGAAAGGGGGGTGATTTAAACTTTTATGTTTATTTTTTTCACATTTTTTTTAAACTTTTTTTTAAACTTTTGCCATGCTTCAATAGCCTCCATGAGAGGCTAGAAGCAAGCATAGCACGATCGGCTCTGCTACATAGCAGCGATCTGCTGATCGCTGCTATGTAGCAGAATTGCACGTGTGCTGTGAGCGCCGACCACAGGGTGGCGCTCACAGCGACGGGCAATCAGTAACCATAGAGGTCTCAAGGACCTCTATGGTTACCATTCACAAGCATCGCCGACCCCCGATCATTTGACGGGGGTCGGCGATGACGTCATTTCCGGCCGCCCGGCCGGAAGCGGTAGTTAAATGCCGCTGTCTGCGTTTGACAGCGGCATTTAACTAGTTAATAGGTGCGGGCAGATCGCGATTCTGCCCGCGCCTATTACGGGCACATGTCAACTGTTCAAAACAGCTGACATGTCCCGGCTTTGATGCGGGCTCACCGCGGAGCCCTGCATCAAAGCAGGGGAGCCGGCATCGGACGGTATAGTACGTCCGATGCCGGTAAGGGGTTAAGGTATTTTTTTTATTTTATTTATATTCAAAAAAATAAAGGGATCACTTAAACAACAGAATATAATTCTAAGGTAAATCAAACTGTGGACTTAGGAAGCAACACGGTTTGACAAATTATTGGCAATTATCAAGACACTCAATAAGTCCGGTTTCACATATCAGTGGCTCCAGTACGTGAGGTGACAATTTCCTCACGTACCAGGGCCACTGACACACGTAGACACATTGAAATCAATGCATCTGTGCAGATGTCATTGATTTTTTTGCGGACCATGTCTCCGTGTGCCAAACACGGAGACATGTCAGTGTTCGTGGGAGCGCACGGATTACACGGACCCATTAAAGTCAATGGGTCCGTGTAAAACACGTACCGCACACGGACGTTGTCCGTGTGCAGTCCGTGTGCCGTGCAGGAAACAGCGCTACAGTAAGCGCTGTCCCCCCCCCCCCTCCCCTCCCACTGGTGCTGGAGCCCCATTCATATCTTCCCTGCAGCAGCGTTTGCTGTAGAGAAGATATGAATATTCCTTTTTTTTTTTTTTTTGTTTCTCGTGTTAAAAATAAATATCCATGTCCCCACCCCCTGTGCGCCCGCCCGCTGTTCTTAAAATACTCACCCGGCTCCCTCGCTGGCTGGTGCTGCTTCCTGTCCTGGCCGCACCTTCTACTGTATGAGCGGTCACGTGGGGCTGCCGATTAGTCATGAATATGCGGCTCCACCTCCCATAGCAGGTTCACACTGAGCACATATGACAGACGTGACAGAGTCTGGAGACGCCGCGGAGAGCGATCTGCTGCCTGAAACATCTTTCAGCATGACCGGTTTGGCAGTGGGTCAGTAATGGTGTGGGGTGGCATTTCTTTGGAGGGCCGCACAGCCCTCCATGTGCTTGCCAGAGGTAGCCTGACTGCCATTAGGTACCAAGATGAGATCCTCAGACCCCTTGTGAGACCATATGCTGGTGTGGTTGGCCTTGTGTTCCTTCTAAGGCTACTTTCACACTTGCGTTGTGTGACGTACGTCGCAATGCGTCGTTTTGGAGAAAAAACACATCCTACAAAGTTGCCCGCAGGATGCTTTTTTTTTTTTCCATTATCCGATGCATTGCGACGTATTGGCCACACGTCGCATCAGTCGTGCGACGGATGCGTCGTGTTCTGGCGGACCACCGGCACAAAAAAAGTTGCATGTAACTTTTTTTTGTGCGTCGTGTCTGCCATTTCCGACCGCACATGTGCGGCCGGAACTCTGCCCCCTCCTCCGTGGACCTTACAATGGGGCAGCGGATGCGTTGTAAAACTGCATCCGCTGCCCCCATTGTTAATTTTTGTTTGCGTCGGGCGACGCATGGCGACGGCCCCGTACCGACGCTAGTGTGAAAGTAGCCTAATGCAGGACAATGCCAGACCTCATGTGGCTGGAGTGTGGCAGCAGTCCCTGCAAAATGAAGGTATTGAAGCTATGGACTGGCCCGCCCGTTCCCCAGACCTGAATCTGATTGAATATATCTGGGACATCCTGTCTCGTACCATCCACCAACGTCACGTTGCACCACTGACTTTCCATGAGTTGGCGGATGCTTTAGTCCAGGTCTGGGAGGAGATCCCTCAGGAGACCATCCGCCGTCTCAGCAGGAGTATGCCCAGGTGTCATATAGAGGTCATACATGCACGTGGAGCTTACACACGCTACTGAGCATCATTGCCTTGTCTTGAGGCATTTCCACTAAAGTTGGGTCAGCCTGTAACTTTATTTCCACTTTGATTTTGAGCATCATTCCAACTCCAGACCTCCGTGGGCTATTAGTTGTGATTTCCGCTGCTCATTTTTAGGTTTTATTGTTCTCAACACATTACTATGTAATAAAATATTCCAGTTGCAAATCTTTATTCATTTAGTGATACCTAGGATGTGGGACATTAGTGTTCCCTTTATTTTTTTGAGCTGTGTGTGTGTGTGTGTGTATATATGTGTGTGTGTATAGAGATCTACAGTGACTTGCAAAATTATTCACTCTCTTGTCATTTATCATGTTTTGCAACCTAGATTTTAACTGGTTTTTTTTGAGTATTTGCATCAATTCATGTAAAGGACATGCCTACAACTGTGAACATTTGGTTTTCTTTATATTGTAGAGCAAACAACAAATGGGACAAAATAATTCAATCATAAGTGTGCATGACTGTTCATTCCCTAAAGTCAGTACTTTTGTAGTGCCTCCTTTTGCGGTAATTACACCTGTAAGCTGCTTTAAATAAGTATGAGCTTCCACATCTTTCCAGTGGGATTTTTGCGCATTCCTCAAGACAAAAAAATTGCTCCAGCTCCTTCAAGTTTGCTGTTCACCAGAGGAAACCATCTATCTTCAAATCTGACCACAGATTCTCAATTAGATTAATATCTGGGCTTTGACTCCAAAACATTTAGACATTTCACCTTCAAACACTCAACCAGTGTTGCTTTAGAAGTATGCTTGGGGTCATTGTCTTGTTGGAAGGTGAACCTCTATCCAAGTCTCAAATTACTAACAGACTGAAACCGGTTTTGGTTAAGAATGTCTCTACATTTCGCACCACCCGTCTTCCCCTCGATTCGGACCATTTTACCTGTCCCCGCTGCTGAAAAACATCCCCACAGCATGATGCTGCCTGCCGTCACCATGTATCACTGTGGGGATGGTGTTCGTGGGGTGATGAGTTGTGTTGGTTTGGCACCAGACATAGCGTTTAGCTTGGTGTGGTCCAAATTTTTTTACATTTGGGGAATCTCCAACATGGCTTTTGGCAAACTTAAAACACAAAAATTGTAAGGCTCATTTAAGTAAAGGCTTTTTTTTCCGACCACCTCTATGGAGTGTACGGCTTATTGTGGTCGTATGGACAGATACTGCAGTCTCTTGCTTGGGAACTCTGCAGATCATTCATGGTTACCTTTTGGTCTTTGTGCTGTCTCTATGATTAATGCCTTCGCCCCGGCTTAGAGTTTTGGTAGGCGGTCCTCTCTTGGCAGATTTGTTGTGGCACCATGCTCTTTCCATTTGATAATAATGAATTTGGTGCTTTGGGGAATCATCAGAGATTGGGATATTTTTTTTTTTAGAACCCAACCCTGACTTGTACTTCCCAAAAACTGTCCCTGGCTTGTTTTGAGATCTCCTCGGTCTTCATGGTGTCGTTTGGTTAGTGTTGCCTTTTTCTTAATGGTGTTGCAGCCTCTGTGGCTTTTCAGAAATGGTGTATATATACTGACAGACCATGTGACACTTAGATTGCATACAGATGAACCTCCTTTCACTACGCATGTGATTTATGAAGGTAATTGCTTGTACCAGAAAGTTTTAGGGGCTTTATAGCAAAAAGGGGTGAATACATATGCGCATGTCAGTTTTTAGTTATTTGATCCCATAAATTTTTAATTTATGCCTATACTTTTTTTCGCTTTACCAACTTAGACTATTTTGTGCTGATGCATCACACACAAATCGGATTAGAAAAATATTTAAACACAGGTTTTAATGTAACAAAATTGGTAAATAGCTAATGGGGGTTGAATACTTCTGCAAGCCACTATATAAATGTGTTGTCACCTTGCTTATACAGACCTGGGCAATCAAGTTACTATTTTCTGCACAATGATGCTGTAAAAAACCATGGTGGTTAAACTTAAAATATGGCTCTTGGAAGATGGGCTGGAAAAATGACAGCACAAAATGTAAACCAGCCACCGCATGAAATATATTTGCAGATTGAAATCGGTCTGGCTAACTATCATAAGATTGAGTTTGAAGGTGCATATCATTTTAGCCCACTTTTGTTCTCCACCGGTTGGATGGAATCTTTGCTGTGTAGCTGACTCATCTGGCGCTCCAATTCACCCATAGTCAGATATCCCTAGTTATGTTTTTAGGTATTTTATTGAGTTGGACGTTACCCCATGCAACCTATCGGTATATATCTTGTCAACAAGTAAACTTTCTGCCTCCTGAAAAGATGAGCTTCATACATAAACACTCCCTGGTAAAAAGTGAGACTTACTACACCAGGTCTTTGGGTTCCCTGAAAATTGCCCACAGGAAAATTGCCCACACGGAAAATTGCCTACATGGAAAATTTGCCAATTGCAGCATCATAAAGTTTCAGATCTATGATATTTGAGGTGAAAGGTGAGGATTTCACATGATATGTGATCAACTTGTAATTTACAGCTGACCTAGTGCAAAACTGCAAACATGCTGAAGATCTGTGGTTTGTAGCAGTCTGTCATTATCAGCAATAGATGGATCTAGTCTGCTCTCATCTCTCACTGATTCTGCCTTACTCCTCTCATCATCCCAAAACAGCAGCACATGCAGAACCAGCAGCAGTGTGATCCAGATGAGCCATCACTGCTATCAGTGCTCACAAAAGAATCACTGTATTATCTGTGGAGTTACATGGGACTGCAGGTCACATCTAATACATTATCATCTCAGTGGGTGCTCGCCAAAAGCAGGGTGCTGCTGGCTTAGATGGTCCTGGAAGCCCAGAAGGCACCGCAGAAAGGTGAGAATCTGTCAGAGGAGCGGTAGTGCCATAGCACCTCCGCTCTCCCATTCACTTCAGTGGCAGTGAATCTGGGGCCTACACTTCCTTCCCTGTCCACTTATGGCTACCAAGAGTAAGAGAGAACAGACCCTACCTAGTTATGTATCATACACATATACTGCAGGTGCAGGCAGGCATAGGATGGAAGGAAATGCAGAGTGGATTTGAATAAGGGTCTCTAGGCCCAGACACACCACAATGAGAGTGGAATAAGGGTCTCTAGGCCCACACACACCACAATGAGAGTGGAATAAGGGTCTCTAGACCCAGAAACACCACAATGAGAGTGGAATAAGGGTCTCAGCCCAGACACACCACAATGAGAGTGGAATAAGGGTCTCTAGACCCAGAAACACCACAATGAGAGTGGAATAAGGGGCTCTAGGCCCAGACCCACCACACTGAGAGTGGAATAAGGGTCTCGGCCCAGACACACCACAATGAGAGTGTAATAAGGGTCTCTAGACCCAGAAACACCACAATGAGAGTGGAATAAGGGTTTCTAGACCCAGAAACACCACAATGAGAGTGGAATAAGGGTCTCTAGGCCCAGACCCACCACACTGAGAGTGGAATAAGGGTCTCTGCCCAGACACACCACAATGAGAGTGGAATAAGGGTCTCTAGACCCAGACCCACCACACTGAGAGTGGAATAAGGGTCTCGGCCCAGACACACCACAATGAGAGTGGAATAAGGGTCTCTAGACCCAGAAACACCACAATGAGAGTGGAATAAGGGTCTCTAGACCCAGAAACACCACAATGAGAGTGGAATAAGGGTCTCTAGGCCCAGACCCACCACACTGAGAGTGGAATAAGGGTCTCGGCCCAGACACACCACAATGAGAGTGGAATAAGGGTCTCTAGACCCAGAAACACCACAATGAGAGTGGAATAAGGGTTTCTAGACCCAGAAACACCACAATGAGAGTGGAATAAGGGTCTCTAGGCCCAGACCCACCACACTGAGAGTGGAATAAGGGTCTCTGCCCAGACACACCACAATGAGAGTGGAATAAGGGTCTCTAGACCCAGACCCACCACACTGAGAGTGGAATAAGGGTCTCGGCCCAGACACACCACAATGAGAGTGGAATAAGGGTCTCTAGACCCAGAAACACCACAATGAGAGTGGAATAAGGGTCTCTAGACCCAGAAACACCACAATGAGAGTGGAATAAGGGTCTCTAGGCCCAGACCCACCACACTGAGAGTGGAATAAGGGTCTCGGCCCAGACACACCACAATGAGAGTGGAATAAGGGTCTCTAGACCCAGAAACACCACAATGAGAGTGGAATAAGGGTCTCTAGACCCAGAAACACCACAATGAGAGTGGAATAAGGGTCTCTAGACCCAGACCCACCACACTGAGAGTGGAATAAGGGTCTCGGCCCAGACACACCACAATGAGAGTGGAATAAGGGTCTCTAGACCCAGAAACACCACAATGAGAGTGGAATAAGGGTCTCTAGACCCAGAAACACCACAATGAGAGTGGAATAAGGGTCTCTAGGCCCAGACCCACCACACTGAGAGTGGAATAAGGGTCTCTAGGCCCAGACACACCACACTGAGAGTGGAATAAGGGTCTCTAGGCCCAGACTCACCACACTGAGAGTGGAATAAGGGTCTTGGCCCAGACACACCACAATGAGAGTGGAATTATTATTAGCACAGTGGAATGACGCCTCCTAAGAACAGAATCCGTACTCTGGGACTAGGGATGAGTGAATAGAACCTGGAGAAGTAAACTGGGCCCAGAGACCTTTGTTGAAATCCATTCTACATTTTCTTTGCTGCCTATGTTGTGCTGTATTGTATTTCAATGGTGCCCATGGAAGTCAAGGACAATCACCCGGCAGCTAATTATTTGCAATGATTGTTTAATAAACTTAAGTTATTGTTATAAGAACTCCTTAATAAACTGTTCTTAAACTTGTCGGTAGTTTTTTATGTGGGCAATTTTCACTGACATTCTTCTGTGCTGCAGAACATCTCACCTATAATTCTGTACTAGTCTCTGTTCTGCAGAGCATCTCACGTATACTATCCTCCTGTCCTGCAGAGCATTTAACCTATAGATCTTTGCTATTCTGTCCTGCAGAGCTTCTCGCCTATAATTCTATATTATTCTGCCCTGCAGTGCATCTCATGTATACCTGCATAATATCCCCATGTCCTGCAGAGCATTTAACCTATATCTTTGCTATTCTCTGTCCTGCAGAGCATCCTCACCTATAATTCTATATTCTTCTGCCCTGCAGAGCATCTCACCTATAATTCTATACTAGTCTCTGTTCTGCAGAGCATCTCACGTATACTATCCTCCTGTCCTGCAGAGCATTTAACCTATAGATCTTTGCTATTCTGTCCTGCAGAGCTTCTCACCTATAATTCTATATTATTCTGCCCTGCAGTGCATCTCATGTATACCTGCATAATATCCCCATGTCCTGCAGAGCATTTAACCTATATCTTTGCTATTCTCTGTCCTGCAGAGCATCCTCACCTATAATTCTATATTCTTCTGCCCTGCAGAGCATCTCACCTATAATTATATATTATTCTTCTGCCCTGCAGAGCATCTCATGTATACATGCATATACTATCCCCCTGTCCTACAGAACATTTAATCTATAATTCAGCTGTGGGCAATTTTCTGTGGGCATTCTTCACCTTGCACCTCAAGTATCATGGATCTGAAACTTTGTGATGCTGCAATTGGCAATTTTCCATGTGGACAATTTTCTGGTCACCGATCTTTGCACTAGTGTCTTCCAAAAAACTCAATAACCCACTCTCTGGCTGAATGAGTCTGTACGGGATGCAGCAATCAACAATTGCCTAGCCATAGACTGCTCTACAAGTGTGGCACTCATGACAAATCTAAGCTTGTCTACAATGTCATCCAATCAAAACCTTTGTTTGCCATGTAGAAATGTTCCTATTTGTATTTATTTTATTGAATACTTTTATAAATTGTGTAATTGTATATACAGCATTGTTTTTTATCATATTTATTTGTTAGAGATTTACAATCAAATAAAATAAATTAATTTTTTTTTCACTGAACTGCTACTTGGAATTAAATGAGACCCATGACTGCTACATACATATAGCATCTGATTTATGTTTTTTATGGTAAAAGGGCTGCGTGTGCATTATTTTGGCCTCATTCAGACGTCCATTTTTTACGTACTTTTTATATCTGATTTTTACTGATATAATGTGTACTCATTATATTATGTGGCGCTATTCACGTTTGTTTTTTTGTTTGTTTTGAGGATCGTCTGTCTGCAAAACAAAAAATCACAGAAATCTTAATTTTGATCCAAGTCACATCAAAATCAACCATTCAGGTCTGTGAACAGATAAGCATAGACAGCACACAGATGCTAACATTGCAATGCGTTGGAGAAGCTTTGTAATTTTTTTATTTTTTCCATACGTGAAACAGTTTTACCCCTGGAATGATGGTAAGTATAACAATGTACGGTAAATAATTAGGCCTCATGCACCTGCAAAAGAGCCCTAAAGCCCTATTATCGTCAGAATAAAAGAAAAGCTATGTCTGGGTTGTCTGATTTCTGGACTAAACTCACATCTATGAATGGGTCAGTAATGTAATGGATGTGGATGCCATTTGTATTTGAATACATGTACATGATTGTGTGATAGAAGCTTGAGGGTATGTGCACACGTTCCGGATTCTCTGCGGATCCGCAGCGTTTTTTGAGGTGCAGAAACGCTGCAGATCCGCAATTGATTTACAGTGCAATGTAAATCAATGAGAAAATAAATGCTGTGCACACTTTGCGGAAAATCAACTGCAGAAACGCTGCGGTTTAAAAGAAGTAGCATGTCACTTCTTTTTTGCGAATCTGCAGCGTTTTTGTACCCATTCCATTATAGAAAACCGCAGGGGTAAAAACGCAGCAAATCTACAAGAAAACCGCAGCAAAACACAAAAAACGCTGCGGAACCGCACAAAAAACGTGACAAATCTGCAGGTGCGTTTTCTGCCAGGAGAGGCAGAATCCGCACCAGAAATTCCTAAGCCTAATCCGCAACGTGTGCACATAGCTTTAGACAGTGGCTAAGTCTCCGGCGTCTTTTCTCTACTCTTCCAGCTATAAACAGCATTTTCCAAACAGAGACGCCAACGAATAGACATTCAACTTCTTTTAACCTCATCACACTTTCCAAACTTTGAAGCAGATAAGAGAAGTCACAAAGGACTGAATGTGCACAAAATGTTATTTTTATATTGCTATTTTCATTTTTTGCAATGCTTTTTCAGTCAGATTCCAAGTGGAATTTACTTTTAACAAGACGTCGTTTGCACATATCTTAAGGAATGTGTTTATGAAAAATCCTTTATGGTATTTTTCCATAAAAACAGTTGTTTGGTAGGGACGCCGGGTGTCAAACCCCCACAACCAATCTGATATTGATGACCTATTCCAAGGAGTTTTTTTTTTTCTACTGGATCCATATTATACTCCTGGACAACCCATTCAAGGCGATTCTAAGCTTTCCAGTTTGGGCAAACAACTAGAAATCCTGTAGCTTTGTAATATTTGCCCAAAATTTGCTCCTTAATTGCTGGTCTATGAAAGTATAGATTGCGCTTTCATTGATCTGTTCATGTACTGTTTTATACATTATATAGCCTTAAATATCTGGACACCCTTCCTATTTACTGAGTTTGGGTGTTTCATTCACTCCCAGTGCAAACGTGCATAAAATCAAGTACAAGTACACAGCCAAACGATCGCAATGCAGGTGCATCTCACAAAATTAGAATCTCATTAAAAAGTTAATTTCAGTTCTTCAATGCAAAAAGTGAAACTCGTATATTAGTCATTACAAACAGAGTGATCTATTTCAAGTGTTTATTTCTGTTAATGTTGATGATTATGGCTTACAGCCAATGAAAACCCAAAAGTCATTCTCAGTAAATTAGAATACTTTATAACACTAGCTTGAAAAAATGATTTAAACATCCAAAATGTTGGCCTACGGAAATGTATGTTCAGTAAATACACTCAATACTTGGTCAGAGCTCCTCTTGCATCAGTTACTACATCCATGTGGCATAACAGGGAGGCGATCACTCTGTGGCACTGCTGAGGTGTTATGGAAGCCCAGGTTGCTTTGATAGCAGCCTTCAGCTTATCTGCATTGTTGGGTCTGGTGTCTCATCTTCCGCTTCACAATACCCCATAGATTCTCTACGGGGTTAAGGTCAGACAAGTTTTTAAACCAGGTATTGGTACTTTTGGCAGTGTGGACAGGTGCCAAGTCCTGCTGGAGAATTACATTTCTATCTCCATAATGCTTGTTGGCAGAGGGAATCATGAAGTGCTCTAAAATTTCCTGGTAGATGGCTGTGCCAAGTTTGGTCTTGATAAAACACAATGGACCTACACCAGTAGATAACATGGACAATCTACCTTTTACTCTATAGCTACACCATAATTAATTATTCATCCCAAGGTGCTTCTAAGCCCCCCTCCCACCTCTTATTCCTTCCTTTCCTGTACTTTTTCCCCTCCCACTCCTATCCTCCTCAACTGTTCTGTGCTCTCTGTCTCCTCTGAAGTTCACTTAGTTTTTCATCAAAACTGGAAGTTTCTGTAATTCCTCTGTGTTACTGTAAGTTTCTGATGGCCAGATACTAGCTGTTCATTATACCGGATATAATATTTGAACTTATGCCTAATGTTACAGTTACCTTCTCAGAATATGCTTGTTATACAATAATCTCTCAATGAATAGACCATTGAAAGAAAGAAGGAAGAAAAGAAACCCTGGAAAAAGTGCATGATGCCAAAATAAAGCTCACCCAAAAGATCCAGTGCTGATCAGTCTGACTGGTGTAGAAGTCGCTCACACACGGCTTTCTCCATGTGACCTGATCAATGTCTAAAAAGAATGAGAAAGACATTTATGCATAGAAACTGCAGGAAAATAAGAGCTGCAGATGCAGGAACTTCTCCCTTCTATGTTATGTCACCGCTGACACGGCAGCAGATGTAGAGGACGTGATACAAGCCGGACCCCTCCACTGACACTATTATAGGGAATAAAATATCTTCCATACACATATATCATTGTACTGCGGGGGTAATAGGGAATATCACACGGAGGAGAGCGGAATAAAACTGCTATCACATGATAGAAGAAGACGGATCCTTACCAGGTGTTCCACTGAGTGGCCCGACCCTCTAGTATAAACAGGACATTTTGGGCCAAAGCTTTAAAAAAGGCCAATTCTCCACTTTGGGATTTTTCTTCAGCCTATAAAGATGAACATAAACAGATAATGAAAATCATCTCAGAAAATGCACATTGCCTAAAGATTAATCTAATGTAATAATAATAATTTTATTTACATAGGGCCAACATATTCCGCATCGCTTTACATTATAGAGGGAATTTGTACAGACAATAGACATTAGTGAGGGCCCTGCTCGCAAGCTTACAAACTATGACGATCCACCCACGGCTATTAACCAGTTAAATTCCGCTGTCAAACTCTGACAGCGGCATTTAAATTGCGCTTTCGGCAATCATGTCAGAAATCCGCACACCAGTGACCCCAGTGATCAAGTGTCACAGGTGTGTTGGCATGACAACCTGAGGTTGTCAGTGCCGGCTTGTTGTGACCACCCAGTGGTCATTCAAGTGAGCAATTCTGCTATATAGAGGCTATATCTGAACATTGCCTCTATGTAGTAGAGCCGATTGGGTTGTGGCAGCTTCTAGTCTCCTAGACTATTGAAGCATGCCAAAAAGAAAAATGTTTTTAAAAATATTAAAATAAAAAAATATATAAGTTCAAATCACCCCCCTTTCGTCCCATTCAAAATAAAACAATAAAAATAACATCAAACATACATATGTTTGGTATCGCCGCATTCAAAATCACCCAATCAATAAAAGAAAATAATTAACCTGATCGCTAAACAGCATAGCGAGAAAAAAAAGTCACAATGAAAGAATTATGTTATTTTAGTCACCACAACAATTGCATTAAAATGCAATAGCAGGCGATCAAAAGATTGTATCTGCACCAAAATAGTATCATTAAAAACGTCGACTTGGCCCGCAAAAAATAAGCCCTCACCCAACCCGAGATCACAAAAAATGGAGATGCTACAGGTATCGGAAAATGGCGCAATTCTTTTTTTTAAACAAAGTTTTGAAAAAAAATTTCACCACTTAGATAAAAAAGAACCTAGACCTGTTTGGTGTCTATGAACTCATAATGACCTGGAGAATCATAATGGCAGGTCAGTTTTAGCATTTAATGAACCTAGAAAAAAAAACAAGTACACTTTTTTGCAATTTCACCACGCTTGGATTTTTTTTCCCCGTTTTGCAGTACATGATGTGGTAAACCAATGGTGTCGTTCAAACGCACAACTCATCCCGCAAAAAAAACAAGCCCTCACTTGGCCATATTGACAGAAAGTAAAAAAAAAGTTATGGCTCTTAGAAGAAGGGGAGCAAAAAAATGAAACCGCAAAACCGAAAAAAGCTGTGGGGGTTAAGGGGTTAATTACTGAACATCTACAGTGCTGTTGGTCAATCGAAAAGGATAATAAACAAATCACTGCAATCCAAAGAAATTCTGGAACAAACGAGAAACAAAGTAATTGAAATGTATGTCTGGTAAAAGTTATAAAACCATTTCTCAAGCTTTGGGACTCCAGTGAACCACAGTGAGCGATTATTCACAAATGGTGAAAACATGGAACAGTGGTGAACCTTCCCAAGAGTTGCCGGCCGACCAAAATTACTCCAAGGGCGTAGTGACAACTCATCCAAGAGATCACAAAAGACCTCGCAACAACATCCAAGACCTGCAGGCCTCAATTGCCTCTCATCTGATCTTGGTGCCGAGATCTCCATCTATACATGTGCCGCCCCCCGGCCACAGAGGTGTATTTAGGGGAGGCAACCGGGGAATGTACCCCGGGCACAGTCGGGCTGCCTAATACGGTGGTCCGCAGTGTCTCCCCCCAGAAGCTGCATTCTGCCGCTCCCCGGACAGGGCAGATGCGAGTACAATTCAAACTGACTGCTGGGTCAGAGCGATGCCAGCAGCGTGATCAGATCATGTGATCAAGCTGCCGACGTCACTCGCCCGTGCTGCAGACGCAGATGGGAGGTAAGTGCTCCAGAGTAGCTGAAGACACCGAAGATTAAGTGCGGGGGGGGGTGGAAGGTTCAATGTGTGTGGGGCGAGAATTTGAGTGGGGATGGGGGTGTTTAATGTGTGGGGGGAGATTTGTAGTGGGGATTGGATATTTAATGGGCAGATTTGAGGACACAAAATGAAGAGCAAAGGGGGAGATGGGGGGCTTGTATGAGGAAACAGTACGGGGGAATGTGGGTATGTATGAGGAAACAGTATGGAGGAATGGGGCCATGTAACAGGAAACGGTACAGGGGAATGGGGGCATGTATGAGGAAAGAGTGCAGAGGAATGATGGGCATGTATGAGAAAACAGTACAGGGGAATGGGTATGTACGAGGACAGTACTGGGGAATGGAGGGCAAATATGAGGAAACAGTATGGGGGATGGGTGCAGACAGTATGGGGAGCGAAGGGGAATGTATGCGGACACATGCATAGCGATGTGAAAAATGTATGTGGACAGAGTACGGGGAGTGAGGTGATGGGATGTGTGCAGATACAGTATGGAGAGTCAGGTGAGCAGGTATTATAGAAAGTGGGGGTAAATATATGAGGAGACAGTATGGTGAACAGGGGGATGTGAGGAGACAGTATGAGTAGGGAGGGGAATAGTGTGAGGAGACTGAATCGGGGGGAAGTGAGTGGGCAGGGAATAGAAACTGAGTAGTGGGGGCGTAGCATGGGGGGACAGTGTAAGGGCACAGCCAGGAGGGGACAGTATACCAAGGAGGGGGACTGTGATGAGAGAGTACAGTATAAATACTGAGCCCTATAGGGGGGACACAGTGTGAAGAGGGGGCCAGTATGGAAAGGAGAGGTCAGGGTAAAGAGCATGTACTATAAGAGGGACATCATGGGGTTTGGACAAGATGAAGTAAAGAAGGAGAACGACTCCAGAGATGACATCATCTATAAGGTACCTGGATGTAAATGTTATTTGTGATACTAATTCTCATGTTTTTATTTATGTTAGGATCAATATATGGGTTGTCCAGGTTTGTAATGAGTCTGCAGTCATTCTTTGTGACTGCATACTTCTGAATTCTCACAGTGCTCACTGCACGGTGTCAGGATTCTCTCGTGCTGGCAATTTACATGTGGTCACGTGCTGACTTTGACGTGTGGCCTCACTCAATGAAATTTAATTGAGTGAGGTCGGCAACGTCTTGTTGGAATGTGACCAGAAGTATACAAATCACATACTTGTGCTGACATGACTGTCCACCGGCAAGGGAGAATCCTAAAAGTGCAGTGCATGCGGTGTGAGAATTCAGAAGCTGCGATGTCAGGATTCAGCTCTGCAGGTTCCAGTAGTCGTCACATGGACACTTCACTCATATGTGACTTTCAGACTTATGGTCCTGTGAGAACGAGCTTCTCTTCCCGCTTCTCTCAGTTTTTCACTGAACATTGAGAGCATTAGGGAGAGGAGCTCGTCGGTACGTGACTAAGTGTGCAAATCGCATATTTCCTGGGGGGGAAGGGGCGCCAAACTGAATTCTTGCCCCGGGTGCCAGAAAACCTAGATACACCTCTGCCTAGCCGGTAGCCATTTTCCCGGAGTCCTGTCCCCCACATAGGAAACCATGTGACTGTGCGAGCTCTGGGCTTTCACAAGATGTCAGCAGAGCTCCCGCAGCACCGAACACCGGCAGCACCTAACATCCGCAGGACCAAACAGCGGCGCACCGCATATCCTAACACCCCCTCTTTCCAGCCTGTGGCCAGTAAGGTATATCATTATAAGATGCACCCCATTTTCCCCAAAAAATTTTGGGGAAACAGTGTGTCTTATAATCTGAAAAATACGGTAACTTCTTCATGTTTTATAACAAGATGGGAAAAAACATACAATATCGATAACACATAAACTGTCCACTTGAATGTAAAACCAAAAGAAAATGTGTTGATGTAGCTAAACAAACAACAGACATACTTTATCATAAATTATAACAAACTTTAGAAGCTAATATCTCCACAATAAAGATGATAAATTAAAGCATGATACGTCAAGACCAGTGTTGGCCACCCAATCTCTGGATGCAAAGATGTACCGAAGACAGATGCTCCTGATTCATGAAGAGATGGTTAGATTTTCCCGTTTGATGTTTGGGGAAACTGACTTTTCTCCGGCCAAGCCTGGTATTGTGCAAGGATACCTTAGCGTTCATATCAGGGACGTTGGACGAGCGGCATGCAGCTTTGGGCGAGTCACCACAAATCTTACTGTAAGGCTCGTGGCATAGCGAACACTGCTGCTCATCAGTAGTTTGACAAGTGATCGTTGTCATGTGCCGTCATACCCAAGCAAAATATATTTTTTGGAGCTGTGAGAAACTGGCGTAGAACACCAAAAGTAGAAAAAATTGGGCACAACTTTGAGTTGCGCCTAAATTTTTCAACTTTTCAATGCTTTTATGCCAGAATTTAAAAGTCAGACAACATTACTGGTAAACTACTAGTAGTGAAGTACAAACCAACTATCAGGGTGAAGTCAGAAATGACTGCCGTGTTCTTGAACTCCAATGTTTGCATTTCTTATCTTCTCACAGAAAATATTTACATGTCACTGTACTCTATATAGGATACATTATATCTACATATCTTCACCCCTGCTTGAACTCACGCTATACAGTTGTAGATCAGATCTACAATCAAGGTGTAGTTTTACTATCTGCTTGCAAGCTTTCCAGAAAATTCCGTCCTAGATAAAATTAGTGGATAATTTTCAACTCTTCCACACATTGTTCTGAGAGATGATTTTTACACATGGCCAAGTCCCATTTATGCTCGTGTAATTGAACAGAAAAGCCCTACCTAAATGGTGGATGGTCCGAGCATCATACTCAAGAAACCTTTTGGAAAGTTCTAGGAGGCTGTTAGGTGAGGGAGTCTGGAAACGTGCAAAGAGCGTGTAACCCTTCCCTAACTGATATGTCTCGCACCCGTGTTTCTCTGACATGACCATATTCTCCCTCATGTCGTTATTTTCTGATCTTCAAAGGTTAGTCATGCTCTGTTCACTTCTGCATTGCTAGGTAAGTGGGGCAGGTGATGTCACATCTGACACCTTCCTGGACACAGGTATTGTGCACATGTCCCATTGTTGATATCCGATGCGTTTTTGCAGCTTTTTTTTTAATTGAAAATAAAAGCTGCGTTTTACAGTACCAGCAAAAGCTGATTTCAGAAATCTCATGCACACATTGATTTTTTTTTTCTGACTGATAAGGAACGCTGCTGCGTTTTTCCAAACTGCAGCATATCACTTCTTTCAACATCTTTTCAACATGTTTTCACTCATAGAAAGCAATGAGTAAGTGCAAAAAGGCAGGTAATAGGTTTTGGTGCAAAAACCTAATGAATTTGCGTAATGATTTTTTTGGGGGGCAACTTTATTAACATGCACAAGAGAACATAAAACACAGCAAAAATGCAGCTAAGGCCAGAGTGTAACGCCGGTGTGCTTGTGCCTTGTTTCCCCAGCGTTACTCTGCATGTCTGTGCTTTTACCCTTCTCTCCTTTCCCCCTAACCAGTTGGGATACTGTTGTCTGTTACCTGTATGGATGCTACTCAGTTCCCTGCTCTACTGCGTAGCCGTACATGTGTTGTAGAGTCATTGCTCCGCTGCATGACCATCCGCATGTGTGGTCCCTGGCTGGCTGCTATCTGCGGGATGTGAGGTCCTCTGCAGCTGGTGCGTGACTTTCTGCACGTGTCCAATCTTGCAGCCACTGACAATTCTTTTGCTTTCCCCATGACTCACAATCCAGAAATGTCAGGGGCTGGATGAAAGATGCAAGAGTCTGTCTGGATCCCAGAAACTCACTCAGCTTTTATGCACACACACTGATTACAAGCAAACAGGTCACAGGTGAGAATGTTACATTTAGTAACCAGTCAAACCCATTTGTGTTAAATTCTGTGCATGTTATAAGGCCACTATCATGATGGTATGTGAACTTTAGATCAGTGTCATTTGGATGTTTTGGGTTGTCATTATGGTTTAAAAAAAGAAAACAGTAGTTTGACAATAAATGGCTTCACCCAACTACTAACCATGAATGGACAAAACGTTTTAGTGTTCTCATTCATATTCTCTGAAAAAAAGGCTAAGAAAGCAAAAATTCTGCTGGAGTATGTAAACTTTTGAGCACAACTGTAGATGTCCGTGATTTTACTGTATGCAGCAGATGAATTGCCAGGGTTTCAAAGGACATCAGTGCGTAAAAATCAGACAGCACTTGCAGGGTCAATGGGTGTGATTTTTTTTTTTCACACCCATTGATTTCTATTGGTGAATGCGATCCGATTTCCAATTAAAATCGCAGCATGCTGCAACTTTTTCTAGTGCAATCATGATCTGATCCAAGCTGGAAGAAAAATCGCAGAAAAACACAATGATAGAATAGCATTGGTCAGAATGCAATCTGATTTTAAACCTTATTACATTAATAATTAAGAATAATATTTTTTTTATTTATATAGCGCCAACATATTCCGCAGCACTTTACAATTAAGCGGGGACATGTACAAACAATAAATTCGGTACGAGTTAAGACCATTTAAACAGTGACATTAGGAGTGAGGTCCCTGCTCGCAAGCTTACAATCAACAAGGAAATGGGGGAACACAATAGGTGAAAAGTGATTGTTATTTCAGGTCTGGCAATTATAATAAATAGGGATTTTCATACGAAGCTGCATGATCCGGTCATTAGCCCATGTGTTTAAGTGCAATAGTCAAGTATCAAGTACATTCGTCTGATTTCGTCGCCAGTGGGAATGAGCCCTAAACCTGCTTTTTGTAAGCAGCTTCTTTACTGCCAAGAGAGCAGGTTTAGCCAGGAGAAACGCACCAAAAACGTAACGCGTGAACATTAACATTTTTCCTTGTGGAGAACACTTAGTTCTTATTTTTGTACATTTGCAGTGAATTGACACAATAATTTACTTCCTTACATTGCTCCCATCACTCTTTTATCAACCGTTTTTTGTAAAATTTGTAACTTGTGTTTAACCAACATGACCTGAAATGGAGAAGTTATGATACAGATGGTTGGAACCAAGCCAACATGGGAGGTGCAACTAAGCTCCTATTTGCAGAATGCTTTTGTTTTGTAATGTTCAGCTGCAACACAGTAATTTTCACAACCTTTTTGAGGACAAGATGTATTGAAAGTTTTGCATCATTTTTTAAAAGTTCATTTATACATCGCTTAGTAAGACATCTGGAGCTTGATGCATTTCTACTATTTCAATATATGTTGTTGAGGAGTTTTTTTCAAAATTAACCCTATTTAGATACTGTTCTATTTACATGTGACAAGCTGTGATGCCAAGGGCCCACCAGTAAGGCTATGTGCACATGTTGCGGATTCGTGTGCAGATTTTTCCACACCATTTTTGCAAAATCCGCAGGTAAAACGCACTGGTAATCATACTAACCCCGACCCTAAACCACAAACGGGAATGGGCCACACTACGTCATACTAATCTATATATATAATTGTCTAAGGGTTTTTCTGTCTGTCTGTCCTGGAAATCCCGCGTCTCTGATTGGTCGAGGCCGCCAGGCCTCGACCAATCAGCAACGGGCACAGCATGGCGACGATGATGTCATAAAGGTTGCCTCGACCAATCAGCGACGGGCACAGTCTGCCGCGAATTCGCCTCGACCAATCAGCGACGGGCACAGTATTGACGTAGATGTCATAATGGTTGCCATGGCGACGATGATGTCATAAAGGTTGCCTCGACCAATCAGCGACAGGCACAGTCTGCCACGAATTCTGGAATCATCATTGTCCATATACTACGGGGACATGCATATTCTAGAATACCCGATGCGTTAGAATCGGGCCAACATCTAGTATAACATAACGATCCTTATCACAGGATCAAGAAGTGCTATCAAACACAATTTGTAAAATTTAAAGGAGCGGGTCTCCTTGACTTGTAATGCCTATACAGCGCCCCAGAGTCCTGGTCGTTGCAGTAATGTTGTTCTTCCACCAGGGGGAGTGATGTTACGTCTGAAGGCAATGAAGGAGATCTGTCCAGGTATCACAACCACAAAACACAATTCACACTCCAGGCCGCCAGGGGGAGCCATGCTTCTATCTATTAGGGCACTCCTCACAATTAGGTAAAACTGGTAGTCGGGAAAGAAAGTTAGTCAGAACGAGGAGAGGAGAGCAGACGGAGGTCTGTGGGAGAACGAGGGTTCGCGGAGCTGCGCCTGCCCCACGTGCAACAGCATCCAAAGAAAGAGCCATTGAAAGGAATTATGTTGCAGTGAGTGAGAAAAGAAGTCATAGCAAAAGGAGAGGAACATCAGGGGGAGACCAGCTAGAAGCAGGCTGCCTCCTTCTGAAGCGCAGTAACCAGTAGCCAGAACACCGAGGGAGTAAGGATCTCTATGCTTTACTTCAGAGACTGGCAGGACAGTTGATTCCACGTTGGCTGCCCGACCATATACCCAGGAGGCACGGTGGCAACTTGTGGGGGCCGGGGCGTCTCTAGGGTCCCTATAAAAAGTCTCAGGCCACCAGTCATACGGGTTTGTCCTATCCGTCAGGGGACCAAAAAATTACCGCACACTCAGACTCGATATGATGAAAAAAGTGTTCAACAAGTTTATTACAAAAAGAGTTGCCATGAAGTAGACAGAAGCACAATAAATTCAGATTAGACCAAACCCAACGTTTCGATCCACCAGGGTCTTATTCATGGGGTTACTTGGTTTCCAGAAGTGTGTATACAAATGGCAGAAAAGGAAAGCAGGTGGGCAATCTTATTAAGCACATAAATAAAAAGCGGCTTACAAAGCCATAGCCAGCTCACCAACCAGACCTGCAGGTACAGAGCACGGGAGTTCGTCCTGACCTGGACGTCCAGCAGCAGCAAATCCAATAGAAGATAGATACTCCAGCTCCAATAAAAGAATGAAGTCTTTATTGATCCAAAATGGTTAAAACACAATCCTTACAGTCGGTGGACCAGACAGGTGTTTGTGATAGTTATGGCAACGCGTTTCGACCTGAATCGGTCTTACTCATGCCTGTGCCACAATACAAATGAGAGCTACATATATAATGAAAGATCCGCCCTCTTACCATCACATGATTTCATATGGAAGGTCCTGCAAGCATATATACATTTAACATACAAATTAAAAAGATAACACTAAACAATTAGCAATAATGATACAATATTTCGTTTCGTTTGTTTAAGCCTTTAGGAAAGCGAATGTTTAAATTATAAATCCAAAACACCTCTCTTGTGAATAGGCGTCTCTTAATATCTCCTCCTCGATTAGGCAGGTAGATTTTTTCAATGCCATGCACTTTAAAAGATGAAATGTCCCCATTATGTATCGTACAGAAATGTCTTGCAGCCATTGATACATTTCTATTAATAGTATTGCACATATTGACATCTCTAAGGTGCTCCATTATGCGTGTTTTCAGTTTACGCGATGTGCAGCCCACATAAGATATTTGACACACAGTACGGTCTATTTTGTAAACTACATTTTTTGTATGACAATTGATAAAGCTATTTGTATTATAACTCTTAGTTTTATCAGAGTTCCAAAATTTACTCCCCAGCTGCGCATGGGCACATGTACTGCACGCTGCGGTACCGCATCTATAAAATCCTTTACAATCTAACCAGGTATTAGACTTAGATCCAGTTTTGGGCTGAAGTGAATTCGGGGCAATTATGTCACCAATCTTTTGAGCCCTCCTTGCAACTACATTTATTCCATCGTGTAGCAAGTGTAACAATGTATCATCTTCATAAAAAATGGGTAATCTTTTATTAATGATTTTTTTAATCAAATTAAATTGAGGGGAAAATTGTAAACATAAATGTAAATTATTTGCATATTTTTTGTTTTTATTTTTATTATTTACGCAAGTGCTAGTTTTCATAGGGACTAATAAGTCCTCTCTTTGTTTTTTTCCCCACTATATTCATAGCCCTATTTACTGTCCAATTCGGATAATTCCTAGCTTTAAATTTATTTTTCAATTCATGGAATTCTTTCAATTTGTCCTCTTCTTTGCTACAATTACGTTTCAACCTAGTGAACTCCCCTACTGTTATGGCTTTTATAGTGTGGGCTGGGTGACTACTGTCAGCGTGTAAAATTGTGTTGCCACTAATTGGTTTTATATGAGTTCGACTAGTAATTTCTTCACCAGCAGTACCACTCAATTCTAGGTCTAGGAAAGAGATAGATTTTTGGTCCTGAACATATGTAAATTTTATACCAAATTTATTGGAATTAATGTATTCCACAAATCACGGTATGGCAGACACATCACCCCCCCCCCCCCCCCAAATAATGAGGGTATCATCTATGTATCAGCCATACCAGGAGATGTGGTCAACATATGGATTCTCAACAGAATAAATAAATTCTTGTTCCCAATATGCCATTGTCAAATTAGCTAGAGACGGCGAGTACTTCGCCCCCATTGGGACTCCGGACTTCTGAGCATACACTTCACCATCAAATGAGAAGATATTGTGTTTCATTAGTAAGAATGTTACTTTTAATAAAAATCTATTAGATCTTGAGAATATTGACCATAGTCTTTTAAATGGAAATCTAGCGCTATCATGGCTATATCATGGGGTATGCTTGTGTATAATAAGACTACGTCACAACTTAGCCAAGTATGGTTTTCTTCCCATTTCCGATTTTTGAATAATCTTAAAATCTCTCTGGAGTCTCTCTCTGGAGGCTTCACACTGACGAGGGCCAACAGCCCGAAACACCGTGTCTGCGTATTGAGATACTGATTTGGCTTTTATCCTAAGTCATATTGCACGACTCGTTAAAGAGTTGATTGTGACTTGTAGGATCGCTACTTCCAATAGGTGGCGCTATAGAGTTTAAGTCCTCTTTTTCTCAGAAGAGGCAATTTGCATATTTAATATATCCTGGCATTTTTCTTACCATGGGTTGTAATAACGAGTCTACCCATTCACATAGGTGTTCTGACATACAGCCTATGCCTGATACTATCGGTCGCATGGCTGGTAAGCCTGTGCTTTTATGCACCTTAGGGAGACTGTACATAATGTGCATTTTTGGGGCTTCTACATATAAATACTCAGCTTGTTTTTTATTAATGGCTGCTATAAATGCACCCTCTTCAATCAAATTCATAATTTTCTCATTATATTCTTTAGTTGGATTCTTTTTCAATTTCTCATAGGTAGCACTATCAGAAGTTCATGCATTTTGTCCTTGTAATCACTTTAATTTAAAATGACTATTAGTCCACCCTTATCACTTCTCTTAATAATAATGTTCTTTAAAGATTTTAATTCATTGAGTGCTTTCCAATGCCGATGTGATAGATTTTTTCGCATTTTTTTATTATTCAGACTATATTCCAAGTCCTTTAGGTCCTTCTCAACAAGTTCTTGGAATTTATCCATACACTCCACTCTAGTCTGTATGGGGTAGAAGTATGGGTTTTTGGTCTTAAAATTTTTTGATATATTTATGGACCCTTCCGTTGTTTCCGCTTGATTTTCTTTGGATAGTTTCATTAAACAGTTCAACGTGACCTGTTCTTTGAAAGGTAAATTTTCAAATTCATTTATTTCCATATCATGATCTTGATTAGTAGTTATTGTTTCGTCTGAAAAAAAATGTTTTTTTTTAAGTCAGATTTCTCACAAATTTGTTGATATCCAGAATGGTCATAAACAAATTAAAATCAGCATCTGGCACAAAATTAAGTCCCAAGGCCAATACGTCTAGTTGATCCTGTGTCAAAGTTTGAGAAGATAAATTAACCACATTGCTTTTTTTTATTGTTTGTGTTTCTTTTTGTTGTGAGTCATTACTCCCGGTGGATTTATTGTTTTTTCTCCCAGCTCGTCTCTTATGTTTTTTGACGTCTTTCCAATTTTTCTTCTATTTTCCAGTGTGTAATTTGGTATAGATGTATCCGAGGTGCTAGCATTTGTATCAGATGAATCAAGTTCTGTAGACGAAAAATTCACCTGAGGTCTGGTAGTAGATTTGTAACGAGCATGGCTATTTTTAAGATGGATTTAGGAGATTTATAATTCCTTTCCCACTTGCTCCAGTCGTATACACTGTCTGTGGAGTAATCGTTGAGATCTCTCTCAAATTTTCGTCTTTTACGGTTCATTATATTATCTTCCAATGTGCAGACATTGCTTCTCACTCTGTCCAAGGATGACTCATACTGTGGTAGTGATTTATATTCTTCTAGGGTATTTTTTATCTTCTCCACATTTTCTTGAACTTCCTTCAGCTTAATTTCGTCATTTTTTATTATAAGTTTCATTAGGTTCAATCTTTAGGGCAATCTTTTTAATGTAAATCCTGTCACTATGGTGTCCCAGGAAGGCGCATCGGTGTCATCAGCAATAAAGTGCATAGAGATGAAAGCAAATGGCTCCAATTTGTTTTATTTTACCAAGGGTAACAGGAGAAAATGGACCCCAAAAGTTGTTTTACAATTTGTCCTGAGTACACCGATACCCCATATGTGGGGGTAAACCACTGTTTGGGCGCATGACAGAGCTCGGAAGCGAAGGAGCGCCATTTGACTTTTCAATGCAAAATTGACTGGAATCGAGATGGGACACCATGTTGCATTTGGAGAGCCCATGATGTGCCTAAACATTGAAACCCCCCCAAGTGACACCATTTTGGAAAGTAGACGCCCTACGGAACTTATCTAGAGGTGTGGTGAGCACTTTGACCCACCAAGTACTTCACAGAAGTTTATAATGCAGAACCGTAAAAATAAAAAATCATATTTTTTCACAAAAATTATTTTTCGCCCCCAGTTTTGTATTTTCCCGAGGGTAACAGGAGAAATTGGACCCAAAAATCTGTTGTCCAATTTGTCCTGAGTGCGATGATACACCATATGTGGGGGGAACCACTGTTTGGGCGCATGGGAGGGCTCGGAAGGGAAGGAGCGCCATTTGGAATGCAGACTTAGATGGAATGGTCTGCAGGTGTCACATTGCGTTTGCAGAGCCCCTAATGTACCTAAACAGTAGAAACCCCCCACAAGTGACACCATTTTGGAAACTAGACCCCCTAAGGAACTTATCTAGATGTGTGGTGAGCGCTTTGACCCACCAAGGGCTTCACAGAAGTTTATAATGGAGAGCCGTAAAAATAAAACAAAAATTTTTTCCCACAAAAATAATTTTTAGCCCCCAGTTTTGTATTTTCCCGAGGGTAACATGAGAAATTGGACCCCAAAATTTGGTGTCCAATTTGTCCTGAGTGCGATGATACACCATATGTGGGGGGAACCACTGTTTGGGCGCATGGGAGGGCTCGGAAGGGAAGGAGCTCCATTTGGAATGCAGACTTAGGGTATGTGTCCACGTTCAGGATTGCATCAGGATTTGGTCAGGATTTTCCATCAGTTTTTGTAAGCCAAAACCAGGAGTGGATGATAAATACAGAAGTTGTGCATATGTTTCTATTATACTTTTCCGCTAATTGTTCCACTCCTGGTTTTGGCTTACAAATACTGATGAAAAATCCTGACCAAATCCTGATGCAATCCTGAACGTGGACACATACCCTTAGATGGAATGGTCTGCAGGTGTCACATTGCGTTTGCAGAGCCCCTAATGTACCTAAACAGTAGAAACCCCCCACAAGTGACACCATTTTGGAAACTAGACCATCCAAGGAACTTATCTAGATGTGTTGTGAGAACTTTGAACCCCCAAGTGTTTCACTACAGTTTATAACGCAGAGCCGTGAAAATAAAAAATCTTTTTTTTCCCACAAAAATTAGTTTTTAGCCCCCAGTTTTGTATCTTCCCAAGGGTAACAGGAGAAATTGGACCCCAAAAGTTGTTGTCCTATTTGTCCTGAGTACGCTGATACCCCATATGTTGGGGTAAACCCCTGTTTGGGCACACGGGAGAGCTCGGAAGGGAAGGAGCACTGTTTTACTTTTTCAACGCAGAATTGGCTGGAATTGAGATCGGACGCCATGTCGCGTTTGGAGAGCCCCTGATGTGCCTAAACAGTGGAAACCCCCCAATTATAACTGAAACCCTAATCCAAACACACCCCTAACCCTAATCCCAACAGTAACCCTAACCACACCTCTAACCCTGACACACCCCTAACCCTAATCCCAACCCTATTCCCAACTGTAAATGTAATCCAAACCCTAACCGTAACTTTAGCCCCAACCCTAACCCTAACTTTAGCCCCAACCCTAACTGTAGCCTTAACCCTAGCCCCAACCCTAGCCCTAACCCTAGCCCTAACCCTAGCCCTAACCCTAGCCCTAATGGGAAAATGGAAATAAATACATTTTTTTAATTTTTCCCTAACTAAGGGGGTGATGAAGGGGGGTTTGATTTACTATTTATAGCGTTTTTTAGTGGATTTTTATGATTGGTAGCAGTCACACACTGAAAGACGCTTTTTATTGCAAAAAATATTTTTTGCGTTACCACATTTTGAGAGCTATAATTTTTCCATATTTTGGTCCACAGAGTCATGTGAGGTCTTGTTTTTTGCGGGACGAGTAGACGTTTTTATTGGTAACATTTTCGGGCACGTGACATTTTTGATCGCTTTTTATTCCGATTTTTGTGAGGCAGAATGACCAAAAACCAGCTATTCATAAATTTCTTTTGGGGGAGGCGTTTATACCGTTCTGCGTTTGGTAAAATTGATAAAGCAGTTTTATTCTTCGGGTCAGTACGATTACAGCAACACCTCATTTATATCATTTTTTTATGTTTTGGCGCTTTTATACGATAAAAACTTTTATAGAAAAAATAATTATTTTTGCATCGCTTTATTCTCAGGACTATAACTTTTTTATTTTTTTGCTGATGATGCTGTATGGCAGCTCGTTTTTTGCGGAACAAGATGACGTTTTCAGCAGTACCATGGTTATTTATATCTGTCTTTTTGATCGCGTGTTATTCCACTTTTTGTTCGGCGGTATGATAATAAAGCGTTGTTTTTTGCCTCGTTTTTTTTTCTTACGGTGTTTACTGAAGGGGTTAACTAGTGGGCCAGTTTTATAGGTCGGGCCGTTACAGACGCGGCGATACTAAATATGTGTACTTTCATTGTTTTTTTTTTGTTGTTTTTTTTTATTTAGATAAAGAAATGTATTTATGGGAATAATATTTTTTTTTTTTTCATTATTTAGAAATTTGTTTTTTTACTTTTACTAGTTTGCACAGCACTCTGTCAGATCACCGATCTGTCTCAGAGCACTGCAGGCTTCACAGTGCCTGCTCTGAGCAGGCTCTTTGAAGCCACCTCCCTCCCTGCAGGACCCGGATGCCACGGCCATCTTGGATCCGGGCCTGCTGCGGGGGGCTCAGGGAAGCCCGCAGGGAGCCCCCTCCCTGCGCGATGCTTCCCTGTACCGCCAGCACACCGCGATCATGTTTGATCGCGGTTTGCTGGGGGTTAATGTGCCGGGAGCGGTCCGTGACTGCTCCTGGCACATAGTACCGGATGTCAGCTGCGATAGGCAGCTGACACCCGGCCACGATCGGCCGCGCTTCCCCCGTGAGCGCGGCCGATCGCGTATGACGTACTATCCCGTCGGTGATCATAGGGGCCCACCCCACCTCGACGGGATAGTACGTCTAATGTCAGAAAGGGGTTAATAGGATGCTTAATGGATGCGTTTTTTTCGTGGTTTTATCGGATTTTTATTGTTAAAAAACGTGAAAAAAAATGGAATGTGTGCACGTAGCCTAAGGATTTGGACACCACAGATAGACCAGACATCTGACTGAGATAACAGACTGTTTCAATATGTGACCTGGATTTTTTTTACATTTTTTTTAACCACAAAATATTGTATAGGCCAAGGGTAGCAGACAAAAGCCTGCAATGTATGCCTGAAAAGCAAGGATTTGGACACCCCAGATAGACCAGGCGTCTGAGATAACAGACTGTTTCACTATGTGGCCTGTATTTTTTTTTAAATATAACCACAAAATATTGTAAAGACCAAGGGTAGCAGACCAAAAAGTGGATTGTATACCTGAAAAACAAGGATTTGGAGACCAAAGATAGACCAGGCATCTGACTGAGATAACAGACTTCAATATTTGGCCTGTATTTAAAAAAAAAAAAATTAACCAAAAAATACTGTATAGACCAAGGGTAGCAGACAAAAAAACTGCAATGTTTGCCTGAAAAGCAAGGATATGGACAACACAGATAGACCAGGCGTCTGACGGAGATAACAGACTGTTTCAATATGTGGCCTGTATTTTAAAAAAAAAAATTAAACCACAAATACTGTATAGAACAAGGGTAGCAGACAGACAAAAAAAAGGAATGTATGCCTGAAAAGCAAGAATTTGGAGACCACAGATAGACCAGGCGTCGGACAGAGATAACAGACTGATCAAAATGTGGCCTTGATTTTTTTTTGGCCCACCAAAATTGTGTCAATAAGTAGGCTATGACACTAAAAAAAATTGGAGTACTAAAATTGTAAAATATTTTGCGCAATGATATGCGATGCGTGTGGCATACAAGTCACAGTGATAAATATAAAAACTGTAGCTAAATATTTTTGGGCCAGCTACAGATTTTTTGGTCAGCAAAATGGTGTCCAAAAAGGTTGTAAGACACTCCAAAAAATACTATAGTATCAAAAAAATGGCCAGAATTTTCTGCGCACTCAAAATTTAAATTGTTAGATTTTTACGCTCTTGTATTGAAATGATCTGGCTGTAGTCTGCAGTGTGACCAAGCAAATAAATGTAGAAAAAAAGGGGCTATGGATTGCTTTGTGATAAAATTAGCAGGTATAAGGTGCAAAGAAAAAAATCCTAGCCATGGATACCTGCAGCCAGTGGCGGATTATATTGAGGTCAATCTGGGCGGTAGCCCAGGGCCCAGTGGTGTGGGGGGCCCTGGGCTACCGCTCAGATTGACCTCGGCCGCCATCAGGGCATTACGTCATTGTCAGCCGCCGGCGAGTGCGCGCTTCACCTGAGTGGAGGGAGGAAGCTTCGCCCGCCAGCCGCCGCAAGAACGTGGCTAGGTAAGTAAGTTTTTTTTTTTTTTGTTCATTTTTTTTTTTAGAGCTGCGATCCCGGGGCTCGAGACACGGGGGGCAGGATACTGGACACACGGGGGCAGATTGCTGGACAAACTGGGGGCAATATGCTGGAGACTGGGGGCAGGATGCTGGACATACTGGGGCAGAATGCGGGACACACTGGGGCAGGATGCTGGACACACTGGGGCAATATGCTGGAGACACTGGGGGCAGGATGCTGGACACACTGGGGCAGAATGCTGGAGACACTGGGGGCAGGATGCTGGAGACACTGGGGGCAGGATGCTGGAGACACTGGGGGCAGGATGCTGGAGACACTGGGGGCAGGATGCTGGACACACTAGGGGCAATATGCTGGAGACACTGGGGGCAATATGCTGGAGACACTGGGGACAGGATGCTGGACACACTGGGGCAAAATGCTGGACACACTGGGGGCAGTATGCTGGACACACTGGGGCACATTGCTGGACACACTGGGGGCAGGATGCTGGACACACTGGAGGCAATATGCTGGACACACTGGGGGCAGGATGCTGGACACACTGGGGCAGAATGCTGGAGACACTGGGAGCAATATGCTGGACACACGGGGCAAGATGCTGGAGACACTGGGGGGCAATATGCTGGAGACACTGGGGCAGAATGCTGGAGACACTGAGGGCAATATGCTGGACACACTGGGGGCAATATGCTGGAGACACTGGGGGCAGGATGCTGGAGACACTGGGGCAGAATGCTGGACACACTGGGGGCAGGATGCTGGAGACACTGGGGGCAATATGCTGGCCACTGGGGCAGAATGCTGAACACACTGGGGCAGAATGCTGGACAAACTAGGTGCAATATGCTGGAGACACTGGGGCAGATTGCTGGACACACTGGGGCAATATGCTGGAGATACTCAGACAATATGCTGGACACACTGGGGCAATATGCTGGACACACTGGGGGCAATATGCTGGACACACTGGGGGCAGGATGCTGGACACATTGGGGCAGAGATGCTGGACACTGGGGGCAGAGATGCTGGATACTGGGGGCGGAGATGCTGGACACTGGGGGCGGAGATGCTGGACACTGGGGGCGGAGATGCTGGACACTGGGGGCAGAGATGCTGGAGACTTGGGCAGAATGTAGATACAGGGCATGATTGGATACACGGGGCAGAATGAAAGACATGGGGTAGGATTGGAGACAGATCGTGCAGGATCATGGGGCAGGATGGATATGATGGAGACAGATGGGGCAGGATGGGGAGATCATATGGGGCAGGATGGATACTCATGAGGGCAGGATGGGAGAACATATGGCTGGAGCCAGGAATGAGATACACAGGGCCAGGATGGGGGATATTATTATTACCATAGGGGCTAATTAAGGGATATTACTGCAGTGATGTATTTATTTTATTTTTTGAGGACACTGTTTTAAATGGGGGGCGGTCCTGTTACTGTGTAGAGTGACACTATGTTGCCTCTTTTTCTTCATGTGGTGTAATGTAGAAGTTGGGAAAAATTAAGTAATGTGTTCTGCAAGCGGAGCTCGAGATAACTGTGTTATTTCCTGCAGAGACGAGTCCTGGCTGAATGAAGTGATGGCGGTCTGTGCTGGATGAAAGATGAAGGATTTCACCTAGAGACGTCACTGGTGAGTCAGTGTTATCTATACACTGACACTATACACTGTATACTATATACTGAACTGAAGGGTAAATTGACTAGATCAATGGATGTTTGACAGGTTATAGCTTCACACAGCAACTATTTTTCTGGAATAATCTGGTTCAGGTATATGATGACCCCGTCACATGACCCCGTCACATGACCCCATCACATGACCGGGGGGCCCACAGTGTCTGAACAGCCCGGGGCCCTGGCTACCCTTAATCCACACCTGCCTGCAGCTACGTATATATAAAATATGCAGCAGCAGACAGTAATGGAGCCTTTTGTCTTGCGCTGATGTGGATATATACACATAGACTCCCCTGCTTACCTAGCGCTGCAATCTATGTACCCCCGAATTAGACCTAAAAAGGATTGTTGGTTTATCAAGATTTGTGGACTGAACACTAGTAGACCAACACTAACTAATAAAAGAATGAATCTGACCCTATCTCAGCAGCAACTCTCCCTACACTAGCTGAGTCCGGAGCAGAATGCGGCGAGCAGGGCGGCGCCAGGTCTCTTATAGACCTGATGACGCTGTGCGGCCAGCCAATCACTGTAATACCACAACAAAGATGGCTGCGGTATTACAGTGCATGGCAGACAATTTCCTGCATATTGATTAGCACTCTAAGAAGCGCCAAAAATTAAAAGGAGGAGACCCGAGCTCCCGCTGAATAATCCCGGAAATGCTCTGTGCTCGCCGAGTACACCGAGCATAGTGATACTCGTGCGAGTACCGAGTAGTGGCGAATACGTTCGTTCATCATCACTAATTGATACATACTCACAGAAAAAAAGTTATATTCTCTCTTTCATGCATTTCTTAACCAACTTTAGGAGAAGTTAAGGTTAAAAAGTAATAAATTAGTGTAAGTGTTACAAATTAATCTGAACAATTGCATCATAAATAATTAAATTACAACATTATCTTAAACAAAAAATGTGCATCGTGTATCAATGAAACATTAATGCCATATATTTATTTATTTTACGTGTGCTTATTTCATAAAATATAATTTATATAATTTTATGAAATAATCACACGTAAAATAAATACAGTTCATCAAAATAAGTTTATTGATATAGTTATGGTATTTTTTAGACTTCTATTTTTTAATAAACAAATAAAATAATATATATTTTTATAGGATGGTATTCTCAACCTTCTATACACCTTTTATCTTCACATTTCTCTCTGGACCAGTCCTTTTCATCTGGAACTTTGGCTCATACGTTAAGTGCGTCTGTGAGTTTTTCTTTTCTCCCTATTTTAGTTTGTTCCCATTTGTTGGTCCTTTTCTTCATTATTTTTGGCTTCTTCTGTTTTTATGCACCTATCAATAAGAGTACATGATTATAATAAAAATAGATGGTGGCCCGATTCTAACGCATCGGGTATTCTAGAAAATGCATGTCCACATAGTATATTGCCCAGCCACGTAGTATATTGCCCAGTCACGTAGTATATTGCCCGCCACGTAGCATATTGCACAGCCCACGTAGTATATTGCACAGCCACGTAGTATATTGCCCAGTCACGTAGTATATTGCCCAGCCACGTAGTATATTGCCATGTCACGTAGTATATTGCCCAGTGACGTAGTATATTGCCCAGTGACGTAGAATATTGCCCAGTCATGTAGTATATTGCCCAGCCACGTAGTATATTGCCCAGTCACATAGTATATTGCCCAGTGACGTAGTATATTGCCCAGTGACGTAGAATATTGCCCAGTCACGTAGTATATTGCCCAGTGACGTAGTATATTGCCCAGTGACGTAGAATATTGCCCAGTCACGTAGTATATTGCCCAGTGACGTAGTATATTGCCCAGTGACGTAGTATATTGCCCAGTGACGTAGAATATTGCCCAGTCACGTAGTATATTGCCCAGTGACGTAGTATATTGCCCAGCGACGTAGTATATTGCCCAGTGACGTAGTATATTGCCCAGTCACGTAGTATATTGCCCAGTGACGTAGTATATTGCCCAGTGACGTAGTATACAGCACAGAGCCACGTAGTATATTGCACAGCGACGTAGTATACAGCACAGAGCCACGTAGTATATTGCACAGCGACATAGTATACAGTACAGAGCCACGTAGTATATTGCCCAGCCACGCAGTATATTGGCCAGCCACGTATGTCACAGGTTAAAAAATAAACATATACTCATCTTCCGAGGGCCCCTTGTAGTTCGGTCACATGACCGTGATGTCATGGCAGGTCCTTCTCGCGCATAGGCAGCATTAATAGTAAAAACTTGGTCACACAGGGTTAATAGCGGCAGTAACGGAGTGAGTTACCCGTGGCATAACGCGGTCCGTTACCGCTGGCATTAACCCTGTGTGAGCGGTGACTGCGGGGAGTATGGAGCGGGCGCTGACTGCAGGGGAGGGACTAATCGGACTGTGGCTGTCGCTGATTGGTCACGGCAGCCATGACAGGCAGCTGGCGAGACCAATCAGTGACTTGGATTCCATGACAGACAGAGGCCGCGACCAATGAATATCCGTGACAGACAGAAGGACAGACAGAAAGAAGGAAGTGACCCTTAGACAATTATATAGTAGATAACATTGTTTTTATTTTAAATCAAATCTTTTTCCTCTAAGCTGTAACTGTCATGTGCTGTACCATAAGCTGGCTTTTTGAACTTTGACACAGTTTGACATGTGATCTGTTTGCACCAGTTTTTGAATGCTGTATCCATTTAAACTGTTAGTGATATTGTGTACCTATACAACTCCTGAAGAAGTCATAATGACTTTGAAACACGTTGAGTGAATAAACCATCAATTCTTTCCTACAACCATGTGGATTGTGATTTGCACAGCAGTGCAGCTGATGTCCACGAATTTCTCCAGTTTGATACTATGTTCTTTGGTCATCAGTTCCTTGACCAGTGGATCTGCAGCAGCTGTCAACTCTGATGACTTTCCATACTCTAAAGCAGTGTTCCCCAACTCCGGACTTCAAGAGCCCCCAACAGGTCATGTTTCCAGGATGTCTTTAATATTGCATAGGTGATGGAATTAATGCCTGTGCAAATGATGCAATTATCACCTGGGCAATTCTAAGGAAATACTGAAAACATGACCTGTTGGTGGAGTTGTGGAACACTGGTCTAAAGTAAAGATAACTCAGGTGAGTGCAATCCGATTGCATACCTTACTATCTCCACCGGATAAGACCCTATTTGCTCTTTTTTCTCTCCTCCAGTATTCCACATTAAATGGAAGTCTTTAACCCCTTTCTGCCAATGGACGTACTATTCCGTCCATGTGGGGTGGGCCCTACTTTCCAAGGACGGAATAGTACGTCCAGCACGATCGGCCGCGCTCACGGGGGGAGCGCGGCCGATCGCGGCCGGGTGTCAGCTGCCTATCGCAGCTGACATCCGGCACTATGTGCCAGGAGCGGTCTCGGACCGCCCCCGGCACATTAACCCCCGGCACACCGCGATCAAACATGATCGCGGTGTGGCGGCGGTACAGGGAAGCACCCCGCAGGGAGGGGGCTCCCTGCGGGCTTCCCTGAGACCCCTGCAGCAACGCGATGTGATCGCGTTGCTGCGAGGGTCTGCTCACCTCCCTCCCTGCTCCAGGCCCAGATCCAAGATGGCCGCGGCATCCGGGTCCTGCAGGGAGGGAAGTGGCTTCACAGGGCCTGCTCAGAGCAGGCACTGTGAAGCCTGCAGTGCTGCAAGTCAGATCGGTGATCTGACAGAGTGCTGTGAACACTGTCAGATCACCGATCTGTGATTTCCCCCCCGGGACAAAGTAAAAAAATAAAAATAAAAATTTCCACACGTGTAAAAAAAGAAGAAAAAAAATCCTAAATAATTTAAAAAAAAAATATTATTCCCATAAATTCATTTCTTTATCTAAATAAAAAAAAAACAATAAAAGTACACATATTTAGTATCGCCGCGTCCGTAACGACCCCACCTATAAAACTATATCACTAGTTAACCCCTTCAGTAAACACCGTAAGAAAAAAAAAAAAACGAGGCAAAAAACAACGTTTTATTATCATACTACCGAACAAAAAGTGGAATAATGCGCGATCAAAAAGACAGATATAAATAACCATGGTACCGCTGAAAGCGTCATACTGTCCCGCAAAAAAACGAGCCGCCATACAGCATCATCAGCAAAAAAATAAAAAAGTTATAGTCCTCAGAATAAAGCGATGCAAAAATAATTATTTCTCTAGTAGCCTTCCACGACAGCCACCAGAAGGTTGTCTCCATTCCCTAATGGGGGACAGGAAGCACAAGAGGTTAAAAACCCCTCCCACCTCCCATTAACCAGTGTCTTTCCTGTCCCCCATGGGGCATGGAGAGGTTCCTGGTGCGCTGCTGCGGCGGCTCTAGCAGTGTACCTGAATTTACTTTCTTGCCGGGCACTTATGGTTGGGCCCCCCGCGGCTTCCTCCTGTGCTGTGCCTCCCGTCTCCTCCGGATTCTGGGACCGCGTTCCCGGTCCTCCTGCGTCCTCTTGCGGGGACAAAGCTGGTCGGTGTGCCCACCGGAGGCCTTCCTGAGCTCTCCGGCGTCTCCCCCTCCAGCACACGCTGTTCGACGACCCGGAAGTCAGGTGGTGCTCCACTTCCGGGTCGGCGCTCCTGTACAGGAGCGACACAAGTCCAGAGCAATGGATTACCGAACGGCGTGCGAGGCACACTGCATCCTCGCACGCCTGCCTGGGACTGCGGAGGGGGAGGGGCGGCTAATTGCCACGCGCTGGTGCAGGCTTATTTTCTATATAACCTGCGAAGACGTCTCAGGTAAGCTGCTGTAAGCATGGATGCGTCTTGCCCTGCAGCTGCAGAGCCCAGCGCTCCTCAAGCCCTAGTAAGTACGGCAGAGGGGGCCCCATTTAAAGGTACATTTTAATATACCTTTTCTTACACGGCTTCCTCTCTCATTGCAGGGAGTCAAGCCTGGCCCTAAAAACATTACCAAACGCAAATGTGCTACCTGTAATGCGAAAATGGCACCAGATTGGGAGAAAAAGTTGTGCCAACCTTGTACGGATAAAATCGTCAGAGCGGAACACCCTTCATTGATTGATGAAATTCGCTCCTTGGTTAGGCAGGAGGTTCAAACCTCTTTGGCCACACTCGCCCCACCTCCACCGCCACCACCATCCTCGCCTGGTCCATCACTCCCCAAAAAGAGAAAAATCCAGGAGTACTCTGAGTCAGAGTCTGAGGGGTCTTATACGTCTTCCTCTGTCAAATGGGAAGATGCGTTACCCCATAAATCTGCGGAAATTAGGAAATACCTTTTTTCCTCTGAATATATTGAGGAATTGGTATCTGCAGTGAGGAACACCATGGGGCTAAAAGAGGAATCAGTTCCTCAGTCTATACAAGACGAACTGTTCGGTGTACATACTGAAAAACAACCCGGGTTCCCCGTCCATAAAAGCATAATAGATATGATTAATAATGAATGGGAATTGCCCGAGAAACGGCTAACAATGCCTCCAGATTTTAAGCATCGGTTTCCTCTTGATGAGGACTCAATAAAGTGGAACATCCCAAAAATTGATGTCCAAGTGGCTAGAGTGGCTAAAAAGACGGCTCTACCGTTCGAGGATTCTTCCCAATTAAAAGACCCCTTGGATAGGAAGATTGAGAGCCTTCTCAAAAAGTCCTGGGAAACGTCTACCTCGGCCCTCAGATTCAATATAGCATCCACCTGCGTGGCCCGCTCTCTCTTCCGTTGGATAGAAGAGTTAGAAAGCCACATCTCTCAGGGTACCCCAAGAGAGGAGGTACTGGACTCCTTGCCTATCTTGCACAGAGCAACAGGTTTCCTTGCAGATGCCTCACTGGAATCTATCCGGGTGGCCGCCAGATCCTTGGTCCAGACAAATTCAGCCAGAAGAGCTCTCTGGTTAAAAATGTGGAGCGGAGACGTTACGTCAAAAATAAAACTATGTTCTATTCCCTTTAAGGGTGACTACGTGTTTGGGCCCTCCTTAGATGATATCTTAGAGAAAGCCACAGACAGAAAGAAAGCCCTTCCTGAACAGAGGCCTCCCAGGAAGCGTTTTTTTCGACCCTCCCAGCCCCAGCCCTCCCAGGGTAGAGGGAAAGGAAAAACAGGGAGGTGGAGTTATGCTAAGGGGAAGCCTAAAAACATCCTTATTCCCCAACAAACACAAGAAAAGCAATGACTCCGATCCGGTGGGGGGGAGGCTTACGAACTTCGTTCACAGTTGGCAGAATATCTCCAACAGCCCCTGGGTGGTGAGTGTTATCCAACAGGGTCTGCTGATAGAGTTCGATGCGCCTCCTCCCAGGATCTTAAGAGTCACCTCCCTGTCATCTCGGGAGACTCAAAAGGTGATGATGGCCGGAATACAGGACTTGCTAGACTCAAGAGCTATTTCCATGGTCCCGGTGAACGAGCTGGGGGAAGGACACTATTCCCGTATCTTCATGATAAAAAAGCCTTCTGGGCAATCTCGGATTATAATAAATCTGAAAGCTCTCAACAAATACATAACCTACCGCAAGTTCAAGATGGAGTCAGTAAAAACAGCCATCCCTCTAATAGCTCCTCATTCATATATGGCAACAATAGACCTCAAGGATGCCTATTTCCATATTCCAATACATCCTCGCCACAGGAAATACCTGAGATTTGCGGTACAATTCAACCAAAAAATCTTAGATTTCCAATACAATGTTCTCCCCTTCGGGATCTCCTCAGCCCCAAGGGTGTTTTCCAGAGTCATGCTGGAAGCAGTAGCCCATATCAGGAGCCAAGACATCGCTATAGTCCCGTACTTGGACGACCTGTTAATAATTGGTCCTTCCGCCGAAGTTCTCAATCAGAGAATTTCCAAAACTCTGAACATCTTACAGTTTTTGGGTTGGATTCCAAATCTAAAAAAGTCTCAGCTATCACCATCAAAGGTGAGGAAATTCCTCGGAGTCCTCTTGGATTCAGAAGGTCAAAAATCCTTCCTACCAGAGGAACATCGGATAAATCTAATTTCCAAGGTCTCACACTTCAGAAAACAACGTTCTCCGACCTTACGGGCTGCGATGTCTCTTCTGGGGTCGATGACGGCCTGTATACAATCAGTCCAGTGGGCTCAGAGCCACTCCAGAGTTCTGCAGGCACACATCTTAGGGAACTGGAATGGGAATCCAAATTCCCTAAACAGAAGAGTTTACACTCCAGGGAAGGTAAAAGCCTCGTTAACCCGGTGGGCGATCCAATCAAACCTGCTGAAAGGAGTAGACTGGGTGCAAGATCCGCTGATTACGGTGACAACAGACGCCAGTCAAAAAGGTTGGGGAGCAGTGGTCTCGCAAATCCCATTCCAGGGTCACTGGAATCAGAGAGAAAGCTCCAGTTCCTCCAACTCCAGAGAATTGTTGGCAGTGGAGAGGGCCCTTCTGGCAGCCAGCAGTCTCATTATAGGTCAACATGTCAGAATTTACTCGGACAATATGACGACTGTTGCACATATAAAACACCAGGGAAGTCCGAAGTTCAACCATTTAAGAGCAATATCAAACAGAATATTTTGCTGGGCAGAGAAACATCTCCTCTCACTTTCAGCGATACACCTCAGGGGGTCAGTGAACATTCATGCAGATCGCCTAAGTCGTCACGACTTGCATCCAGGAGAGTGGAGCCTGAAGGCGGACGTTTTCAGAATGTTGACAGACAGGTGGGGTCTTACCGATATAGACCTTCTAGCATCCAGCCAGAATGCACAGGTCGAGAACTACTTCTCCCTAAACCCCAAGGACAGGTCTCAGGGAGTAGATGCCTTCGCTCATACTTGGAGGTTCCATCTAGCATACGGGTTCCCTCCAATACCGTTACTTGCGAAGACCCTCCGGAAGATCCGGGACGATCAGGTCCAGACTATCTTAGTAGCTCCAGCATGGCCGAAGAGGAGCTGGTACCACCTCATCGAAGAACTGAAGGTGGACGGTCCAGTCTTTCTTCAAGCATCAGAAGATTTTCTCTGCCAGGGCCCCTTTTATCATCCGGAGCCACAAAAGTTCAAACTGGCAGCCTGGCTATTGAAGCCCAGGTACTAAGAGCTAGGGGCCTTTCAGAGTCAGTAATCTCTACTCTACAGAAATCTAGAAAACCTATTACCAATGCCATATATGGCAAAATCTGGAATAGATTCTCCTCGTGGTGTCATCCTCATAAACCTGACCCTTTTCATCCTAATATTTCACAAATATTAGATTTTTTACAAAAAGGATTAGAGTTGGGGCTGAAGCCAAGTACCTTGAAGGTTCAAGTGTCAGCCTTGAGCTCCGTCTTCGATCAAGACCTTGCAGGTCATCGTTGGATAAAGAGGTTTATGGTCGCAACATCAAGACACTGCCCAAGAAAACAAATTTTCGTGCCATCATGGGACTTAAACATAGTTCTAAAGGGTCTTACGGCTCCTCCATTTGAGCCATTATCATCTTGTTCCTCGCAACTTCTGTCCTGCAAGACGGCCTTCTTGGTTGCAATTTCTACTGCAAGACGAGTGGGGGAAATACAAGCCCTTTCAGTGAGAGAGCCTTATCTTACCATAAGGGATGACTCCATCGTTTTCCGTCCAGATCCTTGTTTCCTACCGAAGGTAGTGTCAGAATTTCATCGATCACAGGATATAGTCCTCCCATCGTTTTGTCACAATCCTTCAAATCCGGAAGAACACAGATTTCATACTTTGGACGTACGACGTATAGTGTTATACTACTTAGAACATACTAAATCGTTTAGAATTGACAAGAATCTCTTCGTTCATCTTTCTAGCAGAAACAAAGGCAAAAAGGTAGCGAAGAGTACCATTGCCAACTGGATAAAAAAGGCCATTTCTGAAGCATACCTAACTCAGAATATTGCTATTCCTGCGGGCCTAAAAGCTCATTCCACCAGATCTACTTCCGTCTCTTGGGCTGAAAGGGCTGGCGCTTCAACAGAGCAGATTTGCAGGGCAGCAACATGGTCTTCTCTACACACATTTACTAAGCATTATAGATTGGACTTCTGGTCCAATCGGGATCTTGCTTTTGGCCGAAAGGTTCTTCAAGCTGTGGTCCCTCCCTAAATACAGAATTGGTTGGCATTCCTCCTGGTGGCTGTCGTGGCAGGCTACTAGAGAAAATAGAATTATTCTTACCGTTAATTCGGTTTCTAGGAGCCTTCCGCGACAGCATTAATTCCCTCCCGATGTTCTTGGATATTTTTTCTGAGAACCTAAAGGTAACCGGTGCTATGGGTTCAGTTGTAAGTCACTGGTTAATGTGAGGTGGGAGGGGTTTTTAACCTCTTGTGCTTCCTGTCCCCCATTAGGGAATGGAGACAACCTCCTGGTGGCTGTCGTGGAAGGCTCCTAGAAACCGAATTAACGGTAAGAATAATTCTATTTTTTTCTATAAAATAGTTTTTATCGTATAAAAGCGCCAAAACATAAAAAAAATATAAATGAGGAATCGCTGTAATCATACTGACCCGAAGAATAAAACTGCTTTATCCATTTTACCAAACGCGGAACGGTATAAACGCCTCCCCCAAAAGAAATTCATGAATAGCTGGTTTTTGGTCATTCTGCCTCACAAAAATCGGAATAAAAAGCGATCAAAAAATGTCACGTGCCCGAAAATGTTACCAACTCGTCCCGCAAAAAACAAGACCTCACATGACTCTGTGGACCAAAATATGGAAAAATTATAGCTCTCAAAATGTAGTAACGCAAAAAATATTTTTTGCAATAAAAAGCGTCTTTTAGTGTGTGTGACGGCTGCCAATCATAAAAATCCGCTAAAAAACACGCTATAAAAGTAAATCAAACCCCCCTTCATCACCCCCTTAGTTAGGGAAAAATTAAAAAATGTAAAAAATGTATTTATTTCCATTCTCCCATTAGGGTTAAGGCTAGGGTTAGGGCTAGGGTTAGGGTTAGGGTTGGGGCTAGAGTTAGGGTTAGGGCTACGGTTGGGGCTAGGGTTAAGGCTACAGTTAGGGTTGGGGCTAAAGTTAGGGTTAGGGTTTGGATTACATTTACGGTTGGGAATAGGGTTGGGATTAGGGTTAGGGGTGTGTCTGGGTTAGAGGTGTGGTTAGGGTTACCGTTGGGATTAGGGTTAAGGGTGTGTTTGGATTAGGGTTTCAGTTATAATTGGGGGGTTTCCACTGTTTAGGCACATCAGGGGCTCTCCAAACGCAACATGGCGTCCGATCTCAATTCCAGCCAATTCTGCGTTGAAAAAGTAAAACAGTGCTCCTTCCCTTCCGAGCTCTCCCGTGTGCCCAAACAGGGGTTTACCCCAACATATGGGGTATCAGCGTACTCAGGACAAATTGGACAACAACTTTCGGGGTCCAATTTCTCCTGTTACCCTTGGGAAAATACAAAACTGGGGGCTAAAAAATAATTTTTGTGGGAAAAAAAAAGGATTTTTTATTTTCACAGCTCTGCGATATAAACTGTAGTGAAACACTTGGGCGTTCAAAGTTCTCACAACACATCTAGATAAGTTCCTTGGGGGGTCTAGTTTCCAATATGGGGTCACTTGTGGGGGGTTTCTACTGTTTAGGTACATATGGTGCTCTGCAAACGCAATGTGACGCCTGCAGACCAATCCATCTAAGTCTGCATTCCAAATGATGCTCCTTCCCTTCCGAGCTCTGCCATGCACTCAAACGGTGGTTCCCCCCCACATATCGGGTATCAGCGTACTCAGGACAAATTGGACAACAATATTTGGGGTTCAATTTCTCCTATTACCCTTGGAAAAATACAAAACTGGGGGCTAAAAAATAATTTTTGTGGAAAAAAATATTCTTTATTTGCGCGGCTCTGTGTTATAAACTGTAGTGAAACACTTGGGGGGTTCAAAGCTCTCACATCATATCTAGATAAGTTCCTTAGGGGGTCTACTTTCCAAAATGGTGTCACTTGTGGGGGGTTTCTACTGTTTAGGTACATTAGGGGCTCTGCAAACGCAATGTGACGCCTGCAGACCATTCCATCTAAGTCTGCATTCCAAATGGCGCTCCTTCCCTTCCGATCCCTCCCATGTGCCCAAACGGTGGTTCCCCCCCCACATATGGGGTATCAGTGCACTCAGGACAAATTGAACAACAACTTTTGGGAAAATACAAAACTGGGGGCTAAAAAATAATTTTTGTGGGAAAAAATTTTTGTTTTATTTTTACGGCTCTGCATTATAAACTTCTGTGAAGCCCTGGGTAGGTCAAAGTGCTCACCACACATCTAGATAAGTTCCTTAGGGGGTCTACTTTCCAAAATGGTGTCACTTGTGGGGGGTTTCAATGTTTAGGCACATCAGTGGCTCTCCAAACGCAGCATGGCGTCCCATCTCAATTCCAGTCAATTTTGCATTGAAAAGTCAAATGGCTCTCCTTCGTTTCCGAGCTCTGTCATGTGCCCAAACAGTGGTTTACCGCCACATGTCAGGTATCGGCGTACTCAGGACAAATTGTACAACAAAGTTTGGGGTCCATTTTCTCCTGTTACCCTTGGTAAAATAAAACAAATTGGAGCTGAAGTAAATTTTTTGTGAAAAAAAAGTTAAATGTTCATTTTTATTTAAACATTCCAAAAATTCCTGTGAAACACCTGAAGGGTTAATAAACTTCTTGAATGTGGTTTTGACCACCTTGAGGGGTGCAGTTTTTAGAATGGTGTCACACTTGGGTATTTTCTATCATATAGACCCCTCAAAATGACTTCAAATGAGATGTGGTCCCTAAAAAAAATGGTGTTGTAAAAATGAGAAATTGCTGGTCAACTTTTAACCCTTATAACTCCCTAACAAAAAAAATTTTTGGTTCCAAAATTGTGCTGATGTAAAGTAGGCATGTGGGAAATTTTACTTATTAAGTATTTTATGTGACATATCTCTGTGATTTAATTGCATAAAAATTCAAAGTTGGAAAATTGCGAAATTTTCAAAATTTTCGCCAAATTTCCATTTTTTCACAAATAAACGCAGGTAATATCAAAGAAATTTTACCACTATCATGAAGTACAATATGTCTCGAGAAAACATTGTCAGAATCACCGGGATCCGTTGAAGCGTTCTAGAGTTATAACCTCATAAAGGGACAGTGGTCACAATTGTAAAAATTGGCCCGGTCCATAAAGTGCAAACCACCCTTGGGGGTAAAGGGGTTAAACAAAGGCTTGACAGACATCTGTCTGAGATGGTTTAGTGAATCCTGTATTGAGCAGGGGCTGTAGTATTGAACTGAAAACAGAGAATTCTGAAGAGCAGCAAGTCAGTACACGACTGTTAGGGCTCATACTCATTTGTGAGAAATAAATCGGTCCGATTTCTGGACAGAAAAAACGGATGAGAACTATGCGAGTGTCATGTGAGTGTAATGCGATTTCTGTGCAATTTTTCCTCGGAATATCCGTATGACATGCGTATGCAATGCGATTTTAAAATGAGGTTTTGCATACAGCAGTTCTCTCCATGTAAAAGCTCATTTTAAAATCTGTTATGATACGGTGGTCTAGGAGCAACATGGAACGAGCTCTGAAGGACGTGGTAACTGTACTGACCGCAGTCCCTAAGCTCAACACAACACTAGAAGTAGCCGTGGAATGCTCCTAACTCTCCCTAGGCATCTCGTCACAGCCTAAGAGCTAACTACCCCTAAAGAAAGAAGCAGGAAAACTATCTTGCCTCAGAGAAAATCCCCAAAGGATGGATTAGCCCCCCACAAATAATGACTGTGAGTGGAGAGGGAAAAGACATACACAGAATGAAACCAGGATGAGCACATGAGGCCAGTCTAGCTAAATAGATAGGACAGGATGGAATACTGTGCGGTCAGTATAAAACACTACAAAAATCCACGCAGAGTTTACAAAAAATCTCCACACCTGACTAAAGGCGTGGAGGGCAAATCTGCCTCCCAGAGCTTCCAGCAAGACAGAATTAATTAACACTGATAAGCTGGACAAACATAGAAAGCACAGAATGGATAAGTCCACAATCTATGGACAGAAAAGAGCAAGCAAAAACTTAGCTTAGCTGAACTGGTCAGGATAACAGGGAACTCCAAAGAGATGTGAATCCAACCAGAAACCATTTACAAGTGGCACTGGCTGAAGAAAGAGCCAGACTTAAATAGCCGAGCAGAAGAGACGATAAGTGGAGGCAGCTGAAGACAGCTAACTCCAAGGAGCAGCCATACCACTAGAAACCACAAGAGGGAGCCCAAGAGCAGAACTCACAAAAGTGCCACTTACAACCACTGGAGGGAGCCCAAGAGCGGAATTCACAACAAAAATCGCATTGTAAAATACAACTCTACACATCGTTTCAAAACCAAATAATTTTCAAAACACACAGCTAGATAGATAGATAGATAGATAGATAGATTAAAAGCCGGCAGATGCCGCGTACAGTATAGAATGGAATAGATTAGAATAGAATAGAAATATACACATAGTATATACACATAGTGTATATATATATATATATATATATATATATATATATAGTGAAAAGGAGCTATTTAATCAGCTCAGAAGGCGACATTTCGGTCCCAATAGGAACCTTTCTCAATTATTCTGTTTTTTATAATTGAGGTTTGGTATTTGCCTGGGACGCTTGTGCTGCTCCAATTTTCATATATATGTTAGTGACACACACACACATATATATATATATATATATATATATATATATATATATATATTAATATTTCATAGAGAGATAGATAGCAGAATAGCCCGTAATTCAATTGTTGGGTTCTGTAAAATCATTGCATAACCCGGCAGGATATGAGACATTGTTTACATACAGTAAACCATTGCATATCCATTAGATTTTATATGTCCCTCACTAATAATGTTAGTAGTATGTGTGTGTGAAATTTTGGAGCTGTAGGTGTTAAATTAAAGAATTAATTCACGGAAAAAACTGGCTTGTGCTTCTGCGCAATTTTCTCCGCCAGAGAGGGAAAGCCAGTAGCTGAGGGAAGATATTAATAGCCTAGAGAAGGACCATGGTTATTGCCCCCCGGCTAATACACCTTTTCTGGGGTGGCTGGGGGCAGGTGTTATCTGTAAGACCTATTCTGGCACTTAGCCTCTCTCTTCCCATTGCCCTGTGGCAGTGGCATATGGGGTAATAATAAGGGGTTAATGTCACCTTGCTATTGTAAGCCTCCATTATTAAATGGAGAGGTGCCAATAAGACACCTACCCATTATTAATCCAATAGTATAAGTATGAAAGGGTTAAAAACACACACACATTAAGAATAAAGTATTTTAATGAAATAATGAAACACGCAGGTTTAACATCTTTATTGCACTCTCAATCCAAGCAAAGCCCTGGTTCTTCTGTAAAAAAAAAACCTAAATAAAAAACCAACAATATCCCATCCCTGTCCCCCGTACAGTCAAGTCCCACGCTGTAATCCATCTCAAGGGGTTAAATAATTTACAACCCGAAGTGGTGCTAATGCTACCGGCCGGGCTGTAAACCACGGAGGAATGAATGAAAAGCTGCCTGCGCAGCCTCCCCGCCTGACCGGACATGAACTCTGTAGCATGGGAAAGTTTCTGAATATTTTCCCACGCTGTCAGTTCACCGTGGGTCAGGCGGTGAGTCTGCGCATGCTCAGTGACATCAGCGGTAGTCGGTCCCGCCCCGTGGTTTACAGCCCGGCCAGTAGCATTAGCGCTGCTCCCGGTTGTAAACTATTTAACCCCTTGAAATGGATTGCAGAGTGGAACTAGACTGTACGGAGGACAGATATGGGATATTGTTTTTTTTTTTTTTTTTTACAAAAGAACCAGGGCTTTGCTTGGATTGAGAGTGCAATAAAGATGTTAAACCTGTGTGTTTAATTATTTCATTAAAAGACTTTATTCTTAATGTGTGCGTGTATTTTTAACCCTTTCATACTTTTGGATTAATAATGGAGAGGTGTCTTATTGACACCTCTCCATTATTAATGTCACCTTACAATAGCAAGGTGACATTAACCCCTTATTACCCCACATGCCACTGCTACAGGGTAATGGGAAGAGAGAAGCTTAGTGCCGGAATAGACGCATCTTACAAATGCGCCTTTTCTGGGGTGGTTGAGGGCAGATTTTTTTAGTTGGGGGGCCAATAGCCATGGTCCTTCTCTAGGCTATTAATATCTGCCCTCAGTCACTGGCTTTCGCTCTCTGTCAGAGAAAATTGCGCGGGAGCCCACACCAGTTTTTTCCGTGAATTCTTTCATTTAACACCTAAAGCTCCAAAATTTTACACACTCACTAGCATTTTTAGTGGGGGGCATATAAAAAATCTAATGGATATGCCATGGTTTACTGTATGCAAACCATGTCTTATATCCTGTCGGCTTCTAAGATGATTATGCAGAAGCCAACAAATGAATTATCGGCTATTCTGCTACCAACGCTCTATGAAATATAAAAAAACATATATATTTACCGTATATACTCGAGTATAAGCCGACCCGAGTATAAGCCGACCCCCCTAATTTTGCCACAAAAAACTGGGAAAACTTATTGACTCGAGTATAAGCCTAGGGTAGAAAATGCAGCAGCTACCGGTGAATTTCAAAAATAAAAATAGATGCTCCATACCGTTCATTATTGCCCCATAGATGCTCCATATACAACTGTGCTATATAGAATGCTCTGCACCGTTGATTATGGCCCCATAGATGCTCCTTATAATGCTGTGCCATATATGCTCTGCACCTTTGATTATGGCCCCATAAATGCTCCTTAGAATGCTGTGCCCCATATATGCTCTGCACCTTTGATTATGGCCCCATAGGTGCTCCTCAGAATGCTGTGCCATATATGCTCTGCACCTTTGATTATGGCCCCATAGGTGCTCCTTATAATGCTGTGCCCCATATATGCTCTGCACCTTTGATTATGGCCCCATAGGTGCTCCTTAGAATGCTGTGCCCCATATATGCTCTGCACCTTTGATTATGGCCCCATAGGTGCTCCTTAGAATGCTGTGCCCCATATATGCTCTGCACCTTTATGGCCCCATAGGTGCTCCTTAGAATGCTGTGCCCCATATATGCTCTGCACCTTTGATTATGGCCCCATAGGTGCTCCTTAGAATGCTGCCCCATATATGCTCTGCACCTTTCATTATGGCCCCATAGGTGCTCCTTAGAATGCTGCTGGTGCTGCCATTAAAAAAAAAAATCACATACTCACCTCTCTTCTCAGGACGCCGGCACTTTCAATAATTACCTGCTCCTCGTGCGGCTCCGTCTCCAGCACTGACGCTCAGCAGAGGGCACGCACTGACTACGTCACAGCGCCCTCTAACCTGAGCGTCACTGCTAGAGGACGCTGCAGACGGAGCCGTACCGGAGCGAGGAGCAGGTAATTATAGCGCTGCGCTCCCCTTACCTGCTGCGGCGCGGTCCCTGCAGTCCCTGGCTTCTCCGGCGCTGCAGCTTCTTCCTGTAATTGAACGGTCACATGGCACCGATCATTTACAGCAATGAATATGCGGCTCCTCCCCTATGGGGGTGGAGCCGCCTATTCATTTCTGTAATGAGCGGTGCCATGTGACCGCTCAGTACAGGAAGAATCTGCAGCGCCGGAGAAGCCAGGGACTGCAGGGACCGCGCCGGAGCAGGTAAGTATGATTACACGGCCCCCGCTCTCCCTCCCCTGCTGACACCCGGGAATATGACTCGAGTATAAGCTGAGAGGGGGACTTTCAGCCCAAAAAAATGGGCTGAAAATCTCGGCTTATACTCGAGTATATACGGTATATATGAGCCCTCGCGGGCAGGGTCCTCTCTCCTCCTGTACCAGTTGTGACTAGGGTTGAGCGAAACGGATCGGACAAATTCAAAAATTGCCGACTTTCGGCAAAGTCGGGTTTCATGAAACCCAACCCGATCCTAGTGTGGGATCGGCCATGAGGTCGGCGATCTGCGCGCAAAAGTCACGTTTAGTATGATGCTTTCAGCTCCATTTTTCAGCCAATGAAGGAGGACGCAGAGTGTGGGCAGCGTGATGACATATGTTGTGAATTCTGTGGCAGAGCTCCCTCCTGTGGTCACAAGTGGTACTTCGGCTGATTCTCTCTGTGAGCTTCTGTTGGTGGAGGGAAGTGGTACTGCGGCTTCTGAGTTTCCTCCCTCAGGTGATCTGGTGAGGTCGTTAGGTGCTTCTCTACTTAACTCCACCTAATGCTTTGATCCTGGCTTCCTGTCAATGTTCCAGTGTTGGTCTTGCTTTTCCCTGGATCATTCCTGTGGCCTGCTGCTCTGCATAGCTAAGTTCTTCTTTGCTATTTGTTTGCTATTTTTTCTGTCCAGCTTGTCTAATTTGTTGCTGGAAGCTCTGGGACACAGAGGGTGTACCTCCGTGCCGTTAGTTCGGTACGGAGGGTCTTTTTGCCCCCTTTGCGTGGTTTTCTTTAGGGTTTTGTGTAGACCGCAAAGTTGCCTTTTCTATCCTCGCTCTGTTAAGAAAGTCGGGCCTCACTTTGCTGAATCTATTTCATCTCTACGTTTGTCTGTTCATCTTAACTCACAGTCATTATATGTGGGGGGCTGCCTTTTCCTTTGGGGTATTTCTCTGAGGCAAGGTAGGCTTATTTTCTATCTTCAGGCTAGTTAGTTTCTCAGGCTGTGCCGAGTTGCATAGGCAGAGTTAGGCGCAATCCACGGCTGCCTCTAGTGTTGTTTGGAGAGGATTAGGGATTGCGGTCTGCAGAGTTCCCACGTCTCAGAGCTCGTTCTATGATTTTGGGTTATTGTCAGATCACTGTATGTGCTCTGACCGCTATGTCCATTGTGGTACTGAATTGCCTTTCATAACAGACATAGGTCTCGGTCCCCACCATCTTAGAGAAGGGCATGACAGTGATTGGCTTGCTTTCTGCGGCGTCACAGGGGCTATAAAGGGGCGTGCACGCCGGCCGCCATCTTACTTCTGCCGATCTTAGCATAGAGAGAGGTTGCTGCAACTTCATCAGAAGAAGGGATATAGTTAGAGAGGGAAGATTAACCTCCAAACTGCTTGTGCTGTAGCAATTTCCACTGTCCAACACCACCATTTTTTTGCAGGGACAGTGGAGGCTAGATTTTTGTGCATCAGCTCTGTAGCTTATAAGGCTCCCTGATAGCTGCATTGTTGTTTGCACGCTGCTGTGCAAACCAGCTGCTTTTTTAAAAACAAAAATCCTGTTGCTCCTTTCTGCACAGTTATCTGGTTTCTTTGTCCACACTCTTGTCTGCAGCAGTCCTTTTTATTGCTGCCATACTTTTCCCGAGATCATTGTAGGGAGATTGAAATTGTACTACAGTCCTTGTATTTTTTCATATATCTTCCAGCCACTTTCTGCCACTTACATTGTGTTGTTTTATACACTGGGCCTGAGTTTTGGTCCAGTCTCCCAAAAAAAGGGAGATTCAAATTCTCAACAAATTTATATACACCTTCTACCTTGTTGTACAGTACCATATAACGGTTGTTATTTTGGTTATATTTTCCAAGAAATGAGGAAGTCTGGTGGAAGAGCCCGTGGGCGGTGGTTGCCAGCTGGTACTGATGGTGGTGGTGCATCTGGTGGTAGTGGCAAAAGCACAATAGCACCTAAGGCTGGGGTCAAATTATTTTGCCCCATCTTCCCCTGCTGACACGTAGCTTGCCGGAAAAATAGGCCTTTGGCCTCCTCTTACTGACTTCTCCAATTCCTCCATTTGCAGCTGCTGAATGTCCACCATAGGCCATTTTTATACCTCCCTAAATGGGCTGACTCCCCCCACAGGGCCGTGGTCACCACCTGGCGCAAGCACCCGTGCGAGTGCCGTTTGCCTGGACAGGTGGGTGTGCCCACTCTTTGGCAACGGCACTGGCACAGGGTCCCTCATAGTACAATGAAGTGTCTCTGATGGTGGTGGTGCACAACCAACGTCAGACACACCGTCGTAATATAAGGGGCCCTGTGCCAGTACCACCGCCCACGAGAGAGTGTTCCCCCCCCAGCTCGAACAGTGCTCTACCACTTGCAATACTTACCTCTCCCTGCTCCACCACTGTGTAGTCTGTGCTGTTGAATCCTTCAATGGCACTGCCAATACAAATTTGTTGAAATGATAGATGATAGTTAAAATATACAGGGGCCCTGGCCTCCATTTAGACCAGTTAATACTTTGTGCCTACTACCACTGTCTACTACTCAGCAGAGGAGCCCACCCCTGTACCTAGCTATGCCACCTGTTTAGTCCTGTTACCAATTTTGAACTGCATTTAGCCTACTTTATTATATGGGCCTACTAACTGTGTCTGCCACTCATTACAGTTGTCCTCCACTGAACAAAGCAATGCCGCCCGTTTAGTCCTGTTACCAATTTTGAACTGCATTTAGTCTACTTTATTATTTGGGCCTATATCTGTGTTTCCTCCTCATCCTGCCCATTGCCCAGCCAGTGCTAGATGAGTCTGCTGGTACATTGACCCAGACCACTACATTCCCCTTGCACTCTACACAGCCAGAATCTGACCCTGCTGAAAGTCAGGTTCCCCTTCCCGCATACTATACCACCTTACACAGGGGCAAAGAGGAAGGTGCAGATGAAAGTGCAGGTTCCTTCATCAGGTGGGGGGGGGGGGCATACTCGTTGGCGACGTCACTGGCACAGGGCCCCTCATAGTACGCAAAAGTGTCTATGGCAGTGGGAGGCGCCACCCGCCGTCAAACACACCGCCGTAATATGAGGGGCCCTGTGCCAGTGCCATCGAGTGGGCCCCCCCTGCTTGCTCTGGATCACAGCACTTGCAAAGTTGAAATACTTACCTCTCCCTGCTCCACCACTGTGACGTATTCCGCGTTTCCTGGGCCCACGAAAATCTTGAGCCAGCCCTATCCCCCCACAACTTTAGCCAAATGAACCCGTTTTCAATGCCTAACTACTATTGTAATGTAAATTAAGATTGACAAGCTTAAGTAATAAGAATTGATGTTTTTGGCATTAAAATGGGCACTGTAGGTGTTTTCCTGCCCTCCACTCACTGCCGACTTTGATTCCTCATTGACTTGCATTGGGTTTCGTGTTTCAGTCGGCCCCCGACTTTTCGCAAACATCGTCCGATTTCACCCGACCCGACTTTTGACAAAGTCGAGTTTCGCGAAACCCGGCTCGATCCGGAAAAAGTAAAAGTCGCTCAACTCTACTTGTGACCTGAATTGTTTACGATTATTGTACTTGTTTTTATTATGTATACCCCCCCTCACATGTAAAGCGCCATGGAATAAATGGAGCTATAATAATAATAAATAATAATAATATATGTGTGTCACTGACATATACAGTACAGACCAAAAGTTTGGACACACCTTCTCATTTAAAGATTTTTCTGTATTTTCATGACTATGAAAATTGTACATTCATACTGAAGGCATCAAAGCTATGAATTAACTCATGTGGAATTATATACTTAACAAAAAAGTGTGAAACAACTGAAATTATGTCTTACATTCTAGCTTCTTCAAAGTAGCCGCCTTTTGCTTTGATGACTGCTTTGCACACTCTTGGCATTCTCTTGATGAGCTTCAAGAGGTAGTCACCGGGAATGGTCTTCCAACAATCCTGAAGGAGTTCCCAGAAATGCTTAGCACTTGTTGGCCCTTTTGCCTTCACTCTGCGGTCCAGCTCACCCCAAACCATCTCAATTGGGTTCAGGTATGGTGACTGTGGAGGCCAGGTCATCTGGTGTAGCACCCCATTACTCTCCTTCTTGGTCAAATAGCCCTTACACAGCCTGGAGGTGTGTTTGGGGTCATTGTCCTGTTGAAAAATAAATGATGGTCCAACTAAACGCAAACCGGATGGAATAGCATGTCGCTGCAAGATGCTGTGGTAGCCATGCTGGTTCAGTATGCCTTCAATTTTGAATAAATCCCCAACAGTGTCACCAGCAAAGCACCCCCCACACCATCACACCTCCTCCTTAAAGGGACACTGTCACCTGGATTTGGAGGGAACAATCTTCAGCCATGGAAGCGGGGTTTTTGGGTTTTTGATTCACTCTTTCCTTACCCGCTGGCTGCATGCTGGCTGCAATATTGGTTGAAGTTCATTCTCTGTCCTCCGTAGTACATGCCTGCACAAGGCAATCTTGCCTTGCGCAGGCGTGTACTATGGAGGACAGAGAATGAACTTCAATCCAATATTGCAGCCAGCATGCAGCCAGCGGGTAAGGAAAGAGTGAATCAAAAACCCCGCCTCCATGGCTGAAGATTGTTCCCTCCAAATCCAGGTGACAGTGTCCCTTTAATGCTTCACGGTGGGAACCAGGTACGTAGAGTCCATCCGTTCACCTTTTCTGCGTCGCACAAAGACACAGTGGTTGGAACCAAAGATCTCAAATTTGGACTCATCAGACCAAAGCACAGATTTCCACTGGTCTAATGTCCATTCTTTGTGTTTTTTAGCCCAAACAATCTCTTCTGTTTGTTGCCTGTCCTTAGCAGTGGTTTCCTAGCAGCTATTTTACCATGAAGGCCTTCTGCACAAAGTCTCCTCTTAACAGTTGTTGTAGAGATGTGTCTGCTGCTAGAACTCTGTGTGGCATTGACTTGGTCTCTAATCTGAGCTGCTGTTAACCTGCGATTTCTGAGGCTGGTGACTCAGATAAACTTATCCTCAGAAGCAGAGGTGACTCTTGGTCTTCCTTTCGTGAGGTGGTCCTCATGTGAGCCAGTTTCTTTGTAGCTCTTGATGGTTTTTGCCACTGCACTTGGCGAGACTTTCAAAGTTTTCACAATTTTTCAGACTGACTGACCTTCATTTCTTAAAGTAATGATGGCCACTCGTTTTTCTTTACTTAGAATTTGTATTATGGCAAGAAAAAAGCAACTAACAGTCTATTCAGTAGGACTATCAGCTGTGTATCCACCAGACTTATACACAACACAACTGATGGTCCCAACCCCATTTATAAGGCAAGAAATCCCACTTATTAAACCTGACAGGGCACACCTGTGAAGTGAAAACCATTCCCGGTGACTACCTCTTGAAGCTCATCAAGAGAATGCCAAGAGTGTGCAAAGCAGCCATCAAAGCAAAAGGTGGCTACTTTGAAGAACCTAGAATATAAGACATAATTTCAGTTGTTTCACACTTTTTTGTTAAGTATATAATTCCATATGTGTTTATTCATAGTTTTGATGCCTTCAGTGTGAATGTACAATTTTCATAGTCATGAAAATACAGAAAAATCTTTAAATGAGAAGGTGTGTCCAAACTTTTAGTCTGTACTGTAGGTATCTAACCCCACATTCATCAACATTATGCCAATTGTTGTATTTAAAAAAATTGCTATATATGATATATATGAATATTAGTTGTGGTATGTCCTGGTCAAAATGTCACTTTTGCACAGTTGCACTTTTTGCCTGTTTTTGCACATGTTCCCCATGACCCCTATTTTTTCTGTCGTATATATGTAATAAAGTATCCTTTTATATATTGGATCGTCTTGGTCATATATCTGGTTCCCACACCCCCCTTCTTTCTCAAGTTATTGGCGATTGATCCATATAAATGTCCCTGATTGATAGCAAGTATGTCCTGAATGAATAGGTTAATCAATATTTGATTGATAGAATGCTGCTATATACCATTCTTTTCACTTTATATTGATTTGTAGCTGCCAGACAGCCTGAATACATGTGGGGATTCCCTAACAAACAGGCAATCCCTGCATGTGTTCAGGGTATCTGGCAGCCGCAAATCATGCAGCTGCGGGGACTCAAAAATAATCTACGAGCATGCCCAAGATACTCGGAGAACACCAGAGTATGCTCGTAAAACTCGAGTAAGGCTGGGGTCACACTTGCGTGTGCAATGCGAGAAACTTGCGTGAGTCTCTCGCATCAATACCTGGCACTGCCGCTGGCACTTGAGACCGGAGCTTTTAGCTGCATAGAAATACATGCAGCCGCACACTCTGTTACGAGTGCCGGCAGCAGTGCTGGGTATTGATGCGAGAGACTCACGTAAGTTTCTCGCATTGCACACGCCAGTGTGACCCGGTTTAACGAGCACACTCGCTCATCACTAGTGGTGATGTGTTTCTATAATACTTTTCCTCTGATTGTTCCTCTCCTGGTTTTGGCTTATAAATAGTGATGTAAAATGCTGACCAAATACTGAATGTGTGAACGTGGCCAAAATCTGACTGTAGATGCTGTGACATAGGCATATATGAGGCTGCTGAGTTTGGATTGAATTGCCCATGGCCAGCTGATTCACTGAGGTCAAAATTCAGCCTAAATATTAGACATAGATGATTTGCAAGTTAATGTGCCTTTAAAGTAGACACAATTATTCAATTAGTTCATGAAAACATAGCTTTTCTTAATCAAAAAAGAAGACCTTGGCTTAGCCAAGTGGAATGAAAACATTAGTGTGATAAGGTGTGGGTGTCTTAGCAAGAATTACACAGGATGTTCAACATCATGATGCAGAAACTCTCATTTGAGAGAATCCTTTACTCAGAAATGATGAGTAATTCTAATTTGTGCCACTGTAAATATTTTTAACACATTTTTCAATTTCACCCACTATCAGTTACATAGACACAACAACTATAGATATTAAAAGAGACACAAATACGGATAAGACATGTTAAATATGAAAAAATATGTGCCTAGTTGCATTACAGGCTATTAGCTCCATATTTAACACCATATACAGATATGAGATACCAGGGTAGCAGGTACTGTATATCAGATCCTATATGGTTGCTCATTGTGTCATTTCTTACTGTGCCATTAAGACAACAGAAGAGAATTTAGAGAAGCCAGAATAATTCAGGGGAATTGTGACAGTGTGCAGATCGGACACTGACAGCGTGCACATTGCACACTGTCACAATTTTTCAGTAGTTGTCAATCACATACAGTGACTGCAGTCTTTTCATTGCTGCTAAGACAACCACTTAGCGATTGGAGCCTAAGTCCACTATTCAGGAACTCTGGGCATCTAGTAAGACTCAAAAGACCTATGAAAAGGATTTAAAAATATTTTGTTCTCAAGAGCATCACTGTGCACCATCTCACGCTGCCCCAAACTATGGATAGATGAGGCCACGCTGATCCTGACTTCTCTTCCTTCAAACTGACGGCGTGGACATCACATCTCCTGGTGGCCAACCACACTAATAGGACTTGGCAGTACTGGACTGTGGGGTCCTCCACTTACTGATATGCCCAAAGTTTATGCTTTAGGTGATTTCAGCATGCTGCGCTATATTACCCCAACCACAGCCCAATGTTGTATGTCTCCTGTTACCCCCCTGTAATACCTCTCTGTCTGAATAGTTTTATTCCTTGAGTTGTTGTAATGACATCTCCCAGCAGAAATTCTTTTCTTGTTACAGGCCCATCATGTATTGTCCATCCAACTACATCCATTTGATATTTACCCCGCAAATTTCTGATCACTCCCACGTACTGGAAGTATTTGAATAGGACTGCCCTTGTTGTGGTACACAGGCTGAACAACCATTCTAGTCTAATTTAAAGTAATGGATAACCCCTTCTGAATCCTTATGTTTCCCCCTTGTAAAATAATTGCACTTACCGTATTTTTACTTCTGGTGCTGGTGCTTTCCACCAATGTCGGCACTGGCTCTCCGGGGGATCACGTGACATTATGTCATGTGATCCCTGTTGCCAATCAGTGCTGGCTTCAGTTTCCATGACAGGACCCAGTGTCGACACTGGCTCTCCGGGGGATCACGTGACATTATGTCATGTGATCCCTGTGGCCAATCAGTGCTGGCTTCAGTTTCCATGACAGGATGTAGTGTCGACACTGGCTCTCCGGGGGATCACGTGACATTATGTCATGTGATCCCTGTTGCCAATCAGTGCTGGCTTCAGTTTCCATAACAGGATGTAGTGTCGGCACTGGCGCTCCGGGGGATCACGTGACATTATGTCATGTGATCCCTGTTGCCAATCAGTGCTGGCTTCAGTTTCCATTACAGGACGTAGTGCACATATTACAACGCCATGTGGCCCTTATCTCAAAAATGTTTTAAAAGAACAAAAAACTCCTTCCATAGTTCTTTTATCTGGGCCCTTTTTCCTCTTCAAATTAAGTCTGCATATGCTTGCCTGCCTGAATACCAAGCACACATCGCCATGATATCCTTTTGTACTTACCGTCTGGCCACATAAAATACTCTTAGGGCTCTTTCAGACAGAAGTGATATATATATCTATGTGATCTAAGCGCACTCCCCCATTATAGCTTATATGCCAGTGTATTTGGACATATTTCCACACGGATCTCTATAGGTTTGCGGATGCTGCAGCATGCATCCTTTGGTCCGATATACGGACCAGACTAGTGCATGTACATAGATGCAGCTCCCTCCACAGTTTGACTGGCCTTACTTTTAATACGACCATCTGACCCAGGCCTTAGGGTATGTGTCCACGTTCAGGATTGCATCAGGATTTGGTCAGGATTTTTCATCAGTATTTGGAAGCCAAAACCAGGAGTGGAACAATTAGAGGAAAAGTATAATAGAAACATATGCTCCACTTTTGCATTTATCACCCACTCCTGGTTTTGGCTTACAAATACTGATGTAAAATCCTGACCAAATCCTGATGCAATCCTGAACGTGGACACATACCCTTAGACCTCATTCAGACCTCAATTTTTCATGTATGTGTTTTCACAGAATGAACATATACACATTATAGTCCACAAGTCTGTGTTTTTTTGTGGACTCAGTGTCCACAATGTAAATATCACAGACTGACATGTTTGTTTTTGTATCACAATCACGGATGAATATCACCCTGTATCAGTAACACTGGAACTTCGAAAAATATCCCCTCATCCCTACCCCTTCTGTACATCTTGTGACATCTTGTGATTTTTCAAAGTAATTCATGCCAGAATTCTGGCTAATTGCTTTGATGAATCGGGGTCTATGGCTTTTTGGTGAGTGAAGGGGTTAAAATGCTGTATGTGTGGCTGCAAACCATACCGCCTCCTCTGGAATGCTACTAGAAAAAAAAAGGTAAGACAAATCTTTTTAAATGCGCAATCCTGTTTCTGAAAAAGATCGTATGTAAAGTAAATTTATATAATTTATCATGAAATCCAGATTCTTCATAATCTGCTGGACTGCAATGTTTCAAAATGTGCACTAGGTGGCAGGTGAAGGACAGGTTATTGATAGGAAAGCAGCCATAATAGCAATGCATAGAAAAAGATTTACAGGTCCTGAGATAATAAAAACAAATGATAGAACAGGCAAATAAATGATAAGAGATAAACGGAATAAAGAACCAGACGGCTAAGATAACGGGAACGAAAGAAAATGAAATGAATATAAAGTGTAAGCTGAAACTTCTGTTGTAAATAATGCATACACGATATTGCTTATCCCATTATACTTTGTGGATGAGTTCTGATAAGTCTTTAATGATTAAGTGGAGAAAGGTTTTCATGTATAAAATATCCAGTTCTGTGCAGTCTATGTACAATACATTTTTACTTCTTTCAGAACTAAGTCACAAGGTGAAAACAGTTGAGAGACAATAGGGGCTGAAGAGGTTAGGGTCGCCCATAACTGGCACTTTGGGGGCTCATCACCATTTCTCTGCCACATCAGGTGATGGTCAGTGTCAAAGTAAGGGTGCACAGAGAGCAGATTTGAGATGTTTAAAGCAGAGTCTAGATATACACTGCTCAAAAAAAATAAAGGGAACACTAAAATCCCACATCCTAGATATCACTGAATGAAATATTTCAGTTGCAAATCTTTATTCATTACATAGTGGAATGTGTTGAGAACAATAAAACAAAAAAATGATCAATGTAAATCAAAATGAATATCCCACGGAGGTCTGGATTTGGAATGATACTCAAAATCAAAGTGGAAAATCAAATTACAGGCTGATCCAGCTTCAGTGGAAATGGCTCAAGACAAGGAAATGATGTTCAGTTGTGTGTGTGTTGCCTCCATGTGCCTGTATGACCTCCCTACAATGCCTGGGCATGCTCCTGATGAGGCGGCGGATGGTCTCCTGAGGGATCTCCTCCCAGACCTGGACTAAAGCATCTGCCAACTCCTGGACAGTCTGTGGTGTAACGTTGGTGGATGGTGCGAGACATGATGTCCCAGATGTGTTCAATCGGATTCAGGTCTGGGAAATGGGCGGGCTAGTCCATAGCTTAAATGCTTTCATCTTGCAGGAACTACTCTGTTATGATCCGGAGACCTTGGAGCAGCATGAAAACTTACACTGGAGTAGGTGGTAACTATACTGACCGCAAATCCTGATCTTAACACCGCAACTAGAAGTAGCCGTGGGGTGTACCTAACAAACCCTAGACACCTCGTCACAGCCGGAGGACTAAATACCCCTATAGATGGAAATAGGAATACTACCTTGCCTCAGAGCAGAACCCCAAAGGATAGGCAGCCCCCCACAAATATTGGCTGTGAGTAGGAGAGGAAAGACAAACACAGGCAGAAAACAGGATTTAGCACAAGAGGCCACTCTAGCTAAAATAGGAAAGGATAGGACAGAGTTCTGTGCGGTCAGTATTAAAACCCTTCCAAAAAAATCCACAGCAGATTATACAAAAAATTCCTCCATTTAACTAAAGACGTGGAACGTATATCTGCAACTCCAGAGACTCCTAAACTCAGAGCAGGAATACGATCAAAAAACAAGCACACAGCTTGTGTGCCATAGAAAAAGAAACAGACACTTATCTTTGCTGAATTGGCAGCTAAGCAGGAGAAGCCAGACAGAGATCCAACACTTCCCAAGAAACATTGACAACTGGAAAGGACTAATGAGTCCTGCAAACCTAAATACCCCGGTCAGAATTGCAATCAGCAGATACACCTGTCCAGGACTGCAGCCCAGAGACAACTGCATTACCACCTACAACCACCGGAGGGAGCCCAAAAGCAGAATTCACAACAGTACCCTCCCCCCTTGAGGAGGGGTCACCGAACCCTCACCAGAGCCCCCAGGCCGATCAGGATGAGCCAGATGAAAGGCACGAACCAAATCAGCGGCATGGACATCAGAGGCAAAAACCCAAGAATTATCCTCCTGGCCATAACGCTTCCATTTGACAAGGTACTGAAGATTCCGCCTCGAAAAACGGGAATCCAAAATCTTCTCAACAACATATTCCAACTCCCCATCAACCAACACAGGGGCCGGAGGATCAACAGAGGGAACAACGGGCTCCACATATTTCCGCAATAAAGATCTATGGAAGACATTATGGATAGCAAAAGAGGCCGGAAGCGCCAGTCGAAAAGACACCGGATTAATAATCTCAGAAATCCTATAAGGACCAATAAACCGAGGCTTAAACTTAGGAGAAGAAACCTTCATAGGAACATGACGGGAAGACAACCAGACCAGATCCCCAACCCGAAGCCGGGAACCAACACACCGACGACGGTTAGCAAAACGTTGAGCCTCCTCCTGAGAAAACATCAAATTATCCACCACATGAGCCCAAATCTGCTGCAACCTGTCAACCACAGAATCCACACCAGGACAGTCAGAAGGCTCAACCTGCCCAGAAGAAAAACGAAGATGAAAACCAAAATTACAAAAGAAAGGCGAAACCAAAGTAGCCGAACTAGCCCGATTATTAAGGGCAAACTCGGCCAATGGCAAGAAAGCCACCCAATCATCCTGATCAGCAGACACAAAGCATCTCAAATAAGTCTCCAAAGTCTGATTAGTTCGCTCGGTCTGACCATTTGTCTGAGGATGAAACGCAGAAGAAAAAGACAAATCAATGCCCAGCCTAGCACAAAAGGCCCGCCAAAACCTAGAAACAAACTGGGAACCTCTGTCGGACACAATATTCTCCGGAATACCATGCAAATGGACCACATGCTGAAAAAAACAACGGAACCAAATCCGAAGAGGAAGGCAATTTAGGCAAAGGCACCAAATGAACCATCTTAGAAAACCGGTCACAAACAACCCAGATAACCGACATCCTCTGGGACACCGGAAGATCGGAAATAAAATCCATAGAAATATGCGTCCAGGGCCTCTCAGGGACCGGCAATGGCAAAAGCAACCCAGTAGCACGGGAACAACAAGGCTTGGCCCGCGCACAAGTCCCACAGGACTGCACAAAAGAACGCACATCACGCGACAAAGAAGGCCACCAAAAGGACCTACCAACCAAGTCTCTGGTACCAAAAATGCCAGGATGACCAGCCAACACGGAACAGTGAACCTCAGAAATCACTCTACTAGTCCATCTGTCAGGAGCAAACAGTTTCCCCACAGGACAGCGGTCAGGTTTGTCAGCCTGAAATTCCTGAAGAACCCATCGTAAATCAGGGGAAATGGCAGAAAGGACCACCCCTTCTTTCAGAATACCGACCGGTTCTAAGACCTCAGGAGAATCAGGCGAAAAACTCCTAGAGAGGGCATCAGCCTTAATGTTCTTAGAACCCGGAAGGTACGAGACCACAAAATCAAAACGGGAAAAAAACAAGGACCATCGAGCCTGTCTAGGATTCAGCCGTTTGGCAGACTCGAGGTAAATCAAATTCTTATGATCGGTCAAGATCACAATACGGTGCTTAGCTCCCTCAAGCCAATGTCGCCATTCCTCAAACGCCCACTTCATAGCCAACAACTCCCGATTGCCGACATCATAATTGCGTTCAGCAGGCGAAAACTTACAGGAAAAGAAGGCACACGGTTTCATTAAGGAACCAACAGGATCCCTCTGAGACAAAACGGCCCCTGCCCCAATCTCAGAAGCATCAACCTCAACCTGAAATGGAAGAGAAACATCCGGTTGGCGCAACATTGGAGCAGAAGTAAATCGACGTTTAAGCTCCTGAAAGGCAGAGACAGCCGCAGAGGACCAATTCGCCACATCAGCGCCTTTCTTCGTCAAATCGGTTAAGGGTTTAACCACGCTGGAAAAATTAGCAATGAAACGGCGATAAAAATTTGCAAAACCCAAAAATTTCTGAAGGCTCTTCACGGATGTGGGCTGAATCCAATCATGAATGGCCTGAACCTTAACCGGATCCATCTCTATAGACGAGGGAGAAAAAATAAAGCCCAAAAAAGAAACCTTCTGCACCCCAAAGAGACACTTAGACCCTTTCACAAACATGGCATTGTCACGAAGGATCTGAAATACCATCCTGACCTGTTCCACATGAGACTCCCAATCATCGGAAAAAATCAAAATATCGTCCAAATATACAATCAAGAACTTATCAATATAAGTCCGGAAAATATCATGCATGAAGGACTGAAAAACAGATGGAGCATTAGTGAGCCCGAACGGCATCACAAGGTATTCAAAATGGCCTTTGGGCGTGTTAAACGCAGTTTTCCATTCATCACCCTGCTTAATACGAACAAGATTATATGCCCCCCGAAGGTCAATCTTCGTAAACCAACTAGCTCCCTTAATCCTAGCAAACAAATCGGTAAGCAAAGGTAAAGGGTATTGAAACTTGACCGTGATTTTATTTAAGAGGCGATAATCAATACAGGGTCTCAAGGAACCATCTTTTTTAGCAACAAAAAAGAACCCCGCTCCCAACGGTGAAGAAGATGGCCGAATATGCCCTTTCTCCAAAGACTCCTTACTATAGCTCCGCAGGGCTGTATGTTCAGGCACAGACAGGTTGAAAAGTCGACCCTTAGGAAACTTACAGCCTGGAATCAAGTCAATAGCACAATCGCAGTCCCTGTGCGGTGGAAGGAAACTGGACTTGGGCTCATCGAATACATCCTGAAAATCAGACAAAAACTCTGGAATTTCAGAAGAGGAAGAAGAGGAGATTGCCATCAAAGGAACATTATTATGAACCCCCTGACAACCCCAACTAGTTACAGACATGGACTTCCAATCCAACACAGGATTATGTACCTGCAACCACGGAAAACCCAACACGATAGCATCATGCAAATTATGCAACACCAGAAATCGACAATCTTCCTGATGGGCTGGCGCCATGCGCATGGTCACCAGTGTCCAAAACTTGGGCTTATTTTTAGCCAAGGGTGTAGCATCAATGCCCCTTAAAGGAATAAGGTTCTGCAAAGGCTGCAAGAGAAAACCACAACGCCTGGCAAACTCAAAGTCCATTAAGTTCAAGGCGGCGCCTGAATCCACAAACGCCATGACAGAAAATGATGACAATGAGCAGATCAAGGACACAGATAACAGAAATTTAGGTTGTACAGTACTGATGGTAAATGAACTAGCGATCCTCTTTGTCCGCTTAGGGCAGACTGAAATGACATGAGAAGTGTCGCCACAATAATAACACAACCTATTCTGACGTCTGAATCCTTGTCGTTCCGTTTTAGACAGAATCCTATCACACTGCATTGACTCAGGAGTCTGCTCTGAGAACAACGCCACAGCGTGCACAGTTCTGCGCTCCTGTAAGCGCCAGTCAATCTGAATGGCCAGAGACATAGAATCACTCAGACCGGAACGCATGGGAAACCCCACCATAACATCTTTAACGGATTCAGAAAGACCCTTTCTGAAAATTGCCACCAAAGCATCATTATTCCATTTAGTCAACACAGACCATTTTCTGAATTTCTGACAATACAATTCTGCCGCCTCTTGACCCTGAGACAGGGCCAACAAGGTCTTCTCAGCTTGATCCACAGAATTAGGTTCATCATATAATAATCCTAAAGCCTGGAAAAAAGGAGTCTACATTAAGCAAAGCCGGATTCCCGGGAAAACACCCAATCCTGCGGGTCGCCACGCAGCAGGGAGATGACGATTTTGACCTGCTGAATGGAATCACTGGAGGATCGAGGTTTCAAAGCAAAAAACAGTTTACAGTTGTTTTTAAAATCAAAAATTTGGACCTGTCACCAAAAAACAAATCAGGAGTAGGAATCTTCGGTTCTAAAACAGGAGTCTGAACAATATAATCAGAAATCCCCTGTACCCTAGCAGCAAGCTGGTCTACACGAGAAGCTAATTCCTGAACATTCATGCTAGCACAAGGCTCCTCAGCCACCCAGAGATAAAGAGGGAAGAGAAGATAAAGCAGACTGAAGGAAAAAAATGGCTCAACACCTTTCTTCCCTTTTTCTGAGATGCATTTAACTCATTATGGGCCAGTTGTACTATTATTATCCGGTGACCTTGGAGCAGCATGAAAACTTACACTGGAGTAGGTGGTAACTATACTGACCGCAAATCCTGATCTTAACACCGCAACTAGAAGTAGCCATGGGGTGTACCTAACAAACCCTAGACACCTCGTCACAGCTGGAGGACTAAATACCCCTATAGATGGAAATAGGAATACTACCTTGCCTCAGAGCAGAACCCCAAAGGATAGGCAGCCCCCCACAAATATTGGCTGTGAGTAGGAGAGGAAAGACAAACACAGGCAGAAAACAGGATTTAGCACAAGAGGCCACTCTAGCTAAAATAGGAAAGGATAGGACAGAGTTCTGTGCGGTCAGTATTAAAACCCTTCCAAAAATATCCACAGCAGATTATACAAAAAATTCCTCCATCTAACTAAAGACGTGAAACGTATATCTGCAACTCCAGAGACTCCTAAACTCAGAGCAGGAATACAATCAAAAAACAAGCACACAACTTGTGTGCCATAGAAAAAGAAACAGACACTTATCTTTGCTGAATTGGCAGCTAAGCAGGAGAAGCCAGACAGAGATCCAATACTTCCCAAGAAACATTGACAACTGGCAAGGACTAATGAGTCCTGCAAACCTAAATACCCCGGTCAGAATTGCAATCAGCAGATACACCTGTCCAGGACTGCAGCCCAGAGACAACTGCATTACCACCTACAACCACCGGAGGGAGCCCAAAAGCAGAATTCACAACACTACTCACACATGCCAGCCACATGAGGTCTGGCATTGTCCTGCATTAGCAGGAACCCAGAGCCAACCACACCATCATATGGTCTCACAAGGGGTCTGAGGATCTCATCTCGGTACCTAAGGGCAGTCAGGCTACCTCTGGGGAGCACATGGAGGGCTGTGCGGCCCTCCAAAGAAATGCCAGCCCACACCATTACTGACCCACTGCCAAACTGGTCATGCTGAAGGATGTTGCAGGCAACAGATCGCTCTCCATGGCATCTCCAGACTCTGTCACATCTGTCACATGTGCTCAGTGTGAACCTGCTTTGTTTGTTTATGAAGAGCACAGGGTGCCAGTGGCGAATTTGCCAATTCTGGTGTTCTGTGGCAAATGCCAATCGTCCTGCACGGTGTTGGGCTGTGAGCACTACTCCCATCTGTGGACATTGGGCACTCAGACCGTCCACATGGAGTCTGTTTCTAACCATTTGTGCAGACACATGTATATTTGTGGCCCCAATCCACGTCTCCTGGTGTACTGGCCTGTCTCCTGGTACAGCGCCTCCAGCCTCTGGACACTACGCTGACAGACACAGCAAACCTTCTTGCCACAGCTCGCACTGATGTGCCATCCTGAATGAGCTGCACTACCTGAGCCACTTGTGTGGGTTGTAGAGTCCGTCTCATGCTATCACGAGTGTGAAAGCACAACCACCATTCAAAAATGACCAAAACATCAGCCAAAAAGCATTGGTACTGAGATGTGGTCTGTGGTCCCCACCTGCAGAACCACTCCTTTATTGAGTGTGTCTTGATAATTGCTAATCATTTCCATCTGTTGTCTATTCCATTTGCACAACAGCATGTGAAATTGATTGTCAAACAGTGTTGCTTCCTAAGTGCACAGTTTGATTTCACAGAAGTTTGACTGACTTGGAGTTATATTCTGTTGTTTAAGTGTTCCCTTTATTTTTTTAAGCAGTGTATATGTAGGTTTTCAATGTGGGGGGATGCAATATTTTTAACCCCTTAGTGACAGAGCCATTTTTAAAAATCGGACCAGTGTCACTTTATATGCTAATAACTCTAGAACGCTTTGACAAATTCCAGTGATCTTGAGATTATTTTTTCGTAACACATTACACTTTATGATAATGGTAAATTTAGGTTGCTATGTTTTGGGTTTATAAAAAAATATCAGAAATTTGACAAAAATAGTCATACCATAGAAAAACATTAATAAACAACATTTCTCTCACATCTGGTTTACATCAGCACCATTTTGTTAGCATTTTAGGAGGTTTAAAAATGTAGCAGTAATTTTTCATTTTTTCATCGAAACTTACAATATTATTTTTTTAGGGACATATCCAGGTTTGAAGTGACTTTAGGAGTTCTATATATATTGGAAAAATCCCAAAAGTGATACCAATGAAACCCCTTAGTGATGGAGCCAATTTGCAGCTTAATGACCAGGCCAATTTTTACAATTCTGACAACTGTCAATTTATGAGGTTATAACTCAGGAACGCTTTAACGGATCCTGTTTTTTTGTGACATATTGTACTTCATGGTAGGCTAGTTTCACACTAACGTTTTGCCGTGCTGCAGAGGGCTGCGGACTTCCTCCGTGAAGCTCCGCCCATGGCTGCACCTCCGCCGCTCAGCTGGGCTTACGTCCGCATGCTGCCTGCGTGCCTATCTTTAACATTAGGTATGCAGGTCGTGCGGATGTATGTGGATGCCTCCGCATGCATCATTTTGACGATGCGGCAACCTGCGTCGAACGCAGCTGGTTGGAATTTCTTTTTTTGTCTGCATCGTCAAAACGATGCATGCAGAGGCATCCGTATACATCCGCACGACCTGCATACCTAATGTTAAAGATAGGCACGCAGGCCACACGCGGACGTAGGTGTGGCAGGGGCTTCACGGAAGAAGTCTCTAGCCCTCCGCAACTCAGCAAAACTCTACTGTGAAACTAGCCTTAGTTGTAAAATTGATTCGATATTACTTGCGTTAATCTAATATACTGTATAAAGCTGAATGTGTGTGTGTGTTTATGTGTGTATGTCCGGGATTGGCATCTGTACCGTCGCAGCTACAGCCACAAAATTTTGCACAGTCACACGTCTAGACCCCGAGAGCATCATAGGCTATGTTGTGAGGCGAAATTTTAACACCGCGCGTTCCAATTCACCAAACAATTTTGCCCCTATCTACATAATGGGGAAAAAGTGAAAGGAAAACTGTTGGAGGCAAATTGACAGCTGCCAGATGTGAACAAGGGGGTTAAAGAACGAGAGCGATGGCGCCAAAGAGTATATACCGTACAGTTGCTAAGGTGGAGTCCAGACATGGGATACTCACCACATACGGGTATATGAACACACACACAAAATGCGCCACAAACTACCACGTGCTTGAACACATATACCACCCTCAGCACACATTTCACCACACATACACCAACCTCGCTACATAAAAGTCGAAACACAAAAGTCGCCAATCAAAACTCGTGACGTGCAAAATTCACCACATGAAAAACTAGGCTCATGCAAAACTCGCCACACGTGCAAAACTCACCTCATGGAAAACTCGCCACACGCAAAAATTGCACACGCGGAAAAATTGCCACGTGCACAAAAGTTGCAACACATGCAAAAGTTGCCTCACACAAAACTAGCGCATACTCAAAACGCACCACACATAAAACTCGCCACGCCCAAAACTCACCATGCGCAAAACTTGCTGCACACAACTTGCTACACTAACCTGTCACATGCAACTCGACACACAAAAAGTTGCTACACGGATGTCGCCACACAAAACTCATCTCACAAAAGTCGCTACATGCATATCGCCACACGCAACTCACACACAACTTGACACATGAAACTCACCCTAAAACACACACAAGTCTGGTATTATCCTTCAAAAATAAAAATCTGATTAATAAGCAGACAAACTACAAGAGCAATAAATGTACCATATAGGAAATACGGCAGCTGTCAGTCACATGACCTGTCTATTATGTGTATGTGTGAGCTAATATATACTGCCAGGGGGAGGACTTCCTGTTGGCTAGGGATTTATCAGGCTGCCAATTTGGCTTACAAATACTGAGGTAAAAATACTGACCAAATAACGTGTGAACGAGGTCTAATACAGGAGGAGATGACACACAGGTATATACTATATACAGGAGGAGATGACATACAGGTACATACTATATACAGGAGGAGATGACACACAGGTATATACTATATACAGGAGGAGATGACATACAGGTACATACTATATACAGGGGAGATGACACACAGGTATATAGTATATACAGGAGCAGATGACACAAAGGTATATACTATACACAGGAGGAGATGACATACAGGTACATACTATATACAGGGGAGATGACACACAAGTATATACTATATACAGGAGCAGATGACACACAGGTATATACAGGAGGAGATGACTTACAGGTATATACAGGAGGAGATGACATACAGGTATATACTATATACAAGAGGAGATGACATACAGGTATACACTATATACAGGAGGAGATGACTTACAGGTATATACTATATACAGGAGGAGATGACACACAGGTATATATTATATACAGGAGGAGATGACATACAGGTATATACTATATAAAAGATATGACACATAGGTATATACAAGAGGAGATGACATACAGCAGTTATATACTATATACAGGGGAGATGACATACAGGTATATACTATGTACAGGAGATGACAGAGGTATATACTATATATAGGAGGAGATGACATACAAATGAAGACAGAAAGAGAAATGATCCAGCTGGAGGTGGAGGCAGTTCAGACTTTGTGAGACTTTATTAGACAACTAAAGCGATAAAAAGTTCTTCAACAAGAAAAATCTTTACATAGCAAACACCTGGCACACCAGTGAGGAGGATCAACGCGTTTCAACTATGAAGTCTTACTCATGATCTACCTAATAGTGCAATAAGAGCATATATATATAGTGTGCACAAGGCATTGATTGGACAAACAATTAAAAATGCAAAAAAAAAAAAAAAAGAAGAGGAAGAAAGGGGAATCACCAGTTAAAATAATCATAGAAATAACAGATTGATATATGAAACACCCTTAAGAGACATTGCTAGAACATTACTTGAACATTAATCAATATTGCTTGATTAAATCATGTCTAGCATTAAGGCCATAGGGAATACGTGTGTCTAACATAAACATCCAATACGTTTCCCGATTAAAAAGTTTCTGCTGTAAATTCCCTCCTCTCGGAGGTTTGTAAACCTTTTCTATTCCACAGAATCTGAGACTAGTTAAGTTACCTTTGTGCATGTTGTAAAAGTGTCTGGACACAGCTGAGGCAGAGAGGGCTTTAGAATTCACTGCATCTGATAGATGCCGTCTCACTCGTACTTTAAGTGGACATGTGGTGCAGCCAATGTACTGAACTTTACATGTAATACATTCTACTAAATACACTACATTTTCGGTGTTACAATTAATGTAGTCATGTATATCAAATTGTTTATGGTTGTGAAAAGATGAGAATTTGTTAGTTTTATGCACATAGTTACATGTTTTGCAACGAGTGGCTCCACATCTAAAAAACCCTGTGGCGTTGAGCCATGTAACTTTGAATTTTTATGCCCTTAAATCAGAGAGATATGTCACACAAAATAGTTAATAAATAACAGTTCCCACATGTCTACAGTACTTTACATCAGCACAATTTTGGAAACAAATTTTATTTTTGTTAGGAAGTTAAAAGGGTTAAAACTTGACCAGCGATTTCTCATTTTTACAACAAAATTTACAAAACTATTTTTTTTAGGGACTATCTCACATTTAAAGTCATTTGAGAGGTGTACATGACAGAAAATACCCAAAAGTAACACCATTCTAAAAACTGCACCCCGCAAGGTGCTCAAAACCACATTCAAGAAGTTTATTAACTTTTTATATGCTTCACAGGAACTGAAGCAATGTGGAAGGAAAAAATTAACATTTAACTTTTTTTACAAACATTTTATTTCAGAACCAAGTTTCTTATTTTAACAAGTATAAAAAGAGAAAATTAAACACAAAATTTGTTGTGCCATTTCACCTGAATACGCTGATACCTCATATGTGGGGGTAATCCACTGTTTGGGCGCACGACAGAGCTTGGAAGAGAAGGAGCACCGTTTGACTTTTTCAATGCAGAATTGGCTGGAATTGAGATCGGACACCATGTTGCGTTTGGAGAGCCCCTGATGTGCCTAAACAGTGGAAATCCCCCACAAGTGACACCATTTTGGAAACTAGACCCCTTAAGGAACTTATTTAGGTGTATGGTGAGCGCTTTCAACCCCCAAGTGCTTCACAGAAGTTTATAACGTAAAGTCATAAAAATAAAAAAAAATTATTTTTTCCACAAAAATGATCTTTTCTCCCCCAAATTATTATTTTCACAAGGGTAACAGGAGAAATTAGACAACCAAAGTTTTTGTGCAATTTATCCTAAGTACGCCGATACCAAATATGTGGGTGTAAACCACTGTTTGGGTGCACGGCAGAGCTCGGAAGGGAAGGAGCACCGTTTGACTTTTTCAATGCAGAATTGGCTGGAATTGAGATCGGATGCCATGTCGCGTTTGGAGAGCCCCTGATGTGCCTAAACAGTGGAAACCCCCCACAAGTGACACCATTGTGTGCTAATAATTCTGGAGTGTTTCAACATATCCCACTGATTCTGAGATTCTTTTTTGTAACATATTGTTCTGGAAAAACAAAATCCAGCTCACCATACCGACATTCCCAGGAGCTCGGAGCACGGAACCGCTGTGTCAGGGCGTGGACGAACAGGAAAGAGAAGGAGATCCAGCTCAACGAAATAGTGAAAAATCCATAATTTATTTCACTCAAAATACAATGAAAGGACAAAACATCAGCATACAGAAAAAATTATAAAAACAAGGTCAACGCGTTTCCGGTGACTAAGCACCCTTAATCATGATTAAGGGTGCTTAGTCACCGGAAACGCGTTGACCTTGTTTTTATAATTTTTTCTGTATGCTGATGTTTTGTCCTTTCATTGTATTTTGAGTGAAATAAATTATGGATTTTTCACTATTTCGTTGAGCTGGATCTCCTTCTCTTAACATATTGTTCTACATGATAGTAGCAAAATTTCTTCAATATGACTTTTTATTTATGGAAAAAAACAGAAATTTGTCAAAAATTTAGAAATTTTCAAACTTTTCATTTTTGTGCCTTTAAAACAGAGAGGTACACTTGTGGTCAAAATTGTTGGTACCCCTCGTTTAATGACAGAAATACCCACAATGGTCACAGAAATAACTTGAATCTGACAAAAGTAATAATAAATAAAAAATCTATGAATATAAACAAATGAAAGTCAGACATTGTTTTTCAACCATGCTTCCACATGTCACATTGACAGATCCCCTGAGGTGCCAGGAAAACAGACGCCAACATAAGTGACCCCACTTTACAAACTACACCCACCTAGGAATGCAGTCAGCATATTGACACCAAATGTGCCTCACAGAATTTTATACCATTGGGTGGTGAAGAAAGAATAATTGCATTTTTATCACTAAAATGTTTTTAGCCCAAGTTTTTAAATTTTATAAGCGCCAATAAGATCTCAGTTTGTTGTGCAATTGTTTGTGCGCCAATACCCTACATGTAATCGGGAAATACTTTTCAGTCACAGTGGAAAGCTCCACAATTTAGTGCATATTTTGTTGAAATGGTTTGAGGGTGCCATGCCACATTGGCAGAGCCCCTGAGGTGCAAGAACAGCATCACCCCTATAAATGACTCCATTTTACAATCTACATGTCCCAATGAACTCATCTGGGGGTGCAGTGGTCATATTGACACTATAGGTGTGTCACAGAATTTTATACCATTAGGTAGTGAAAAAAAATAATTAAATTTTTACCAAAATTTGTCAAACAATTTCTGCTGAATGTGGAAATACCCCATATGTGGCTGTACAGTACTGCTAAACCACATGGCCAGACTCAGAAGTCTACCAGATTTATATAGTTTTTTATCTTTGGCTGCTTTCACACACTAAAAGACGCTTTTTTTTTTTTACAAATTATTCTGAGAGTCATAATTTTCCTATATTTCTGCTGATATCATGTGAGGGCTTGTTTTTTGTGGGACAAGGTGAAGTTTTTATTGGTACCATGCTTGAGCACACAAAATTTTTTGATCACTTTCTATTTCAATTTTTGGGAGGCAGAATGGACAAAAAACAGCTACTCAGGAACTTTTTGGGGGGGTTTTAATGCTGATCACGTGGTAAAATTGGTAAGGCAGCTTTATTCTTCCAATCATTACGATTACGGCAATACCACATTTTTTTATGTTTTGGCATTTTTACATAATAAAAATAATTTTTTCGAAAAAAGAATTGATTTTGCATTGCTATATTCTGAGAGCTATAACTTTTTTATTTCTCCGTTGATGGAGCTGCATGGTGGCTTGTTTTTTGCAGGACAATATTACGTTTTCAGGTATGTTATTTTTATTTACACTCAACTTTCTATTTATTCAACTTTTTGTTCAGCAATATGATGAAAAGCATGTTTTTTTCATTTATTTTTTTACTGTGATCACCAAAGGGACCAACTAATGTGACAGTTTCATAGCTCGGTTCATTACGGACACAACAATACCAATTACCTGTTTTTTTTTATTTTTACATAAATATATGTATTTATTGGTATTTTTTTTATTTTGTGATTTAAAATTTTTTTTTTGCAATTTTTGAAAACTTTCTTTTTACTTTTTTCTTAGTCTCTCTATGGGACTTTAAATTATATTACTTTGATCACTGGTACAGTTATATAAAAACGTTTGGGCACCCCTATTAATCTTAAGCTTAATGTTTTATAAAAAATTTTTTTTTTGCAACAGCTATTTCAGTTTCATATATCTAATAACTGTTGGACACCGTTATGTTTCTGCCTTGAAATGAGGTTTAGTGTACTAACAGAAAATGTGCAATCTGCATTCAAACAAATTTTGACAGGTGCATAAGTATGGGCACCCCACCAGAAAAGTGACATTAATATTTAGTAGATCCTCCTTTTGCAAAAATAACAGCCTCTAGTCACTTCCTGTAGCTTTTAACCCCTTTACCCCCAAGGGTGGTTTGCACGTCAATGACGAGGCCAATTTTTACAATTCTGACCACTGTCCCTTTATGAGGTTATAACTTCGAAACGCTTCAACGGATCCTGGTGATTCTGACATTGTTTTCTCGTGACATATTGTACTTCATGATAGTGGTAAAATTTCTTTGATAGTACCTGCGTTTATTTGTGAAAAAAACGGAAATTTGGCGAAAATTTTGAAAATTTCGCAATTTTCAAACTTTGAATTTTTATGCAATTAAATCACAGAGATATGTCACACAAAATACTTAATAAGTAACATTTCCCACATGTCTCCTTTACATCAGCATAATTTTGGAACCAATTTTTTTTTTTGTTAGGGAGTTATAAGGGTTAAAAGTTGACTAGCAATTTCTCATTTTTACAACACCATTTTTTTAGGGACCACGTCTCATTTGAAGTCATTTTGAGGGGTCTATATGATAGAAAATGCCCAAGTGTGACACCATTCTAAAAACTGCACCCCTCAAGGTGCTCAAAACCACATTCAAGAAGTTTATTAACCCTTCAGGTGTTTAATAGGAATTTTTGGAATGTTTAAATAAAAATGAACATTTAACTTTTTTACACAAAAAATTTACTTCAGCTCCAATTTGTTTTATTTTACCAAGGGTAACAGGAGAAATTGGACCCAAAAAGTTGTTGTCCAATTTGTCCTGAGTACGCTGATACCCCATATGTGGCAGTAAACCACTGTTTGGGCGCATGGGAGAGCTCGGAAGGGAAGGAGCGCTATTTGACTTTTCAATGCAAAATTGACAGGAATTGAGATGGGACGCCATGTTGCGTTTGGAGAGCCACTGATGTGCCTAAACATTGAAACCCCCCACAAGTGACACCATTTTGGAAAGTAGACCCCCTAAGGAACTTATCTGGATGTGTGGTGAGCACTTTGACCCACCAAGTGCTTCACAGAAGTTTATAATGCAGAACCGTAAAAATAAAAAATAATATTTTTTCACAAAAATTATATTTTTGCCCCCAATTTTTTATTTTTCCAAGGGTAAGAGAAGAAATTGGACCTCAAAAGTTGTTGTCCAATTTGTCCTGAGTACGCTGATACCCCATATGTGGCAGTAAACCACTGTTTGGGCGCATGGGAGAGCTCGGAAGGGAAGGAGCGCAGTTTGACTTTTCAATGCAAAATTGACAGAAATTGAGATGGGACGCCATGTTGCGTTTGGAGAGCCACTGATGTGCCTAAACATTGAAACCCCCCACAAGTGACACCATTTTGGAAAGTAGACCCCCTAAGGAACTTATCTAGAGGTGTGGTGAGCACTTTGACCCACCAAGTGCTTCACAGAAGTTTATAATGCAGAACCGTAAAAATAAAAAATCATATTTTTTCACAAAAATTATATTTTTGCCCCCAATTTTTTATTTTTCCAAGGGTAAGAGAAGAAATTGGACCTCAAAAGTTGTTGTCCAATTTGTCCTGAGTACGCTGATACCCCATATGTGGCAGTAAACAACTGTTTGGGCGCATGGGAGAGCTCGGAAGGGAAGGAGCGCAGTTTGACTTTTCAATGCAAAATTGACAGGAATTGAGATGGGACGCCATGTTGCGTTTGGAGAGCCACTGATGTGCCTAAACATTGAAACCCCCCACAAGTGACACCATTTTGGAAAGTAGACCCCCTAAGGAACTTATCTGGATGTGTGGTGAGCACTTTGACCCACCAAGGGCTTCACAGAAGTTTATAATGCAGAGCCATAAAAATAAAACAAAATTTTTTTCCCACAAAAATTATTTTTTAGCCCCCAGTTTTGTATTTTCCCTAGGGTAACAGGAGAAATTGGACCCCAAAAGTTGTTGTCCAATTTGTCCTGAGTACGCTGATACCCCATATGTGGGGGGGAACCACCGTTTGGGCGCATGGGAGGGCTCGGAAGGGAAGGAGCGCCATTTGGAATGCAGACTTAGATGGAATGGTCTGCAGGCGTCACATTGCGTTTGCAGAGCCCCTAATGTACCTAAACAGTAGAAACCCCCCACAAGTGACACCATTTTGGAAAGTAGACCCCCTAAGGAACTCATCTTGATGTGTTGTGAGAGCTTTGAACCCCCAAGTATTTCACTACAGTTTATAACGCAGAGCCATGCAAATAAAAAATATTTTTTTTTCCACAAAAATTATATTTTAGCCCCCAGTTTTGTATTTTTCCAAGGTTAGCAGGAGAAATTGGACCCTAAATGTTGTTGTCCAATTTGTCCTGAGTACGCTGATACCCGATATGTGGGGGGGAACCACCGTTTGGGCGCATGGGAGGGCTCGGAAGGGAAGGAGCATCATTTGGAATGCAGACTTAGATGGATTGGTCTGCAGGCGTCACATTGCGTTTGCAGAGCCCCTAATGTACCTAAACAGTAGAAACCCCCCACAAGTGACCCCATATTGGAAACTAGACCTCTCAATGAACTTATCTAGATGTGTTGTGAGAACTTTGAACCCCCAAGTGTTTCACTACAGTTTATAACGCAGAGCCGTGAAAATAAAAAATCTTTTTGTTTTCCCACAAAAATTATTTTTTAGCCCCCAGTTTTGTATTTTCCCAAGGGTAACAGGAGAAATTGGTCCACAAAAGTTGTTGTCCAATTTGTCCTGAGTACGCTGATACCCCATATGTTGGGGTAAACCCCTGTTTGGGCACACAGGAGAGCTCGGAAGGGAAGGAGCACTGTTTTACTTTTTCAACGCAGAATTGGCTGGAATTGAGATCGGACGCCATGTCGTGTTTGGAGAGCCCCTGATGTGCCTAAACAGTGGAAACCCCCCAATTATAACTGAAACCCTAATCTAAACACACCCCTAACCCTAATTCCAACGGTAACCCTAACTACACCTCTAACCCTGACACACCCCTAACCCTAATCCCAACCCTATTCCCAACTGTAAATGTAATCTAAACCCTAACCCTAACTTTAGCCCCAACCCTAACTGTAGCCCCAACCCTAACCCTAACCCTAACCCTAGCCCTAACCCTAGCCCTAACCCTAACCCTAGCCCTAACCCTAGCCCTAACCCTAGCCCTAACCCTAGCCCTAACCCTAGCCCTAGCCCTAACCCTAGCCCTAACCCTAGCCCTAACCCTAACCCTAGCCCTAGCCCTAACCCTAGCCCTAACCCTAGCCCTAGCCCTAACCCTAGCCCTAACCCTAGCCCTAACCCTAGCCCTAGCCCTGACCCTAGCCCTAACCCTAGCCCTAATGGGAAAATGGAAATAAATACATTTTTTTTTATTTTTCCCTAACTAAGGGGGTGATGAAGGGGGGTTTGATTTACTTTTATAGCGAGTTTTTTAGCGGATTTTTATGATTGGCAGCCGTCACACACTGAAAGACCCTTTTTATTGCAAAAAATATTTTTTGCAATACCACATTTTGAGAGCTATAATTTTTCCATATTTAGGTCCACAGAGTCATGTGAGGTCTTGTTTTTTGCGGGACGAGTTGACGTTTTTATTGAAAACATTTTTGGGCACGTGACATTTTTTGATCGCTTTTTATTCCGATTTTTGTGAGGCAGAATGACCAAAAGCCAGCTATTCATGAATTTCTATTGGGGGAGGCGTTTATACCGTTCCGCGTTTGGTAAAATTGATAAATTAGTTTTATTCTTCGGGTCAGTACGATTACAGCGATACCTCATTTATATCATTTTTTTATGGTTTGGCGCATTTATACGATAAAAACTATTTTACAGAAAAAATAATTATTTTTGCATCGCTTTATTCTCAGGACTATAACTTTTTTATTTTTTTGCTGATGATGCTGTATGGCGGCTCTTTTTTTGCGGGACAATATGACGCTTTCAGCGGTACCATGGTTATTTATATCTGTCCTTTTGATCGCGTGTTATTCCACTTTTTGTTCGGCGGTATGATAATAAAGCGTTGTTTTTTGCCTCGTTTTTTTTTTTTTTTTCTTACGGTGTTTACTGAAGGGGTTAACTAGTGGGACAGTTTTATAGGTCGGGTCGTTACGGACGCGGCGATACTAAATATGTGTACTTTTATTGGTTTTTTTTTTTATTTAGATGAAGAAATGTATTTATGGGAATAATATTTTTTTTTTTTTTTCATTATTTTGGAATATTTTTTTTTATTTTTTTTACACATTTGGAAAAATTTTTTTTTACTTTTTTACTTTGTCCCAGGGGGGGACATCACAGATCAGTGATCTGACAGTTTGCACAGCACTCTGTCAGATCACTGATCTGACATGCAGCGCTGCAGGCTTCACAGTGCCTGCTCTGAGCAGGCTCTGTGAAGCCACCTCCCTCCCTGCAGGACCCGGATCCGCGGCCATCTTGGATCCGGGGCTGGAGGGAGCAGGGAGGGAGGTGAGACCCTCGCAGCAACGCGATCACATCGCGTTGCTCCGGGGGTCTCAGGGAAGCCCGCAGGGAGCCCCCTCCCTGCGCGGTGCTTCCCTGCACCGCCGGCACATCGCGATCATCTTTGATCGCGGTGTGCCAGGGGTTAATGTGCCAGGGGCGGTCCGTGACCGCTCCTGGCACATAGTGCCGGATGTCAGCTGCGATAAGCAGCTGACACCCGGCCGCGATCGGCCGCGCTCCCCCCGTGAGCGCGGCCGATCGGCTATGACGTACTATCCCGTCCAGGGTCAGATAAGCCCAGGGCACCTCGACGGGATAGTACGTCTAAGGTCACAGAGGGGTTAATGAGTTCCTGAATCCTGGATGAAGGTATTTTTGACCATTCCTCTTTACAAAACAATTCCAGTTCAGTTAAGTTTGATGGTCGCCGAGCATGGACAGCCCTCTTCAAATGATCCCACAGATGTTCAATGATATTCAGGTCTGGGGACTGGGATGGCCATTCCAGAACAGTGCAAATGTTCCTCTGCATGAATGCCTGAGTAGATTTGGAGCGGTGTTTTGGATCATTGTCTTGCTAAAAGATCCATCCCCTGCGTAACTTCAACTTTGTCACTGATTCATGAACATTATTGTCAAGAATCTGCTGATACTGAGAGGAATCCATGCGTCCCTCAACTTTAACAAGATTCCCGGTGCCGGCATTGGCCACACAGCCCCAAAGCATGATGGAACCTCCACCAAATTTTACTGTGGGTAGCAAGTGTTTTTCTTGGAATGCTGTGTTTTTTGGCCGCCATGCATAACGCCTTTTTGTATGACCAAACAACTCAATCTTGCTTTCATCAGTCCACAGGATCTTCTTCCAAAAAGAAATTGGCTTCTCCAAATGTGCTTTTGCATACCTCAGCCAACTTTGTTTGTGGCGTGCTTGCAGAAACGGCTTCTTTCGCATCACTCTCCCATACAGCTTCTCCTTGTGCAAAGTGCGTTGTATAGTTGACCGATGCACAGTGACACCATCTGCAGCAAGTTGATGCTGCAGCTCTCTGGAGGTGGTCTGAGGATTGTCCTTGACTGATCTCACCATTCTTCTTCTCTGCCTTTCTGATGTTTTTCTTGGCCTGCCACTTCTGGCCTTAACAAGAACTGTACCTGTGTTCTTCCATTTCCTTACTATGTTCCTCACTGTGGAAATTGACAGGTTAAATCTCTGAGACAGCTTTTTGTATCCTTCCCCTGAACAACTATGTTGAATAATCTTTGTTTTCAGATCATTAGACAGTTGTTTTGAGGAGCCCATGATGCCACTCTTCAGAGGAGATTCAAACAGGAGAACAACTTACAAGTGGCCACTTTAAGTAGCTTTTCTCATGATTGCATACACCTGGCTATGAAGTTCAAAGCTCAATGAGGTTAGAAAACCAAAAAAAGTGCTTTAGTAAGTCAGTAAAAAGTAGGTAGGAGTATTTAAAACAAGAAAATGATAAGGGTGCCCATACTTATGCAGCTGTCAAATTTTGTTTGAATGCAGATTGCACGTTTTCTGTTAGTACAATAAACCTCATTTCAAGGCAGAAACATTACTGTGTCCAACAGTTATTAGATATATGAAACTGAAATAGCTGTTGCAAAAAAAAACAACAATTTTTATAAAACATTAAGCTTAAGATTAATAGGGGTGCTCAAACTTTTTTATATAACTGTATAATGCACCAACATTGCAATGCATTATACCTATCAGTGCTGCACTAACAGAAGCTTCTTAGACCATGTCCTGAGCATCCTATGGCATGGTCTAACAACGCTACCTTAGCTGGCAGACCCAGCATGATGACTTCGGGTTGCCATGGCAAAGATTGGGCCCTCGTCGGGGTGCCAATCGGAAGGGAGAGGGAGCCCCGTCCTTTTCCCAGGCTCCTAAATGTTGCAATAGATATTGATCTCTGTAATTAAAGGGTTAAATGGCCAAAGGTGATGAAGGCATCACTCCCAGCAGTTTGAGCTATTAATTATGCCAAGTTACCAGTGGCGATTGCACAGGCACTGCTCTTGTGCCTACACTATTCATATACTTACATCAAAGGTTGTGAAGGGGTTAAGTCAAGAAGGCTGTCACTGATGTGTCAGGTTACACCTCTCATTATACTGTATGGAGAGAGAAGGAGAAGTGAGGACAGAGGAAGCCGCAGAAAGATCATGGTGAGCTTTCTAACAAGTCTTTTACCTCACTCCAGGATTGTAATCATATCTACACTACTCAGTACTCTAGCATAATTTCCTCCATGCTACTTTTGCCTGTGTTTTATATAAGTAATAAAGGAATCTCTATCTCTGTGATGTGAGTTATATACGGTATATGTACTTTATGTACGGATAAAGGACAGCTTATTTTGAAAAATTACTTCATAGCATAGTTAGTTACCCTTTTAAAGCCCCCTTCATTTGTCCACTTAAAAAAAACATACATGTGAGACGGTCTGTTTTGCCCATCCGTGTGACACATATCAGAATAAAATGCATTCTAGAAATTACTGATTTTTCTGTGTTAAAGATGTGCAAAGGCAATAGATAGATATCTGTCAGATATAATTTCACAACCCCAAAACATATTACAAAATTGCACCCTTTAGTGGCTTGGATGTGGAGTTTATTGTTCAACATTGTAGTAACCGAATGAATGAATGAATGAATGAATGAATGAATGAATGAATGAATAAAAGGATGTGGGGTCCCCCCATTTTTTTGTAATCAGCAAAGGTAAAGCAGAGAGGAAATATGATCAGGCTGGGAAAAATGCAAACTACACTTCTAACCAAATAATGGGTTGAATACCAAAGAGATCCACAATAAAAAAAAATGGCTTTATTTATAATCAATTAAAACATGATAATAAAATAAGCAGAGATGTCACACTAGGGGATGCTTAGAGGTGGCTTCATGATGCCATGAGAAGCCAAGGATAGCTAGAATGAATAAGGTGATATGCACTTACATACACCGTACCACTCACTAAGCAAACAATAGATTACTATTAAGGTGCAATAATTTCGACCACGAAAATACAGCTATACAAATGCTAAGAAAAAGGTATGTAAATTTGGTGCTGTCCTCATGAATTACTATTTGCCACTGTGTGTATACATTGGCTGAGACTGCAGCTCCTAACGCTACGTGAAATTACCACTGACACCAAAGAAGCTGGCGGTGAAACGCGCGTCGGGGTGAGGGGACGCCGAGGTGACCTCACCTTTGCACATCTTTAACACATAAATATCAGTAATTTCTTGGATGCATTTTTATTCTGCTACATGTCAGTCGGACGGCACACGGAAGTCATGTGTGTGCTGTATGTGTGTATACGGACCCATATACTTTCCTTGGCTTTTGTCATCCATAGCTGCTGGATAAAAGGGATATTCCTATCTAAGCTAAGATGTGTACATTTGTAAAGTACGATCCTTTAAATGTAAAAACAACTATGTAAATTGTATATTATTAAATTTGCCTCCATTCTACCAAAATCTTTCATTTTTTATTTTATTCTTTACTGCTGTCAGCCAAAGGAACTGGCCACCACTGAAGTCTATCATGGTTTGACTATGACTAAGACCTAGCTGTCGAAACGTGTCGGTTTTGCCTCCAGGGTATCCATGGTATGCCATTGTCCTTGCTTTTATAATGACAATACAATAAATGTTAAGATTTATAAATAAAGTCCATCCCTGGAGATAACTTCCTTTTTCTGTTATAGTATATAGGTCTTTTTTATAGGACATTTTCATCCAATTTGAAGTTCAAACTCATGCATTCAAGTAAATAAGTCAACAACAAAAATGGACAGTACATTTATGCCATCTGTACTTCTTCCGTGTGCTGTCCGTTTTTCACATATTAATACTAAGAGAAGATTAGGAAACCTCCATCAGTTTGTTTTTGTCATATGAGAAAAACAAATGACTCAGGGATGGTAAAATGGACAGATGGAGTAAAAAATCAGATCCAGTATACTGATGAAAATCGCTTCTTTTTATAGAAGGGAGGGGAAAGTGTACAAGAAAAAAAAACATATTTTTATAAATTTGGCCTACGAGAATCCAGCAGAAAGAAGGAAAACAACACAATAAGTCAGTGTGACCCAACATTTACCGTGATTTATAGCTGTACTCAAGCGCAATCCAAGTGATGGTCAGTTTCCAGATTTTAATGTCATTTTTACTGCTTGTCATGTTCTGCGGTGGGTGGGTTTGCAGTAAAATCCATGATCTGTTCTAACAATTATTAGGCAGATGCAGACAGGACTGGGATTGCCAGTAATCGTGTTATAAAAACAGGCACTTCTGTTGCTCATCAAATGTTTAATTTATTGACATGAATTGTTACGACGCTGTTTACTAAGCTTTCATTAGAATGGGACCTACTAGGTGAGACAAGCCTCGTCTTGTTGTGCCAGCTCAGTAGAATACTTGCGTTATCTCTTGGTGGACAATCCTTGTATACATTTGTATTAGTAATAGACAGTTCATACGGATATTTATGATACAGCAAGGATTTCAACATCCATTAAACATAGTCGTGTTTTCAGATTTGCTGTCACAGTGCTTGAATGATTTGTGTTGCCATTGTCTGAATGTTTGCCGAAACTATAGACTTACTAAGGAAACCATATTAGTAAAATTTAAATTTACAGACTGAATTTTGATACGTGCGCTTGTCCCGACTTCAAGGGGCAATGTTAAAAGCTGCAAAAGGCAATATACACCCCTGGTGGTGCAATTAGTCCATATAGAGCACAGCTTGATAGATAATATGCCTCTGCGCTAATTGGATATACACTTAGGCCGGTGTCACACTCAGCGTATGAAAATACGGTCCGTTTATTATGGCTGTAATACGCAGAAATGTTCCCAAAATAGTGATCCGTATGTCACCCGTAGGCAAGGTGTGTCAGCGTATTTTGCGCATGTCATCCTCCGTATGTAATCCATATGGCATCCGTACTGCGAGATTTTCTCGCAGGTTTGCAAAACGGACATACAATGGATCCATGGTCTCACATATTCGTTAAAACATATATACTGTCTATATATATATATATATATATGTGAGTGAGACACATACAGTGGGGCAAAAAAGTATTTAGTCAGTCAGCAATAGTGCAAGTTCCACCACTTAAAAAGATGAGAGGCGTCTGTAATTTACATCATAGGTAGACCTCAACTATGGGAGACAAACTGAGAAAAAAAAATCCAGAAAATCACATTGTCTGTTTTTTTAACAATGTATTTGCATATTATGGTGGAAAATAAGTATTTGGTCAGAAACAAAATTTCATCTCAATACTTTGTAATATATCCTTTATTGGCAATGACAGAGGTCAAACGTTTTCTGTAAGTCTTCACAAGGTTGCCACACACTGTTGTTGGTATGTTGGCCCATTCCTCCATGCAGATCTCCTCTAGAGCAGTGATGTTTTTGGCTTTTCGCTTGGCAACACGGACTTTCAACTCCCTCCAAAGGTTTTCTATAGGGTTGAGATCTGGAGACTGGCTAGGCCACTCCAGGACCTTGAAATGCTTCTTACGAAGCCACTCCTTCGTTGCCCTGGCAGTGTGCTTTGGATCATTGTCATGTTGAAAGACCCAGCCACGTTTCATCTTCAATGCCCTTGCTGATGGAAGGAGGTTTGCACTCAAAATCTCACGATACATGGCCCCATTCATTCTTTCATGTACCCGGATCAGTCGTCCTGGCCCCTTTGCAGAGAAACAGCCCCAAAGCATGATGTTTCCACCACCATGCTTTACAGTAGGTATGGTGTTTGATGGATGCAACTCAGTATTCTTTTTCCTCCAAACACGACAAGTTGTGTTTCTACCAAACAGTTCCAGTTTGGTTTCATCAGACCATAGGACATTCTCCCAAAACTCCTCTGGATCATCCAAATGCTCTCTAGCAAACTTCAGACGGGCCCGGACATGTACTGGCTTAAGCAGTGGGACACGTCTGGCACTGCAGGATCTGAGTCCATGGTGGCGTAGTGTGTTACTTATGGTAGGCCTTGTTACATTGGTCCCAGATCTCTGCAGTTCATTCACTAGGTCCCCCCGCGTGGTTCTGGGATTTTTGCTCACCGTTCTTGTGATCATTCTGACCCCACGGGGTGGGCTTTTGCGTGGAGCCCCAGATCGAGGGAAATTATCAGTGGTCTTGTATGTCTTCCATTTTCTAATTATTGCTCCCACTGTTGATTTCTTCACTCCAAGCTGGTTGGCTATTGCAGATTCAGTCTTCCCAGCCTGGTGCAGGGCTACAATTTTGTTTCTGGTGTCCTTTGACAGCTCTTTGGTCTTCACCATAGTGGAGTTTGGAGTCACACTGTTTGAGGGTGTGCACAGGTGTCTTTTTATACTGATAACAAGTTTAAACAGGTGCCATTACTACAGGTAATGAGTGGAGGAAAGAGGAGACTCTTAAAGAAGAAGTTACAGGTCTGTGAGAGCCAGAGATCTTGATTGTTTGTTTCTGACCAAATACTTATTTTCCACCATAATATGCAAATAAATTGTTAAAAAAACAGACAATGTGATTTTCTGGATTTTTTTTTCTCAGTTTGTCTCCCATAGTTGAGGTCTACCTATGATGTAAATTACAGACGCCTCTCATCTTTTTAAGTGGTGGAACTTGCACTATTGCTGACTGACTAAATACTTTTTTGCCCCACTGTATATGTATATATATTAATATTTCATACAGCGCTAGATAGCATAAAAGTAGGTAATTCAATTGCCGGCTTTTCCTATCTCCTTCTCAAACCCGACATGATATGAGACATGGTTTACATACAGTAAACCATCTCATATCCCTTCTTTTATTACATATTCCTCTTTAGTAATGTAAGAAGTGTCTTGGTGTAAAATTTGGGGGCTCTAGCTATTAAATTAAAGGGTTAAATCCCAGAAAACATTGGCGTGGGCTCCCGCGCTATTTTCTCCGCCAGAGTGGGAAAGCCAGTGACTGAGGGCAGATAATAATAGCCTGCAGAGGGTCCATGGTTATTGCCCCCCCCCCCCGACTAAAAACATCTGCCCCCAGCCACCCCAGAAAAGGCACATCTGGAAGATGCGCCTATTCTGGCACTTGGCCACTCTCTTCCCATTCCCGTGTAGTGGTGGGATATGGGTTAATGTCACCTTGCTATTGTAAGGTGACATTAAGCCATGTTAATAATGGAGAGGCGTCAATTATGACACCTATCCATTATTAATCCAATAGTAGGAAATCATTAATAAAACCACACACATTATTACAAAGCAGAGCTCCTGGGTGTAAAATGATTTAACCCCTTCAGATGGATTTACAGCGTGGGACAAGGCTGTAACGACGGAAGGTATGGAATATTGTTGTTTGTTTTTTTACCTTTGTTTCAGGTGACAAGGGTCTTCAGGTGGATTAAGAGTATAATAAAATATTAAAACACCCTGTGTCTTTATTTCATTAAAATACTTTGTAATAATGTGTGTTTGTGTTATTAACCATTTCATACTATTGGATTAATAATGGATAGGTGTCATAATTGACGCCTCTCCATTATTAATCTGGCTTAATGTCACCTTACAATAGCAAGGTGACATTAACCCTTCATCACCCCATATCCCACAGCTACAAGGGAGTGGGAAGAGAGAGGCTAAGTGCCAGAATAGGCGCATCTTCCAGATGTGCCTTTTCTGGGGTGGCTGGGGGCAGATGTTTTTAGCCGGGGGGGGGGGCAATAACCATGGACCCTCTCCAGGCTATTAATATCTGCCCTAAGTCACTGGCTTTCCCACTCTGGCGGAGAAACATTGGGTATGCAGGCCATGTGAATGTATGCGAATTCCTCCACATGCGCCATTTTGATGCTGCGCCAAACGCAACATGTTGCATTTTATTGCGGTCGGCGCAGCGTCAAAATGGCGCATGCAGAGGCATCCACATACATTTGCATGGCCTGCGTAGGCAGAGCTGAATGTAAGAGGTGCAGCAGTGGGTGGGGCTTAACGGAGGAACTACGCAGCCCTCCGCAGCTGCCCTATGCAAATGTGAAACCAGCCTTACTCAGCTACGTAACTAAGCTGTCTATCCCAGATAGCTGCCAATTGTAGCTTTCAGCTCTGTGTGGCTTATCCTCTGTGACTTGTCCTCTAAATTCTGACTTTCTGATATTTTGTTGCCAAAAACCTGGATTTTCCTATTTACTACCCATTTGTATTACCTCTTTTGTCTTGACATACTCTAACCTTGTAATTCTCACTCTGGACTGTGACCTGACTACCCCTTTTGCCTTACTACTTTGCATATGACACGCCCTCTTGGTATGTAACCCCGAACCGCTTGACTACCCAAGCCACACGGCTTGTCCATGAGTAGTAACTAGTGTTACAATTACCTTATTTTGTTTCCTTCTCTCCCAAATACAATGCTGAGTGATACCTGAATGTCCAGATCTTGCTCCTTTAAGAGTTCCTTTTAACCACTGCTGAATAAGCTTCATACAGTATGTTGAAACCATCAAAGTATGGGAATTCACCTGTCTGAACAGTTGGGTAGGGAGTGGAGAGGCACAGAACGGTGAATTCCTCTACTTTGTCTGAACATAGTATACAAATCTTTGGTGAGTAGCAGTTAAAACAAGCTTCTAAAGGAGTACGAACTGGGAATTGAAATATCCCTGCAGCATAGTGTTGGGAAGAGATGGAAGCAAAATAAGGTAATAAAGTACCATATATACTCGAGTATAAGCTGACCCGAGTATAAGCCGAGGCACCTACTTTTGCCATGGAAAACTGGGTAAGCTTATTGACTCAAGTATAAGCCAGGTATGCATTGTCCCTTCATCCCTGTCCTGCTGTGCGTGGCTCCCCTGTCCTGGTATGTGGCTCCCCCTGCCATGTCCTGCTATGCGTGGCTCCCCCTGTCCTGTCCTGGTATGTGGCTCCCCCGTCCTGTCCTGGTATGTGTGGCTTCCCCTGTTCTGTCCTGGCATGTGTGACTCCCACTGTTGTATGCATGGCTCCCCCAGTCCCGCATTTCTCAGCTCCCCCGTTCCTGCATTGCTCAGCTCCCCCGGTCCCACATTGCTCAGCTCCTCCGGTCCCGCATTGCTCAGCTCCTCCGGTCCCGCATTGCTCAGCTCCTCCAGTCCCGCATTGCTCAGCTCCCCTAGTCCCGCATTCCTCAGCTCCCCCGATCCCGCATTGCTCAGCTCCTCCGGTCCCGCATTGCTCCGCTCCCCCGGTCCCGCATTGCTCTGCTCCCCCGCTCCCGCATTGCTCAGCTCCCCCGGTCCCGCATTGCTCAGCTCCCCGGTCCCGCATTGCTCAGCTCCCCCGGTCCCGCATTGCTTAGTTCCCCCGGTCCCGCATTGCTCAGCTCCCCCGGTCCCGCATTGCTCAGCTCCCCCGGTCCCGCATTGCTCAGCTCCCCCGGTCCCGCTTTGCTCAGCTCCCCCAGTCCCGCATTGCTCAGCTCCCTCAGTCCCGCATTGCTCAGATCCCCCCGATCCCCCATTGCTCAGCTCCCCCAGTCCCGCATTGCTCAGCTCCCCCAGTCCCGCATTGCTCAGCTCCCCCAGTCCCGCATTGCTTAGCTCCCCCAGTCCCGCATTGCTCAGCTCCCCCAGTCCCGCATTGCTCAGCTCCCCCAGTCCCGCATTGCTCAGCTCCCCCATTCCCGCATTCCTCAGCTCCCCGGTCCCGCATTGCTCAGCTCCCCCGGTCCTGCATTGCTCAGCTCCCCCAGTCCCGCATTGCTCAGCTCCCCCTGTCCCGCATTGCTCAGCTCCTCCGGTCTTCATGGCTCAGCTTCCCCCCTTCCCCTGGTTGTATGCATGGCTCACATTGCCCCCCTCCCCATCATACTCACCCTCCTCACGCCTGCATCTCCGTCCCTGCATCTCCATTGTCTGGCGCCGGTGGCTCTCCTCTCCTGTGCTGAGCGGTCACGTGGTACTGCTCATTAAGGTAATAAATATGTGCTCCACGCCTATGGGAGTGGAGACACGTCCATATTCATTACCTTAATGAGCGGTACCACGTGACCGCTCAGCACAGGATAGGAGAGCCGCCAGCGCTGGACAACGGAGGTGCCGGGAAGGAGATGCAGCTACGGTATATTACAAAAAAATCATAGCACATACTTGGGAATAACTAAATTAAAAAAAAGCTTCGTTTTTCATTAAAAATGTAAGTGAACAAATTATAATAACAGGCCTCATTCAAAACTCCATTTTTTTTTGCATATGAGAAAAAAGACCGATTTTCATCCAATCATCATCCAATGTTGTTCTGTGTGTTTTTTATACCATCAATGTGGCATCTATTTATTTCACGTGCAAAAAAAAAATCTTCTAAAGTACAAAAATTCATAACTCTGCAATGTCTAAATAATTAAATAACTTGGTGTAACTTGAAGTTATTCTTTTTCCTTTGTCATACGTCCCTCAGGTCTGTTTTTACGAGATTGTCACTAAAACAGATCTGAAAAGAATGGAATATATGCAAATGTGCCAAAAATTACCTGGGAGGTTTTGTGGACATTCCTACTGTAAGTACAACGTGGCTGGGTATAATAATAATAGTAATAAAATGGGGATATAAAAGTTAGGAGATGTGCTTATAAGAATACTGAAAACAGATTGTACTCTGTTCAGGGAGTATGGTGGCTCAGTAGTTAGCACTGATCATTTCCAGCGCTGGGGTTCTGGGTTCAAAAGCAACATCTGAAAGTAGTTTATATGTTCTCCCCGTGTTTGTGTGAGTTTCCTCCCACACTTATTAGTCATACTGACAGGGAATTTAGATTGTGAGTCCCAATGGGGACAGTGAGAATACATGATGGCATCATATAAATAAACAGAATTGTGATTTTTTTTTTTTACTTTTGCTCAAATAGTGTTTTTGATCCTCCTGACTTTCATAAGCAACCAGTTTCTTTCTTCACTAGCTGAAACCTTACTGATTCCATATGCCAGGTAACTTCATATTAACTGCACAGCAACAATAAACATAATTGGACTAAGCCCTTAAAGGGAATCTGTCACCAAGTTTTTGCTATCCCATCTGAAAGCAGCATTATAAAAACACAGAGACCCTGATTCCAGCGATGGGTCACTTACTGAGCTGCTTGCTGTCATTTTGATACAATTGTTGTTTTCTCTGCAGCAGATCTAGCCGTTTTCAGAATGCTAATCTCTGTATAACCCCGCCCACACCACTGATTGGCAGCTTTCTGCAGATGTAGTCCTCTAATGATAATATCCTGCTGATAAAACAGTGATTTTATCAAAACTACTCTGAGCAGCCCAGTAAGTGACACATCACTGGAATCAGGGTCTCTGTCTCTACATGTTGCTGCTCTCAGATTAGGTGGCAAAAACCTGGTGACAGATTCCTTTTAAGCTAACCCCACTCAGAAATAGGTAAGCCTCTTGGAATTAAGGGCAGCTAAAAGTACAGTGAATAGCAGAGAATTGTAATGTTATTTACCATGACTACAATAACAGGATATTTAGAAATGCGTTGGTATTCAATATGCAGCAATACACAATATGCATATTTTAATATTGAAAGAAATATGTATTCACAAAAGGTCTGTGAGTCCGCAAAATGCATAAATGTATCAGGAATAGTTTCTTAAAATGTCGCCAATCCTGCTTAGCAGTCACACATGATTACTGTTCCTTTTGTTGATCCAAGTGAAATTCATACAATGCCAGACTACTGTTTAATGATCACATTTTATGCCAGCCAATCATTTGGGTCCTGCTGCTATATATTTGCCAGGAACAATTGGTTGCCTAGTAACACAAATACATGGAACGGGAGTTTTTCTTTGTTTAACATTAATGCCATTGAAATCTAACAACTGTTCTCCCAATGTTAGGAGGAAGAAATAGATTCTGGTGAAGAACATTGTGTCTCACGTATTTATGGCAAACTGTGCTGAAAGGTTTAACAAGTGTTGGAGGTACAGTCAGGACCTACAGCTATTTAATGTCATTAGTTGAAGGGTTTATCCATGACTATATATATTTTTTTAGCTATGGGCTAAGAACTTACCAGCCAGTAGTTTCTACCTGCTTGTTCTGCCCTGGGACAATTTGTTCAGAGAAGTGACAGACTGCTCCTGCCAGTGATTCCCCTGTTTATGAGCACTTCATATCAACAGATCAGTTCCTTCACTTCCGCACTGCTCTGTTCAGGGCGTGCAACTGCCAATGTCATGCTGATAGGAAGCGGGCAGCCGGCTGCCAATCAGCATGACATTGACAGTGATGCCTCATCGACAGAGCAAACCGGAAGGGGATTAACTGTTCTGTAGACTTGAGGTCAAATGAAGTTGGAAAATTGCTGCTTGATCATTCCACTGGGAGAATAACAGACAATTACAGCTGTACTTACTACCTGCCGGTAAGTTGTTGCCCTAAAGTTCCGCAGAGTAGAAGAGATGATGCGGCCAGTAGTAAGCGCTCCATGAAGGAGCCTTATTATTGTGGATGGAGGGGAACGGGTTAAATGTTAATGTTACAGTAAATGCACATAATGGGAGTGAAAATTTTGAAAAGGGCCACAGTTTTTGCGAGAGTCAGTGGTGGTGGTGGGGTACTTTATTCAGACAGGCAGTGTGTGTGTGTGTGTGTGTGTGTGTGGAGGGGGTATTTTGGAAAGAGACAGTGTGTGGGGGTAATTTTGGAAAGGGACAGTGTGTGAGGAATATTTTGCAGGGGAGCAGTGTGCGGGGGGGGGGGAATATTTTTGAGAGACAGAGTGTGTGTAAGATACAGCAGGAACGCGGAGTGCAGTGACGGGCAGGAGGCAGAGAAAGGGTTAACAGATTTATTAACAGGGGAATACACCACACAGGGAGGCAATGGGTTAAACAAGGGATTAACAGTATAAATGGCAAAAGGATAAGATGAGGCAAAGAACAATGATTCAGATAACGGCAGTTCGGTTACACGTGTATCAGGAAGTCCTTTAACTGCCGGCAACGGCTGGCGCGGTGTATCTTCCAAGGAGGTCCTGTATGCAACATAACCCTGTCTTCTGGTGACAGCGGTCGGTCTCCGCCACCTTCCGCTGCCCCTAGTCCATATACTACCATGGCCAGAAGAGCGTGGGTCACGGTACTGTCTGAATCCAACGTGGCTCCACAACTATTCTTCACTGATGAAGTCAGGTCAAAAGTGTCAGGGCAACTACTCACCGCCATCATCAGGGCGTAAGTGTCAGTCTCATATGAGGTCCCTCTTGGGCAGCGCGTGTGCGGTACTCACAGTCACGTAGTGTACGGCACCCGCTACTCTGGCAGTCACTGGACACACACCGCACGTCCCGCTCTCCCTGGTCCCCGCTGTAGAAGGCGGGCGGTGCTGGTCTGCGTGGCACTGGTGCTCCCGAGCGGAGCGCTCCCCTCTGTGGCTGCTGCAACACCCGGGTCGGCTCTGTAATGTGTGCACAGCTCTAACGGTTTTGCTCTGCAGCGATCTCTCTCTCCAGATTGCTGCTGGGCACACTACTCCCCTCTGAGCAGCAGTCCCCGTCCTTCAGGCCTGCTGCAGCTCCGGCACTCTCTGATGGGGGAAGCAGAGCGCGCTGCTCACTGCTCTGCGCAGGCGCCACACTGACTTGCTTCGTTCACTTTTTCCTTTTATTCCTCCTGGAAGAAGAATGGCGGCCGCCATATACTGCCGCCACAGGGCTACCGCTCGCCGCCGTACCACCACCGCAGGACCACCGCTCACCGCCGTACCACTACTGCACACTGCAGAACCACCGCAACACCCCCAGCTCTGGGCCCGCAGCATCAGTAAGAACAGTTTTTGGTTTATAAAACTCACCCCCATTTTCCCCCTAATTTTGGGGATCATAAAAGTGCATCTTATAATCTGAAAAATACGGTAAGTACCCCTTTTTTTGCAGCCCTTTCGGATTGGCTTACAGTAAGGCTAGGTTCACATTGCGTTAGGGCAGTCCGTTTAGCAGCTAACGCAATGTCCCAAAAGGGATCGCGTTTGCCGATCCTGCTAGCGCAGATGCCCGATCTGCGCTAGCGAGGCACGGACCGCAAACGCTGCAAGCAGCGTTCGAGGTCCGTCACTCAAATGATGGCACATTGCTAGCGCACGCCCAATGTGGGCGTGCGCTAGCGATGCGTTCGCCATTACAAGCAATGGCGGTGTTAACGGACTACGTTACACCTCGTTAAGCCGCGGTGTAACGTAGTCCGTTAAACGGGTTCACATAACACAATGTCAACCTAGCCTAATACAGTTACTAAAGCCATGTGATGTAACTGTGAAAGTAACATAATCTCTGAAACACTCGCTCCCGATAGACCACCCAACACTGTAAAGGTACGTAGCACGTTGCCTAATAGAGAGCAGCAAGTTGCCTACTTCTATTCAAAATCATAGCGGTCACAAAGTAGCCCATATTTTCAAATAGGAATATTTGCATATCTATATGTTTATACTCATATAAAGCATGAATAATGATGTCCAGACGAGTACTGAAAAAAGTAACGGATATGTCCCAGACCTTCACAGGAATGTCAGATCAGGAAAAATACAATGGAAAAATCTTGCTGCCAGTGACTAATGGGTTTGGAAGTGCAATCCTAATATACAGTATTTTTGGAAGTGAGCAGACTCCACTTAGAGTAAAAGCTGTACAGATAAATTCTTTTTAACAAAACAGTCCAACAGCAATAGGAACATGGAATGGAATTTAAATTCAATTTTTCATTTCTTTAAACTTTGGCCCCAATACATACTGTGTACTGATTAATCAGATATCAACAGCACACTGTGGACTGTTATGGTTATTTCTCTGATGACAGATACTAATAAGACAGTATTCGGCAGATTTACATTGGGCTCTAGGACAGAGGGGCCCCATGCAACTATATCAAGATTGCAACTTTTTTATAGGTAAAAACACATTGGTAGCTCCTCAGGCAGAGCCAATCGTATCACTATCTTTAGGCACCTTGGTGATGTACAGTATGTCTGTGACTATGCATCTAGAACTGCAGGTGTTTGGTATAGATAGGATGTACTTTTATAAAGCCACTTTTTTAAAAATTCATACAGCTATTTTAACCCCATGGTGGATTAAAAAAAATTAAATACTCGAGAGATGCAGGAAAAAATTAAGAGCAAAAGTTGTCAACTTGAGACCTGGTGACATGCTTTCTTTAAAGTGATTGTGCTTTCAGAAAATGATTTCATGTTTAAAGGGAATCTGTCACCCCCTGGACCCTCTTAAGCTATTACTATGGGCATGCAGGCAGGGGTGGATTAAGGGTAGCCATGGCCCTGGACTGTTCAGACACTGTGGGCCCCCCGGTCATGTGACGGGGTCATGTGACGGGGTCATGCGAGGGGGTCATCATATACCTGAACCAGATTATTCCAGAAAAATAGTTGCTGTGTGAAACTATAACCTGTCAAACATTCATTGATCTAGTCAATTTACCCTTCAGTTCAGTATATAGTATACAGTGTATAGTGTCAGTGTATAGGTAACACTGACTCACCAGTGACGTCTCTAGGTGACGTCCTTCATCTTTCATCCAGCACAGACCGCCATCACTTCATCTAGCCAGGACTCATCTGCAGGAAATAACACAGTTATCTTGAGCTCCGCTTGTAGAACACATTACATAATTTTTCCCAACTTCTACATTACACCACATGAAGAAAAGGAGGCGACATAGTGTCACTCTACACAGTAACAGGACCGCCCCCATTTAAAACAGTGCGTTCAAAAAATAAAATGAATACATCACTGCAGTAATAATATCCCTTAATTAGCCCCTATGGTAATAATAATATCCCCCATCCTGGCCCCATGTATCTCATTCCTGGCTCCAGCCATATGTTCTCCCATCCTGCCCTCATGAGTATCCATCCTGCCCCATATGATCTCCCCACTCCCCATCCTGCCCCATCAATCTCCATCGTATCCGTCCTGCCCCATGATCCTGCACGATCTGTCTCCAATCCTGCCCCATGTCTTTCATTCTGCCCCGTGTCTCCAATCATGCCCCGTATCTACAGTCTGCCCATGTCTCCAGTCCTGCCCCCAGTGTGTCCAGCATCTCTGCCCCCAGTGTCCAGCATCTCTGCCCCAGTGTGTCCAGCATCTCTGCCCCAGTGTGCCCAGCATCTCTGCCCCAGTGTGTCCAGCATCTCTGCCCCAGTGTGTTCAGCATCTCTGCCCCCAGTGTTCCGCATCTCTGCCCCCAATGTGTCCAGCATCTCTGCCCCCAATGTGTCCAGCATCTCTGCCCCCAAAGTGTCCAGCATACTGCCCCAATGTGTCCAGCATTCTGCCCCCAATGTGTCCAGCATCCTGCCCCAATGTGTCCAGCATCCTGCCCCCAATGTGTCCAGCATCCTGCCCCAGTGTGTCCAGCATTTTGCCCCCAAAATGTCCAGCATGTTGCCCCCAGTGTCTCGAGCATATTGCCCCAGTGTCTCCAGCTTATTTGTTATGAACAGGTAATTCAGAACCACAATGGACCTTGAAGTTCAGAGCACACAAAGTGACCTGACAATTACCAAAAACATAGGACGAGCTCTGAGACGTGGGAACTCTGCTGACCGCAATCCCTAATCCTATCCAACCACACTAAAGGTAGCCGTGGAGCGCTCCTGACCAGACCTATGCGCCTCGAGCACAGCCTGAGAAACTAGCTAGCCCTAAGAAGGAAAAACAAGCCTACCTTGCCTCAGAGAAATACCCCAAAGGAAAAGGCAGCCCCCCACATATAATGACTGTGAGTAGAGATGAAAATACAAAAGCAGAGATGAAATAGATTAAGCAAAGTGAGGCCCAACTTACTGAACAGACCGAAGATAGGAAAGATTGCTTTGCGGTCAACACAAAACCCTACAAACAACCACGCAGAGGGGGCAAAAAGACCCTCCGCACCGACTAACGGTACGGAGGTGCTCCCTCTGCGTCCCAGAGCTTCCAGCAAGCAAGAAAAACCAATATAGCAAGCTGGACAGAAAAAATAGCAAACCAAAATAACACAAGCAAAACTTAGCTTATGCAGGATAGACAGGCCACAGGAACGATCCAGGAGGAAGCAAGACCAATACTAGAACATTGACTGGAGGCCAGGATCAAAGCACTAGGTGGAGTTAAATAGAGCAGCACCTAACGACTTAACCTCATCACCTGAGGAAGGAAACTCAGAAGCCGCAGTACCACTCTCATCCACCAAAAGAAGCTCATAGACAGAACCAGCTGAAGTACCACTCACGACCACAGGAGGGAGCTTGGCCACAGAATTCACAACAGTACCCCCCCCCCTTGAGGAGGGGTCACCGATTCCTCACCAGAGCCCCCAGGCCGACCAGGATGAGCCACATGAAAGGCACGAACCAGATCGGCAGCATGGACATCAGAGGCAAAGACCCAGGAATTATCTTCCTGACCATAACCTTTCCACTTAACCAGATACTGGAGTTTCCGTCTCGAAACATGAGAATCCAAAATCTTCTCCACTATATACTCCAACTCCCCTTCAACCAAAACCGGAGCAGGAGGATCAATAGATGGAACCACAGGTGCCACGTATCTCCGCAACAATGACCTATGGAACACATTATGGATAGAAAAAGAAGCTGGAAGAGTCAAACGAAAAGACACAGGATTAAGAACCTCAGAAATCCTATATGGACCAATGAAATGAGGCTTAAACTTAGGAGAGGAAACCTTCATAGGAATATAACGAGATGACAACCAAACCAAATCCCCAACACGAAGTCGGGGACCCACACAGCGCCTGCGGTTAGCGAAACGTTGAGCCTTCTCCTGGGACAAAGTCAAATTGTCCACTACATGAGTCCAAATCTGCTGCAACCTATCCACCTCAGTATCCACACCAGGACAGTCCGAAGACTCAACCTGCCCTGAAGAGAAACGAGGGTGGAACCCAGAATTGCAGAAAAACGGCGAAACCAAAGTAGCCGAGCTGGCCCGATTATTAAGGGCGAACTCAGCCAAAGGCAAAAAGGACACCCAATCATCCTGATCAGCAGAAACAAAACATCTCAGATATGTTTCCAAGGTCTGATTGGTTCGTTCAGTCTGGCCATTTGTCTGAGGATGGAAAGCCGAGGAAAAAGACAAATCAATGCCCATCCTAGCACAAAAGGCTCGCCAAAACCTCGAAACAAACTGGGAACCTCTGTCAGAAACGATGTTCTCTGGAATGCCATGTAAACGAACCACATGCTGGAAAAACAATGGCACCAAATCAGAGGAGGAAGGCAATTTAGACAAGGGCACCAAATGGACCATCTTAGAGAAGCGATCACAAACCACCCAAATGACCGACATTCTTTGAGAGACGGGGAGATCCGAAATAAAATCCATAGAGATATGTGTCCAAGGCCTCTTCGGGACCGGCAAGGGCAAAAGAAACCCACTGGCACGAGAACAGCAGGGCTTAGCCCGAGCACAAATCCCACAGGACTGCACAAAAGAACGCACATCCCGCGACAGAGATGGCCACCAAAAGGATCTAGCCACCAAATCTCTGGTACCAAAGATTCCAGGATGACCAGCCAACACCGAACAATGAACCTCAGAGATAACTTTATTCGTCCACCTATCAGGGACAAACAGTTTCTCCGCTGGGCAACGGTCAGGTCTATTAGCCTGAAATTTTTGCAGCACCCGCCGCAAATCAGGGGAGATGGCAGACAAAACCACCCCCTCTTTGAGGATACCCACCGGCTCAGGCAAACCCGGAGAATCGGGCACAAAACTCCTAGACAGGGCATCCGCCTTCACATTTTTAGAGCCCGGAAGGTACGAAACCACAAAGTCAAAACGGGAGAAAAACAGCGACCAACGAGCCTGTCTAGGATTCAACCGTTTGGCAGACTCGAGATAAGTCAAGTTCTTGTGATCAGTCAAGACCACCACGCGATGCTTAGCTCCTTCAAGCCAATGACGCCACTCCTCGAATGCCCACTTCATGGCTAGCAACTTTCGATTGCCAACATCATAATTTCGCTCAGCAGGCCATCTTAGAGAAGCGATCACAAACCACCCAAATGACCGACATTCTTTGAGAGACGGGGAGATCCGAAATAAAATCCATAGAGATATGTGTCCAAGGCCTCTTCGGGACCGGCAAGGGCAAAAGAAACCCACTGGCACGAGAACAGCAGGGCTTAGCCCGAGCACAAATCCCACAGGACTGCACAAAAGAACGCACATCCCGCGACAGAGATGGCCACCAAAAGGATCTAGCCAGCAGGCGAAAACTTCCTGGAAAAGAAGGCGCACGGTTTCATCACCGAGCAATCAGAACTTCTCTGTGACAAAACAGCCCCTGCTCCAATTTCAGAAGCATCAACCTCGACCTGGAACGGAAGCGAAACATCTGGTTGGCACAACACAGGGGCAGAAGAAAAACGACGCTTCAACTCCTGAAAAGCTTCCACAGCAGCAGAAGACCAATTGACCACATCAGCACCCTTCTTGGTTAAATCAGTCAACGGTTTAGCAATACTAGAAAAATTATTGATGAAGCGACGATAAAAATTAGCAAAGCCCAGGAACTTCTGCAGACTCTTCAGAGATGTTGGCTGAGTCCAATCATAAATGGCCTGAACTTTAACAGGGTCCATCTCGATAGTAGAAGGAGAAAAAATGAACCCCAAAAATGAAACCTTCTGAACACCAAAGAGACACTTTGACCCCTTCACAAACAAAGAATTAGCACGCAGGACCTGGAACACCATTCTGACCTGCTTCACATGAGACTCCCAATCATCCGAGAAGACCAAAATATCATCCAAGTATACAATCAGGAATTTATCCAGGTACTCTCGTACGGTGTTCATTTTAGGACATGGTCACAAATCAAAGTCGAACATCAGAAATACTCTGTCTGATACCTCATTCTGATACTTGACTCTTATACCTGACTTTCACACATGGTCACAAATCAAACTCAAACATCAGAAATAACATCAGAAATGCTCTGTCTGATACCTCATTCTGATACTTGATTCTGATACCTGACTTTCACATATCAAAGTCACAAATCAAAGTCAAACATCAGAAATACTCTGTCTGATACCTCATTCTGATACTTGACTCTGATACTTGACTCTGATACTTGACTTTGATACCTGACTCTGATACTTGACTCTGATACTTGACTTTGATACCTGACTCTGATACTTGACTCTGATACCTGACTCTGATACTTGACTCTGATACTTGACTTTGATACCTGACTCTGATACTTGACTCTGATACTTGACTCTGATACTTGACTTTGATACCTGAGTCTGATACTTGATTCTGATACATGAAATTAGTAAAATTAGCTAAAATTAGTACCTGGGATCACTTGAGCTTGTGGTGCAATGGTAATGCCGACGGCTGTAGCCTCTAGACGCAGGATCCGTTTTTTTTCCGCCGATCCTTTTTTTTTTCCGCCGATCCTTTTTTTTTTCCGCCGAATCGGTTTTATTTTTCTGTCGGATCCGTTTTTGTCGGCCGGATCCATTTTTTTTTCGCCAGATCCGTTTTTTTCTGCAGGATCCGTTTTTTTTCCTCAGGATCCGTTTTTTTTTCCGGATCCGTTTTTGTCCGCCGGATCCGTTTTTGTCTGCCGGCTCCGTTTTTTTTCTGCCTGATCCTTTTTTTACGCCGGATCCGTTTTTTTTTACACCGGATCCGGTTTTTTTACACCGGATCCGTTTTTTTTTCGCCAGATCCGTTGTTTTTCCTGCCAGATCCGTTTTTTTTTTTTGCCGGATCCGTTTTTTTTACGCCAGATCCGTTTTTTTCTGCCGGATCCATTTTTTTTTCGCCGGATCCATTTTTTTTTTACGCCGGATCCGTTTTTCTTGCCGGATCCGTTTTTTTTTTTACGCCGGATCGTTTTTTCTTCCACCGGATCCGTTTTTTTCACCGGATCCGTTTTTTTACGCCGAATCCGTTTTTTTTGCCGGATCCGTTTTTTTCTGCCGGATCTGTTTTTTTTAACGCCATATCCATTTTTTTACGCCAGATCCATTTTTTTTAACGCCGGATCCGTTGTTTTTACACCGGATCCGTTTTTTCCCCCAGATCCTGTTTTTTACGCCAAATTCGTTTTTTTTTACGCCGGATCCGTTTTTTTTACGCCGGATCCGTTTTTTTCCGCTGGATCCGTTTTTTTTCTGCCGGCGGAAAAAACGGATCCGGCGTAAAAAAACGTTTTATACGCCGGATCCGATTTTTTTACGCCTGATCCCTTTTTTTTTTATGCCGGCAGAAGAAAAATGAATCCGGTGTAAAAAAACGGATACGGCGCAAAAATAAACTGATCAGGCGTAAAAAAAAAATGGATCCGGAAGAAAAAATTGATCAGGCGAAAAAAAACGGATTCAGCATAAAAAAAAATGGATCAGGCGAAAAAAAACGGATCCGGCAAAAAAAAAAATCCAGTGTAAAAAAAGGATCCTGCGTCTAGACACTACAGCCGTCGGCCTTACCATTGCACCACAAGCTCAAGTGATCCCAGGTACCAATTTTAGCTAATTTTACTAATTTCATGTATCAGACTCAAGTATCAGAGTCAAGTATCAGACTCAGGTATCAGACTCAGGTATCAGAGTCAGGTATCAGAGTCAGGTATCAGAGTCAAGTATCAGAGTCAGGTATCGAAGTCAGGTATCAGAGTCAGGTATCAGAGTCAGGTATCAGAGTCAGGTATCAGAGTCAGGTATCCGAGTCAGGTATCCGAGTCAGGTATCCGAGTCAGGTATCAGAGTCAAGTATCAGGCCATGTTCACACAGTGCGTTTTTTACTGCGGAACCGCAGCGGTATTGCCGCTGCGGTTCCGCAGCTGTTTTCCATGCAGGGTACATAACAATGTAACCCTATGGAAAACAGTCACTGCTGTGCACATGATCCGGAATTTCGTGTAAAAAGCCGCGCAGAATAGCTGCGGCAAAAAAGAAGGAGCATGTCAATTCTTTTTCCTGAACCGCAGCGGTTCTGCACCCATAGACCTCCATTGTGAGGTCAAAATCGCAGTAAAACCCGCAGATCAAAAATATATCTGCGTGTTTTACTGCGGTTTGATGTGCAGAACCGCTGCTGCAGGAAGTGCGGGGAAGCGGGAGGAAGTGCGTGGGCGGAAGTCCGTGGGCGGCGTGTGTGGTCCTGACTGTATCCCGAAGAGACTGTCATCATGGAGGCATACCGTCGCATGGGGATCGATGTCGGGCGTCTGATTGATCTGGTAAGTCTGTGTGTCCGTCCCCATGCGACGATATGCCTCCATTGTGCTAAGTCGCCGTATCGGACTACTACTCCCATCCGGTATTTAGGATGGGAGAGTTGTCCCTGTGTCCGGCGACTTAGCACAATTGTAAAGTTTACACCAAACACAAACACACAATACACATACATGACACACAGTACAGTACATACAACACATAACATAGAGTATATACTCACCATACACCACACTTGTAGGCGAAGCCCTCGATCCTCAAGGAAAAAATCCAAAAATAATAAACCAAATTCATACTCCCTGTCCGCAGAATCCATAAAACGAGTGTCCCACGCCGATCGGCTGCTCTCCGGCGATACACTGCCAGGAGCAAAGCTCCTAGCAGTGTATCGCGTACTGTCCCGGAGTTCAATGGCGCCGGCGTCTCGGTTAACGGCAGTACAGCTGCGTTGAACTTTCCCACGCAGCACTGCCGTTAAGCGAGAGTACCGGGGTCAATGACCGCCGGTAAACTCGCTCGCGCATGCGCAGTAACACACCGACAGGAACTATGGCTCCTGTCAGTGTGTTTCTGCAGCCATGGAGAGCAGACACATCTCTGGATGTGTCTGTTCTCCATGGAAGATCTTCGTGGGACCCTCGATGGATTTCTGCGGACAGGGCCAGGGAGTATGAATTTGTTTTTTTGTTTTGCCTTTTTTTCAGGTCGAGGGTCTTCAGGACGGATTAGGCGTTTAATAAAATATGGTCAAAAAGTGTGTCTTTATTTCATTAAAATATTTTTTCTAGTCTTTGTGGTTTTTTTTTTAACCCTTTCATTGGCTTAATAATGGATAGGCGTCTCATTGACGCCTCTCCATTATTAACCGGGCTTAATGCCACCTTACAATAGCAAGGTGGCATTAACCCCTCATTACCCCATATCCCACCGCTACACGGGAGTGGGAAGAGAGGGGCTAAGTGCCGGAATTGGCGCATCTTTTTGATGCGCCTTTTCCGGGGCGGCTGCGGGCTTATATTTGTAGCCAGGGGGGGGCAAATATCCATGGCCCCTTTCCTAGGCTATGAATATAAGCCCACGGCTGTCTGCGTAGCCTTTCTGGCCTAAAAATATAGGGGGACCCCAACACGTTTTTTTTTTCGGGGCCCCCTATATTTTAGTGCCAGAAAGGCTACGCAGACAGCTGTGGGTTAATATTCATAGCCTGGGAACAGCCATGGGTATTTTAACCCCTTCCCGGGCCTCAAATATTGGCCCACAGCTGTCTGCTTAGCCTTTCTGGCCTAAAAATATAGGGGGACCCCAACACGTTTTTTTTTTCGGGGCCCCCTATATTTTAGTGCCAGAAAGGCTACGCAGACAGCTGTGGGTTAATATTCATAGCCTGGGAACAGCCATGGGTATTTTAACCCCTTCCCGGGCCTCAAATATTGGCCCACAGCTGTCTGCTTAGCCTTTCTGGCCTAAAAATATAGGGGGACCCCAACACGTTTTTTTTTTTAGGGGGTCCACATATATTATAGTAAACCTTAATAGGATTAATAATGGATCGGCGTCTTATTGACGCCTCGCCATTATTAACCGTGCTTAATGCCACCTTACAATAGCTACCCTATCATTAACACTAGTATCCCAATATAGTTATGGGTAGGGTTAGAGTTAGGATCCCTTTAGGGTTAGGGTTAGGATCCCTTTAGGGGTAGGGTTAGGGTTAGGATCCCTTTAGGGGTAGGGTTAGGGTTAGGATCCCTTTAGGGGTAGGGTTAGGGTTAGGATCCCTTTAGGGGTAGGGTTAGGGTTAGGATCCCTTTAGGGGTAGGGTTAGGGTTAGGATCCCTTTAGGGTTAGGGTTAGGATCCCTTTAGGGGTAGGGTTAGGGTTAGGATCCCTTTAGGGGTAGTGTTAGGGTTAGGATCCCTTTAGGGTTAGGGTTAGGATCCCTTTAGGGGTAGGGTTAGGGTTAGGATCCCTTTAGGGGTAGGGTTAGGGTTAGGATCCCTTTAGGGGTAGGGTTAGGGTTAGGATCCCTTTAGGGGTAGGGTTAGGGTTAGGATCCCTTTAGGGGTAGGGTTAGGGTTAGGATCCCTTTAGGGGTAGGGTTAGGGTTAGGATCCCTTTAGGGTTAGGGTTAGGATCCCTTTAGGGTTAGGGTTAGGATCCCTTTAGGGGTAGGGTTAGGGTTAGGATCCCTTTAGGGTTAGGGTTAGGATCCCTTTAGGGGTAGGGTTAGGGTTAGGATCCCTTTAGGGGTAGGGTTAGGGTTAGGATCCCTTTAGGGGTAGGGTTAGGGTTAGGATCCCTTTAGGGGTAGGGTTAGGGTTAGGATCCCTTTAGGGGTAGGGTTAGGGTTAGGATCCCTTTAGGGGTAGGGTTAGGATCCCTTTAGGGGTAGGGTTAGGGTTAGGATCCCTTTAGGGGTAGTGTTAGGGTTAGGATCCCTTTAGGGTTAGGGTTAGGATCCCTTTAGGGTTAGGGTTAGGATCCCTTTAGGGGTAGGGTTAGGGTTAGGATCCCTTTAGGGGTAGGGTTAGGGTTAGGATCCCTTTAGGGGTAGGGTTAGGGTTAGGATCCCTTTAGGGGTAGGGTTAGGGTTAGGATCCCTTTAGGGGTAGGGTTAGGGTTAGGATCCCTTTAGGGGTAGGGTTAGGGTTAGGATCCCTTTAGGGGTAGTGTTAGGGTTAGGATCCCTTTAGGGTTAGGGTTAGGATCCCTTTAGGGGTAGGGTTAGGGTTAGGATCCCTTTAAGGGTATGGTTAGGGTTAGGATCCCTTTAGGGTTAGGGTTAGGATCCCTTTAGGGGTAGGGTTAGGGTTAGGATCCCTTTAGGGGTAGGGTTAGGGTTAGGATCCCTTTTGTGGTTGGGTTATGTTTAGGATCCCTTTTGGGGTAGGGTGCTTAGGGTTATGAGCCCTAACCCTACCCTAACTATTTCAGTTTATAGTGTGTTTTTTAATGAATGTTGTTGATTGTCGCACGAACCACTCAGGATTGACGGCGACAGAGCTAGTGGTAAAACAACTGCACACAAACGTTTTTATTGGTGTTTGTGTTTTCAGTTTGTGCTTGTGTTCAATTATTAGGGGTTACTTTGAAATATTTCCAGCAATTGTGTAACATTACTTGGTCGTGCTATAGATTATGAGATGACACTATTGTATTTATTGTAGGTTCGTGATTATCCGGCCTTGTGGGACCCAGCCGATGAATCATACAAGGATAAATACTTCCGGGAACTAGCCTGGACAAAAATAGTGCGCGACCTTATCCCAGATTGGGACAAGTATCCAGGGAGTACACAGCAGCAAATTGGTAATTTTAATTAAATTTATTTAGTAAACCTTGAGTATATTAAAAATATAATTTGTTTAGATCTCACAAAAAATGTTGTTGTATTTTGTAACCTTTTTTTGGTAGATAACGATGTGAGGAAACGTTGGCGCTCCATCAGAGACCGTTTCACAAAGTTCCTCAATGAATGTTCAAAGAGTGGCTCTTCGCCAAGCAAAAGTAAATTTCCCTTTAGTGAAGAGCTGCAGTTTCTTGTGACCAGTAGGACATTGAGAAAGTAAGTTAAAATCCACTCCACATGATTATTTATATATAATATGTTGTGCGAAAAATTGATGTTTTTTTTTTCTCCAACAGGACGGAAGGAAACATGTCGGTAGCTGATTTGGAGGACAGCGACAAAGAGGATGGAGCAGGCAGTTCCTCTGGAGTGGGAGGGACCATCTCTACCTCCACTCCCACAGCTTCTGCTGAATCAGCATCCACTTCAGCAGCTGCTGCATCAACATCTAGTTCAGCAGCTGCTGAAGCATCTGATTCCGCAGAAGCTGTGAGAGTGGAGAAGAGAGCTGTCTATCCGGTGGCAGCAGAGAAAAAAAAAACAAAACAAAGAAGAACCAAGATGAGCAAACTGTCCAAATAGCTTGCGACACGTTAGATTTATTAAAAAAATCTAGTTCTGATGACCATTGCGACTCCTTCGCACTAACTGTCGCAAGAAAAACACGCTCCCTGCCACCGGATAGACAATCTCTTTTCATGTCTATGGTCCAGATGTCCCTCACTGCTCTGGAGGACCCTGCTCCGATTTCTCCCTACAATGAAGTTCTGATGGGGGTGTTGGGACTTTTCAGGCCCCGACACCGAACACCGGAAACAACAGCTACCAGACCCCAGTATTTGGCCCACAGCCAAGGAAGTTCTGGAGACAGAGGCAGTTCACAGCATATGGGGGGAGCACCATATCAATCAGAGGGATCAAATTTCCTCTATTCTCCCGAATATACATTTCTGAATTGAACGTGGGCAAAAGTTTTCAGTGGCACAGAGTTTTTTTTTGTTTTTTTTTTAGCTCCAGTTGCCGTTTGGATTTGAAAGGGGCTTTTTTTTTTTTTCTAATTGAAAAATCTTTTGTAAATATTACAAAGAATTTGTGTTCTTTTAAATATATTATATTTCACACATAATATTCTCTTCTTTATTACAATGCGGACAAGGCCGCTATCCTGGGTTTATGGGCTATCAATTAGTGGTTTATGTGTTGATGTGTTAACAATTGTATACGTCATACTGCTATTATTTTCGTAAAACACCAACAATTTTTTAGACATAAAAAAAAAAAAAACAAATTACACCCAAATAGATTTTTTATTTATATTACAACCAATTATTTAAAACTGTTTTTGGTAACATGAAACAAAAAATTTTTTTTTCAAACTTTTGTGTTGGTTGCTGGCGTTTCTCATTCTTCGGGATGTTGTCAAAACTGTTATCAGCGATGTCGGCAACATTTTTTGGGGGGTCAGTGTAGATGCATCCTTCTCTGCTGGTCAGGCTGCTCAACACCAGCACAGGAGTATTGCCAGTGCACGGCACCTTCAGGACTCATAAAGTAGTCAGTGAAGGATTCTCTCACACGCACACCAGAGTTGGACGGCCTACCCAGACCCCCGTTGACCACTGGATTAAATACTGGCTGCTGGTACTCCACATCAACGTCAGTGTTGTACTCACGAGCATAGTTGTGGAGTACACAGCAAGCCTTTATCACAGCATCAACGGTGTCTGTGTCCAACTGAATGGCAGTGTGAAAGATCCTCCACTGACTAGTCATGATCCCAAAGGTGCATTCCACATATCTGCGTGCACGACTCAGCCGATAATTAAAAATCCTACGTCGGGCATCCAGTCCCCTTCGTGGGTATGGGCGCAGCAGGGTTGTCGTTAAGGGAAACGCCTCATCCGATACCATCACGAAGGGCACTGGATGTGTGGAACCCGGCAAAGGTCGTGGGGCTGGGAGCGTGCCGCCATCTCGAAGAATTTGCATCCCAATCTGTGACGTTCGCAACACCCGAGAATCCCCAGTACTACCATAGGCACCAACGTCAATGGCAACAAATTTGTAATGGGCATCAGCCACCGCCATCAGGACCACTAAAAAATACTTCTTATAATTAAAGAAGCGTGATCCTGATCGTGGTGGCTGCTGAACCCGAACATGTTTACCATCGACTGCACCTATGCAGTTTGGGAAATTGGCCACAGACTGAAAGCCTGCTGCAACCTGCAGCCAAGTCTCCTCGGTTGGGGAAGGCATCACCATGGGCTGCAACTTCTGCCAGATGACGGTACATGTACACCTCACAATGTTAGAGATGGTAGATTTACCAACTCTAAATTGGAGGTGCAGGGATGTATAGCTCTCTCCTGTGGCCAAAAATCTGGAAAGAAACAAAAAAGAAAATTAGAAATGTCACACAAAAAGGTAATTACAACATGTCACAAGTTAAGGCCGCTATTATATGCGTCCAGCACCATTCAATAATGCTGGCATTAACACCCAGCACAACACGAAGGGTGTAAAAAACATTAATAAAAGGCCTGATGGGACTTGTGCACACACGCATGCGAGATATGACCGAGTGTTGCATGGTAATCCCCGGACCTGCTGCATGCACTCCGTTGTGGAGCGTGCGGCTCCATGTATTGGTATGTGGGTGCACACTCCGCTCCAGAGTGCAGGCGGCAGAGCCGGGGTTTACCATGCAACACTCAGCCGTATCTCACGTGTGTGTGTGTATGTGTGCCCCCTGTCCAACAAGAGGACTGGGTGGGTTTAATCACACATACTGGACACACACACAAGTAAAATACAGACCTAACAACATTCCCCCAAAAAAATTGTTACTTACCGCAAGGTGATGAGCAGCCTTTCTTCAGCAGAGATGGACTTCCTCATCACCGTGTCTTGCAGTGTCAAATGGGGTGCCAGGATGGTAAGCAGTCTGTCAAAGGCAATAATTGGTAACCGACAAAACGATATACATTTTTCAGGATATCTGTAAATTGCAAAAGAACAACAAAAAAGGGTTACTTCACAAGTATTGCTAGCCAAAAAAGGTAAATTAGTCATTCTATATATTTCTACTTACCTCCTCAAATCATTGTACAGCACATGAAAGTGCCCCTTCTCAGTTCGGTCTTCTACAAGCGGGTGCACCCACATTCGTTTCTGCACACGTCTTCTCTGCCGCCGCTAAATAGAAAAATAAAAAAATATTTTGTAAACACAACAATTAGAAAAATATATCAAACATGCAAGGAAAACAATGCCGATTATGTAAGGGTACGTGTCCACATTCAGGAAGGCCCACCCCATTCTGGGACGCAATGATGCCAGATGTGTTCATTGTACAAATCCAGCATCATCACACCCGACGCATAGGGCCCTGTTTTATTCATTGCGGAGCCGCAGTTTCACAACAAGGAACAGGGACATGCTGTGATCATAAAAAACGCGCAGCATGTCCGGAGTCGCAGGGCTGACGGATGACACACAGTGGACACGTGATTTCATGACATCACCTCCAGTATGCTGTTACATGTGGACGCTGCATGTTTGGCGCTGCGGCCACACGCAGCGCCAAACATACAGCGTTTACAGAACGTGGACATGTACCCATAACCCAATATATAAAACAAACAGACATCTGCTTACCTGACATGCATGTCGATTCAGAATTAGAAGCATCAACCCCAGGATCGCAATCCGGTGTGGCGTGCGGAGCTGGATCCGTGGGCTGTCATCTGGACGACGCTCAGCACGTCCACTCATTTTGATGTGTAAGTTCCAAAATGGAGGATGGAAGAAGAAAAGGGTTGGACAAGGAAATGACATCATTTTTTTTTTTTTCCCCCCCCCACTGCAGTAAACTTTATTTCTGTCAAACACAGACAATCTGCAGACATAACTGCATCAAAAAACGCACTAAAAAACGCACCAAAAACGCACCAAAAAACGCACCTGCGTTTTCTGCAGAGACCTGCGGTTTCAGTCAGGAAAAAAAAAGGATGGAAATCCTGAACGTGTGAACATAGCCTCAGACTCAGGTATCAGACTCAAGTATCAGAATGAGGTATCAGACAGGTAACATCATTTCTGATGTTTGACTTTGATTTGTGACCATGTCCTAAAATGAACACCGTACTCTCGGAAGATGTCATGCATAAAGGACTGAAACACTGATGGAGCATTAGAAAGCCCGAATGGCATAACCAGGTACTCAAAATGGCCTTCGGGCGTATTAAATGCTGTTTTCCATTCATCGCCCCGTTTAATACGCACAAGATTATATGCACCACGAAGATCTATCTTGGTGAACCAACTAGCCCCCTTAATCCGAGCAAACAAATCAGACAGCAGCGGCAAGGGGTACTGAAATTTGACCGTAATTTTATTTAGAAGGTGGTAATCAATACAAGGTCTCAGCGAACCATCCTTCTTGGCCACAAAAAAGAACCCCGCTCCCAATGGCGACGATGACGGGCGAATATGACCCTTCTCCAAAGACTCCTTCACGTAACTCCGCATAGCAGCGTGCTCAGGTACAGATAAATTAAACAGTCGGCACTTAGGAAACTTACTACCAGGAATCAAATTGATAGCACAATCACAATCCCTATGCGGAGGTAGGGCATTGGACTTGGGCTCATCGAATACATCCCGGTAATCAGACAAGAACTCTGGGACCTCAGAAGGGGTGGATGATGAGATAGACAGAAATGGAACATCACCATGTACCCCCTGACAACCCCAGCTGGACACAGACATTGATTTCCAATCTAATTCTGGGTTATGGAGTTGTTGCCATGGCAACCCCAACACGACCACATCATGCAGATTATGCAACACCAGAAAGCGAATATCCTCCTGGTGCGCAGGAGCCATGCACATGGTCAGCTGGGTCCAATACTGAGGCTTATTCTTGGCCAAAGGCGTAGCATCAATTCCTCTCAATGGAATAGGACACTGCAAGGGCTCCAAGACAAACCCACAGCGCCTAGCAAACTCCAAGTCCATCAAATTCAGGGCAGCGCCTGAATCCACAAATGCCATGACAGAATAGGAAGACAAAGAGCAGATCAAAGTAACGGACAAAAGAAATTTCGACTGTACCGTACCAATGGTGGCAGACCTAGCGAACCGCTTAGTGCGCTTAGGATTCAAGCTTCAAACCAGGGATTCAAGCTTCAGGAGGCTAATTTGCATATTCCAGGTGCCTTCTGGGAGAAGCGAAGTCTCCCTAAGCTAGAAGATCGTTGGGTACAGCCGGGACCAGCTGCTTCGAAAGCATCACCAAACCAGGGATTCAAGCTCCAGGAGGCTAATTTGCATATTCCAGGTGCCTTCTGGGAGAAGCGAAGTCTCCCTAAGCTAGAAGATCGTTGGGTACAGCCGGGACCAGCTGCTTCGAAAGCATCACCAAACCAGGGATTCAAGCTTCAGGAGGCTAATTTGCATATTCCAGGTGCCTTCTGGGAGAAGCGAAGTCTCCCTAAGCTAGAAGATCGTTGGGTACAGCCGGGACCAGCTGCTTCGAAAGCATCACCAAACCAGGGATTCAAGCTTCAGGAGGCTAATTTGCATATTCCAGGTGCCTTCTGGGAGAAGCGAAGTCTCCCTAAGCTAGAAGATCGTTGGGTACAGCCGGGACCAGCTGCTTCGAAAGCATCACCAAACCGCGCGCCGTACGGCGCGCGAATTTTTGCCTGTAGGACATTATTGCAAGAGAGCTTGGCTGAGTAGATTACACAAGAAGGAAAACACACAGCAAGTCAGCAGGATCTAGGAGCAACATGGCAGATGTGACAACCTACATGGTGAGCTGCAGCATGTGCTACATGTTCACAGATCGACCAGAAGAAGAATTAGATTTCACCTGTCAGAAGTGTAGACTAGTGGCCCTTTTAGAAGAAAAGGTGCGGGGTCTGGAAGAAAGAATAGCAACTTTGAAACTCATCAAAGAGAATGAAGACTTTCTAGACAGAACAGAAGCATCTCTACTGGTCACAGAAGATGCAAAAAGTGTCAGAGAACCTCCAAAAGCAGATGAGTGGAAGCATGTGACCAAAAGAAGCAAGAAGACCATGGAGAAATCACCAACCACACAACTGAAGAACCGATATCAAATCTTTGTAGAGGATGAAGATGGCACACCTAAGAATGAAGCAATACCAGCAAGCAAAAAAGAAAAGGGCACACAGCAACAAGTGACAGCAAAAAGTACAGCCAAGAAGCAACGAAGAGTGGTGGTGGTGGGAGACTCACTACTGAGAGGCACCGAAGCAGCCATCTGCAGACCGGACATAACTGCAAGAGAAGTATGCTGCCTTCCAGGTGCGATGATCAAGGATGTGACCGATAGGATACCAAAGCTCTTCAGCTCCAAGGACGTCCACCCATTTCTTCTGATACATGTTGGCACCAATGACACGGCAAGGAAGGACCTACCGACAATCTGCAAGGACTTTGAAGAGTTGGGGAAGAAAGTAAAGGAACTGGATGCACAGGTAGTTTTTTCTTCTATCCTTCCAGTAGACGGGCATGGCACCAGGAGATGGAACAGGATCCTTGATGCAAACAACTGGCTAAGACGATGGTGCAGACAACAAGGATTTGGATTCCTGGACCACGGTGTGAATTACTGGTATGATGGACTCCTCGCCAGAGACGGACTACACCTCAACAAACCTGGGAAACACACATTCGCCAGAAGACTCGCTACACTCATCAGGAGGGCGTTAAACTAGAAGAAGAGGGGACGGGAAGAAAAACATTAGACTCGAACAAAGACGACCCAGGAAAACATACTCAGAAGGGAGGTAAGAACATTTCTAAAACAATCCACAGTGAGGAGATTGGAACAAAACAAAATCCTCTAAACTGCATGCTCGCAAACGCCAGAAGCCTGACAAACAAGATGGAAGAACTAGAAGCAGAAATATCTACAGGTAACTTTGACATAGTGGGAATAACCGAGACGTGGTTAGATGAAAGCTATGACTGGGCAGTTAACTTACAGGGTTACAGTCTGTTTAGAAAGGATCGTAAAAATCGGAGAGGAGGAGGGGTTTGTCTCTATGTAAAGTCTTGTCTAAAGTCCACTTTATGGGAGGATATTAGCGAAGGGAATGAGGATGTCGAGTCCATATGGGTTGAAATTCATGGAGGGAAAAATGGTAACAAAATTCTCATTGGGGTCTGTTACAAACCCCCAAATATAACAGAAAGCATGGAAAGTCTACTTCTAAAGCAGATAGATGAAGCTGCAACCCATAATGAGGTCCTGGTTATGGGGGACTTTAACTACCCGGATATTAACTGGGAAACAGAAACCTGTGAAACCCATAAAGGCAACAGGTTTCTGCTAATAACCAAGAAAAATTATCTTTCACAATTGGTGCAGAATCCAACCAGAGGAGCAGCACTTTTAGACCTAATACTATCTAATAGACCTGACAGAATAACAAATCTGCAGGTGGTTGGGCATTTAGGAAATAGCGACCACAATATTGTGCAGTTTCACCTGTCTTTCACTAGGGGGACTTGTCAGGGAGTCACAAAAACATTGAACTTTAGGAAGGCAAAGTTTGAACAGCTTAGAGATGCCCTTAATCTGGTAGACTGGGACAATATCCTCAGAAATGAGAATACAGATAATAAATGGGAAATGTTTAAGAACATCCTAAATAGGCAGTGTAAGCGGTTTATACCTTGTGGGAATAAAAGGACTAGAAATAGGAAAAACCCAATGTGGCTAAACAAAGAAGTAAGACAGGCAATTAACAGTAAAAAGAAAGCATTTGCACTATTAAAGCAGGATGGCACCATTGAAGCTCTAAAAAACTATAGGGAGAAAAATACTTTATCTAAAAAACTAATTAAAGCTGCCAAAAAGGAAACAGAGAAGCACATTGCTAAGGAGAGTAAAACTAATCCCAAACTGTTCTTCAACTATATCAATAGTAAAAGAATAAAAACTGAAAATGTAGGCCCCTTAAAAAATAGTGAGGAAAGAATGGTTGTAGATGACGAGGAAAAAGCTAACATATTAAACACCTTCTTCTCCACGGTATTCACGGTGGAAAATGAAATGCTAGGTGAAATCCCAAGAAACAATGAAAACCCTATATTAAGGGTCACCAATCTAACCCAAGAAGAGGTGCGAAACCGGCTAAATAAGATTAAAATAGATAAATCTCCGGGTCCGGATGGCATACACCCACGAGTACTAAGAGAACTAAGTAATGTAATAGATAAACCATTATTTCTTATTTTTAGGGACTCTATAGAGACAGGGTCTGTTCCGCAGGATTGGCGCATAGCAAATGTGGTGCCAATATTCAAAAAGGGCTCTAAAAGTGAACCTGGAAATTATAGGCCAGTAAGTCTAACCTCTATTGTTGGTAAAATATTTGAAGGGTTTCTGAGGGATGTTATTCTGGATTATCTCAATGAGAATAACTGTTTAACTCCATATCAGCATGGGTTTATGAGAAATCGCTCCTGTCAAACCAATCTAATCAGTTTTTATGAAGAGGTAAGCTATAGACTGGACCACGGTGAGTCATTGGACGTGGTATATCTCGATTTTTCCAAAGCGTTTGATACCGTGCCGCACAAGAGGTTGGTACACAAAATGAGAATGCTTGGTCTGGGGGAAAATGTGTGTAAATGGGTTAGTAACTGGCTTAGTGATAGAAAGCAGAGGGTGGTTATAAATGGTATAGTCTCTAACTGGGTCGCTGTGACCAGTGGGGTACCGCAGGGGTCAGTATTGGGACCTGTTCTCTTCAACATATTCATTAATGATCTGGTAGAAGGTTTACACAGTAAAATATCGATATTTGCAGATGATACAAAACTATGTAAAGCAGTTAATACAAGAGAAGATAGTATTCTGCTACAGATGGATCTGGATAAGTTGGAAACTTGGGCTGAAAGGTGGCAGATGAGGTTTAACAATGATAAATGTAAGGTTATACACATGGGAAGAGGGAATCAATATCACCATTACACACTGAACGGGAAACCACTGGGTAAATCTGACAGGGAGAAGGACTTGGGGATCCTAGTTAATGATAAACTTACCTGGAGCAGCCAGTGCCAGGCAGCAGCTGCCAAGGCAAACAGGATCATGGGGTGCATTAAAAGAGGTCTGGATACACATGATGAGAGCATTATACTGCCTCTGTACAAATCCCTAGTTAGACCGCACATGGAGTACTGTGTCCAGTTTTGGGCACCGGTGCTCAGGAAGGATATAATGGAACTAGAGAGAGTACAAAGGAGGGCAACAAAATTAATAAAGGGGATGGGAGAACTACAATACCCAGATAGATTAGCGAAATTAGGATTATTTAGTCTAGAAAAAAGACGACTGAGGGGCGATCTAATAACCATGTATAAGTATATAAGGGGACAATACAAATATCTCGCTGAGGATCTGTTTATACCAAGGAAGGTGACGGGCACAAGGGGGCATTCTTTGCGTCTGGAGGAGAGAAGGTTTTTCCACCAACATAGAAGAGGATTCTTTACTGTTAGGGCAGTGAGAATCTGGAATTGCTTGCCTGAGGAGGTTGTGATGGCGAACTCAGTCGAGGGGTTCAAGAGAGGCCTGGATGTCTTCCTGGAGCAGAACAATATTGTATCATACAATTATTAGGTTCTGTAGAAGGACGTAGATCTGGGTATTTATTATGATGGAATATAGGCTGAACTGGATGGACAAATGTCTTTTTTCGGCCTTACTAACTATGTTACTATGTTACTATGTTACTATGACAATCGGAGATAGCATGAGTGGAATCCCCACAGTAGAAACACAGCCCATTCTGACGTCTGTGTTCTTGCCTTTCAGCTCTGGTCAAAGTCCTATCGCACTGCATAGGCTCAGGTTTATGCTCAGATAATACCGCCAAATGGTGCACAGATTTACGCTCACGCAAGCGTCGACCGATCTGAATGGCCAAAGACATAGACTCATTCAGACCAGCAGGCATAGGAAATCCCACCATGACATCCTTAAGGGCTTCAGAGAGACCCTTTCTGAAAATAGCTGCCAGCGCACATTCATTCCATTGAGTGAGCACGGACCACTTTCTAAACTTCTGACAATAAATCTCTATCTCATCCTGACCCTGACACAGAGCCAGCAAATTTTTCTCTGCCTGATCCACTGAATTAGGTTCATCGTACAGCAATCCGAGCGCCAGAAAAAACGCATCAATATTACATAATGCAGGATCTCCTAGCGCAAGGGAAAATGCCCAGTCTTGAGGGTCGCCACATAATAAGGAAATAATGATCTTAACTTGTTGAACTGGGTCACCAGAGGAGCGGGGTTTCAAAGCCAGTAATAGTTTACAATTATTTTTAAAATTCAAAAACTTAGCTCTATCTCCAGAAAATAACTCAGGAATAGGAATTTTAGGTTCTAACATAGGATTCTGAACCACTAAATCTTGAATATTCTGTACATTTATAGCGAGATTATCCATCAAAGAGAACAGACCCTGAATGTCCATGTCCACACCTGTGTTCTGAACCACCCTGATGTAAAGGGGAAAAGAAAGACAGAACACAGTGCAAAGAAAAAAAAATGGTCTCAGAACTTCTCTTTTCCCTCTATTGAGAAGCATTAGTACTTTGGGCCTCCAGTACTGTTATGAACAGGTAATTCAGAACCACAATGGACCTTGAAGTTCAGAGCACGCAAAGTGACCTGACAATTACCAAAAACATAGGACGAGCTCTGAGACGTGGGAACTCTGCTGACCGCAATCCCTAATCCTGTCCAACCACACTAAAGGTAGCCTTGGAGCGCTCCTGACCAGACCTATGCGCCTCGAGCACAGCCTGAGAAACTAGCTAGCCCTAAGAAGGAAAAACAAGCCTACCTTGCCTCAGAGAAATACCCCAAAGGAAAAGGCAGCCCCCCACATATAATGACTGTGAGTAGAGATGAAAATACAAACGCAGAGATGAAATAGATTAAGCAAAGTGAGGCCCAACTTACTGAACAGACCGAAGATAGGAAAGATTGCTTTGCGGTCAACACAAAACCCTACAAACAACCACGCAGAGGGGGCAAAAAGACCCTCCGCACCGACTAACGGTACGGAGGTGCTCCCTCTGCGTCCCAGAGCTTCCAGCAAGCAAGAAAAACCAATATAGCAAGCTGGACAGAAAAAATAGCAAACCAAAATAACACAAGCAAAACTTAGCTTATGCAGGATAGACAGGCCACAGGAACGATCCAGGAGGAAGCAAGACCAATACTAGAACATTGACTGGAGGCCAGGATCAAAGCACTAGGTGGAGTTAAATAGAGCAGCACCTAACGACTTAACCTCATCACCTGAGGAAGGAAACTCAGAAGCCGCAGTACCACTCTCATCCACCAAAAGAAGCTCATAGACAGAACCAGCCGAAGTACCATTCACGACCACAGGAGGGAGCTTGGCCACAGAATTCACAACACTTATTGCCCCCAGTGTTTCCAGCATTCTGCCCCAGTGTGTCCAGCATATTGCCCCCAGTGTGTCCAGCAATCTGTCCCAGTGTGTCCAGCATATTGCCCCAGTGTGTCCAGCATATTACCCCCAGTGTGTCCAGCATTTTGCCCCCAAAATGTCCAGCATGTTGCCCCCAGTGTCTCCAGCATATTGCCCCAGTGTCTCCAGCTTATTGCCCCCAGTGTGTCCAGCATTCTGCCCCAGTGTGTCCAGCATATTGCCCCCAGAGTGTCCATCAATCTGGCCCAGTGTGTCCAGCAATCTGCCCCACTGTGTCCAGCATATTGCCCCAATGTGTCCAGCAATTTGCCCCAGTGTGTCCAGCAATCTGCCCCAGTGTGTCCAGCATATTACCCCCAGTGTGTCCAGCATTTTGCCCCCAAAATGTCCAGCATGTTGCCCCCAGTGTCTCCAGCATATTGCCCCAGTGTCTCCAGCTTATTGCCCCCAGTGTGTCCAGCATTCTGCCCCAGTGTGTCCAGCATATTGCCCCCAGTGTGTCCAGTAATCTGCCCCAGTGTGTCCAGCATATTACCCCCAGTGTGTCCAGCAATCTGCCCCAGTATGCCCAGCATATTTCCCCAGTGTGTCCAGCAATCTGCCCCAGTGTCTGACTCCAGCATATTGCCCCCAGTGTGTCCAGTATTCTGCCCCAGTGTGTCCAGCATATTGCCCCAAGTGTGTCGAGCAATCTGCCCCAGTGTGTCCAGCATATTGCCCCAGTGTGTCCAGCATTTTGCCCCCAAAATGTCCAGCATGTTGCCCCCAGTGTCTCGAGCATATTGCCCCAGTGTCTCCAGCAATCTGCCCGTGTCTCCAATATTGCCCCAGTGTGCCCAGCAATCTGTCCCAGTGTGTCCAGCAATCTGCCCCACTGTCTCCAGCATTTCCCCCAGTGTGCCCAGCAATCTGCCCCAGTGTGTCCAGCATTGCTCCCAGTGTGTCCAGCAATCTTTCCCACTGTCTCCAGCATTTCCCTGTTGTGAATTCTGTTGTCGAACTCCCTCCTGTGGTCGTGAATGGTACTTCGGCGAGCTCTGTCTATGGACTCCCTCTGGTGGCTGTGAGTGGAGCTGCTGCTTCTGAGGTTCCTTACACAGGTGACGTGGTTTATCCTGTGGTTGGCTGCTCTATTTAACTCCACTCAGATCGTTACTCCATGCCAGCTGTCAATGTTCCTGCATTGGTTCAGTTCGCTCCTGGATCTTTCTGGTTACCTGTCTGCTCCTGCAGAAGCTAAGTCCCTGATAGTTATAATTTGTTCATTGTTTTCTTGTCCAGCTGGATATCATGATTCTGCCTTGCTAGCTGGAAGCTCTGGGATGCAGAGTGGCATCTCCGTACCGTTAGTCGGTGCGGAGGTCTTTTTGCACACTCTGCGTGGTCTTTTGTAGTTTTTGTGCTGACCGCAAAGTTACCTTTCCTATCTTCTGTCTGTTTAGTAAGTCTGGCCTCCCTTTGCTGAAATCTGTTTCATTTCTGTGTTTGTGACTTCATCTTAACTCACAGTCAATATATGTGGGGGGCTTCCTTTACCTTTGGGGAATTTCTCTGAGGCAAGGTAGGCTTTATTTTCTATCTCTAGGGCTAGCTAGCTCTTAGGCTGTGAAGAGACATCTAGGGAGTGTCAGGAACGTTCCACGGCTATTTCTAGTGTGTGTGATAGGATTAGGGGTTGCGGTCAGCAGAGCTCCCACATCCCAGAGCTTGTCCTGTGTCAGGTTAACTATCAGGTCGTGCCGGGTGCTCCTAACCACCAGGTCCATAACAGTACAGCTGGCCCAAAGTATTAATGCATCTCAATAGAGGGATAAGAGAAGTTCTGAGACCATTTTTTTTTCTTTGCACTGTGTTTTGTCTTTCTTTTCCTCTAAACCTTTGGGTGGTTCAGGACACAGGTGTAGATATGGACATTCAAGGTCTGTCCTCTTGTGTGGATCATCTCACTGCAAGGGTACAAAACATTCAAGATTTTGTGGTTCAGAATCCGATGTTAGAGCCTAGAATTCCTATTCCTGATTTGTTTTCTGGGGATAGATCTAAGTTCTTGAATTTCAAAAATAATTGTAAACTGTTTCTAGCTTTGAAACCCCGCTCCTCTGGTGACCCCGTCCAACAAGTAAAAATCATTATTTCTTTGTTGCGTGGTGACCCTCAAGACTGGGCATTTTCCTTGCGCCAGGAGATCCTGCATTGCGTGATGTTGATGCGTTTTTTCTGGCGCTTGGATTGCTTTATGATGAACCAAATTCAGTGGATCAGGCAGAGAAAATCTTTGCTGGCTTTGTGTCAGGGTCAGGATGAAGCGGAGGTGTACTGTCAGAAGTTTAGAAAGTGGTCTGTGCTTACTCAGTGGAATGACTGTCTAAATTGCCTTCCTCCTCTGATTTGGTGCCATTGTTTTTCTAGCATGTGGTTCGTTTGCATGGCATTCCGGAGAACATCGTCTCGGACAGAGGTTCCCAGTTTGTTTCGAGGTTTTGGCAGTCCTTTTGTGCTAAGATGGGCATTGATTTGTCTTTTTCTTCGGCTTTCCATCCTCAGACTAATGGCCAAACCGAACGAACTAATCAGACTTTGGAAACATGTCTGAGATGCTTTGTTTCTGCTGATCAGGATGATTGGGTGTCCATCTTGCCTTTGGCTGAGTTCGCCCTTAATAATCGGGCCAGCTCGGCTACTTTGGTTTCTCCTTTTTTCTATAATTCTGGTTTCCATCCTCATTTCTCTTCAGGGCAGGATGAGCCTTCGGACTGTCCTGGTGTAGATACTGTGGTGGACAGGTTGCAGCAGATTTGGACTCATGTGGTGGACAATTTGACATTGTCCCAGGAGAAGGCTCAACGTTTCGCTAACTGCCGGCGCTGTGTTGATCCCCGACTTCGTGTTGGGGATTTGGTTTGGTTGTCATCTCGTCATGTTCCTATGAAGGTTTCCTCTCCTAAGTTTAAGCCTCGTTTCATTGGGCCATATAAGATTTCTGAAGTTCTTAATCCTGTGTCATTTCGTTTGGACCTTCCAGCTACTTTTGCCATCCATAATGTGTTCCATAGGTCGTTGTTGCGGAGATACGTGGCGCCTATGGTTCCCTCCGTTGATCCTCCTGCCCCGGTGTTGGTCGAGGGGGAGTTGGAGTATGGGGTGGAGAAGATTTTGGATTCTCGTGTTTCGAGGCTGAGACTCCAGTACCTGGTCAAGTGGAAGGGTTATGGTCAGGAAGATAATTCCTGGGTTTTTGCCTCTGATGTTCATGCTGCTGATCTAGTTCGTGCCTTTCATTTGGCTCATCCTGATCGGCCTAGGGGCTCTGGTGAGGGTTCGGTGACCCCTCCTCAAGGGGGGAATACTGTTGTGAATTCTGTTGTCGAACTCCCTCCTGTGGTCGTGAATGGTACTTCGGCGAGCTCTGTCTATGGACTCCCTCTGGTGGCTGTGAGTGGAGCTGCTGCTTCTGAGGTTCCTTACACATGTGACGTGGTTTATCCTGTGGTTGGCTGCTCTATTTAACTCCACTCAGATCGTTACTCCATGCCAGCTGTCAATGTTCCTGCATTGGTTCAGTTCGCTCCTGGATCTTTCTGGTTACCTTTCTGCTCCTGCAGAAGCTAAGTCCCTGATAGTTATAATTTGTTCATTGTTTTCTTGTCCAGCTGGATATCATGATTCTGCCTTGCTAGCTGGAAGCTCTGGGATGCAGAGTGGCATCTCCGTACCGTTAGTCGGTGCGGAGGTCTTTTTGCACACTCTGCGTGGTTTTTTGTAGTTTTTGTGCTGACCGCAAAGTTACCTTTCCTATCTTCTGTCTGTTTAGTAAGTCTGGCCTCCCTTTGCTGAAATCTGTTTCATTTCTGTGTTTGTGACTTCTTCTTAACTCACAGTCAATATATGTGGGGGGCTTTTTTACCTTTGGGGAATTTCTCTGAGGCAAGGTAGGCTTTATTTTCTATCTCTAGGGCTAGCTAGCTCTTAGGCTGTGAAGAGACGTCTAGGGAGTGTCAGGAACGTTCCACGGCTATTTCTAGTGTGTGTGACAGGATTAGGGGTTGCGGTCAGCAGAGCTCCCACATCCCAGAGCTTGTCCTGTGTCAGGTTAACTATCAGGTCGTGCCGGGTGCTCCTAACCACCAGGTCCATAACATTTCCCCCAGTGTGTCCAGCAATCTGCCCCAGTGTGTCCAGCATATTGCCCCGGGTCCCCAGATTGCGGTTCGCAAAAGCCAAAAAAAAATGAGTTCTCCTCACCTGACCGGCGCTCCAGCGGCTGGCTCCCTCCAGCAGCGCGGACTCGCTGGCGACTGACAATGACGTCAGATGCCGGCGACGTGTGCGCTGCGCCTGTGGCCGACTTCAGCTGCCAGTCACCAATTGGCTGGCGGCTGTTGTTAACTATTGACGTGCGGGCACGCGCCCACACGTCAATAGGTGAAACTGCTGCAGCGCCGGTAGGGGCCGGGTGAGCAGATGAGCCCGATGTGGGCACCCTCTGCCCACCAGGCCAATACGCCAGTCAGGGCAGTAATGCCCAGGGCCCCCCCACACCACTGGGCCCTGGGCTACCGCCCAGATTGACCCTATTATAATCCGCCCCTGCATACAGGTAAATAGAATGGTAAAAATATTCTTACTTGTATGCCTCATAGTTGTGGCCTAGTTGTTGAGAAATTGAGTTTTAATCTTTTATTGTAATGATTTCTCCCAGGCTCCGAGGCGTGCAGTGCCCAGAAGAAATCTGGGCTTTCTGTCTTTATTATCATAGCACCCCCCATCCCATGCACGACGCACTGCCCTGTGACATGCAGCTGTGGCGCCATAATCCTGCGCCCTGCACTCGCGCAATTATCCGAACCTTATCCGCTCTTCTATGGGCAGTGTCCTCATCCTTCTGCGTCGGAGCCAGCGAGTCTCTGCCTGCGTAGAAGAATAACTATAAAAATATAGTTAAATTAAATTCTGATTTAAACAATAGATAATTTTCTTATGAAACATTCCCATTAAGACCTGCGTTATTGTGTGGTTTGTTTTGTCTGGGACGTGGATTCTAGCACCAACCATATTTCATGTTTGTAGAATGGAATATGGTAATATTAGAATAGCATTGAAGCAGTTAAAATGGATATTTTTAGCTTCAAAGTAATGTCAACTAACATGCCTAATTGACCTAATAGGAAAGTCATCGCTGTGCAGAAAATCAATCTGAGTCCCAGAGTGGAACACGTAATAGAAGAGAACAGGAACACGATGCAGAGGGTACGGCATGGCAACAGTAATGTTCCATTTCACAACTCAACGCCTCGCATCAACCGGGCTCTTAGAAAAACTAACATTTAGAAATGGACATTTATCTGCTGCATGCTCCACTATATAACATTTAAATTTTGTCCCATACTAACGGTAGTCTAAAGACATAGCATGAATAATACATTATGTACATGAAATGGATACATGATAATGGTACAATTATTTTATTATAAGAGCAAACACAATTTGTATAATGTTACAGATCGGGGATATAACCGGGACACCTTTTCTTACAATGAGTAACAAGATCTGACTATACGGCACCTACAATAACTTACTGAGCTCATCCGGCTTAAAACACTTCCTATTCCGCCAATGCCCTGAACCTCACTGATCCTATAGTTAAATATTTTTCCCACAGATGCTGACGACTATGGTGCTCTTCCCTCTTGCCACCAAATATGACATTTTAAAGGAAACATCATAAAAAATGGCCTATTGTTTAAATCAGATTTTTTATTTCAAATGTATTTTGAAAACATTTTTTATGTATATATTCTCAAAACTGGCCACTATGCCCAATATTGGTCTCATATTTCCTGATGGGGATGTGGACATTAGTAATAATAGATAGACAGACCATATTTGGTTGTATTGTATAGAAGCTTTATCTCAGCCAGCTCTATTCTGGACAAAGGTCATTTTCAAGGGATGGGGGAGAAAGTGAGATATGACTTTTTCTCTTTTGTAAAATATGGATCCTGTGTTACAGAGATGTTATCTGTCAACCTGTCTGTGATGATATTGGAACAGCTGAAAAGTCTTCTCTAAAGAACAGCAAATATGAGTCCAATATTAGGCTTGGTGACCAATGTATTTTTAATATACTTATTGATATTAAAAACTGAAAAAAAAAATTCAAATTGAAAAATCCATATAACATTAAAACCCTGGGCCATTCACCTGTTTCAGCTCTAGGGTCCTGCCCTGTTCCTTTCCCCTATAGCTGACACTATGTGCTGTGGACTGCACCAAGCTTTGTGTTCAGTTCTGTTGTGCCTTGCAGTTTGCCTCAGCAATTCTCTCAGCTGACAATCATCTGAGCAAACTCCTTTGTTTCAACAATGTGGATTCACTTCCTGGCTCAGACCTGCAATTAACCGTTCGTCTGCAGTAAGCTCATCTTTGACAAATGCTGCTGCAAATCCAAAACTTACTATATATCTTCAGCTCCTGAGAGTGTCACCCCTAGCTCTGTGTATTCTGGTGTCCCCTGCTCCACTTGTCTGCTTACTGTCCTGGTCCTCTCTGTTTAACATGACACCCAACAAATCCTGCCTGCCTTGCCATCGTATTTGATCTTTGTTGTCCACCCTGACCTGCAGCTTAGAGAATCTACTTCACCATGTGGGCCCTTAACAGAAAATTGAGTCCATAGATTCCAAAAATGCAGAGGTATCACCAGCATTGCCTCTGGGTATGGAAGACTTATCTGAACTGGTTATGCAACGTCCTGTGAGCCAAACGAAAGTTGACTAAGCTATGCATGACCTCTCAGAAAGCCTGAATGCACTGCCTCAAACTAAGTTACACCTTCGCTTCTCAGCACCTGTTAATTCTTACTCGGGACATTCTGCTTGGGGAATATCTATACATTTGCTTACTCCTGCATTGACAGAGACCCCAAGGCCTGCTGTGGCTTAGTGAACGAATACACTTTGAACTTTGTCCCCAACAATTTTTTTAAGAGCAGTCGAACGAACATAATACATATTATTTTTTAGTTACCTGAAGATGCGTTGGCTTGGACTACACTATTAAGGGAGCAGGACGATCCCATGATGGATCCTCTACCATCCTTTCTGTCTGCCTTCCATAGAGTACTTGACAAACCAGATTGTATCCAGTCAGTTTCAGTTGATGATTGCATACCCCGGCTTATCAGGGGACTAACTCTCTTGGACATTATGCCATTCAGTTCTGTACCCTGTCTGATGAAATTGCCTGGAACAATGACCCTCTCCTGACTATCTTCTATGCCGGACAGTATTGGATCAAATACTAACTTGCTAGTAGGCAGGGCCAGCTCCAGGTCTTCATGGGTCATTGGTGAGTCTCAGTGGGCTCCTTTAACACATACCATGATTTATGATGCACAGATACAGCAGATAAATATAGGTATACAGCACTGGGCCCATCCTGCCCCTTCATTCTTCACATATGCAGACTGTTGGCAGATATGCAACAGATACAGACTTATTTGTGTGTAGGAGGAGTTTACACTTTTCTGACAGTAGATGGCAATGTTGTTACTGTTATATGCATAGATGAATGTAATGCATGTACTTGTTGTACTTTGGTTTCATTTTCTCTCTGGTAAAAGGTCCTTCAGACTTCCTGTTGCTGTATTAAGAAGCTGATGCATGTACCTCATGTTCTGTGAAGATGAAAGTTGAATTACCCCATATAATCACAAGTTTCCTCTGCGACCAAATTGCAACAGGTTATGGGCCCAGCACAGAGGACAAAAAGGACTTGGTGAATGCAAATAAATACTTCAGAGCAATTCTCTCCAAACAAGTAAGACAAATAAGACAAATATGAGCAGCAGTTCAGATCTGAGACTCACAGTAGCTAAGCTGAACAATGAGAACTATCAGTTATGGAAGTTCAAAGTGGAGATGTTATTGTCTAAACATGATTTATGGGGGGTAATCAGTCACTACAAACAGACCCAATGCTAATAATTAGACATGGGATAAGAAAAACAGACGAGCAAGAGCTACTATCAGTTTATTAGTGGAGGATGATCAGTTAATCCACATAAGGAATGAGAATTTAGCAAAGAGAATGTGGGAAGCATTGAGAAAGCTACATGAAAGATCCAGCTTAAATCACAAACTATTCCTGCTAAGAAAACTTTGCAAGATGAGATTAAGTTCAAGAAATGACATGCAAGAGCATATAAACTCCATGATGGAGGTTGTTCTGTCTTCATACACGTTGATACGGTGTGTGTGATCCGACATACGGCATAAACCACTTCTGTCTCCCAAATAAGCAGACTGTTCTCTGTAGTCTAACTTGTTTATTGGTAAACATGAGCGCGGTAAAACTATAAGAATACAAATGATTTGTATAAGTATTGGGCAAATAATAACATGACTGCAACTAACAGGGAAAGCATACAGGATGATGCAACTTCTATAATAACTACATACAGCAGGTAACCAAAAATCACATTTCCTGTGTACTAGCTGCTATACAGTTAATCACACTCTGTACAACATTGCATAGCAAGAACAGGGATAATGGTCTTACCGGATAATCTTAACCGGAATGGCAAGTAAGTGAGGTAGTTCAACACAGCAGATTAACACGTGTGTCCAGGGAAATACACAGAGAGAAAATGGAGTTTCCCCTTCCCATGATACCTTGGTGAATCCCAGAATGCAACACTCTAATAGTTACTGAAAAACACAGGTAATAAATTTAACCACCACTGGGTGGTGCTATAACACAGCAAAACCAAAACTATGGTATTAAACCTTTTTAAAGCTAGATACGAAACCTGACCTTCGCTAGAATGGGCAGAACACTCCCCGCTTGGCATCAACCGATGCCACCCACAGGTTCTTTTGGCGAAAACAGTAAGACAAGTTCCGCAACTGGTCTGAGGAATAGTTTACTCTCCCCGGACTTGCCTACTTTGACCTCGACCTTACGCACCTTCCCATCTTTGCTTGGGAGTATCTTAGTGATGAGGCCTAGTGGCCACTCATTACGGTGAGACTGGCTGTCTTTCATGAGAACGACATCACCGGTTTTGATGTTTGGTTTGTCGGTCTGCCACTTCTTCCTGGGTTGTAAGGTAGAGAGGTACTGCTTCCTCCATCTGTCCCAGAAGGTATTGGAGAGACTTTGAACTTGTCTCCATTGTCGTCTGTAGAGGTCCTTGTTGCTAAATTCTCCAGGTGGAGCGCTGAGAACGCTGGCTTTCTGAGTAAGTAACATGGCAGGAGTGAGAATGGTCGGATCCTCAGAGTCACTAGAAAGTGAAGTCAATGGTCTAGCATTAATAATGGACGAAACTTCTGCCAGGAATGTGGTCAAACTTTCATGTGTGAGTCTTGCGCTACCTGCTTGCAAGAAGATGGAGTCAAGGATTCTGCGTGCCATTCCTATCATCCTCTCCCAAGCACCTCCCATGTGAGAAGAGTGTGGAAGATTGAAAGTCCAGGTGCATCCCTGCTCATTCAAGTATCTTTCCACACTGGTGGTGTCTAGGTTAGAAGGAATTTGAAGTTCTTTCACTGCTCCTACAAAGTTGGTACCTCTATCGGAGCGTATGTGCTTCACGGGGCCTCTGATGGCGATGAAACGTCGAAGTGCATTTATAAACCCTGAAGTGTCCATGGACTCAATTACTTCGATGTGGACTGCTCTGATGGACATACAGGTGAACATAACCGCCCAGCGTTTGGCGTTGGCTTGGACTCTTCTAGTGTGCCGTGCAACCACAGACCATGGCCCGAATACGTCCAGTCCGACGTTGGTAAAAGGAGGTTCTGTACTAAGTCTGTCTGGTGGGAGATTGGCCATCTTTGGCTTTTGAGTCCCGCCACGGAGTTTGCGACAAATCACGCAGTTGTAAATGAGTTTACTCACGCACCGCTTTGCTCCAACTATCCATAGTCCAGCAGTTCGTAGATTTCCTTCGGTAAACAGTCGGCCCTGATGTTTCACCAAGACGTGGTGGTGTTGCACAAGCAGGGTCGTGACATGATGATGTCCAGGAATTATTATAGGGTGTTTCTCCCCAAATTCCACTTCAGCTTCTTGAAGACGACCTCCAATTCTTAACAGCCCATCTTGGTCGATGATTGGATCAAGCTTCTTCAAGACACTGTCTCTAGAGACAGGTTGGTTTTTATTGAGGTTATCTATTTCTTTGGCGTAACATTCACGTTGTATGGTACGAATTATAACGTTCTTGGCATTTTCCATGTTTGGAACGGTAAAGGCAAGCTTGCAGTGGTGCCAACCTTTGCAAGGCTCCTGGATGGCGGGTGACGTTGACTTGTAGGATCGAGCCGCATGAATTAAACAAGCGAGGGCACGAACAAGCGAGTTCCAAGTTGAGAACCTATTGAAACGGTGGGATTTGAGGTGATTGTCTTTAGTCACCGTACGTAGGACGGATACCTGAGGGCGGATTTCTTCATCTGCCTCCGGATCTACCAGCTCAAAGATGTTTGACTCGTCCGTGTATGGCGTCGAACGGTATAAGAATGTTGGGCCAGTAAACCAGGTTGTGTCCTTAAGGTGTCTTGCTTCAATGGATCTGGTTGCGTGGTCTGCAGGGTTGTGGTTTGTGGACACATAATGCCACTGTTTAGGGTCGGTGGATCTCCTGATCCTTAGCACCCGATTGCTGACGTAGACATAGAAACGACGAGTTTCATTGCAAATGTACCCCAACACTACCTTGCTGTCAGTGTAGAACTCGATTTCTTTGACCTCCAGGTCCATTTCTGTTGAGATAAGCTTAGCTAACTCTACTGCTAACACAGCTGCACAGAGTTCCAGTCTAGGTACTGTGTGTTCACGGAGCGGGGCCAGTTTTGTCCGGCTCATAACAAGCTTCACGTGGCATTGTTTGTTGATGTCAATAGTTTTCAAATACGCCACTGCTGTAATTGCTTTGGTTGAGGCATCACAGAAGATACAAAGCCTTTGCATCTTGATTTCTGTTGATGGCACAGAAGGATATGGTCGTGCAACGTAGAGACTTGACAGGGCTTCTAACGAGTTCTTCCATTTTACCCACAAGTCTCTTTTCTCACTGGGAAGCGGATCATCCCAATCGGACGTCTCTTGGGTGAAGTCTCTCAACATCATTTTACCTTGGATAGTTACAGGAGTTACAAATCCCAGAGGATCGTACAAGCTGTTCACAACGGACAGGACGCCTCTACGCGTGAAAGGTTTCTCTTCGCTGATCTGGACGGTGAATGCATCCCTTTTCAAATCCCAAAGTAAACCCAGGCTCCGCTGCATAGGGAGGGAGTCCGTGCTTAAATCCAAGTCTTTTAAATCGGTTGAGTAATCTTGAGAGGGAAAGGCTGCCATTAGTTTTTGGCTGCTGGAAGCAATTTTGTGCAACCTCAAATTGGATGAAGCGAGCATTTCTTGCGCCCTTTTCAGGAGACTGACTGCCGACTCATCTGTGGGTGTATATTTCAGGCAGTCATCTACGTAGAAATCCTTTTCCACAAAAGATCTTACATCCGATCCGTACTTTGCTTCACCCTCTCTGGCTGAATGTCTAAGCCCATAGATAGCGACAGCAGGGGAAGGGCTGTTCCCGAAGATGTGTACCTTCATACGATATTCCACGATGTCCTTGTAGGGGTCATTATCGCGGTACCAGAAAAACCTCAAGTAGTTTCTGTGTTCTTCTTTAACAAGGAAGCAGTGAAACATCTGTTGTATGTCGGCCATAAATGCTACTGCATCTTTGCGGAAACGAAGAAGTACTCCCAGAAGTCTGTTGTTGAGGTCTTGACAAGATAGAAAGACGTCGTTTAAAGAAATACCTTCGTATCTGGCACTTGAGTCAAATACCACTTTTATCTGACCAGGTTTCTTCGGATGATACACGCCGAAAATAGGTAAGTACCAACATTCCTCGGAATCTTGAAGTACAGGTGCAATTTCCGCGTGGCCACTCTGGAATATTCTCTCCATGAAGGTAAAGAAGTGTTCTTTTGTCTCTGGTGACTTCTGCAGTTTGCGTGTAAGGGAGACAAATCGACTGTACACAAGTTCTCTGTTGTTGGGTAAGCGTTGCCTCTGTGGTTTGAATGGTAAAGGTGCGACCCAACTCTTTGATTCATCTCTTACTATCTCCCGCTCCATGATGTCCAAGAACAGTCTGTCCTCTATGGACGTTGCTACCTGGTTGTCTTCTCTTGTCCTGTGGAAAACTTTGCACCCTATATGATCTTCCTCACCATCGCATGCATGGTCTTCACAGGAAGGATCAGCTAACGGACAAGGTGGAAGGGCGTTGTGTGGCAATTCTTTAATCAGGAAACTGCTCTCGCATGGCTGGAAGAGAGACGGGCGTCCATTCTCGAGGGTATTGGTGAGCATGCTGTTGACTGATGTCTGCCTGTGTGCTCCACCCAAACAGACGTCTCCCACAATGACCCATCCTAGGTCAAGTCTCTGAGCATATGGGGCGTTTTGTGGGCCGTTGATCTGTCCTCTAGCCTTGTGGACCTGTAAAATGTCTCTTCCGAGGAGTAAGACGATAGGAGCTCCTTGGTCAAGCTCCGGTATCAGGTGAGCTATACATTTCAAGTGGGTATGATGAGCTGCTACCTCTGGTGTAGGTATCTCCGACCTGTTGTCGGGAATTTGATTGCACTCCAGTATCGATGGCAAGGATAAGCAGGTTTGACCGTCTATAGACTCTACTTTGAATCCGGTCGCCTTTCTCCCTGCCGTCTCGACAGTACCTGCACATGTCTTCAAGGAGTACGGAGAGCCGGGACCAGCAATGTTGAAGGTGTTGAATAAAAAGGACTTAGCTAGAGACCTGTTGCTCTGATCGTCCAATATTGCATATACCTTGATTGCCTTATCCCGTTGGCTCACTGGGAATACTCTGACAAGACAGATCTTCGAGCAGGATCTCCCTGCTACAAATTCCTTGCAGATCTCTGTACACTGAGAAGTGACCACTGGGGTGTCAATGTCAGTGTCCGTCTGTTTTTCGGCAGACTCTTCTACTCGTGACGATACCCCTGAGGGTGGTCCAGGGTGTAAAGCCGTGTTGTGCTCCACACTACTGCATTCTGCGCATTTCACACTGGTTTCACAGTTCTTGGCGAAGTGTGAGGTAGTCGCGCAGCATCTGAAGCATATCTTGTTTTCCCTTAGGAAGCTCTTACGGTCTTCTAGAGGCTTCTCCCTGAAGGCTCTACATTTTAGTAGAGGATGAGGTTTCTTGTGTAGGGGGCAGTGTTTGCTGAGATCCTGAGGTTTGTCCTCCTCTGGAGAGGTGAAGACACAAAAGAGAATAGTAAAACCAAAAACACTCAGTTTGAAAAAATGTTGCAGTAATCCGCAAGTGCTAGTAAAAGATGTAAAAAACAGGGTATTTGGTTGATACGTTTTTTGCAAAAAATGTATACTAAGCTGCTCTACCAATCTTCACGGTATACCCTTATCAGAGCAGTCCTAACTAATGTATGCAATCCCTATCTGATGTATTTAAAAACCTGATCATCTGTATATAACCTGTGTGAACAGGGTTCAGAGAGGAAAAATCCATGTGTGCATACAGGGTAGAACAGCTATTGTGCAGATAGCCCAAGAGGAGTGGTGGAACTCCCCAGTCTTGTAGACACAAGAGAACAATATGGAAACAGGAACACATGGGCTACTTGCACAGTGAACAAGTCTGTATGATCATGTTCACACACCACCAAGAAACCTGAAGACACAAAAGAGAATAGTAAAACCAAAAACACTCAGTTTGAAAAAATGTTGCAGTAATCCGCAAGTGCTAGTAAAAGATGTAAAAAACAGGGTATTTGGTTGATACGTTTTTTGCAAAAAATGTATACTAAGCTGCTCTACCAATCTTCACGGTATACCCTTATCAGAGCAGTCCTAACTAATGTATGCAATCCCTATCTGATGTATTTAAAAACCTGATCATCTGTATATAACCTGTGTGAACAGGGTTCAGAGAGGAAAAATCCATGTGTGCATACAGGGTAGAACAGCTATTGTGCAGATAGCCCAAGAGGAGTGGTGGAACTCCCCAGTCTTGTAGACACAAGAGAACAATATGGAAACAGGAACACATGGGCTACTTGCACAGTGAACAAGTCTGTATGATCATGTTCACACACCACCAAGAAACCTGAAGACACAAAAGAGAATAGTAAAACCAAAAACACTCAGTTTGAAAAAATGTTGCAGTAATCCGCAAGTGCTAGTAAAAGATGTAAAAAACAGGGTATTTGGTTGATACGTTTTTTGCAAAAAATGTATACTAAGCTGCTCTACCAATCTTCACGGTATACCCTTATCAGAGCAGTCCTAACTAATGTATGCAATCCCTATCTGATGTATTTAAAAACCTGATCATCTGTATATAACCTGTGTGAACAGGGTTCAGAGAGGAAAAATCCATGTGTGCATACAGGGTAGAACAGCTATTGTGCAGATAGCCCAAGAGGAGTGGTGGAACTCCCCAGTCTTGTAGACACAAGAGAACAATATGGAAACAGGAACACATGGGCTACTTGCACAGTGAACAAGTCTGTATGATCATGTTCACACACCACCAAGAAACCTGAAGACACAAAAGAGAATAGTAAAACCAAAAACACTCAGTTTGAAAAAATGTTGCAGTAATCCGCAAGTGCTAGTAAAAGATGTAAAAAACAGGGTATTTGGTTGATACGTTTTTTGCAAAAAATGTATACTAAGCTGCTCTACCAATCTTCACGGTATACCCTTATCAGAGCAGTCCTAACTAATGTATGCAATCCCTATCTGATGTATTTAAAAACCTGATCATCTGTATATAACCTGTGTGAACAGGGTTCAGAGAGGAAAAATCCATGTGTGCATACAGGGTAGAACAGCTATTGTGCAGATAGCCCAAGAGGAGTGGTGGAACTCCCCAGTCTTGTAGACACAAGAGAACAATATGGAAACAGGAACACATGGGCTACTTGCACAGTGAACAAGTCTGTATGATCATGTTCACACACCACCAAGAAACCTGAAGACACAAAAGAGAATAGTAAAACCAAAAACACTCAGTTTGAAAAAATGTTGCAGTAATCCGCAAGTGCTAGTAAAAGATGTAAAAAACAGGGTATTTGGTTGATACGTTTTTTGCAAAAAATGTATACTAAGCTGCTCTACCAATCTTCACGGTATACCCTTATCAGAGCAGTCCTAACTAATGTATGCAATCCCTATCTGATGTATTTAAAAACCTGATCATCTGTATATAACCTGTGTGAACAGGGTTCAGAGAGGAAAAATCCATGTGTGCATACAGGGTAGAACAGCTATTGTGCAGATAGCCCAAGAGGAGTGGTGGAACTCCCCAGTCTTGTAGACACAAGAGAACAATATGGAAACAGGAACACATGGGCTACTTGCACAGTGAACAAGTCTGTATGATCATGTTCACACACCACCAAGAAACCTGAAGACACAAAAGAGAATAGTAAAACCAAAAACACTCAGTTTGAAAAAATGTTGCAGTAATCCGCAAGTGCTAGTAAAAGATGTAAAAAACAGGGTATTTGGTTGATACGTTTTTTGCAAAAAATGTATACTAAGCTGCTCTACCAATCTTCACGGTATACCCTTATCAGAGCAGTCCTAACTAATGTATGCAATCCCTATCTGATGTATTTAAAAACCTGATCATCTGTATATAACCTGTGTGAACAGGGTTCAGAGAGGAAAAATCCATGTGTGCATACAGGGTAGAACAGCTATTGTGCAGATAGCCCAAGAGGAGTGGTGGAACTCCCCAGTCTTGTAGACACAAGAGAACAATATGGAAACAGGAACACATGGGCTACTTGCACAGTGAACAAGTCTGTATGATCATGTTCACACACCACCAAGAAACCTGAAGACACAAAAGAGACTAGTAAAACCAAAAACACTCAGTTTGAAAAAATGTTGCAGTAATCCGCAAGTGCTAGTAAAAGATGTAAAAAACAGGGTATTTGGTTGATACGTTTTTTGCAAAAAATGTATACTAAGCTGCTCTACCAATCTTCACGGTATACCCTTATCAGAGCAGTCCTAACTAATGTATGCAATCCCTATCTGATGTATTTAAAAACCTGATCATCTGTATATAACCTGTGTGAACAGGGTTCAGAGAGGAAAAATCCATGTGTGCATACAGGGTAGAACAGCTATTGTGCAGATAGCCCAAGAGGAGTGGTGGAACTCCCCAGTCTTGTAGACACAAGAGAACAATATGGAAACAGGAACACATGGGCTACTTGCACAGTGAACAAGTCTGTATGATCATGTTCACACACCACCAAGAAACCTGAAGACACAAAAGAGAATAGTAAAACCAAAAACACTCAGTTTGAAAAAATGTTGCAGTAATCCGCAAGTGCTAGTAAAAGATGTAAAAAACAGGGTATTTGGTTGATACGTTTTTTGCAAAAAATGTATACTAAGCTGCTCTACCAATCTTCACGGTATACCCTTATCAGAGCAGTCCTAACTAATGTATGCAATCCCTATCTGATGTATTTAAAAACCTGATCATCTGTATATAACCTGTGTGAACAGGGTTCAGAGAGGAAAAATCCATGTGTGCATACAGGGTAGAACAGCTATTGTGCAGATAGCCCAAGAGGAGTGGTGGAACTCCCCAGTCTTGTAGACACAAGAGAACAATATGGAAACAGGAACACATGGGCTACTTGCACAGTGAACAAGTCTGTATGATCATGTTCACACACCACCAAGAAACCTGAAGACACAAAAGAGAATAGTAAAACCAAAAACACTCAGTTTGAAAAAATGTTGCAGTAATCCGCAAGTGCTAGTAAAAGATGTAAAAAACAGGGTATTTGGTTGATACGTTTTTTGCAAAAAATGTATACTAAGCTGCTCTACCAATCTTCACGGTATACCCTTATCAGAGCAGTCCTAACTAATGTATGCAATCCCTATCTGATGTATTTAAAAACCTGATCATCTGTATATAACCTGTGTGAACAGGGTTCAGAGAGGAAAAATCCATGTGTGCATACAGGGTAGAACAGCTATTGTGCAGATAGCCCAAGAGGAGTGGTGGAACTCCCCAGTCTTGTAGACACAAGAGAACAATATGGAAACAGGAACACATGGGCTACTTGCACAGTGAACAAGTCTGTATGATCATGTTCACACACCACCAAGAAACCTGAAGACACAAAAGAGAATAGTAAAACCAAAAACACTCAGTTTGAAAAAATGTTGCAGTAATCCGCAAGTGCTAGTAAAAGATGTAAAAAACAGGGTATTTGGTTGATACGTTTTTTGCAAAAAATGTATACTAAGCTGCTCTACCAATCTTCACGGTATACCCTTATCAGAGCAGTCCTAACTAATGTATGCAATCCCTATCTGATGTATTTAAAAACCTGATCATCTGTATATAACCTGTGTGAACAGGGTTCAGAGAGGAAAAATCCATGTGTGCATACAGGGTAGAACAGCTATTGTGCAGATAGCCCAAGAGGAGTGGTGGAACTCCCCAGTCTTGTAGACACAAGAGAACAATATGGAAACAGGAACACATGGGCTACTTGCACAGTGAACAAGTCTGTATGATCATGTTCACACACCACCAAGAAACCTGAAGACACAAAAGAGAATAGTAAAACCAAAAACACTCAGTTTGAAAAAATGTTGCAGTAATCCGCAAGTGCTAGTAAAAGATGTAAAAAACAGGGTATTTGGTTGATACGTTTTTTGCAAAAAATGTATACTAAGCTGCTCTACCAATCTTCACGGTATACCCTTATCAGAGCAGTCCTAACTAATGTATGCAATCCCTATCTGATGTATTTAAAAACCTGATCATCTGTATATAACCTGTGTGAACAGGGTTCAGAGAGGAAAAATCCATGTGTGCATACAGGGTAGAACAGCTATTGTGCAGATAGCCCAAGAGGAGTGGTGGAACTCCCCAGTCTTGTAGACACAAGAGAACAATATGGAAACAGGAACACATGGGCTACTTGCACAGTGAACAAGTCTGTATGATCATGTTCACACACCACCAAGAAACCTGAAGACACAAAAGAGAATAGTAAAACCAAAAACACTCAGTTTGAAAAAATGTTGCAGTAATCCGCAAGTGCTAGTAAAAGATGTAAAAAACAGGGTATTTGGTTGATACGTTTTTTGCAAAAAATGTATACTAAGCTGCTCTACCAATCTTCACGGTATACCCTTATCAGAGCAGTCCTAACTAATGTATGCAATCCCTATCTGATGTATTTAAAAACCTGATCATCTGTATATAACCTGTGTGAACAGGGTTCAGAGAGGAAAAATCCATGTGTGCATACAGGGTAGAACAGCTATTGTGCAGATAGCCCAAGAGGAGTGGTGGAACTCCCCAGTCTTGTAGACACAAGAGAACAATATGGAAACAGGAACACATGGGCTACTTGCACAGTGAACAAGTCTGTATGATCATGTTCACACACCACCAAGAAACCTGAAGACACAAAAGAGAATAGTAAAACCAAAAACACTCAGTTTGAAAAAATGTTGCAGTAATCCGCAAGTGCTAGTAAAAGATGTAAAAAACAGGGTATTTGGTTGATACGTTTTTTGCAAAAAATGTATACTAAGCTGCTCTACCAATCTTCACGGTATACCCTTATCAGAGCAGTCCTAACTAATGTATGCAATCCCTATCTGATGTATTTAAAAACCTGATCATCTGTATATAACCTGTGTGAACAGGGTTCAGAGAGGAAAAATCCATGTGTGCATACAGGGTAGAACAGCTATTGTGCAGATAGCCCAAGAGGAGTGGTGGAACTCCCCAGTCTTGTAGACACAAGAGAACAATATGGAAACAGGAACACATGGGCTACTTGCACAGTGAACAAGTCTGTATGATCATGTTCACACACCACCAAGAAACCTGAAGACACAAAAGAGAATAGTAAAACCAAAAACACTCAGTTTGAAAAAATGTTGCAGTAATCCGCAAGTGCTAGTAAAAGATGTAAAAAACAGGGTATTTGGTTGATACGTTTTTTGCAAAAAATGTATACTAAGCTGCTCTACCAATCTTCACGGTATACCCTTATCAGAGCAGTCCTAACTAATGTATGCAATCCCTATCTGATGTATTTAAAAACCTGATCATCTGTATATAACCTGTGTGAACAGGGTTCAGAGAGGAAAAATCCATGTGTGCATACAGGGTAGAACAGCTATTGTGCAGATAGCCCAAGAGGAGTGGTGGAACTCCCCAGTCTTGTAGACACAAGAGAACAATATGGAAACAGGAACACATGGGCTACTTGCACAGTGAACAAGTCTGTATGATCATGTTCACACACCACCAAGAAACCTGAAGACACAAAAGAGAATAGTAAAACCAAAAACACTCAGTTTGAAAAAATGTTGCAGTAATCCGCAAGTGCTAGTAAAAGATGTAAAAAACAGGGTATTTGGTTGATACGTTTTTTGCAAAAAATGTATACTAAGCTGCTCTACCAATCTTCACGGTATACCCTTATCAGAGCAGTCCTAACTAATGTATGCAATCCCTATCTGATGTATTTAAAAACCTGATCAACCAAATACCCTGTTTTTTACATCTTTTACTAGCACTTGCGGATTACTGCAACATTTTTTCAAACTGAGTGTTTTTGGTTTTACTATTCTCTTTTGTGTCTTCAGGTTTCTTGGTGGTGTGTGAACATGATCATACAGACTTGTTCACTGTGCAAGTAGCCCATGTGTTCCTGTCTCCTCTGGAGAGGACTTACTTGCCCTGTAAGGAAAACCTGTGGAGGTAACATTAGTTTTGTGTACTGCCACTGGTGTTTTACTGGGTTTTACACCGGAGGCAGTGGTACATGACATAGTGAAATCGAAACTGGGGTCATTTCTAACTTTAGCCTGCTGAGCAACAAAGTCTACAAACACCCTGAAAGGAGGAAATGGCACCTTATGAGCCTGTTTGTAACGGGACCCGTGACTGACCCACTTTTCTTGTAAATTGTAAGGGAGCTTTTGGACAATCGGGTTGACACCTCTGGCAGTGTCCAGGAATGCCAACCCTGGTAGGTCACCTTCTGCCTGAGCAGCATGTACCTCCATTAACAAGTCGCTCAGTTCCCTGAGCTTTTGATAACCCTTATTTGCTATCTTGGGGAAATCATCAATTCTTTTATACAAAGCATTTTCTATAGCTTCTATTGACCCATAACATTCTTCGAGTCTCTCCCACACCATGTGAAGTCCTGTGTGTGGGTACTTTATGTTAATGTTCCTGATTCTTTTGGCGTGTTCAGCTGACTCGTTCCCAAGCCACTTAACCAGCAGATCTAAGGGCAGGGATACATGGAAAAATCTAAGCCTAAAGGTACCGTCACACATAGCGACGCTGCAGCGATACCGACAACGATCCGGATCGCTGCAGCGTCGCTGTTTGGTCGCTGGAGAGCTGTCACACAGACAGCTCTCCAGCGACCAACGATCCCGAGGTCCCCGGTAACCAGGGTAAACATCGGGTAACTAAGCGCAGGGCCGCGCTTAGTAACCCGATGTTTACCCTGGTTACCATCGTAAAAAAACAAACAGTACATACTTACATTCAGCTGTCTGTCCCTTGCCGTCTGTTTGCTGCACTGACTGCTGGCCGTAAAGTGAAAGCAGAGCACAGCCACAGCGGTGAGTCACCGCTGTGTGACTCACCGCTGTGCTGTGCTTTCACTTTCACTTTGCGGCCAGCAGTCAGTGCATCAAACAGACGGCAAGGGACAGACAGCTGAATGTAAGTATGTACTGTTTGTTTTTTTACGATGGTAACCAGGGTAAACATCGGGTTACTAAGCGCGGCCCTGCGCTTAGTTACCCGATGTTTACCCTGGTTACCAGTGAAGACATCGCTGAATCGGTGTCACACACACCGATTCAGCGATGTCTGCGGGGAGTCCAGCGACGAAATAAAGTTCTGGACTTTCTTCCCCGACCAGCGATCTCCCAGCAGGGGCCTGATCGCTGCTGCCTGTCACACTGGACGATATCGCTAGCGAGGACGCTGCAACGTCACGGATCGCTAGCGATATCGTCTAGTGTGACAGTACCTTAACTCTTCACTACTGGAAAGATGCAAGTCTCTGATGGCGTTCTGGAAGGAGGCTCGCCAAGCTCTGTAGCTTTCAGCTCGATCGGTGAACTTTACAAGTCCCTTGGTCACCAGCTCCCGGCGGGTAAAGAACCTTGCAAAGTTCATAGTGGCTGAGTCAGTGTCAACATGAGCTGGTGTGCTGTTGTCATGCAGTGTGTGTGGTGCATCCTCATACCTGGTAGGAGCTTCTGGCTTAGGAAAGTCTGTATAAAACCGTTCTGAAGCGAAGGGTGTCCCTGTCAGTCTGGGAGGAGGCCGTACCTTCTGTTCTGTAAGACGATAGTGGTGGTCGACGTCGTTTCGCAGTATATCTTCCTGCTTCCAGTACGGTGTTTGGGGGAAGGATCTCTGGTAATCTGTATAGGCTGGTTGGTGTAACGGATCAGAGTTGTCTTCAATTCCGGGATGTTGGTGGACATATTCTGAGACGCGTTGAGCAGGGTCCTGACGATCAAGGTCTGGTCCACGTACGTCGCTGTCACGCTCAGATTCGGGAAACTCCACGGCTTCTAAGAACTCAGCTTTGGCTATTGCGGCTGCTGCTTCTTTATCGGCGGAAAGCTTTTCTAAGGTCGCTCGCAGGCGTGCTGTATCTGCGTCTCTATCGGCTTGCAGGCGGGCTCTTTCTGCTTCTTGCTCGGCTTGCAGGCGGGCTCTTTCTGCTTCTTGGCAGGCTCTTTCTGCTTCTCTATCTGCTTGCAGGCGGGCTCTTTCTGCTTCTTGCTCTGCTTGCAGGCGGGCTCTTTCTGCTTCTCTATCTGCTTGCAGGCGGGCTCTTTCTGCTTCTTGCTCTGCTTGTCTTAACTTTAACTGCATCTCTTGTGCAGCGAAGGAGGATCTTACCTTCGCCGCTTCAGCTTCTGCTCGGGCGAGGGTGACAGACCTTTTCGAGGAAGACTTGCTAGAGCGGCTTGTTTGAGACCTCGTCCTGACTGAGGATGCTCGACTTGCAGACATCGTGTGTCCGTTTGCAGGCTGTAGGACGTCTCAGAGCAGGTAGGAATGACTTCAGCGTAGACTGAGACGTGTAGCGCTTGGCGGGCAATATGGCGGCCGCTGCGGTATCTGCAGGCTGTGCGGTGAGGTACAAGCGGCTGTGTAAGTCGTCTTGTTATTGCTGGCGTCTAGCCTGGTTTTGCTAGCCTCCGCTGGCGTCAAGAATCCGTTTTACTGGCCAAGCTGGCGTCAAGAATCCGTTTTACTGTTCTGTCTTCATACACGTTGATACGGTGTGTGTGATCCGACATACGGCATAAACCACTTCTGTCTCCCAAATAAGCAGACTGTTCTCTGTAGTCTAACTTGTTTATTGGTAAACATGAGCGCGGTAAAACTATAAGAATACAAATGATTTGTATAAGTATTGGGCAAATAATAACATGACTGCAACTAACAGGGAAAGCATACAGGATGATGCAACTTCTATAATAACTACATACAGCAGGTAACCAAAAATCACATTTCCTGTGTACTAGCTGCTATACAGTTAATCACACTCTGTACAACATTGCATAGCAAGAACAGGGATAATGGTCTTACCGGATAATCTTAACCGGAATGGCAAGTAAGTGAGGTAGTTCAACACAGCAGATTAACACGTGTGTCCAGGGAAATACACAGAGAGAAAATGGAGTTTCCCCTTCCCATGATACCTTGGTGAATCCCAGAATGCAACACTCTAATAGTTACTGAAAAACACAGGTAATAAATTTAACCACCACTGGGTGGTGCTATAACACAGCAAAACCAAAACTATGGTATTAAACCTTTTTAAAGCTAGATACGAAACCTGACCTTTGCTAGAATGGGTAGAACAGAGGTGGTACCATAGCTGAGATCAGTCGGTGAAGACATTAAGGAAAGCCATAAAGCAGCAATATTATTGTGCAGTTTACCAGATTCATACATTGCTCTGATAAATGCACTAGAGACAAGACCTGAAGCAGACATTACACTAGAGTTTGTAAAGGCCAGACTTATAGATGAATATCATAGAAGGAAAGAGCAAACAAATGATTCCACTAAAAGGGATAGTGAAAATGCTCTTAAAGCAACAGACAAGAAGCCCCATAACACAGAGACAAGAGAATGTTTCAGATGTAAGAAAAAGGGACATTTAAAGAAAGACTGTACTATATGGAAAGCAGAACAACAGAAATCACACCAAAAGGAGAATAAACAGAAAATAAAAAGCACAATTTCTAACCCACATGAAGATCACTGGAATGGTACATTTAAAGTAACTGATAAAGAGTCATCGTCAGGCTGGTTTATTGACTCAGGACCAACAAGTCACATGACTAGTGATAAAAGCTTTTTTACTGAATTTGATGAAAATAAGAAGGAAGCAATTTATCTTGCAGATGGGAGTAACCTCAGAAGGTACAGAAGGTATTGGACAAGGAATGCTTATCTGTCCTGATAGATTTGGGCATAATTCAAAATAATCAAAAATACGGATATAAATAAACATGGTACCGCTGAAAATATCATCTTGTCCCGCAAAAAAATAGCCCCAATACAGCTCAATCAGTGGAAAAATACAAATTTATAGCTGTCATAAAAAGTAATGCAAAAATTATTATTTTTTCTAGCAAATAGTTTTTTGCGTAAAAGCAACAAAATATGAAAAAAGATATAAATAAGGTATTGCTGTAATCATACAGAACCAAAGAATAAAACAGCCTTATTAATTTTACCACACACGGAATGGCATAAACACCCCCCATTAAAAAAATTCCTGAATTGCTGTTTTTTGTTCATTCTGCCTACCAAAAATTGGAATAGAAAGCGATTAAAAATGTCATGTGCCTGAAAATGGTATCAATAAAAACGTCAACTCGCCCTGCAAAAAACAAGCCCTCAGATGACTCTATAAAATTATAGCTCTCAAAATATGGTGATGCAAAAACTACTTTTTGCAATGAAAAGTGTATTTCAGTGTGTGACAGCAGCCAAACATAAAAACCCGATATAAATCTGGTATCACTATAATCACACCAACCTGAAGAATAAAGCCACTTTTATACCGCATGAGGAATGGCGTAAAAAAATAAATAAAACCAATCATTCCCCTGCTGTTGATTTTTTCCTTCTGCCTCCCAAAGATCGCAGTAAGCCTCAGCGCATATTTATCCTAAGCTCTGCGCTGAGCGAGCGATGGCACTGGGGTTTCCGTGTAAATCTCTGAAATGTGATTCAGACGGAGCCTCTAGTGGAAGATTCTCTATAATGAGGCAGATGGAGGCACTTTGGACGCCGTCTGACCTGTGATCCAGCAGTGTCCGTCATTTTAGGATTGCATAAAAGTGTCGTCGGCCACAGTTTTGTGCACTTCTGAAATAGAAACCGCTGAACAGAGGCCAGATGGAGTCCAGAGTAACTCTGCTGCCTTATTATAGTGAATGGATCCCTTGGGGGTTTGATCTGAATCACGTCACCCAGAGATTTAACCCCAAAGTAATTGCTCAGCGTAGAGTACCGGATAAATGTGATGTCCCCAATAAAAGCTCCAACTCAATCCACATAAAAAGCAAGTCCCCACTCAGGTCTGTCATCTGTTAATGGAAATATAGGGGGCTTCTACGTTACTGTTAGCCCAAAGGCTCTGGAAAAGCTAAATGGCTCCTTGTCCCTCCAAATTCTGTGACACACCAGTGGTGTTAATATGATCACTGAACCCCAAGATGAATTCCTTGAGAGGTGTAGTTTGTAAATTGGGGTCATTTATGGGGGGTTCTGCTGTTCTGGCACATCATGGGCTCTCTCAGTGGGTCATGGTACCTGCAAACCATAACATTAAAATCTGGCGCTTCATGCCTTCTGAGCTGTGCACTGTGCCTGAAAAATATTTCCCGATTACATTTAGGGTATTGGCGCACTCAAGAAAAAATGGACCTTGGTTGTAAAAAAAAAATTCCTATTAGCCCTTAGAAAAATTAAAAATGTGGGGCTAAAATAGCATTTTTGTAGGGAAAATGTGATTTTCTTATTTTCACAGCTCAACGTTATGTAAAGCATATGGGGGGTTCAAGGTGCACACATCTAAACACATTCCATGAGGGGTGTCCTCCGAGTATTTTTTAGTGCTCGGAGATTTAGTTTTTATTGCCACAGCTGAATGATTTACATCTGTTAGCCAGCATAAGTACATGTGGGGGTTGCCAGGTTGCTAGGGAATCCCCACATGTACTTATGCTGGCTAACAGATGTAAATCATTGAGCTGCGGCAATAAAAACTAAATTTCCGAGCACTAAAAAATACTCGGAGGAAGCCCGAGCGTGCTCGGGAAAATCTCGAGTAACGAGTATATTCGCTCATCACTAGTCACCACCCATCTTGAAAAGTTTCCCCCTACCACAACCAGGAAGTTGATATCACCAACCATTCCCATTTTATTTAGGTGTAACCATATACATGGCCCACCCTGTATATATACATGTCAGTAACACACACACTTATATATATGTATTGATATTACATAGATAAAGAGATAGAAGAATAGCCGGTAATTCATTTGCGGCTTCTGTAAAATCAATGCAGGAGCCGACAGGATAGAAGAGATGGATTACATACAGTAAATACATACACGTGGGGTTCCCCCTTAATTAATAACCAGCAAAGGCTATGCAGACAGCTGCGGGCTGATATTAATAACCTAGCAAACGACTATGGATGTTGCCCCCCCCCCCCCGGCTAAAAACATCAGCACTCACACCGCCCCAGAAAAGGCACATCTGTCCAGCACTTAGCCTCGCTCTTAAGACTGTAAGTGTGCAAGTCACATACGTGCTTGGTGGGGTTGTGCGGGCACCAAACTGAATTCTTGCCCCGGGTGCCAGAAGACCTAGATACACTTCTGCATACAGCTGATAGGCTTGGTGTCAAAGGTCAGAACCTCACTGATAGTAAAGACAGGGCATAAATCTTGCAGAACTGGAAAACGCATTTCATTTTACATTAGTTTGATGTGCTTTCGGGGTATGGAGGTCTTGTTAAAAAAGATTAAAGAGGACCTGTCAGTCACCAGTGAAAAACAACTACTGTACTTTTTGCTCTAATTTTATTCTCACTGCTCCCCCGTTTCTTTTTTTAAATCAGTCTTACAGTTCCAGAGATATTGACCTATATGTATAGTGCTTTAGTTTTTTGATCTTTACGAAGAGGTCATTATTCACAGGACAATAATGCAGAACAGTGAACATACGCCCCCTAAGAATCCTGTGAGCAATGCCCCCTCGGTAGAGACTATAAAAATTAGCACTATATAAAAATGCTCATAAAAAAAGCATAATGAATATTCAGGGGAACAGTGGGAAGAAAATAAGACCAAAAACTGGTTGCTTTTGACTTGGATTGATAAGTTTAGGGAAACCCTTCAACCCCTTTAACCAATTCATGACATCAGCGAGAAAAAAAAAGGTCCGATTTCCGGACCGAAAAAATGGACGAGTGCTATGCAAGTGCCATGTGAGTGTCATGGGAGTACAATGCGAGTACAACGCGATTTTCACACCTAGCATCCGATTTACATCCGATTGCAATGCGATTTTAACATGAGCTTTTACATATAGCAGTTCTCTGTATGTAAAAGCTCATGTTAAAATTGCATTGTAATACACGACTGTACACATCATTTTACAACCAAATATTCTTCAAAACATATATATAATAGATAGATAGATAGGTAGATAGGTAGATAGATAGATAATAGATAGAAAAATAAAGCCGGTAATTCGTGTGCGCATACAGAAAATTTACACTGACAGCTTAGAAAGGGAAAGAGAGAAAATATATATACACATCTATATATATAATTGTCTAAGGGTTTTTCCGTCTGTCTGTCTGTCTGTCTGTCTGTCTGTCCTGGAAATCCAGCGTCTCTGATTGGTCGAGGCCACCAGGCCTCGACCAATCAGAGACCGGCACAGCATCGACGTAGAAATCCCGCGTCTCTGATTGGTCGAGGCCGCCAGGCCTCGACCAATCAGCAACGGGCACAGCGACGATGATGTCATAAAGGACGTAGACATCCCGCGTCTCTGATTGGTCGAGGCCACCAGGCCTCGACCAATCAGCAACGGACACAGCGACGATGATGTCATAAAGGACGTAGACATCCCGCGTCTCTGATTGGTCGAGGCCACCAGGCCTCGACCAATCAGCAACGGACACAGCGACGATGATGTCATAAAGGACGTAGACATCCTGCGTCTCTGATTGGTCGAGGCCGCCAGGCCTGGCGGCCTCGACCAATCAGAGACCGGCACAGCATCGACGTAGAAATCCCGCGTCTCTGATTGGTCGAGGCCGCCAGGCACAGCGACGATGATGTCATAATGGTTGCCATGGCGACGATGATGTCATAAAGGTTGCCTCGACCAATCAGCAACGGGCACAGTCTGCCGCGAATTCTGGAATCATCATTGTCCATATATTACAGGGACATGCATATTCTAGAATACCCGATGCGTTAGAATCGGGCCACAATCTAGTCTACTATATAATTGTCTAAGGGTCACTTCCGTCTTTCTGTCCTTCTGTCTGTCTTTCTGTCTGTCACGGATATTCATTGGTCGCGGCCTCTGTCTGTCATGGAATCCAAGTCGCTGATTGGTCGTGGTCGTGGCGGCCAATCAGCGACGGCCACAGTCTGGTGGCAATATGGCCGCTCTTTCCTCCCCGCAGTCAGTGCCCGCTCCATACTCCCCTCCAGTCATCCAGTCAGCCCTCACACAGGGTTAATGCCAGCGTTACCGGAGCGCGGTGTAACGCACTCCGGTTACGCAGCTATTAACCCTGTGTGACCAACTTTTTACTATTGATGCTGCATATGCAGCATCAATAGTAAAACGATCTAATGCTAAAAAATAATAATAATAAAAAAAGGTTATTCTCACCCACCGACGTGCGTGCTGTCCTCGGCAGTGCAAGCGGCAGGCTCCGCTGCCAAGGATGCTATGCGAGATGGACCTTCCATGACATCACGGTCATGTGACCGCGACGTCAACACAGATCCTGCGCTCATACCAACCCTGGTACCGGAAGCTGCCGCGTGCACACAGGCGCCAGGACAACAAGGGGCCTTCGGAAGGTGAGTATATGTTTATTTTTTATTTTTTAACCTGTTACATACGTGGCTGGGCAATATACTACGTAGCTTCCCAATATACTACGTGGCTGGGCAATATACTACCTGACTGGGCAGTATACTACGTAGCTGGCCAATATACAATGTGACTGGGCAGTATACTATGTAGCTGGCCAATATACTACGTGACTGGGCAATATACTACGTGTCTGTGCTGTATACTACGTGGCTCTGTGCTGTATACTACGTCGCTGAGCAATATACTACGTGGCTGGGCAATATACTACGTGGCTGGGCAATACACTACCTCACTGGGCAATATACTACGTAACTGGGCAATATAATACGTGACTGGGCAATATACTACGTGGCTGGGCAATACACTATGTCACTGGGCAATATACTACGTAGCTGGGCAATATACTGCGTGGCTGGGCAATATACTACGTGACTGGGCAATATACTACATGGACATGCGTATTCTAGAATACCTGATGCGTTAGAATCGGGCCACCATCTAGTAGAATACATATATATATATATATATATATATATATATATATATATATATGCTTTGCACACTCTTGGCATTCTCTTGATCAGCATCAAGAGGTAGTCACCGGAAATGGTTTTCACTTCACAGGTGTGCCCTGTCAGGTTTAACCCCTTTACCCCCAAGGGTGGTTTGCACGTTAATGACCGGGCCAATTTTTACAATTATGACCACTGTCCCTTTATGAGGTTATAAGTCTGGAACGCTTCAACGGATCCAGGTTATTATGACATTATTTTCTCATGACATATTGTACTTCATGAAAGTGGTAAAATGTCTATGACATTACCTGTGTTTATTTGTGAAAAAAACTGAAATTTGGCGAAAATTTTGAAAATTTCGCAATTTTCCAACTTTTAATTTTTATGCAATTAAATCACAGAGATATGTCACACAAAATACTTAATAAGTAACATTTCCCACATGTCTACTTTACGTCAGCACAATTTTGGAATCAAATTTTTTTTTTGTTAGGGAGTTATAAGGGTTAAAATTTGACCAGCAATTTCTCATTTTTACAACACCATTTTTTTTTAGGGACCACATCTCATTTGAAGTCATTTTGAGGGGTCTATATAATAGAAAATAACCAAGTGTGACACCATTCTAAAAACTGCATCCCTCAAGGTGCTCAAAACCACATTCAAGAAGTTTATTAACCCTTCAGGTGTTTCACAGGAATTTTTGGAATGTTTAAATAAAAATGAACATTTAACTTTTTTTCACAAAAAAATTTAATTCAGCTCCAATTTGTTTTATTTTACCAAGGGTAACAGGAGAAAATGGACCCCAAAAGTTGTTGTACAATTTGTCCTGAGTACGCCGATACCCCATATGTGGGGGTAAACCACTGGCTGAGCTCGGAAGCAAAGGAGCGCCATTTGACTTTTCAATGCAAAATTGACTAGAATTGAGATGGGACACCATGTTGAGTTTGGAGAGCCACAGATGTGCCTAAACATTGAAACCCCCCACAAGTGACACCATTTAGGAAAGTAGACCCCCTAAGGAACTTATCTAGATGTATGGTGAGCACTTTGACCCATTAAGTGATTCACAGAAGTTTATAATGCAGAGCTGTAAAAATAAAAAATCATATTTTTTCACAAAAATGATCTTTTCGCCCCAAATTTTTTATTTTCCCAAGGGTAAGAGAAGAAATTGGACCCCAAAAGTTGTTGTACAATTTGTCCTGAGTACGCTGATACTCCATATATGGGGGTAAACCACTGTTTGGGCACATGGCAGAGCTCAGAAGGCAAGGAGCGCCATTTGACTATTCAATGCAAAATTGACAGGAACTGAGATGGGACGCCATGTTGCGTTTGGAGAGCCACTGATGTGCCTAAACATTGAAACCCCCACAAGTGACACCATTTTGGAAAGTAGACCCCCTAAGGAACATTTCTAGATGTGTGGTGAGCACTTTGACCCATCAAGTGCTTCACAGAAGTTTATAATGCAGAACCGTAAAAATAAAAAATCATATTTTTTCACAAAAATTATCTTTTCGCCCCCAATTTTTTATTTTCCCCAAGGGTAAGAGAGGAAATTGGACTCCAAAAGTTGTTGTACAATTTGTCCTGAGTACGATGATACCCAATATGTGGGGGTAAACCATTGTTTGAGCGCATGGCAGAGCTCGGAAGGGAAGGAGAGCCATTTGACTTTTCAATGCAAAATTGACTGGAATTGAGATGGGACGCTATGTTGCATTTGGAGAGCCACTGATGTGCCTAATCATTCAAACCCCCCACAAGTGACACCATTTTGGAAAGTAGACCTGTGTTATGAGAGTTTTGATCCCCCAAGTGTTTCACTACAGTTTATAACGCAGAGCCGTGAAAATAAAAATTCTTTTTTTTACCACAAAAATTATTTTTTAGCCCCCAGTTTTGTATTTTCCCAAGGGTAACAGGAGAAATTGGACCCCAAAAGTTGTTGTCCAATTTGTCCTGAATACGCTGATACCCCATATGTGGGGGGGAACGACCGTTTGGGTGCATGGGAGAGCTCGGAAGGGAAGGAGCGCCATTTGGAATGCAGACTTAGATGGAATGGTCTGCAGGTGTCACATTGCGTTTGCAGAGCCCTTAATGTACCTAAACAGTAGAAACCCCCCACAAGTGACCTCATATTGGAAACTAGACACCCAAGGAACTTATCTAGATGTGTTGTGAGAACTTTGAATCCCCAAGTGTTTCACTACAGTTTATAACGCCGTGAAAATAAAAAATCCTTTTTTTTCCACAAAAATTATTTTTAAGCCCCCAGTTTTGTATTTTTTCAAGGGTAACAGTTGAAATTGGACCCCAAAAGTTGTTGTCCAATATGTCCTGAGTAAGCTGATACCCCATATGTTGGGGTAAACCCCTGTTTGGGCGCACGGGAGGGCTCGGAAGGGAAGGAGCACTGTTTTACTTTTTCAACGCAGAATTGGCTGAAATTGAGATCAGACGCCATGTCGCGCTTGGAGAGCCCCTCATGTGCCTAAACAGTGGAAACCCCCAATTATAACTGAAACCCTAATCCAAACACACCCCTAACCCTAATCCCAATGGTAACCCTAACCACACCCCTAACCCTAACACACCCCTAACTCTTATCCCAACCCTATTTTCAACCGTAAATGTAATTCAAACCCTAACCATAACTTTAGCCCCAACCCTAACCCTAACTTTAGCCCCTACCCTAACCCTAACTTTAGCCCCAACCCTAACTGTAGCCCTAACACTAGCCCCAACCCTAACCGTAGCCCTAACCCTAGCCCTAACCCTAACCCTAGCCCTAACCCTAGCCCTAACCCTAACCCTGATGGGAAAATGGAAATAAATACATTTTTTTATTTTTTTTTATTTTTCCCTAACTAAGGGGGTGATGAAGGGGGGTTTGATTTACTTTTATAGCTGGTTTTCTAGCGGATTTTTATGATTGGCAGCCGTCACACACTAAAAGACGCTTTTTATTGCAAAGAATATTTTTTTGCGTTACCACATTTTGACAGCTATAATTTTTCCATATTTTGGTCCACAGAGTCATGTGAGGTCTTGTTTTTTGCGGAACGAGTTGACATTTTTATTGGTAACATTTTTGGGCATGTGACATTTTTTGATCGCTTTTAATTCCAATTTTTGTGAGGCAGAATGACCAAAAACCAGCTATTCATGAATTTCTTTTTGGGGGAGGGGCATTTATACCGTTCCACGTTTGGTAAAATGGATAAAGCAGTTTTATTCTTCGGGTCAGTACGATTACAGCGATACCTCATTTATATAATTTTTTTATGTTTTGGTGCTTTTATACGATAAAAACTATTTTATAGAAAAAATAATTATTTTTGCATCGCTTTCTCCTGAAGACTATAACTTTTTAATTTTTTTGCTGATGAGGCTGTTTGGTGGCTTGTTTTTTGCGGGACAAGATGACGTTTTCAGCGATACCATGGTTATTTATATCAGTCTTTTTGATCGCGTGTTATTCCACTTTTTGTTCGGCAGTATGATAATAAAGCGTTGTATTTTTTGTTTATTTTACGGTGTTTACTGAAGGGGTTAACTAGTGGGACAGTTTTATAGGTCGGGTCGTTATGGACGCAGCGATACTAAATATGTGTACTTTTTTAAAATTTAGATAAAGAAATGTATTTATGGGAACAATATATATATATTTTTGGGGGGAATTTTTTGTAAATATTTTTTTACACATCTGAATATTTTTTTTTACACTATAACATTGCCCCTGGGGGGGCATCATGTTTTAGTGTAACATCACTGTTCTGACACTTTGCTGTGCACTGTGTCAGATCAGCGATCACACAGGCACAGCACTGACTTCCCGGCGACTGCTCTGAGCAGGCGCTGTGAAGCCACCTCCCTGCAGGACCCGGATACAGCCCCGAAGCCATTTTGGATCTGGGCCTGCTGCAGGTAGGAGGAGGTAAGGACCCTCAGCAACGCGATCACATCGCGTGGCTCCAAGAGTATCAGGGAAGCACGCAGGGAGCCCCCTACCTGCACAATGCTTCCCTATACCGCCGGAACACTGCGATCATATTTGATCGTGGTGTGCTGGGGGTTATTATGCCGGAGGCGGTCTGTGACTGCTCCTGGCACATAGTGCCAGATGTCAGCTGCGATAGTCAGCTGACACACGGCCGCGATCGGTTGCACTCCCCCCGTGAGCGCGGTCGATCGACTATGACGTACTATCCCGTCGGTGGTCATATGGGCCCACCCCACCTCGACGGGATAGTACGTTCAATGTCAGAAAGGGGTTAATAAGTGGGATTTCTTGCCTTATAAATGGGATTGGAGCCATCAGTTGTGTTGTGCAGAAGTCTGGTGGATACACAGCTGATAGTCCTACTGAATAGACTGTTGGAATTCGTTTAATGGCAAGAAAAAAGCAGCTAAGAAAAACGAGTGGCCATCACTACTTTAAGAAATGAAGGTCAGTCAGTCCGAAAAATTGGGAAAAGTTTGAAAGTGTCCCCAAGTGCAGTGGCAAAAACCATCCAGCGCTACAAAGAAACTGGTTCACATGAGGACCACCCCAGGAAAGGAAGACCAAGAGTCACCTCTGCTTCTGAGGATAAGTTTATCCAAGTCACCAGCCTCAGAAAACGCAGGTTAACAGCAGCTCAGATTAGAGACCAGGTCAATGCCACACAGAGTTCTAACAGCAGACACATCTCTACAACAACTGTTAAGAGGAGACTGTGCAGCAGGCCTTCATGGTAAAATAGCTTCTAGGAAACCACTGCTAGGGACAGGCAACAAGCAGAAGAGACTTGTGTGGGCTAAAGAACACAAGGAATGGACATTATACCAGTGGAAATCTTTGCTTTGGTCTGATGGGTCCAAATTTGAGATCTTTGGTTCCAACCACCGTGTCTTTGTGCAACGCAGAAAAGGTGAACGGATGGACTCTACATGCCTGGTTCCCACCGTGAAGCATGGAGGAAGAGGTGTGATGGTGTGGGGGTGCTTTGCTGGTGACACTCTTGGGGAATTATTCCAAATTGAAGGCATACTGAACCAGCATGGCTACCACAGCATCTTGCAGCGGCATGCTATTCCATCCGGTTTGCGTGTAGTTGGACCATCATTTATTTTTCAACAGGACAATGACCCCAAACACACCTCCAGGCTGTGTAAGGGCTATTTGACCAAGAAGGACATTGATGGGGTGCTACACCAGAAGATCACCTGACAGTCACCAGACCTTAACCCAATCGAGATGGTTTGGGGTGAGCTGGACCGCAGAGTGAAGGCAAAAGGGCCAACAAGTGCTAAGCATCTCTGGGAACTCCTTCAAGATTGTTGGAAGACCATTCCCGGTGACTACCTCTTGAAGCTAATCAAGAGAATGCCAAGAGTGTGCAAAGCAGTCATCAAAGCAAAAGGTGGCTACTTTGAAGAACCTAGAATATAAGACATATTTTAAGTTGTTTCACACTTTTTTGTTAAGTATATAATTCCACATGTGTTAATTCATAGTTTTGATGCCTTCAGTGTGAATGTACAATTTTCATAGTCATGAAAATACAGAAAAATCTTTAAATGAGGTGTCCAAACTTTTGGTCTGTACTGTATATATATATATATATATGCATACATATATCAGTGACACAAACACATATACTGTATATATATATATATATATATATATATATATGTATATATATATATCTAATATATAAAGCTGAATGTGTGTATGTGTGTATGTATGTCCGGGATTGGCATCTGCACCGTCGCAGCTACAGCCACAAAATATTGCACAGTCACACGTCTGGACCCCGAGAGCGTCATAGGCTATAGTGTGAGGTGAAATTTTAACCCCGCGCGTTCCAATTCACCAAACAATTTTGCCCCTATCTACATAATGGGGAAAAAAGTGAAAGGAAAAGTGCTGGAGGCGTCGAAGCTACAGCCACAAAATTTTGCACAGTCACACGTCTGGACCCCGAGAGCGTCATAGGCTATGTTGTGAGGTGAAATTTTAACCCCGCGCATTCCAATTCACCAAACAATTTTGCCCCTATCTACATAATGGGGAAAAGTGAAAGGAAAAGTGTTGGAGGTGTCGAAGCTACAGCCACAAAATTTTGCACAGTCACACGTCTGGACCCCGAGAGCGTCATAGGCTATGTTGTGAGGCGAAATTTTAACCCCGCTCTTTCCAATTCACCAAACAATTTTGCCCCTATCTACATAATGGGGAAAAAAGTGAAAGGAAAAGTGTTGGAGGCGTCGCAGCTACAGCCACAAAATTTTGCACAGTCACACGTCTGGCCCCCGAGAGCATCATAGGCTATGTTGTGAGGCGAAATTTTAACCCCACGCGTTCCAATTCACCAAACAATTTTGCCCCTATCTACATAATGGGAAAAAATGAAAGGAAAAGTGTAGGAGGCAAATTGACAGCTGCCAGATGTGAACAAGGGGGACGTAAAGAGTGAGAGCGATGGCGCCAAAGAGTATATACCGTACAGTTGCTAAGGTGGGATACTCACCACACACGGGGATATGAACACACACACAAAATGCGCCACACACTACCACGTGCTTGAACACATATCACCCTCAGCACACATTTCACAACACAAAAGTCGCCGCTCAAAACTCGCCACGCGCAGAACTCGCCACAAGTGCAAAACTCACCTCATGGAAAACTCGCCACATGCAAAACTTGCACACGCGGAAAAATTGCCACATGCACAAAAGTTGCAACACATGCAAAATTTGCCTCACACGAAACTTGCACATACTCAAAAGGCACCACACAAAACTCGCCACGTGCAAAACTCGCCATGCGCAAAACTTGCTGCACACAAGTTGCTACACTAACCTGTCACATGCAACTCGACACACAAAAAGTTGCTACACGCATGTTGCCACACAAAACTCATCTCACAAAAGTCGCTACATGCATGTCGCCACACGCAACTCAACACACACAACTTGACAAACGAAACTCGCCCTAAAACACACACAAGTCTGGTCTTAGCCTTCAAAAATAAAAATCTGATTAATAAGCAGACAAACTACAACAAATGTACCATATAGGAAATACGGCAGCTGTCAGTCACATGACCTGTCTATTATGTGTATGTGTGAGCTAATATATACTGCCAGGGGGAGGGCTTCCTGTTGGCTGGGGTTTATCAGGCTGCCAATTTAGCTTACAAATACTGAGGTAAAAATACTGAGCAAATAACGTGTGAACGAGGTCTAATACAGGAGGAGATGACACACAGGTATATACTATATACAGGGGAGATGACACATAGATATATACTATATACAGGAGAGATGACACACAGGTATATACTATATAGAGGAGGAGATGACATACAGGTACATATATATATATACAGGAGGAGATGACATACAGGTATATACTATATACAGGAGGAGATGACACACAGGTATATACTATATACAGGAGCAGATGACCTACAGGTATATACTATATATAGGAGGAGATGACATACAGGTATATGCTATATATAGAAGATGACATGCAGGTATATACTATATACAGGAGGAGATGACACACAGATATATACTATATACAGGGGAGATGACATACAGGTATATACTATATATAGAAGGAGATGACATTCAGGTATATACTATATATAGGGGAGATGACACACAGCAGGTATATAATATATACAGGGGAGATGACATACAGGTATATACTATATACAGGAGATGACATACAGATGTATACTATATATAAGGGAGATGACAAACATGTATATACTGAGGTGATGAGGTGAAAATGAGAGGTGTGAGGTGAAAATGAAAAGGTGTGAGTGCAAAATGAGAGGAGTGAGGAAAAATAGTGGAGTGATCAGAAAATGACAGATGTGAGGTTGAAATGACAAGTGTTAGGGGGGAATGAGAGGAGTGAGGGAGAAAATGAGAGATGTGAGGGAGAAAATGAGAGATGTGAGGGGGAAAATGAAAGATGTGATTGGGAAAATGAGAGGCGTGATGGGAAAATAAGAGACGTGAGGTGCTATAACTAACCACAGATATTTACTATGCCCAGGCAACACCGGGCTCTTCAGCTAGTTATATATAAAGCAGGAAGTAACAAGAGATCCTTACTGGAATGTGTGGAACTTCATTTGGGGAGGATAACACTGCCTTATATTTATATTTTTGTGAATTGGATTACTGTGAAAATGCTGTCTGCTTATATCATGTACAGCTTCCTCGTGACACTCCTGAAGGAGAAGTGGAGAAAAGAGACCAGGGAGTGCCACTGACAACAAAAGACATGGATCCATCAGAGCTTTCAGGATGACCCGTGGAGTGTACACCACCCTGTTCCAGAAACTTCATCTGCACCCAGGGAAGTATTGCACATATATGCCGATGTCCATTGCCAGTTCAGATAATTTGATGTAGCAATTATCACTATAATACGGACTCATCACCAGCCTGTCCACACTATCAGACCACAGTCCTTTTCTGGATTTTGTTTTGTCCTAGGGATGATCTGTACAGGACCACAGCTGGAGTACTTTGCTCATCTATCAGACTCAAGTGGGCCTCTTCTGTTCATCCCAGTTGCAAACCAGACTCTGCTGTCTCTGGGATTATCTGAAAAAGACCATCAGAAAAATTAATTTTTGCCCCCAATTTTTTATTTTCCTTAAGGTAAGAGAAGAAATTGGACCCCAAAAGTTGTTGCCCAATTTGTCCTGAGTACGCTGATACCCCATATGTGGGGGTAAACCACTGTTTGGGCGCATGGGAGAGCTCGGAAGGGAAGGAGCGCCGTTTGACTTTTCAATGCAAAATTGACAGGAATTGAGATGGGACGCCATGTTGCGTTTGGAGAGCCACTGATGTGCCTTAACATTGAAACCCCCCCCCCACAAGTGACACCATTTTGGAAAGTAGACCCCCTAAGGAACTTATCTAGATGTGTTTTGAGCGCTTTGACCCACCAAGGGCTTCACAGAAGTTTATAATGCAGAGCCGTAAAAATAAAACAAACATTTTTTCCCACAAAAATGATTTTTTTAGCCCCCAGTTTTGCATTTTCCCGAGGGTAACAGGAGAAATTGGACCCCAAAATTTGTTGCCCAATTTGTCCTGAGTGTGATTATACACCATATGTGGGGGGAACCACTGTTTGGGCGCATGGGAGGGCTCGGAAGGAAGGAGTGCCATTTGGAAGGCAGACTTAGATGGAATGGTCTGCAGGCGTCACATTGCGTTTGCAGAGCCCCTAATGTACCTAAACAGTAGAAACCCCCCCAAGTGACCCCATATTGGAAACTAGACCCCCTAGGGAACTTATCTAGTATATATATATATATATATATATATATATATATATATATATATATATATACATATATATATATATATATATTTATTTATATATATATATATATATATTTATATTACAGAGAGAGCTAGATAGAAGATTGGCCGGTAATTCAGTTGTCGGCTTCTGAAAAAACAATGCAGGAGCCGACAGGATAGAAGAGATGGTTTACATACAGTAAATAGATGCAGAATAGGGAGCTATATATATGTCAGTGACAAATACAATTAGTATAATGAGTGGGCAAATTAGGGGACATGTATGTAATTAATAAAATATACTTTATGGGAAAAAAATGGTGTGAGATCCCCCAATAATTTATAGCCAGCAATAGCTATACAGACAGCTGAGAGCTGATATTTGTAGCCTAGGAAGGGGCCATGGATAGTGGCCCCCCTTCCTGGCTAAAAACACCAGCTCTCAGCCGCCCCAGAAAAGGCGCATCTGTAAGATGCGCCAATTCTGGAACATAGCCTTGCTCTTTGAACTGCCCTATAGTGGTGGCATAGGAGGTAATAGTTGGGGTGTTGATGTCACCTTTGTGACATCAAGCCCCGAGGTTAGTAATGAAGATGTGTCAATTAGACGTCCCCTTTACTAACCCCAAATAGTAAATAAAACAAAGACACCCATTAAAAAATCCTTTATTTGAAATAAACACACAGACTCCTTTATTGTTCTTAATTAAACCATAGTTACAACATCTGCTATTTCCCCGAAGCCCTTGATCTCCTGTAATAAACATAAGATAGTAAACCAACAATATACCCATACCTGTCCGTCGTTGTGTCCCACGCTGTAATCCATATCTGGGGGATATACAGTTTGCAAGCAGGAAAGTGCTAAGATGCAACTATCCCAGCTATAAACTACTGGGGAAAGAATGAGATGCTGCCGGCGCTTGCTTCAGAGACAAGCGCTGACGTCACTGATTCTGCACTCCCTCACAGTCTGAACTCAGATGAACTCTTGAGCGTGGGAAAATGCCAGCTGATTTTCCCACGCTCAAGAGTTTAATGTGGGTCAGGCTGTGAGGGAGCGCAGCATCAGTGACATCAAGAGTTCATCTGAGTTCAGACTGTAAGGGAGTGCAGACTCAGTGACATCAGCGCTTGTCTCTGAAGCAAGCGCCGGCAGCATCTCATTCATTCCCCAGTAGTTTACATCCAGGGCGGTCGCATTAGCACTGCTTCCGGTTGTAAACTGTATATACCCCAGACATGGATTATGGTGTGGGACTGAACGCTGGACAGGTATGGGTATACTGTTCGTTTTGTTATTATTTCTTTATAACACAAGATCGAGGGCGTCACATAGATTAGCAGTAGCAATAAAATGGTCAAACTGTGTTTAGTGTTTTATTTCATTAAAATACTTTATTCTGTCTGTGTCTTTATTTAACCCTTTACCAACTATTGGATTAGTAATGAATAGGTGTCTTATACCACTTGCCACCACTACAGGGCAAGTGGGAAGAGCGGGGCTAAGTGCTTTTTCTGGGGTGGCTGAGTGCTGATGTTTTTAGCTGGGGGGGGGGGGCAATATCCATAGTCCTTTCCTAGGCTATTAATATCAGACTGCAGCTGTCTGCATAGCGTTAGCTGGTTATTAATTATGGGGGGACCCAATGTCATTTTTTTGGGGGGTCCCCAATTTTTTTAGCCAGTAAAGGCTAAGTATACAGCTGTGAGCTGATATTAATAGCCTGGGAAGCTCCATGGGTAATACCCCCTTCCAAGGCCATAAACATCTGCCCCCAGTCACTGGCTTTCCCTCTGCTGGTTTTGAAAATTGTGCGGGAGCCCATGCCATTTTGTTTTCGTAAAATAATTGTTTATTAATTACATAAATGTTCCCTAATTTGCACACACACTGTACTAATTGTATTTGTCACTGACATCTATATATCTATATGTATTTACTGTATGTAATCGATCTCTTCTATCCTGTCAGCTCCTGCATTGATTTTACAAAAGCTGGCAAATTACACTAAATCTCCCCCACATAGGGAATACCCCCACACAGGAAATATCCCTCCACACTCAGTAAATCTCCCACAGTAAATTCCCCCATGCAGTAAATTCTCTCATACAGTAAATACCCCACACACACAGAGTAAATACCCCAATCACAGTAAATACCCCCCATACACACAGTATATTCCAACTGTACACACAGTACATTCCCCCACACAGAGTATATACCCCCACACAGAATACAGTGGGGGGAAAAAGTATTTAGTCAGCCACCAATTGTGCAAGTTCTCCCACTTAAAAAGATGAGAGAGGCCTGTAATTGACATAATAGGTAGACCCCAACTATGAGAGTTAAAATGAGAAAACAAATCCAGAAAATCACCTTGTCTCATTTGGCAAGATTTGTTTTGCAAATTATGGTGGAAATAAGTATATGGTCACCTAAAAACATGCAAAAAATTTTCACAGACCTATAACTTCTTCTTTAAGAGGCTCCTCTCTCCTCCACTCATTACCTATAGTAATGACATCTCTTTGAACTTGTTATCAGTATAAAAGACACCTGTCCACAAGCTCGAACAGTCACACTCCAAACTCCACTATGGTGAAGACCAAAAAGCTGTCAACGGACACCAGAAACAAAATTATAGCCCTGCACCAGGCTGGGAAGACTGAATCTGCAATAGGCAAGCAGCTTGGTGTGATGAAATCAACTGTGGGAGCAATAATAATAAAATGGAAGACATACAAGACCACTGTTAATATCCCTTGATCTGGGAATCCATGCAAGATCTCATCCCGTGGGGTCAAAAAAAAATCATGAATGGAGAGCAAAAATCCCAGAACCACACGGGGGGACCTAGTGAATGACCTGTATAGAGCTGGGACCACCATAACAAAAGCTACCATCAGTAACACACTACGCCGCCAGGAAATGAGATCATGCATTGCCAGAACGTGTCGCCCTACTTAAGCCAGTACATGTCCGGGCCTGTCTGAATTTTGCTAAAGAGCATTTGGATTGTCCAGAAGAGTATTGGGAGAATGTCATATGGTCTGATGAAACCAAAATAGAGCTGTTTAGTAGAAACAAAACTCGTCGTGTTTAGAGGAGACAGAATGCTGAGTTGCATCTAAAGAACACCATACCTAATCTGAAGCATGATGGTGGCAACATCATGCTTTGGGTTTGTTTCTCTACACTCTACAAAGGGACCAGGACGACTGATCCGTGTACATGAAAGAATGAACAGAGCTATGGCCTGTTGGTCAGGGCATGTTGGTGCCACCTGTTGGTGGCTCTTGGGGACCGGAGTTGGGGAACACTGCTGTAAGTGATATCTGTAATTTGAATGTAACCCCTTCTCATGTACAGCACCATGGAATCAATGGTGCTATATAAATAAATAATAATAATAGCTATGTATCATGAGATTTTGAGTGCAAACCTCCTTCCATCAGCAAGGGCGTTGAAGATGAAACGTGAATGGGTCTTTCAGCATGATAGTGATCCCAAGCACACCGCCAGGGCAATGAAGGAGTGGCTTCGTAAGAAGCATATGAAGGTCCTGGAGTGGCCTAGCCAGTCTCTAGATCTCAACCCCATAGAAAATCTTTGGAGGGAGTTGAAAGTCCATGTTGCCCAGTGACAGGCCCAAAACATCACTGCTCTAGAGGAGATCTGCATAGAGGAATGGGCCAACATACCACCAACAGTGTGTGCCAATCTTGTGAAGACTTACAGAAAACGTTTGACCTCTGTCATTGCCAACAAAGAATATATAACAAAATATTGAGATGAACTTTTGTTAATGACCAAATACTGTATTTTCCACCATAATTTGCAAAATAAATCTGGCCAAAACAGACAAGTTGATTTTCTGCATTTGTTTTCTCATTTTGACTCTCATAGTTGTGGTCTACCTATTATGTCAATTACAGGCCTCTCTGATATTTTTAAGTGGGAGAACTTGCACAATTGGTGGCTGACTAAATACTTTTTTCCCCACTGTATATACTCCCTGCACACAGAGTACATTCCCCCACACAAAGAGTACATACCCCAAAACACAGAGTATAAACCCCCACATGCAAAGTATATACTCACACACAGAAAATCTCCCCATTACCCCGTTACATTTAGTCTTTGGTGTCTTCAGATCCAGTCTGGAGCACTTTTCACCGATGCTCCTCACGCTTCTAAACGTCGGCGAGTGATGTCAGCAGCGTGATCCTATGACCTGATCACGCTGCTGGCATCGCTCTGACCACAGAGCTTCAATTGTACTTGCATATGAAAGATACAAGTACAATTGATCACTGGATTCTGGGAGCCGGCGCACTGCACATTCTGTGAGACAGCTGTCAGCTTGACAGCCGGCTCAGATAACGGCCAACTCCCAGTTCAGGGGAGGCAGAATGCAACTGCTGGGGGAGACATTTTGGACCAGCGCATTAGGCGGCCCGACTGACTTCCCTGCCGGTTGCACCCGGGGAACATGCCCTGTCTGCTCCCCCTTAGATACGCCTCTGGTGTATGATAAAGCCTGAAACTCTTCCTTGTTTCCACTGTTGTGTACACCACCATGCTCGGCACTTATCAACAACTGTGATGTGTAATCCAAATTTGTCCCATCCAAATGAATAGGGTCAAGCTATATATAGTATACACTAGATGGTGGCCCAATTCTAACGCATCGGGTATTCTAGAATATGTATGTAGTTTATTTGTGAAGTTTTCAGAATAATGGAATTTATACACAGGATTCGGCTGGCAGGGCGCGACCAATTAGCGAAGCGTCGTTCAAATTCCTGGCCAATTCGCGGCTGGACTGCGCCTGTCGCTGATTGGTCACGCCAATTATTATTATTTGAAACATTAGATCGTTTTACTTTTGATACTGCATACGCAGCATCAATAGTAAAATGTTGGTTACACGGGATTAATAGCAGCTTTAATGGAGTGCATTACACCGCGGTCCATTAACTCTGGCATTAACCCTGTGTGAGGGCTGACTGGAGGGGAGTATGGAGCGGGCACTGACTGCGGGGAGGAAGGAGCGGCCATTTTGCCGCCGGACTGTGCCCGTCGCTGATTGGTCATGGGCGTTTTGCCACGACCAATCAGCGACTTGGATTTCCATGACAGAGGCCGCGACCAATGAATATCCATGACAGACAGACAGAAAGACAGACCGGCAGAAAGACGGAAGTGACCCTTAGACAATTATATAGTAGATTTTTCTTACATACTAACCTATCGGTGATGGATGCCACTGAGCTTTTTATAACGGATCGATTACGTTTATGCCATAAAAGTTATGGGGTGATACCTATGACGGGTGCCATTCATTGGCATCTGCCATTCTTAGACTATTGAAGACAAATCTCAAAAGCTCTTCTACAATTCACAAAATATCCATCCAATGCAACTATTTACGAGTAATGAATGCCACTCTTGGGTATCAGTCACAACCTCCCATATAACTTGTACAACAGGAGCTTTTTCAGCGTTAACGCTAAATTCAGCAATAAAATGAGATGTGAATGGTGCCTAATCTAGTCCACACGACCTAATTATGTCACACAATGCCAGCCTCCGCTCTGCTCATAAAGCTGCTCTCAGAAAGCATACACACCCAGCACCACAACACAGCACACCCTTTAGCTGCATACTATCACTATGTATTTATAACAGATCCCTATTGTCAAGGATAAGTACATAGTCGTAAGATTACATCTGCCCATATGACTCATCAAAGAGTCGATAGTGACTTGTAGGATCGCTGCTTCCAACAGGTGGCGCTATAGAGTTCTAGTCCACCTCCTCTCTGAAGAGGCAATATGCGGATTTATAGTTGTGCTAACAAGTTTACATACCTCAGCAGAATTTTTGCTTTCTTGGCCTTTTTTTTCAGAGAATATGAATGATAACACCGAAACTTTTTCACCACTCATGGTTAGTGGTTGGGTGAAGCCATTTATTGTCAAACTACTGTGTTTTCTCTTTTTAAATCATAATGACAACCCAAAACATCCAAATGCCCCTGATCAAAAGTTTGCATACCCTATTTTTTAATTCTGTGTATTGCCCCCTCTAACATCAATGACAGCTTGAAGTCTTTTGTGGTAGTTATGGATTATGTGCTTTATTTTCTCAAATGGTAAAACTGTCCACTCTTCTTGGCAAAAAGCCTCCCGTTCCTGTAAATTCCTGGGCTGTCTAGCATGAACTGCGTGCTTGAGATCTCCCCAGAGTGGCTCAATTACATTGAGGTCAGGAGACTGAGATGGCCACTCCAGAACCTTCACTTTGTTCTGCTGTAGCCAATGACAAGTCAACTTGGCCTTGCGTTTTGGATCGCTGTCTTGTTAGAATGTCCAAGTACTTCCCATGTGCAGCTTCCAGGCTGAGTGCAAATATGCCACCAGTATTTGCTGAAAACATGCTGTGTCCTGTGCCTTTGTAGCTCACAATCCCCAAAACAACAGCGATCCACCTTTGTGCTTTAAAGTAGGAATGGTGTTCCTTTCATCATAGGCCTTGTTGACCTCTCTGCAAATGTAACATTTATGGTTGTGGCCAAAAAGTTCAATTTTGGTCTCATCACTCCAAATTACCTTGTTCCAGAAGTTTTGGTGAGATATTTTGTGGCTTTTGCACAGTAATGGCTTTCTTCTGGCGACTCGACCATGCAGCCCATTTTTCTTAAAGTGCCTCCTTATTGTGCATCTTGAAATAGCAACACCGCTAGTTTTCAGAGAGTCCTATATTTCAGCTGATGTTATTTGTGGGTTTTTCTTTGCATCCCAAACAATTTTCCTGGCAGTTGTGGACGACATTTTTGTTGATCTACCTGATCGTGGTTTCGTTTTTTTACAGAGCCCCTGATTTTCCATTTGTTAATCCCAGTTTGAACGCTGCTGACTGGCATTATCAATTCCTTGGATATCTTTTTGTATCCCTATGCTGTTTTATACAGTTCAACTACCTTTTCCCGTAGATCCATCGACAATTCTTTTGCTTTCACTATGACTCACAATCATGGCCGTATTTAGAGTTTCTGCTGCCCTAGGCACTTTTCGTGCTGTCTCCCCCATTGGTGAGTATGACTAATGCAGAGACTGTCGGCAGTGACTTAGGCTACTTTCACATCAGCGATTTTTGACATTTGCAGCAGATCCGGCAGTTTTTCCGCATCCGTAATGGATCACTTATGGCAACACTGTGTTTGGCCTCATTCATTCCCTATGGGACTTGCGGCACTTGCGGTTTTGCTGCAATCCGGCAAATGCGGTACTTGCAGCAACAGGAAAAAAAATGCTGCTAGCAGTGGTTTTTTTTTGTCTCACCTCAAGTGCTGCACATGTCCGCAAGTCCCATAGGGAATGAATGAGGCCGAACGCAGAGTTGCCGGCCTGTAAGTGATATGTTACACGACAGAGGCGGAAAAACTGCAGTATCTGCCGCGAACGGAGAAAATCGCTATTGTGAAAGGAGCCTTAGCAAACCTTTCCATTAGTTGTCATATGAGAATCTGGTGGATCTCATACACAGTACATGGTCAGTTGATTCTGCCACGGTTGCAAGGTTTGGCTGACAGCTTTTTAAGGGGAACCTGTCAGTCGATTCATACTACCAAAACCACGGGCAGCATCACTCAGACTGCAAACAGGGAAGTTTATCTCTGCAATGCTGGGACGTTTCAGAGAGAATAGTTTGAAGAGCTGGATGGGTAATTTAGTGAGAGAACGGACTAATCTGTTGCTATCGTCTGTGGGCTTCTCACTCCATGTCTCTAGATCAGGGGTGGGCAATTTATTTCCGAGGGGCCAGATGAAAGACCATGACTGTTGTGGAGGCCGAACCAATAGCATGAAAATAATTCTACTCAATATTAATTAATATTAATTTTATCACTTAATATTGAGCAGAATTAAGTATGTTGACACTCCCTATATATCTTTAAACCCCCCACAGCCCCTTAAATACAGCATGAGCCCCACACAGCCTCCCCATATACAGCATGAGACCAGCCTCTCATCTCCTCTCCTCAGCAGCCTCCCCTCTCCTCACCAGCCTCTCACATCCTCCCATCACCAGCCTCCCCTCTCCTATCAGCAGCCTCTCCTCACCAGCCTCTCATCTCCTCTCCTCAGCAGCCTCCCCTCACCAGCCTTTCATCGCCTCTCCTCAGCAGCCTCCCCTCACCAGCCTCTCATGTCCTCTCCTCAGCAGCCTCCCCTCACCAGCCTCTCATGTCCTCTCCTCAGCAGCCTCCCCTCACCAGCCTCTCATGTCCTCTCCTCAGCAGCCTCCCCTCACCAGCCTCTCATCTCCTCTCCTCAGCAGCCTCCCCTCACCAGCCTCTCCATTCCAGCCTCTCCTCTCCTTTCCAGCCTCTCCTCTCCTTTCCAGCCTCTCCTCTCCAGCCTCTCCTCTCCTTTCCAGCCTCTCCTCTCCAGCCTCTCCTCTCCAGCCTCGCCTCTCCTCTCCTTTCCAGCCTCTCCTCTCCTGCCTCTCCTCTCCTTACCAGCCTCTCATCTCCTCTCCTTTCCAGCCTCTCATCTCCTTTACAGCCTCTCCTCTCCTGCCTCTCCTCTCCTTTCCAGCCTCTCCTCTCCTTACCAGCCTCTCCTCTCCTTTCCAGCCTCTCCTCTCCTGCCTCTCATCTCCTTTCCAGCCTCTCCTCTCCTTACCAGCCTCTCATCTCCTCTCCTTTCCAGCCTCTCATCTCCTTTCAAGCCTCTCCTCTCCTGCCTCTCATCTCCTTTCCAGCCTCTCCTCTCCTAACCAGCCTCTCCTCTCCTTTCCAGCCTCTCCTCTCCTGCCTCTCATCTCCTTTCCAGCCTCTCCTCTCTTGCCTCTCATCTCCTTTCCAGCCTCTCCTCTCCTTACCAGCCTCTCCTCTCCTCTCCTTTCCAGCCTCTCCTCTCCAGCCTCTCCTCTCCAGCCTCTCATCTCCTTTCCAGTCTCTCCTCTCCTTACCAGCCTCTCCTCTCCTTTCCAGCCTCTCCTCTCCTTTCCAGCCTCTCCTCTCCTGCCTCTCCTCTCCTTACCAGCCTCTCATCTCCTCTCCAGCCTCTCCTCTCCTTTCCAGCCTCTCCTCTCCTTTCCAGCCTCTCCTCTTCTGCCTCTCATCTCCTTTCCAGCCTCTCCTCTCCTTACCAGCCTCTCCTCTCCTTTCCAGCCTCTCCTCTCCTGCCTCTCATCTTCTTTCCAGCCTCTCCTCTCCTGCCTCTCATCTCCTTTCCAGCCTCTCCTCTCCTTACCAGCCTCTCCTCTCCTTTCCAGCCTCTCCTCTCCTTTCCAGCCTCTCATCTCCTTACCACCATCTCCTCTCCTCTCCTTACCAGCCTCTCCTTTCCAGCCTCTCCTCTCCTGCCTCTCAGCTCCTTTCCAGCCTCTCCTCTCCTTACCAGCCTCTCATCCCCTCCCCTTAGCAGCCTCCCCTCTCCTCACTCACTCCAGCAGACTCCCGTCTCCTCTCTCACCTCACTCCTCTCTGCAGCTTCCTCTCCTCTGAGTCCTCACACACTGCCCGCCTCCTCCTCTCCCTGCTCACCGCCGACTTCAGTATCTTCTCCCACAAACAATACCTGCTTCTCTGCAGTCTGCTCCAGTGCTCTACAGTAAGAAGAGCGCGCAGCCTGTCACATGACCGGCGTCAGGAGGAACATGATGCACTTTGGCTGCTGCTTAAAGGTACAGCACCCTTTTCTGCCCCATACAGTAGTCAGGGCAGCAATGCCCTGATGGCGGCCTTGCGCCCGAGACCCCTTCCACCCGCAGCAGCTGGGACTGAGGTGGGTGGGCGGGGGGACCCCCCGGACTTAAAAAAAAATAATTTTTTTTTTAAACTTGCTCAGGTGCCGCCCCCCTGCATTGTCCCCGCCCTAGGCACGTGCCCTCAAGTGCCTAGTCAAATATGGCCCTGCTCACAATCCAGAAACGTCAGTGGCTGGATGAAAGATGCAAGTGGCTGTCTGGATCCCAGAAACTAGGAAAAACAAAATCCAGCTCACCATACCGACATTCCCAGGAGCTCGGAGCACGGAACCGCTGTGTCAGGGCGTGGACGAACAGGAAAGAGAAGGAGATCCAGCTCAACGAAATAGTGAAAAATCCATAATTTATTTCACTCAAAATACAGTTAAAGGACAAAACATCAGCATACAGAAAAAATTATAAAAACAAGGTCAACGCGTTTCCGGTGACTAAGCACCCTTAATCATGATTTCCTATCCCAGAAACTAACATAGCTTATACAAACACATTGATTACAAGTATGCTGTCCTCATACACGTCAGCAGGGTATGCAATGAGACATGTAGCAAAACCCCTGTCTTCTTTAAGAAAAAGAGACTGTAATGTTGTAACCTTCTTTTATTGCTTGTAGATGTGACAGGAAAGGGTGAAACTATAAGATGCAATAACAGGAGCATTTCAGAATATATAACTGTACAATGCATAGAATACAGAGTCTGCAATACACAGTAACATGAGGTAATATACAAGCTGATAATTACCTATTTAATACAGCAAACTTTCTTACAAACACAGGGCTACATAGCTCCCAACCGTCCCTCATACTGCGGGACTGTCCCGATTTTGAGGCTGTGCCCCGCAGTCTCGCATGGGACTCTACCTCTCCCACACAGCCTGCAGGAGAAGCAGTCAACACACCCCCTATATTAGGCCATGCCCCCACCATATGTTCTTTTTCTGGGACGGTGGTTCAGAAAAGGAGAGTGGACATTCTGAGGTACGTGTGTGTGTACATGCACCTGGCCCTGCTGTGCTTACAGTACAAAGCATTATAACCAGGAGTAGTGGCAGCAGTTAGAGCAATCCAGTGCAGCCTGTTAGTCATAGTTGTGTATATATATATATATATATATATATATATATATATATATATATATAGATGTGGATCGCCCCCACATAAGGGTGATGGGGTACTTGGTACCGGGTCCTTCAGTTCTCTCAGCGAGGATGTCACGGTGGCCCGACCCGGACCGTGGCCCTATGAGGGGCGCCCAATAAAAGGCAGAGTTCGTAGATAACAGTAGTGTTCGTGACGCCACCTGTGGTATTCGGTCAGGGTGACCGACGCTGCTTAGGGGTCCGCTGCATCAGGAAGGTAACCATAGAGGTCCTTGAGACCTCTACGGTTACTGATGCAGGCCTGCAGGCCTGCTGTGAGCGCCCCCCTGTGGTCGGCGCTCACAGCACACCTGCATTTCAGCTACATAGCAGCGATCTGATGATCGCTGCTATGTAGCAGAGCCGATCAGGCTATGCCAGCTTCTAGCCTCCCATGGAGGCTATTGAAGCATGGCACAAGTAAAAAAAAAATGTTTTTAAAAATATGAAAAAAATATAAAAAATATAAAAGTTTAAATCACCCCCCTTTCGCCCCATCCTAAATAAAACAATAAAAAAAAAAACCTACACGTATTTGTTATCGCCGCGTTCAGAATCGCCTGATCTATCAATAAAAAAAAGCATTAACCTGATCGCTAAACAGCGTAGTGAGAAAAAAATCCGAAACGCCAGAATTACGTTTTTTTTGGTCGCCGCGACATTGCATTAAAATGCAATAACGGGCGATCAAAAGAACGTATCTGCACCGAAATGGTATCATTAAAAACATCAGCTCAGCACGCAAAAAATAAGCCCTCACCTGACCCCAGATCACGAAAAATGGAGACGCTTCGGGTATCGGAAAATGGCACTTTTTTTTTTTAAGCAAAGTTTGGAATTTTTTTTTACCACTTGGATAAAAAATAACCTAGACATGTTAGATGTCTATGAACTCGTAATGACCTGGAGAATCACAATGGCAGGTTAGTTTTAGCATTTAATGAACCTAGCAAAAAAGCCAAACAAAAAAACAAGTGTGGGATTGCACTTTTTTTGCAATTTCACCGCACTTGGAATTTTTTTCCCGTTTTCTAGTAAAAGACATGGTAAAACCAATGGTGTCGTTCAAAAGTACGACTCGTCCGGCAAAAAATAAGCCCTCACATGACCATATTGACGGAAAAATAAAAAAGTTATGGCTCTGGGAAGGAGGGAAGTGAAAAATGAGAACACAAAAGCGAAAAAGGGCCGCGACTTGAAGGGGTTAAAGGCAAACTGGAAAAGAGACAATTACTAACTTATTGTGGAACACAATTACCCATACAGGTATTCTACTTGCTAACTACAAGTGCATAACGGCACTTTCCCTTTAAGGGCGTGTACCCCCTAAAGGTATACTATGAACTTCAAAGTGCCACATTTTCTTTATTCTCCTTTTGCTTCCACTTATGCAGGACTATCTGTCTACCCCCACGGGCCTACTGCATTTTCTTCCTAAAACCTCACTTTTATTTAGAGTACGTCATTAAACATTCTATCACTAGCTAGCTACATATTATCAGCTATGTAAACATTATTAAGGTGCAACAACCGAACATTCCCTTTAAGAGGGAAACTAGTCTTTTCAGAGGTAGTGCAAACAATCAACAAGTCAGTAATTAACTTTAAGACAATAGAAACTTTCACGTCGTCATCAGGAACAGTTTCTTCGCAAAGTCTTCCTTCTTGTAAAACCAGTAGAGAGCAACTTTAAGAAGGTGCAAACTATTTACAGGAACAGTTTGTGACCATGCTTAGTTCATGATTCTACAGTTCTTTAAAACCATAATAACTTGTGCAAACTGAGACAAATAGGGATTACGAGTAAACTAAGGGATCCCTTTAAGGATTAACCCTGGACAGTTTTAAAGCAGCAAAGAACAGTTTAAAGGAACTATGTACAGTTTCGGTTTTCCGAGGTTTATTCAAGTTCTGGAGGTAGCAAAGGTCGAGGTAGCCCTGCCGGATACTGGCGGATACTAGGTGCCACGTAGGGGGCTCCCTCACTCCAGACGGAGGTTTGCGTACCTTGGGTATGGGCATTTGCTGCAGCAAAGGTAGCGGCTGCTGCAAAATCAGTCACTGGAATGGAGTCAGTAGCGGTGGCACGAGCAGTCGCTGGAGTGGTGTCGGTCATCAGGGCAGGGTCGGTCTTCATACCTGCTTCAGATGCGGTGCCTCCGGTGCCGGTCTGCTCCGTCTCCACTATGGTCTGGAATGCTGGTTGCAGGGCCTTGTGCTGCAGCGTTGTCATCTCTGTTTGCAGCATCTCGCTTTCCGGCTGGGCCTTGCTTTCTGGCTTCGGAGCGCCGGAACTTCTTTCTTGCTCCGGACCAGACGAGGCTGCCGACAGGCGTCTGGTGAGGCTCCTGATGAAGGTCTTCTTCCACCCGGCCTCAGTGCTCAGCTGCATCCGCAGGAGTTGGTCACTGAGCTCTTCCACGCCGGCCTGCAGGAAGTCAGGGCCAACGGGTGATGCCTGGCCGCGGTGTCTCTCCAGGTGGCTGGGGGAGTCCTCTGCTCCGACCCCACACTCCGATCCCGGGCAGCTGGCCATGGTGTCCTCCACGTGGCTGCTGTCCTCCTCGTCCTTTTCCCGCTCTCTTCTTCTGGGGCGGTTTCGTTTTCTTTGTCTCCGCCCGCCACTGAGGATCAGGAGGCGGATCTCGGCTGCTGACGGACACGTCCTCAAGGTACAGAGATATCTAGACTGGGCGACCATTGTTCTTCGCGTTTCTCAGTTCGTTCATGCCCACAACTCCACGCCCTTCTTCTCCAGCGCTCCTCGTGGCGCTATAATGGCGGCAATTTTGGCGGGAATTTTTGGTGGTAAATGGCGATACACAGTTCTTAAGCGCAAACAGTTCAAATACGATTCTGGCACAGTTCTAAGGCACACATGACCCGAATTCTCAGGCTTAAGTAGATCCTGTTCGTGACGCCAAGATGTGGATCGCCCCCATGTAAGGGCAATGGGGTACTTGGTACCGGGTCCTTCAGTTCTCTCAGCGAGGATGTCACGGTGGCCCGACCCGGACCGTGGCCCTATGAGGGGCACCCAATAAAAGGCAGAGTTCATAGATAACGGTAGTGTTCGTGACGCCACCTGTGGTATTCAGTCAGGGTGACCAACGCTGCTTAGGGGTCCGCTGGAGTGATGTTATGGCAGCTAGATGGTATACCTTCCCACAGGTGAAGTATATCCCCAGGGCTTCCCAGAAGTGTAGATGGTGGATGGTGCAATGCGCGGTGAATAATGAGGACACAATGGGTGCAGTCTCTTTACCTTTACTGAAGGCTTCAGCATCCACAGCCCAGGGTGCCAGATGACAGGGTAGGCAGAGTCCGGCCGGTCTGATGGCAATTCCAGAGTCCCCTTATCCAGGTGGAAATCAGTAGCCTTCACCTTGCACACAGTAACGTAGTAGGTCCCTACTTGCATTAGCTACCATAAGGTCCTCACTCTTGTTACTTCTCTCTCTCTGTCCCCCAGATGGATAGGACATAACCCGTATGACAGTGGTGGCCTGAGGCTATTTTATAGGGACCCTAGAGACGCCCCTCCTCCGCGTTGCCACCTTGTCTGCTTAGGTGTTTAGGTCGGACAGTCAACTTGGAATCGACTGCCCTGCCGGTCTCTGAAGTAAAGCGTAGAGTCTATTACTCCCTCGGTGTTCCGGCCACCGGATCTGCGCTCAGATGGAGGCAGCCTGCTTCTAGCTGGTCTCCCGCTGTTGTTTCACTCCTGTTGCTATGACTTCTGTGCTCACTCACTACGGCACACTTCCTTTCTTGTCCGTTCTTAGGAGGCTGCCGCATGGGTTTCAGGCGCAGCTCTGTGTCCTTCCTACTGAGCCGCTGATGTTCCTTCTTGTTCCTCTGTCTGCCTGACAGGAATTCCCTGGGCCGAGCCCAGTCTGCTTCTCTCCGCTCCTTCCGACTCTCCCTTCCACTGACTATCTCCTTCTCCCTCCAGTCAGCTTCTCCCTCACTTCCTAACCAAACCCCAGTTTTACCCAAATGTGAGGAGTGGCCTAATAGATAGAACCTTTTGCTCCCCCTGGTGGCCGGCGTGTGAAGTGTGTGTGTGGCTATGATACCTGGCAGGGTGAACTCCTTTGGTGCCATCAGATGTAACATCGCTCCCCCTGGTGGAAGAACGACATTACTGCAATGACCAGGACTCTGGGGTGCTGCATATAAATATCCTTTATATACTAGAGCAGTTATGGAGTAGAGCCAGTAGATAGTGGTGTTGCCTGGGTGCATGCAGAGTTTGCAGAGCTGGGCTACATTGCAATGTGCAGGATCTGTGAGGCAGCAGTGTGGACAGCGACAGGTGGTGAAATCTTTGCCTGCATTGTAAGAAGAGCTGCTGGGATACATCTACAGCCCCGACTGTACACTGGCATCGTCATGTGGGGCCATTATACAGTATGGAGCACTGTGTGGCCATTATACAGTATGGCGCATCATGTGGGGCCATTATACAGTATGGAGCACTGTGTGGCCACTATACAGTATGGAGCATCATGTGAGGCCATTATACAGTATGGAGCACTGTGTGGCCATTATGCAGTATGGAGCACTGTGTGGCCATTATACAGTATTGAGCATCTTGTGTGGCCACTATACAGTATGGAGCACTGTGTGGCCATTATACAGTATGGAGCACTGTGTGGCCATTATACAGTATGGAGAATCACGTGGGGCCATTTTACAGTATGGAGCACTGTGTGGCCATTATACAGTATGGAGCACTCTGTGGCCATTATGCAGTATTGAGCATCATGTGTAGCCATTATACAGTATGGAGCACTGTGTGGCCATTATACAGTATGGAGCATCATGTGGGGCCATTGTACAGTGTGGAGCACTTTATAATTATTATTTATGAAACACTGTGATCAGAAGTGCTAAATGGGTGTGGTTGGGACGTGGATATGGGTGTGACTAGTTGTGAAATGGGTGTAGTCAGAGGCATGGCTACCTTTGTCCCTCTTTGCCTTCTTCAAAAGTTGGGAGGTATGGGACTGTAACATAGCGACCTACCAACTATGCTTAGAGCAGACTGCTTACAAGGAGCATGCAGAAAAATGAGTAATCTGGTTTCTCATACAGGAACAATGACTGCTGTTCCCTTCACAGTGTCATAATAAGACCACAATGCAACACGAACAATCCCACAATGCCCTAGGAACTTTCCATAATACATTGCAAACTAAACTAAAATGTACACATCAAAACCACCAGCAGATGGTGCTGTAACCTTACAATATAAAAATATATGAATAATGTACATTTACAGAAAATACAATGTCTGTAATAACTGAGACATAAAAAATGACTAAACTTTAGACAGCAATTATATTGCTGGACAGAACACCAAGCAAACAGGTCACAGGTGAGAATGCTACTGTACCTTTAGTAGCCATTCAAACCCATTTGTGGCAACTTCTGTGCATGTTATCAGGCCAAAATCACCAGGGTATGTAAACTTTTGATCAGGGTCATTTGGATGTTTTGGGTTGTCATTATGATTTAAACAGAGAAAACCCAGCAGTTTGACAATATATGGCTTCACCCAACCACTAACCATGAGTGGAGAAAAAGATTTGCTGTTATCATTCATACTCTCTAAAAAAAGGCCAAAAAAGCAAAAATTCTGCTGGGGTAAGTAAACTTTTGAGCACAACTGTATATAGTGTGACCATTGCGCTGGCAGTGCCCCTATTGCAGTAGTCAATATTCTGCTCAGTAGTATGAAGGCAATTTCTTAGTCCACCTACAGCCACTTATCTCCCATTCATTGAATAGACAATAAGATGCAGAACCCGAGAGTGGCCACTAAGCAATGTTCATTATCTACCTCCAGCTGCTGCCGAAGCTGAATAGCAGCTGATTGGTGCAGAGGTGCCATGTGTTGGACCTCCCCTAATCTGACATTAATGACCTATACTAATGATAGGTTAATATACAATATTAGTCTCAAATTACCCCTTTAAGGTAAGGCTACTTTCACACTTCCATTTTTTTTAATCCGTCACAATGCGTTGGCGCGACGTATCAACGGATGCGTCAAAAATAGTGAAAAATGGATGCAACGCATCCAGTATTTAGAGGATCCGCTAGACGGTTCCGTTGAAAAACTGGATCCGTTGCATCCCTTTTTACCATCCGTTTTTTTGACGGATCCGTTTTCCATGCCTAAAAATGGGAGTCTCCCAAATGTGATTTGCTACTGGAAAATAAGGAAACCAATATATTGACTGGCTGGCTGTCTTCAGGCTGGCAGGAGTCTTGCTGGCACATTTGGGAGTGATGCCAAAGGCCAGGTTTATATAGATTTGGGGCCTGTCTGGCCAATTGGCTACAAATTCCTGATTCTGAGCATTCTGAGTGTAAAAAAACGGATTCCAGCGCTAGATTCCATCATACGACGTATCACGACGGATCCTGCGTCCATAGGCTTCCATTCTAGTCAACGACGTATGCCGCAGGATCCGTCGTGACATGTTTACCCGACGCAGACAAAAAACGTTACATTGAACGTTTTTTCCAGACAACAGTCCACCAAAACACGATAAATCCGTCGCACGACAGATGCGACGTGTGGCCATCTGTTGCGATCTGTTGCTAATACAAATCTATGGGAAAAAAACTGATCCTGCAGGCACATTTGCAGCGTCCTTTTTTTCCCCAACGGATCTGAACGGATCTGAAAAGACGGAAATGTGAAAGAGGCCTAAGATCAGACAGTGCAGCTAAATACACTGGGAGAAACCCACACTCACATATGGAGGTGATTTGTGTGATGATGTCACAGCACCTTATGACATCATAAGTGGGTTTATGAAAGGTAAGGCCCTGTGACAGCACAAGTGTGCCTCAGTTATATTTTCTGCCAGCTAATCTGCTGTGACACAGAAAATAAGATTGTTTTTTTTACTGTGTATCTACAGAAATTGTTTTGCACTTAACTAACAACAGAGGAAGATAAAGGGTACTTACAGCCAAAGCTAATAGACAATTCTCTATACTACCCCTTCTAGACCTGTCCTCTGCCTTCAACACAGTTGACCACTGCCTCCTACTACAGATCCTCTCTTCCCTTGGTGTCAAAGACCTCGCCCTATCCTGGATCTCTCTCACTCTCTCTCTGTTTGAGTCCCTCAAGGCTCTGTCCTAGGACCCCTTCTCTTCTCAATCTATACCCTTGGCCTAGAATAACTCATAAAGTCCCATGGATTCCAGTACCACCTTTATGCTGATGACACTCGGATCTACCTCTCTGGCCCAGATGTCACCTCTCTGCTGTCCAGAATCCCAGAGTGTCTATCAGCCATTTCCTCCTTCTTCTCCTCTCGCTTTCTCAAGCTCAATGTGGACAAATCTGAAAGAATTATCTTTCCTCCATCTTGCATATCTTCCGTACCTGATCTATCTATCATAATAAAGGAAATCACACTTTCCCCTGTGCCGGAAATCCGCTGGTTTGGAGTAACCCTTGACTCTCCCCTGTCCTTCAAACCGCACATCCAGGCTCTCGCCACCTCCTGTCGCCTCCCGCTCAAAAATATTTCCAGAATCCGTCCTTTCCTCAACCCTCACTCTACCAAAATGCTTGTGCATGCCCTAATCATCTCCCGCCTGGACTACTGCAACATACTCCTCTGTGACCTACCTTCTAACACTCTCGCACCCCTCCAGTCCATCCTTAACTCTGCTGCCCGACTTATTAATCTCTCTCCTCGCTACACTCCTGCTTCGCCTCTTTGCAAATCCCTTCACTGGCTCCCAATTTCCCAGCGTATCCAGTTTAAACTACTAACTCTGACCTACAAAGCCATCCATAACCTTTCTCCTCCGTATATTTCCAAACTAATCTCTCAATATCTTCCCTCACGTAATCTCCGATCTTCCCAAGACCTCCTTCTCTCCTTCACGCTTATTCGCTCCTCACCCAATCGCCTCCAAGACTTCTCCTGTATATCCCCCATCCTCTGGAATTCTGTGCACAACACGTCCGGTTTCCACCACATTTGAATCCTTCAAAAGAAACCTGAAAACCCACCTCTTCAAAGAAGCTTACAGCCTGTAATGACCACATGGCCACCTCAACACCATCGGAGCTACTGCAAACCCCGAACTACTGTCTCCTTCCCCATAATTCTGTAGAATGTAAGCCGGCAAGGGCAGGGTCCTCTCCCCTCTGTGTCAGTCTGTCATTGTTAGTTTGTTTACAGTAAGTGATATTTGTATTTGTATGTAACCCCTTCTCATGTACAGCACCATGGAATCAATGGTACTATATAAATAAATAATAATAATAAAGTATACAACAGTTGTTATTTCATAACATTCAGAGTACCATACAGGCGAATACACATGGGCTAAAAGAATAACGTTACCAACTGTGATGCACTGACCCATGTTACAGCCAGGGGGCGCTGTATGTGCTCCTCAGGATACGCATGGAGGCGTATCTGTAATGGTGATAATGAAACAGTGTCCGGCATGATTGTAAATGGCCGGTATGTGTCGCAGAGGGAGTCTGCGCTGTAAGCCTGTAATATTGTTGTTCTGGGACCTGTAGTCCCACAAGTATTTGTATAGTTAAAAGGGAGGGTTGCAGGGTTAGTTGGAGAGCTGGGTGGGACTAGCTAACAACACACACACCTCCCACCTATGGGGGTGGTTACAGGTACATAATGTGACCAGGGTTTGGGTCACATGTTCAGAGTGCATGAACCAGAATGGTCAGCGTGTATAGTCCGGGATGGTCTGTTTTTGAATGTCCTAGAGTAGACTGGATTCCTGGAAGCACATGGTGAGGTCATGGATTGAGGGCCTGCGTGTTGGAAGTGCCTGGGACTGGACTTCCTGAATAGCGCACGGAGAGGCCGTATCTGCAGAGCCTGTGATGGCTACTGTGCTGGGGAAGCTACAGTTCCATCTGCGGGCCTGGACTATCTGAAGTGCCCTGGTCACAAGGACGGTGATCCCAGTTTGGCAGCTTCCCTGGGAACCAGGACTGACAGGAGTCAGGAGTGACAGGAGTCAGGAGCTCCTGTAAGGTAACTCCAGATAAAAGGGGTTACAGGCAGAGAAGTATCTGCCATTGGAACAGACTGTCGGTGGTTAATGTGTTCCGTTGATGTATATAATGAACTGTTTGTGATGCGGATAATGAGTCTGAATAAACCGGAATAAACTATTTTTGTTAGAAACTGGGCCTGAGTGCTTTAATCCCGTTGCCAAGCGAGTGTCCCCCAACGCACTCAGGGAGCGTGATCTCACATAACCTTATATCAAAGTTATTGTCCATGGCTGGTAACTTTATCAAGGAAATCACATGTACTGTAGTCCAAGATACAATCAGAGTGTTAGATAACATCTATAGCACGAAAATCATAACATAACAACAGTAAATAGACAATGGATTAGGGAAGGAAGACGGTAATAAAGGAAAAGAAATAAAAAAAAGAAAAAACCCTGTGTGTAACATCTCAATTGCTGATGGCAGTTCTGCATTTGAAAATTGAAGTTCAAACCAAATCAAACCCAGCAGAATGGATTGTCTAGAGCCGAGCGCTCCTGTGCTATGAGAAAGCTGCTAACTGACGCGGCTTATCTCAGGTAGAACAATGTGATAGGCAGTCTGAAATCAGACATGTGCGATCGTCAGCTATCCAGACCACCATGTGGGGATTCCCTAGCAGCCAGGCAGCCCCCACATGTACTTATGCTGGCTAACAGATGTAAATCATTCAGCTGCGGCAAGAAAAACTAAATCTCTGGACACTAAAAAATACTCGGAGGACCCCCGAGCGTGCTAGAGAAATCTCGAGTAACGAGTATATTCGCTCATCTACTATATAATTGTCTAAGGGTCACTTCCGTCTTTCTGTCTGTCCTTCTATCTGTCCTTCTTTCTGTCATGGATATTCATTGGTCGCGGCCTCTGTCTGTCATGGAAATCCAAGTCGCTGATTGGTCACGGCAAAACAGCCACGACCAATCAGCGACGGGCACAGTCCGGAAGAAAATGGCCGCTCCTTCCTCCCCACAGTCAGTGCCTGCTCCATACTCCCCTCCAGTCAGCCCTCACACAGGGTTAATGGCAGCGCTAATGGACCTCGTTATGCCGCGGTGTAACGCACTCCATTAACGCTGCTACGTGACTGAGCAATCAGTAGACACATATATGTATATATATTCTTACTTCATACAGCACTAGATAGCTTTAAAGCCGGTAATTCAATTGCCGGCTTTTGCTATCTCCTTCCTAAACCCAACATGATATGAGACCTGGTTTACATACAGTAAACCATGTCATATCCCCATTTTTTTGCATATTCCACACTACTAATGTTAGTAGTGTGTATATGCAAAATTTGGCCATTCTAGCTATTAAATTAAAGGGTTAAATGGCGGAAAAAATTGGCGTGGGCTCCCGCGCAATTTTCTCCACCAGAGTAGTAAAGCCAGTGACTGAGGGCAGATATTAATAGCCTGGAGAGGGTCCACGGTTATTGGCCCCCCCTGGCTAAAAACATCTGCCCCCAGCCACCCTGTTATGAAATGGTGGTTTAGGAGCAACATGGGACGAGCTCTGAAGGAGGTGGTACCTGTACTGACCACAGTTCCTAAGCTTAACACAACACTAGCAGTAGCCGTGGGATGTTCCTGTCACTCCCTAGACACCTCGTCACAGCCGGAGAACTAACTACCCGTAAAGATAGAAACAGGAAAGCTATCTTGCCTCAGAGAAAATCCCCAAAGGATAGACAGCCCCCCACAAATAATGACTGTGTGTGGAGAGGGAAATGACATACGTAGAATGAAACCAGGATGTAGCAAAGGAGGCCAGTCTAGCTAGATAGATAGAACAGGACAGAATACTGTGCGGTCAGTATTAAAAAACTAGAAAAATCCACACAGAGTTTACAAAAATCTCCACACCTGACTAAAGGTGTGGAGGGTAAATCTGCTTCCCAGAGCTTCCAGCTTAACTGAATAAATACATACTGACAAGCTGGACAAAAAACATAGAATGTACAGAACAATTAAGTCCACAACATGTGGACAGAAAAGAGCAAAGCAAGGACTTATCTTTGCTGAACTGGTCAGAATATCAGGGAAATCCAAGCAGAGATGTGAATCCAACCAGGAACCATTGACAAGTGGCACTGGCTGAAGGAAAGAGCCAGGCATAAATAGCCGAGCAGAAAGACAATCAGTGGAAGCAGCTGCAGACTGCTAAATCCAAGGAGCAGCCATACCACTTAAAACCACCGGAGGAAGCCCAACAGCAGAACTCACAAAAGTGCCACTTACAACCACCGGAGGGAGCCCAAGAGCGGAATTCACAACAGTACCCCCCCCTTGAGGAGGGGTCACCGAACCCTCACCAGAGCCCCCAGACTGATCAGGACGAGCCAAGTGAAAAGCATGAACCAAATCGGCGGCATGGACATCGGAGGCAACAACCCAAGAATTATCCTCCTGGCCATAACCCTTCCACTTGACAAGATACTGAAGCCTCCGCCTCGGAAAACGAGAATCCAAAATTTTCTCAACCTCATATTCCAACTCTCCCTCAACCAACACCGGGGCAGGAGGATCAACCGAGGGAACAACGGGCACCACATATCTCCGTAACAAAGATCTATGGAAAACATTATGAATGGCAAAAGAGGCTGGAAGGGCCAAACGAAAAGACACCGGATTGATAATGTCAGAAATCTTATAAGGACCAATAAACCGAGGCTTAAACTTAGGGGAAGAAACCTTCATAGGAACATGACGAGAAGACAACCAAACCAAATCCCCCACACGAAGCCGGGGACCAACACACTGACGGCGGTTAGCAAAACGTTGAGCCTATTCCTGAGACAACGTCAAATTGTCTACCACATGAATCCAAATCTGCTGTAACCTGTCCACCACAGAATCCACACCAGGACAATCAGAAGGCTCAACCTGCCCTGAAGAAAAACAAGGATGAAAACCAAAATTACAAAAGAAAGGTGAAACCAAAGTAGCTGAACTAGCCTTATTATTAAGGGCAAACTCGGCCAACGGCAAGAAAGCCACCCAATCATCCTGATCAGCAGACACATAGCATCTCAAATAGGTTTCCAAGGTCTGATTAGTTCGCTCAGTTTGGCCATTTGTCTGAGGATGAAACGCCGAAGAAAAAGACAAATCAATGCCCATCCTAGCACAAAAGGCCCGTCAAAACCGAGAAACAAACTGAGAACCTCTGTCAGACACAATATTCTCCGGAATGCCATGCAAATGAACCACATGCTGAAAAAACAATGGAACCAAATCTGAGGAGGAAGGCAACTTAGGCAAAGGTACCAGATGGACCATTTTAGAGAACCGGTCACAAACCTCCCAGATAACAGACATCTTCTGGGAAACAGGAAGATCCAAAATAAAATCCATGGAAATATGCATCCAGGGCCTCTCAGGGACCGGCAAAGGCAAAAGCAACCCACTAGCGCGGGAACAGCATGGCTTGGCCCGGGCGCAAGTCCCACAGGACTGCACAAAAGCACGCACATCCCGCGACAAGGAAGGCCACCAAAAGGACCTAGCAACCAAATCTCTGGTACCAAAAATCCCAGGATAACCAGCCAACACTGAACAATGAACCTCAGAAATTACCTTACTTGTCCATCTATCAGGAACAAACAGCTTTCCCACTGGACAGCGGTCAGGTTTATCAGCCTGAAATTCCTGAAGCACCCGCCGCAAATCAGGGGAGATGGCAGAAAGAATCACCCCTTCCTTAAGAATGCCAACCGGCTCAAGGACTCCAGGAGAATCAGGCAAAAAACTCCTAGAGAGGGCATCAGCCTTAACATTCTTAGATCCCGGAAGATACGAGACCACAAAATCAAAACGGGAGAAAAACAGGGACCATCGAGTCTGTCTAGGGTTAAGCCTCTTGGCCGACTCGAGGTAAATCAGATTCTTATGATCAGTCAAGACCACAATACGGTGCTTAGCTCCCTCAAGCCAATGTCGCCACTCCTCAAATGCCCACTTCATAGCCAACAACTCACGATTGCCGACGTCATAATTGCGCTCCGCAGGTGAAAACTTTCTGGAAAAAAAAACACACGGTTTCATCAAAGAACCATCAGAATTCCTCTGAGACAAAACGGCTTCTGCCCCAATCTCAGAAGCGTCAACCTCAACCTGAAAAGGAAGAGAAACATCCGGCTGACGCAACACAGGGGCAGAAGTAAATCGGCGTTTAAGCTCCTGAAAGGCCTCAACAGCCGCAGAGGACCAATTCGTCACATCAGCGCCTTTCTTCGTCAAATCAGTAAGGGGCTTAACCACACTGGAAAAGTTGGCAATGAAACGGCGATAGAAATTAGCAAAGCCCAAAAATTTCTGAAGGCTCTTCACAGATGTGGGTTGAATCCAGTCATGAAGGGCTTGGACCTTAACAGGATCCATTTCCATAGACGAGGGAGAAAAAATAAAACCCAAAAAAGAGACCTTCTGAACTCCGAATAGGCACTTAGACCCCTTCACAAATAAAGCATTATCACGAAGGATCTGGAATACCATCCTGACTTGCTTCACATGAGACTCCCAATCATCGGAAAAAATCAAAATATCATCCAAATACACAATCATGAATTTATCAAGGTAATTGCGGGAAATATCATGCATGAAGGACTGAAATACAGAAGGAGCATTAGAAAGCCCGAAAGGCATCACAAGATATTCAAAATGGCCTTCAGGCGTATTAAATGCAGTTTTCCATTTGTCACCCTGTTTAATACGAACAAGATTATATGCCCCTCGAAGGTCAATCTTAGTAAACCAACTTGCCCCCTTAATCCGAGCAAACAAATCAGAAAGCAAAGGCAAGGGGTATTGGAATTTGACCGTGATCTTATTAAGAAGACGATAATCTATACAGGGTCTCAGGGAGCCATCCTTCTTAGCAACAAAAAAGAAACCCGCTCCCAATGGTGACGAAGACGGCCGAATATGCCCCTTCTCCAAAGATTCCTTAACATAACTCCGCATGGCGGCATGCTCTGGCACAGACAGATTGAAAAGTCGGCCCTTAGGGAACTTACAACCTGGAATCAAGTTAATAGCACAATCACAGTCCCTATGTGGAGGAAGGGAACTGGACTTGGGCTCATCAAATACATCCTGGAAATCCGACAAAAACTCAGGGACCTCAGAAGAGGGGGAAGAGGAAATTGACATCAAAGGAACGTCACTATGTACCCCTTGACAACCCCAACTAGTCACAGACATAGTTTTCCAATCCAGCACCGGATTATGTTCCTGTAACCATGAAAAACCCAGTACAACAACGTCATGCAGGTTATGCAACACCAGAAAACGGCAATCTTTCTGATGTGCTGGAGCCATGTACATGGTCAGCTGCATCCAGTACTGAGGTTTATTCTTGGCCAATGGTGTAGCATCAATGCCCCTCAAAGGAATAGGGCTCTGCAAAGGCTGCAAGGAAAAACCACAGTGCCTGGTGAATTCCAAGTCCATTAAGTTCAGGGCAGCGCCTGAATCCACAAATGTCATGACAGAAAAGGACGATAATGAGCAAATCAGGGTCACTGATAAGAGAAATTTAGGCTGTACAGTACTGATGGTAACAGACCTAGCGACCCTCTTAGTACGCTTAGGGCAATCAGAAATAACATGAGCAGGATCCCCACAGTAAAAACACAGCCTATTCTGACGTCTGAATTCCTGCCGTTCTATTCTAGTCAAAATCCTATCACATTGCATAGGCTCAGGACTCTGCTCAGAGGACACTGCCATATGGTGCACAGCTTTGCGCTTGCGCAGACGCCGATCAATCTGAATGGCTAGAGACATAGATTCGCTCAAACCAGCAGGCGTAGGGAAGCCCACCATAACATCTTTAAGGGCTTCAGAAAGACCTTTTCTGAAAATTGCAGCCAGAGCATCCTCATTCCATTTAGTGAGCACAGACCATTTTCTAAATTTCTGGCAGTATAATTCTGCCGCTTCCTGACCTTGACACAGGGCCAACAGGGTTTTTTCTGCATGATCCACAGAATTAGGTTCGTCATACAATAATCCGAGCGCTTGAAAAAATACGTCTACATTCAGCAATGCCGGATCCCCTGATTCAAGGGAGAATGCCCAGTCCTGAGGGTCACCACGCAGCAGAGAGATGACAATTTTAAACTGCTGAATGGGATTACCAGAGGAACGGGGTTTCAAAGCAAAAAACTATTTGCATTTATTTTTAAAGTTCAAAAACTTGGATCTGTGCCCAAAAAACAAATCAGGAGTAGGAATTTTAGGCTCAAAAGCCAGAGTCTGGACAACATAATCTTGGATACTCTGTACTCTTGCAGCAAGTTGATTCACACGAGAAAACAAACCCTGAACATCCATGCCAGCGCCAAAATCCTGAACCACCCAGAGATTAAGAGGAAAAAAAAGACAAAACAGAGTGCAGAAAAAAAATGGCTCAGAATTTTTTTTCCCTTCTTTTGAGATGCATTTAATTCATTTTTGGCCACTTGTACTGTTATGAAATGGTGGTTTAGGAGCAACATGGGACGAGCTCTGAAGGAGGTGGTACCTGTACTGACCACAGTTCCTAAGCTTAACACAACACTAGCAGTAGCCGTGGGATGTTCCTGTCACTCCCTAGACACCTCGTCACAGCCGGAGAACTAACTACCCCTAAAGATAGAAACAGGAAAGCTATCTTGCCTCAGAGAAAATCCCCAAAGGATAGACAGCCCCCCACAAATAATGACTGTGAGTGGAGAGGGAAATGACATACGTAGAATGAAACCAGGATGTAGCAAAGGAGGCCAGTCTAGCTAGATAGATAGAACAGGACAGAATACTGTGCGGTCAGTATTAAAAAACTAGAAAAATCCACACAGAGTTTACAAAAATCTCCACACCTGACTAAAGGTGTGGAGGGTAAATCTGCTTCCCAGAGCTTCCAGCTTAACTGAATAAATACATACTGACAAGCTGGACAAAAAAACATAGAATGTACAGAACAATTAAGTCCACAACATGTGGACAGAAAAGAGCAAAGCAAGGACTTATCTTTGCTGAACTGGTCAGAATATCAGGGAAATCCAAGCAGAGATGTGAATCCAACCAGGAACCATTGACAAGTGGCACTGGCTGAAGGAAAGAGCCAGGCATAAATAGCCGAGCAGAAAGACAATCAGTGGAAGCAGCTGCAGACAGCTAAATCCAAGGAGCAGCCATACAACTTAAAACCACCGGAGGGAGCCCAAGAGCAGAACTCACAAAAGTGCCACTTACAACCACCGGAGGGAGCCCAAGAGCGGAATTCACAACACCACCCCAGAAAAGGCACATCTGGAAGATGCGCCTATTCTGGCACTTGGCCACTCTCTTCCCATTCCCGTGTAGCGGTGGGATATGGGGTAATGAAGGGTTAATGCCACCTTGCTATTGTAAGGTGACATTAAGACAAATTAATAATGGAGAGGCGTCAATTATGACACCTATCCATTATTAATCCAATACTAGTAAAGGGTTAAAAAAACACACACACATTAATAAAAATTATTTTAATGAAATAAAAACAAAGGTTGTTGTAATAATTTATTCTTCGCTCAATCCTTCTGAAGACCCTCACTCTGTGACAAAGAAAAAATAATAAACCAACAATATACATACCTTCCGAAGATCTGTAACGTCCCACGATGTAAATCCATCTGAAGGGGTTAAAATATTTTGCAGCCAGGAGCTCTGCTAATGCAGCTGCTCCTGGCTGCAAAACCCCGGGGAATGAAGGTAATGTAGGTCAATGACCTATATTTACCTCATTTGCGGTGAGGCGCCCTCTGCTGGCTGTTCCTGGAGCGTGGGAACTTTCCTAGAAAGCTCCCAGGCTCAAGTTCATATGAGGACAACCAGCAGAGGGCGCCCTTATATGAACTCGAGCCTGGGAGCTTTCTAGGAAAGTTCCCACGCTCCAGGAACAGCCAGCAGAGGGCGCCTCACCGCAAATGAAGGTAAATATAGGTCATTGACCTACATTACCTTCATTCCCCGGGGTTTTGCAGCCAGGAGCAGCTGCATTAGCAGAGCTCCTGGCTGCAAAATATTTTAACCCCTTCAGATGGATTTACATCGTGGGACGTTACAGATCTTCGGAAGGTATGTATATTGTTGGTTTATTATTTTTTCTTTGTCACAGAGCGAGGGTCTTCAGAAGGATTGAGCGAAGAATAAATTATTACAACAACCTTTGTTTTTATTTCATTAAAATAATTTTTATTAATGTGTTTTTTTAACCCTTTACTAGTATTGGATTAATAATGGATAGGTGTCATAATTGACGCCTCTCCATTATTAATTTGTCTTAATGTCACCTTACAATAGCAAGGTGGCATTAACCCTTCATTACCCCATATCCCACCGCTACACGGGAATGGGAAGAGAGTAGCCAAGTGCCAGAATAGGCGCATCTTCCAGCTGTGCCTTTTCTGGGGTGGCTGGGGGCAGGTGTTTTTAGCCAGGGGGGGGGCAATAACCATGGACCCTCTCCAGGCTATTAATATCTGCCCTCAGTCACTGGCTTTACTACTCTGGTGGAGAAAATTGCGCAGGAGCCCACGCCAATTTTTTCCGCCATTTAACCCTTTAATTTAATAGCTAGAACGGTCAGATTTTGCATATACACACTACTAACATTAGTAGTGTGGAATATGCAAAAGAAATGGGGATATGAGATGGTTTACTGTATGTAAACCATGTCTCAAATCATGTCGGGTTTAGGAAGGAGATAGCAAAAGCCGGCAATTGAATTACCGGCGTTAAAGCTATCTAGCGCTGTATGAAATATTAATATATATACATATATGTGTCTCAATGACATATATATATATATATATATATATATATATATATATATACCTATTCTATGTGTACACATTTATTCTACCTATTCTATTGTAAGCTGTCAGTGTGATTTTACTGTACACCGCACTGAATTGCCGGCTTTTCTCTCTAACAGCGCTGCGTATTTCTCGCAAGTCTCACTGCTGGTCCATGTGTAATCCGTATTTTTGGGGCTTCCATAGACTTTCATTGGCGTTTTCTTTGCGCAATACGGTGACAAACGCAGCATGCTGCGATTTTCTACGGCCGTAGAAAGCCGTATAATACTGGTCAGTAAAATACGGCAGATAGGAGCAGGGGCATAGAGAATAATTGGGACGTTTGTTAGGCGAGTTTTACGGACATATTTTCTGCACTCATACGTCCGTAAAACTCGCTAGTGTGACTCCAGCCTAAAGAGGGATATTGGGCAACCCTGCTAAAATATTACTATGAGAAGATGAATGTGGAAGATTAACAGTTGTGGAGGAGTAGAGTGCTTGCATGGTTTGGGAAAAGGGCCCAGTGATGCCATATAGCTCCGGGGAGGCAAAAAGGAATGGCCAATTCAAATGATCAAATGTCTTTCACGGTGTCCAGACTAATGGCCCCTGCAGATGAGCAGATGAGTAATTATCTCGGTCTCAATTAAAAAAAATGGACCATTGCTAATTTTCATCAGTATATCAGCTTATTACGTCTGTGTGACATCTGTGTGATGTCCATGTGATATTGGTTTTCATACACCTACACTAAAAATGTACATGATCAAATACAGTTCCTAAGTTTATAATAGAAATGTATCCGAAAAATCAGATGCCACACGGATGTTCTATGTGGGATCTGATTTTTTTTTTTTTACACATCCATTGACTTGAATAGGTGAGTCTCATTTTTTCTCATGGAGAGTTGGGCTAAGAGATAAATTGGTCATCTGGACATCCCCACTGAATAACATAAGTCGGTGTGGTAAGAAATACAAAAATTGGAGAGCACAAGTCCAATTTATACGCTCGTCTGCATGAGCCCTAAGGAGCAGACCAGTAAGTTCGCATCTATACAGGACGTCTACAAGATCTATTGTGCATCCAATGTTATCTATTGTGTGTCTACGTGCTACTAAACCAACTTAGTCCTTATGAATTGATTCTGGAAGAAGTGATGCCAATTAGCTAGAGTTTTTGTGAACATTTTCAGATAAGTGTTCACTCGGCATGACATGACATCACATGTGGGTTTCAAGCTTGTATCATTCTACCAAACAAAAAAGATTTTGTGACATCACAACTGTGCTGCTGCCTGATAAAATAGTGTGACATCCTAACTCAGGAATAGGTCAGATTTAACTGCTGGAAATCAAGGGCCCAAATTCTGTTTTGAAACACGTTTTGCAAGAACATCCAGAAAAAGGTGTCTGCAAATGGAGCTTCTGGTTTGACTTTTTATCCTAAATAACATGGCAGGCTCATTAATGGGTCGATGTTGACTTTCAAGATTGCTATCTCCGATAGGCGGCATTAGAGTTCTAGAGCTCTTCCTCTCTGAAGAGGCAATTTACATATTACAGGAACTCTAGAACAAATAAAATTGATATCTCTATACCAGACCTGGGCGATCTTGCCCTCTGGCTGTTCCAGTCCGGCACGCGGACCAAAATACAAGAAGGACTGAAACAGTGGCCCATGGGCTTCACCTTACCCCCTTTCCTCTCCCGCCGTTGTCACCGCTATCTGCATCCTGAAGATGTAGACAGCAATAAAGACATTGGGGGAGGTAAGCCTCCAACTCCACCTTCCACTATAGTGTGAGACAGAAGACATGATGAAGTAATTTCTTCTTGCCATTGCTGAGACTCAGTGCACAGGAGACAAAAGCAGAGCACTGGAGGAACGGGAGCGAGGGGAGTTACTTTGTTTGTTTTTTTAGCGTATGGGACATTTGTATGTGTGTTCTGTCCTCACTAGCTGAGGCAGGCTCATACGTAGCTATACAGTCAGCTAAACCGCTATACCGGGGTCCAATAAGGAGACTGTGGTTGAGTCTGTGCTTTATTAAACGTAGTGGTATATTGATGCGGTGAAACTGTGAACAATGATATACATAGAATCAGTGCATGGTATAGAACAGATACATACTACACATGATGTACATTATGCATAACATTTAGAAGGCTAGTAACTGAACTAGGAGTACAACTGGTTAAACTAAACTAATATAGAGCAGAAATATCTATAGGAAGCATAAAGACATACCGGCAATGCAATCGCAAGGGGGATGAAGTGAAGCGTCTATCCTTGAAGGCAAACTGAAGAAAGTGAAAGGAAAAATGAAGGGAAATGGAGGCTAAGCTACCATAATGCATTGCAAAGGAGGAGGAGAATCAGACATGGATAATACAAACACAGAAGATTGAACTGCCAACATAACTCTGGCCGCTAGAGGGAGCCAAAGCATCACAAACAAATAAAGGTATGAATATCCATACTGAGAAACCTGCAATTATGCAAACAGATATTCAAGGTAACAATATTAGATGGCGGAGACAGAACACTCCCCGTCTGGCATCAACGGATGTCACTACTCCTTTCTTCCGAAGGCAACAATAGGACCAGTTCAGCTACCGGTCTGGAAAATGTCTTAGGTTCATTCCCTTTGGTCATCCTTAGCTCAACTTTGCGGATGTTGCCATCCTTGCTCGGGAACGTTGCGGTAACTAGGCCAAGTGGCCACTGGTTCCGATGAATTTGACAGTCTTTCACAAGAACGAGGTCACCTATGTTCAGATTAGGTTTAGTAGATTGCCACTTCGTCCGTGGCTGCAGGGTAGACAAATATTGTTTGCGCCACCTGTCCCAGAAAGTATTTGCAAGACTTTGTACCTGTCTCCATTGGCGCTTGTAGAGGTCCTTAGCGTCGAATCCTCCTGGAGGGGCACTGGACAGTCCTGTTTTCTGGGTAAGTAAAGTAGCTGGAGTCAATAACAAAGGCTCCTCAGGGTCGTTAGGAACTGGAACCAGGGGTCTTGCATTGATTATAGCTGCAGCTTCAGCCATGAAGGTGATTAGGCTTTCGTAGGTGAGCCTCGCTGCTCCTTTACATTTTTCCATGTCACGAGTTCTGGTGGTCCTGAATGAGCGAGCTATATGAGTCAGGCAGGTAATGGCTCGAGTAAGTGGCTTCCAACTTGAGAATCTGTCGAACCTGCAAGATCCAAGCTGGATAACAGAGGTCATTGTATGTAGTGTAGACACCTGAGGGCGGATTTCAGCATCTGAGTCCTCTCCTACTAGTTCAAAGGTGTCTGGAAAACATTCCTCAATGTACAATAGTTTTGGTCCAGAGAGCCACGTTGTGCTTCCTAGTCGACTTACGTCAACTGCTCTAGTTGCATGATCTGCGGGATTCTGGTCTGTGGGTATGTAATGCCACTGCTTTGGATGAACTGATCTCCTGATTCGTAGCACTCTGTTATTGACATAAACGTAGAATCGCCTGGTTTCGTTGCGGATATATCCCAGGACTACTTTGCTGTCTGAGTAGAACTTGGCCTGTGTCAGGTCGATATCCATTTCGGATGCGATGAACTCTGCTAACTCAATGGCTAAGACTGCGGCACAAAGCTCTAATCTGGGTATAGTGTGCTCTGGTTGTGGTGCGAGTTTGGCCTTTCCCATAATGAAACCAATGTGGCACTGACATTTGGAGTCTACAGTTTTGAGGTAGGCAACAGCGGCAATTGCTTTGGCAGAAGCATCTGCAAATACGTACAGTCTTTGGCTCTGTATCTCAGTAGATGGCACAGGGGTGTACGGTCTTGGCACATGCAGGTTGGAGAGTGCCGCTAACGAGTTCTTCCACTCTTCCCACTGGATCCTCTTGTCAGGTGGCAGAGGTGCATCCCAGTCAGATGTTTCCCTAGTTAAGTCTCTTAGTAGGGCCTTGCCTTGTATAGTAACAGGAGCTGTGAAACCCAAGGGTCGTACAGACTGTTGATGGTAGACAGGACGCCTCTACGTGTGAAAGGCCTTTCTTCCTGACTGACCTGAAAGGTGAAAGTGTCTGATTGTAAATTCCAGAGAAGCCAGAGGCTCCGTTGCATTGGTGCTGGGTCTGACCCCAGGTCCAGGTCTCTGAGACCATTACATAGGTCTTGAGAAGGGAACGCTTCCATGAGTTCTTGGCTGTTTGAGGCTATTTTATGAAGCCTATGGTTCGAGCAGGCAAGCATGTCCTGAGCTCTCCTGAGAAGACTGATGGCAGTCTCATTTGAAGGCATGGCTTTTAGACAGTCGTCGACATAAAATTCCTTTTCTATGAATTGTCTGACATCTGCTCCGTATTCTGCTTCTCCTTCCTGAGCCGACCTTTTGAGTCCGTAAATGGCGACTGCAGGTGAAGGACTGTTGCCAAAGATGTGCACTCTCATGCGATACTCTGTGACTTCTTTAGTAGGATCATTGTCTCTGTACCAGAAGAATCTTAGGAAGTTCCTGTCTCTCTCTCTCACAAGGAAACAATGGAACATTTGCTGGATGTCAGCGATGAAGGCAATGGAATCCTTACGGAAGCGCATAAGTACACCCAGTAGTTTGTTATTGAGGTCTGGTCCTGTCAGCAGAACGTCATTCAGGGGGACATCATTAAATTTAGCACTGGAATCAAACACGACTCTGATCTGGCCTGGTTTTTTAGGGTGGTAAACTCCGAACATGGGTAGGAACCAGCATTCTTCAGAGTCTTTGAGAGTGGGAGCTAGTTCTGCGTGACGGTTTTCAAAAATCTTTGACATGAAGGAGAAAAAGTGATCTTTCATCTCTGGTTTCTTTTGCAGATTACGAATGAGAGAGGAGAAACGTTGTAATGCCTGATTTCTGTTGTTCGGTAGACGTGGTCTGTGGGTTTTGAAGGGAAGAGGTGCGACCCAGCTGTTGGTCTCATCTTTAACGAGTCCCTTGTCCATTACCTCTAAGAACAACTTGTCCTCTACCGACATTGCCACTTGGTTGTCCTGCTTAGTTCTCTGGAAGACTGTGCACCCTAACTGATCCTCATAGCTTTCCGACACTATACTGCTGTCGTGAGTAAAGTCTATTAAATGATCAGGTAGTTGGATGCTGTGTGGCAGTTCCCTGACATGGAACTCATTGTTACAAGGTTGAAACAGAGATGGTCGTTCTTTCTCCAATGTATTTGTCAGCATGCTTGTCACAGAAGATGGGGCGTGCATGCGTCCCAAGCATACGTTGCCAATTATGACCCATCATAGGTCTAGCCTTTGGGCATAGGGAGCATTGTGGAGTCCATTGATATGACGTCTCACTTTATGAACCTGCAGGATATCTCTCCCCAACAGCAGAATTATCTGGGCCTGATGGTCGAGTTCCGGTATAAGGTGTGCTATTCGTTTTAAGTGAGCGTGATGGATTGCTACGTCTGGTGTAGGGATTTCAGATCTATTGTCTGGGATCTGGTTACATTCGATGATCGTAGGTAGTGGTAGGCAGAATTGTCCGTCTAAAGACTCGATCTGGTAGTCAGTAGCTTTCCTGCCTGCTGTTGTCACAGTACCTGCACACGTCTTTAAGGAGTAGGGAGTGCTTGGCCCTTTGATGTTGAATAGGTCAAAGAACGTTGATCTAGCCAAGGATCGATTACTTTGATCATCCAAGATAGCATACAGTCTTACAGCTTGGTCTCTATGGCCCTTCGGGTATACTTTGACGAGGCATATTTTTGAACAGGTATGGCCTCTGCTGGCCGAGAGGGCTATTTTGGTTTAGGCGTTTGTTGCTAATTTTCTTGTATCTACAGATCCCCCTACAGGGTATATGGATTATAAGAAGCGGGACAGAGCCTGGGTTAATCAGCTTGGGATGGTGTTCGGTGAGAAGCGGTCAAACGATAAGGATACACATGATATCAAGGACTTGAAACTGAAAATTAGGGATCTCTTAAAGAAGCGGACAAAAATTTGGTGGAATAAGGCGGCCTTGGAGCATTATTTACAGAAGGACATTGTCCCTAGAGGCCTGCGAGTCCAAATATTTCCCACACTGGGTGTGGAGGACTCTTCCTTCACGACTAGGTGGGAGGAAACTCTCACCAAGTGCTCAAGGACTTTACTGGAGCTATTGGTGGGAGCGGACAAGAGATCCCTGGAAAATCTTGAGAAAGAGATTGAGAGTGCACGGGAATTGATACAAGGTGCTATTACTGATGAGGAGTGTAAAAAATTTGATTTATCTCTAGAAGAGGAGCTCTCTAAGTGGGAACAGGAGATACAGAACAATAAAACCAAAAAATATCTACGTGACCTTGAAGATTATCAACAGAATCGGGTCTACCGGTGGCATCAGCGACATCCTAAAAAATATCCTAGGTCACATTCCCTCTCCAGTGTGTCTACCACCTCTGAAGGGGCATGTGGAGACCTTTTTTTAGACAAAGCAGGTGGATCAGGGGTGGGATCTCGCCCTCTGTATCCACCTACACCAACTATCAAAAAGAAAAAGCACTCTTACAACATGAGAGACAAGAAGGCCAGGAGGTACTAAAGGTAATTAATCTATCACAGCATTCCCTTAGTACTCCACAATTGGAGGTACTCTCTAGAGGCCTCTCCTTTTCACCAGTGGCGGGCCCTGATAGGTTCACCTTGCTTAAGGATTTACAGCTTTTCGCCCGTAAATTGATATTCAAAAAGTATTTTGCATCTAAATCTGATCCCTCTTTGTCCCCTATTGATTTACAGGTCCTGAGTGACCTGGAATCTTTAGAGGCGGAGAACTATCGTTCTGATTCCCCTTTGGTTCCAACGCATCTACATCGACGGTCACGTACCTTCCCGCCCTTGTCCGCCTGCCCCTCAGTGGAAATATTTGTTAAATTGGTTGGGAAAGAAATTGAGAGGTTGAATATTGGTGTTGATCATGACAACCTCACCCCTCCACTGAGGAGCGCAGTTAAAGAACTGAGTAACATGCAAGATGTAGTTATCAAGCAGGCGGACAAGGGTGGCAACGTCGTGATTTGGCCCACGTCCCTTTATGAGGCTGAGGCTTTTCGCCAGCTTCAGAGACCTGAGCATTATAGAAAGCTTGATACCATACCTTTATCCATCTTTCAACAAAAACTTAAGTCCCTTTTGGATGAGGGGGTGGAATGCTCAGCCATCACCGGGAAGATGAGAGATGCCCTCTTCCCTGATTTTCCTGTTGTCCCGACATTTTATTTGTTACCGAAGGTTCACAAGGACCCCTTGTGCCCACCGGGCAGACCCATTGTCTCGGGCATTGGGGGCCTTTGTGAACCTTCGTGTCGATTTATTGATTTTTATTTGCAGAGGTGTGTGGAGACACTTCCGTCTTTTGTTAAGGATACCACCGACGTTCTGAGGAGGTTGGATGGCCTTGCTCTTGAGGACGATATGTGGTTGGTTACTTGCGACGTGGAGTCCCTGTACACGTCGATAGATCATAGCCACGGGACGCGGGCTGCTAAATTTTATTTGAATATGACCAATCTTGGACCGGAACTTATTAATTTCATTTTGGAGTTATTGGGTTTTGTATTAACCCATAATTTCTTTGTGTTCAAGGACCGCCCCTTCCTACAGCTCCAGGGCACCGCTATGGGGGCGTCTTGTGCGCCCTCGTATGCGAATTTGTTCCTGGGGCTGTGGGAGAGGGATGTGGTCCTTGACACACCCGGTCACGGTTCCGTCGTCTCGTGGCTACGCTATATCGACGATATTCTTTTCATCTGGCAGGGCTCCACGTCGCAACTTGAAACGTTCTTGAACCGTCTTAACACCAATCCATTCAATATTAGGCTTACCTGGAAGTATAGCCAGAGTGTCATTGATTTTCTTGACCTTGCCATCTCTAGGTCACCTGATGGGACTCTGGCTACCGATGTCTTCCGCAAGAGCACGGCCACCAACTCGCTCTTACATTTTTCTTCGTCCCACCCGCCTAAACTTAAGAGCTCTATTCCGATCGGACAGTTTCTGCGGGCTCGCAGAATCTGTTCTGACGATGACACCTTTTTTAGACAAGCGGGGGAACTTACACGTCGGTTTAGGAATAGGGGGTATAGACATGCCGATATCCAGAGGGGCTATTCACGGGCATTGTATTCGGACAGGTCCTCTCTCTTGGCGGGACCGACCAGGAGGCCCTTAGGTGATACAGACTCAGCACCACGGTTTATCACACAGTTCAATTCTAACTGGTCTGAGATCAGTGAAATTCTCAAAAAGCACTGGCCGGTTCTTCTGACGGACAAGGACCTGTCCAGACAACTTACCCCACGTCCACTCATTACATGGCGCAGATCTCGGACTTTGCGTGATGTACTCTGCAAAAGCCACTATATCCCCCCGAAGGGCAACCCCTTTGGTGTTACCCGGAAGGGTCCCCCTTGGGGTTGTTTTCCATGCGGGAATTGTTCTGCTTGTAAGTATATCCCCAGAACTAAAGAATTTACGAACTCGGTTGGGGATAAAACATTTAAGATTGTACACCATATTACGTGTAACACGGAAGCCATAGTATACTATGCCCAATGCCCGTGTGATCGTATATATATTGGCATGACTACTAGGGCATTTAAGGTGCGGGTTCAGGAACACATCAGGGATATCAGGAATTCAGCTTCCTGTTCTGAACCTTGTTTATTGAAGTCCATTCCGAGACACTTTCTTGATGCCCACCACAGCGACCCCAGGGGTCTGAGATTTCGTGGTATTGACCGTGTATATATGGGGATTCGTGGTGGTAACATTAAGCAAAAATTGTTTCAAAAAGAAACACGTTGGATGGTTACACTGGGGACACTCTCACCAATAGGGCTGAACGAGGCCATCAGTTTCAAGTCCTTTTTATGAATCCGGGTTGTTTTTAATTGTTTGACCGGGGTCACTTTTTAATCTTCAGTTTGTATGTTATTTTGTGTTTTCATGTTATTTAGTTTGTTTATTTTGTGTTTTTGTACAGATGTTTATTTCACCTCCTTTTTGGCTCCTTTATCTGGTGGGGACTTGGAGTGAACAACGCCCACTCGAAGACTATGACATTCCTCGGGACATTGATATTCTATCAGAAGGACAACCGACCTGTCAGAGCATAGTGCTTTTTGGACTCAGACCAGTGGTTGCTGGTGCTTACGTTGATGCATTATCCGTCATTATGTAATATGTATATTGTTTATATTCTGTATCTGTGTATATCAGTATTATTTGGTATATTGTGATTATCTTTTATATTATACCATCCATATGTTCAGCATAATTTTCTGTGATATGTTTTTGGCCCTTATTGGGTTCATATTGTATTATTTACTATTTTTTGCCCTATAAGGCCTTGAATGTTATTTGGACGTTATATTTTAGCGTTCTTGCTGTATTTAAGGTCTTTTACAACCGTGGGATATTGCCAATTATTTATTAGGGCTCACACTTACGTATGATCTTGTGATCATTGTTTGTATGATCTATAAGATCAGTTTGTTCATTGAGGACGGGTGCTTTTTGCCCCTTATTGGGTCTATATTATTTACTTTTGCCCCAGTTCATCAGGGTTCATCTTGCTCCTCCTGCTGCATATAGAATGTTTTCAATTGTGGGATATTTTGGCACTTTTTCACAAGGGCTCACTATATAGTGTGGGCTTTAATACATGGGGGGGTACGTTGGTGTTTCCAGCTGCCTATTTTTCCCCTCGGTTGGACCATTTTGGTCCCAGGGCTGTTTGTACCTTTATGCAGCATGTTGGCAGTCCATTCTGCCGTCTGACAGTTATCGGGCAGGGCTTACATTTACATATGTTTTTTTATTTATTTTTCTTTTTTCTTTATCTTTTCCTGTGTCTGTCTTGTCCATAAGTCCTGTCCCGTAGGGATGAGTAGTTAGGGGTTTGCGGTATGACCAATAATTTTAGTAGGCTATTTCTTACTTATCGTAGCCGCAGCATCACTGTTTCTTTATTTCCCCTTCTTCGGCCTGTGCGCGCACCACGCATGCGCTGTGATGTTCTCGGCCGGCCTGGGTGCTTGCCGCGTTGCCGTGGAGATGGGCGGAGATGACGTTGCTGTCCTCCCGCCCAGACTCTGTGACGCGCGGACGCATCCGCCGGCCGGGGCCATTCACATCATGCGGGGAGCGCTCCGATTGGCTTTCGAGTCCCCCCCAGGCCCTATTTATGCCCCGGCCTTTTAAATGTTTAGCCACGCCTCCTGACAAAGCCCGCGACGGCGAAACGCGCGTCGAGGCTCTTTTCCTGCTCCCACCACACCGGCGCCCGGATACCAGCATGTCTCAAGGTAATACAGTGACACTCTATATAGCATGCGTTCATCGTTCCTAGGACTTGGGCTTGCTGGTGCTGTGTACATCCATATGCTTGGCACATTTTTTTGAGCTCTACGGATATATGTAGAATATTTTGGAGATCTTTCATCACACATTTTGGTCTATTCCTCTGGGCCTGTGACTTTATATTAGATATAGTTATGCCCATATGTGGAACGATCTCTGTATGATTTACCCTGGATGCTCATTCCATTTATAGGCATATCTCCGGTGTGGTGTGTTAGTCAGGATGCCTGGATCTTTTGTGTTCCTGTTTCAGCTTTTTACATCTTTTTGCTGATGTAGTTTGGTCTGTTTTTCCTAAACACCTGCTGTTCCTATACACATATTTATTACATATTTTGTGTGTTATATATTTTTTCTAATAAATTGTTGCTCATACCTCTATTGCTTGGTTGTGGTCTGTGGGTCATCTTTACAGTCCTTTTTGGGCGTGGTTATTTCCTTTACCTTTAACCACTACCTGGCGTCTTCTTTTTAGGTTTATATATTTAGGCTTGGAGGTATGCCCTCTGCTGGCCGAGAGGGCTATTTTGGTTTAGATATTTTGAACAGGACCTACTGTCTATTGTCCCTTTGCAGACCTCGGTGCATTGTGAAGTGATCTCTGGCGTAGCTGTATCAGTGTTCCTTTCCTCCCCGCCATGCTCACTGTCAGCAGGCGTGTTTTGTATACTCCATGGAGCTGGGCCAGGGTGTAGAGCGGTGTTATGGTCTGTGGTGCCACATTCTGTGCATTTTACACTGACCTTGCAATCCTTGGCGAGATGAGCTGTGGACGAGCAGCACTTGTAGCAGATACCGTTTTCTTTCAGGAAGCTTCTGCGATCTGGCATAGATTTTCCTCTGAAGGCTCTGCATTTCAGGAGAGGATGAGGCTTCTGATAAAGTGGGCACTGCTTGTCAGGGTCCTGCACCTTTGTCTCTGATTGGGAGCAGCCAGCAGACCTGTAATTAGAATCTGGAGGAGAAACATAAGTCTTGTGTACTTCCACAGATGTTCTGCGTGGATTTGCAGGTGGTGATGGTGTGGCATATGGTATTGCAAAGTCAAAGCTGGGATCGTTTCTGATTCTCGCTTGTTGGTGTATGAAGTCTACAAAAACGGAGAAGGGAGGGAATGGAACGCTGTGTTTGTATTTGTACGTGGAACCATGTGTGAGCCACCTCTCCTGTAGATTGTAAGGCAACTTCTGGACTATAGGGTTAACACCTCTGGCTGTGTCGAGAAATGCAAGTCCCTGTAGGTCGTCCTCGTATTTGGCAACTTGGACTTCCTTCAGCAGGTCGCTTAGCTCTCTAAGTTTCTGGAGACCTTTGTTAGATATTTTAGGAAAGTCATCGATTCTTTTGAACAAGGCTCTTTCTATTACTTCTGCTGAGCCGTAACACTCATCCAGCCTTTTCCAGATCTCTTTGAGGCCAGTCTCAGGGCGGTTTATATTAATGTCTCTGATCCTTACTGCGTGTTTGACTGACTCTTCTCCCAGGTATTTGACTAACAGGTCTATCTCTTCCCTGTGTTGTAGCCCCAAGTCTCTAATGACATTTTGGAAGGAAGCTTTCCAAGCTCTGCAACCTTCAGCTCGGTCGGTGAATTTCATGAGTCCCTTGGCAACCAGTTCAAGTCGTGTGAAGAACTTGGCAAATTCTGTGGTGAACCGGTTGTCAGTAGAGTATACTGGTGATGGGTCGCCCTGATAGTGATGTGAGGTGCGTTCGTACCTGTTAGTGTCCTCATGGTGGCGCCAGCCGGTGTCGTATTGCTTCGGCCTGATGTACGGTGTGTCAGCAGGGTGATCCACGTTGGTTACCTGATGAGGGGCAGGGTAGTCATTAGCAGAGTTGTTTTGCCTCACATTTTCGAGTTTGTTTCTGTCCTTAGCCTCGTGACGACTCTCGTTCACTTCGCTGGAGGTGTCGTATTCTGGTTTTGGTACTGGTTCAGGGTTATAGTTTGGATCAGGAAGGTCATTAACATACTGAGATGTGCGTTGTGGTGAGTCTTACAGTGGAAACTCCAGACTCGACGTACTGCTTTGGCTATGCAGCTTGGGATTTTGCGCGGCTTCTAGCGATTCTGCTCCGGCGAGGGCTGCGGCAGCTTCCCTTTTTGCTGCTAGGCTTTCTAAGGCGGCATCCACACGTGCCTTCTCTAACTGCGTTCTTCTCTCTTGGTCGGCTCTCTCGTGATCTGTGCGTGCTTTCTCTAAGCATGACCTTCTCTCTTCGTCATCTAGGCGTGCCTTTTCTAATTTAAGTTGCATTTCTTGGTCAGCAAAGCTCGCTCGTATTTTGGCGGCTTCAGCATTTGCGCGGGCAATGGCGACCGCGCTGCTGATGGATGTTGTCTTTGAGGAGACGGAAGTAACAGATCTTGTCCTATGTGATTTGTAAGACATGGTGTCTTGGGAAAGTGCTGGGTTGTGCAGAGATTACTGTAGCTGTATTTAGTCTCTGAGTAGCCGGTGACTTGAATCCCACTAGTCGGATGGCTGCCGTTTCACTGTTCTGTCCTCACTAGCTGAGGCAGGCTCATACGTAGCTATACAGTCAGCTAAACCGCTATACCGGGGTCCAATAAGGAGTCTGTGGTTGAGTCTGTGCTTTATTAAACGTAGTGGTATATTGATGCGGTGAAACTGTAAACAATGATATACATAGAATCAGTGCATGGTATAGAACAGATACATACTACACATGATGTACATTATGCATAACATTTAGAAGGCTAGTAACTGAATTAGGAGTACAACTGGTTAAACTAAGCTAATATAGAGCAGAAATATCTATAGGAAGCATAAAGACATACCGGCAATGCAATCGCAAGGGGGATGAAGTGAAGCGTCTTTCCTTGAAGGCAAACTGAAGAAAGTGAAAGGAAAAATGAAGGGAAATGGAGGCTAAGCTACCATAATGCATTGCAAAGGAGGAGGAGAATCAGACATGGATAATACAAACACAGAAGATTGAACTGCCAACATAACTCTGGCCGCTAGAGGGAGCCAAAGCATCACAAACAAATAAAGGTATGAATATCCATACTGAGAAACCTGCAATTATGCAAACAGATATTCAAGGTAACAATATTAGATGGCGGAGACAGAACAATGTGTATAGGAGGCTATGTGGGGTTGACACTGTTTTTGTGCTGTTTCAATCTGCAGGCAATACGGGGACCTTCCTTCACTTTCAGGAGGTAGACATAAAGGCCCTAATATTTGCCACTCAGGAAGGTGAGGGTCCCAGGACTTTTGAAACTGATAGTGCCCGTATTGTCTCAAGTCAACATTTTCCAGCAAAGGGTCCCCAAACAGCGAAGAAGGGAAGACCACAAAAAAGTGCAGAGAGTGCTCCAAGAGGGAATCCGAATAGACACAATTTACCATTGTCAAACCTGACAATAGAAACTTGGCTTTTGCATTAAGGATTGCTTGAAAGTGTTCCACACACCCACAAATTAATAAAATTTGCTTTTACCCTGTTGACACAAGACACTTCTATAATCTGATGTAACCCGCACATCTTACACATACGACTACATTATAAATTCATACACCAGTAAAATCAAAAGTATTATTATCATTACTATAACTATGCCTTGCCTCAAATAAACTCCTTGAGTGGTCTAGTTTCCAAAATGGCAACACTTGTGGGGGACTTCCACTGTTTAGGCACATCAGGGCTCTGCAAACCCGACATGACATCCACAGACCAATCCATCAAAGTCTGCAATCCAAACTGTCACTCCTTTCCTTCAGAGCTCTGCCGTGCGCCCAAACAGCACTTTCTCACCATATACGGGGTATCGGCATACTTAGGGCAAATTGAACAACAACTTTTGGGGTCCATTTTCTCCATTTACCCTAGGGAAAATAAAATATTGGGGCTAAAAGAACATTTTTGTGAAAAAAATGTGATTTGGGGGCTCAAGGTGCTCACCACACATCTAGATAAGTCCCTTGAGAGATCTAGTTTCCAAAATTTGTTTACTTGGCTTCCACTGTTTAGGCACATCAGGGATTCCAGCCAATTTCAAGTTCAAAAAGTCAAACGTCACTCTTTCCCTTTAAAGCCCTACCGTGCGCCCAAACTGTAGTTTTCGCCCACATATGGGGGTATCAGAATATTCAGAGAAATTGCACAACAAATTTTGGGCTCCATTTTCTCCTATTATCCAAGGGGAAAAAAAATTAGCCTAAAGTAAAATGTTTGCAAATGTTCATTTTTTGCTTCCACATTCCATTAATTCCTGTGAAGCACCTGAAAGGTTAATAAACTTCTTGAATGTGCTTTTGAACACCTTGAGGGGTGCCGTTTTTAGAATGGTGTCACTTTTTGGTATTCTCTGTCATATAGACCCCTCAAGGTCACTTCAAATGTGAGGTGGTCCATAAAAAATGGTTTTGTAAATTTTGTTGGAAAAATGAGAACTCACTGGGCAAATTTTAACCCTTATAACTTCCTAACAAAAATAAATTGTTTCCAAAATTGTGCTGTAATAAATTACATGTGGGTAATGTAATTTATTAACTATTTTGAGTGACATAATTCTATGAAAATGAAAAGACACTGACAGAGCTAGCCATAAATCGCTAATGACCAGATTTGTCTCCACAGCTTATAAGCCTAACCGGAGAAGGCCAATGCGGCCATAGAATAAGGGTACTGTCACACTATACGATTTACCAACGATCACGACCAGCGATACGACCTGGCCGTGATCGTTGGTAAGTCGTTGTGTGGTCGCTGGAGAGCTGTCAAACAGACAGCTCTCCAGCGACCAACGATGCCGAGGTCCCCGGGTAACCAGGGTAAACATTGGGTTACTAAGCGCAGGACCGCGCTTAGTAACCCGATGTTTACCCTGGTTACCAGCGTAAAAAAAAACAAACAGTACATACTTACATTCCGGTGTCTGTCCCTTGCCGTCTGCTTCCCGCACTCACTGACTGCCGGCCGTAAAGTGAAAGCACAGCACAGCGGTGACTCTGCTTTCACTTTACGGCCGGCAGTCAGTGAGTGCGGGGAGCAGACGGCAAGGGACCTGACGGACACCGGAATGTAAGTATGTACTGTTTGTTTTTTTTTACGCTTGTAACCAGGGTAAACATCGGGTTACTAAGCGCGGTCCTGCGCTTAGTAACCCAATGTTTACCCTGGTTACAAGCGAACGCATCGCTAGATCGGTGTCACACACACCGATCCAGCGATGACAGCGGGAGATCCAGCGACGAAAGAATGTTCCAAACGATCTGCTACGACGTACGATTCTCAGCAGGATCCCTGATCGCTGCTGCGTGTCAGACACAGCGATATCGTAACGATATCGCTGGAACGTCACGAATCGTACCGTCGTAGCGACAAAAGTGCCACTGTGTGACGGTACCCTAAGGATATATGCAGAGAATTTTAGCTTGAGTGTAATGGTGTTCCCACACCCCGACGCGCGCTTTGCCGCTGGCTTCTCCATGCTTGTGAAGACCACCATTTTATGCATTATCACCTTGTTGAGTAACACATAATTATTTAAATTGCTTATTCATATCTCCTATTGTGAGACACTCTGCGATTTCTATTTTTTATTCTTGGATATACTTATGGATTTTAAGTCAGAATTACTGCAATTATTATATTTTATTCTGTTGGATCTCTTCGTTTTTCTGGTGTGATTTGTCATGAGAACTGTGTGATTATCATGAAGTACGATATATCACAAGAAAACAGTCTCAGAATCAGTGGGGTCCCTTGAAGTGTTCCAGGGACAGTGGTCAGAATTGTAAAATTTGGCCTGGTCAAGAAGGTGAAAACAGGTTTGGGGGTGAACGGGTTAAATTACTACAAAAACCGGGGGCTTTAGAGAGGTCTGGCTAGAGGATGGGAAAAGAAGCCCCCACTGGTGAGAGGTGTCACCCATAGCCGGACGACCCTAGGAGGTCTGATGTTTGCCACCATGTCTCCCCGCCCCCTCACTGGCAGCACGACCCTTCTGGGGTGCACCACCACTACTGTACAGGAGGCTGCACTCCCCTGCAGCACAGACCTGCTGGTAATCCTCGCGAGATTCGTGTGACGTCCCAGCCTCGGTCTCCATGGAGACCAGACAGCTTTGCTCGGATGAAAGCAGCCCCGTGAGGCGGAGATCAGCGGCAGCGGCGGCCCCGGTGATGCTGGTGGGTGACCGGGCAGCCTCCGGGACCCCTCCTGCCGTGCACTACCCGGGAGCAGCAGCGGCAGCCCGGCCTCCAGGTGAGAGCAGGATCCGGGGGCGGAGGAGCAAGTGGCAGCTTGGGCGGTTGTCATGGCAGCTGTCATCATTAATGCTGCTTAGAGGAGAGGGCGATCTGCGCGTGCAGGGAAGGGGCTGCCCGTGGGTGAGTGGGACCGCGTGGACATATACACCTGCTATGTGTTTACAGGGAATGGCCCGGATTCCAGAGTCCATTATTTCTCTGCATTGATATCCCTCAGATCACAGCAGCTACACACTGATGTGTGGTGTGGAGCACTGGCATAGCACAGCCCCCCTATATTCCTGAGCCCCCTTCACTACAAAGACCTCTTTGTTATAGAGCTCCATTTATTTCAGAGCCCTCTATATTACAGGGCCACCTTTATTACTTCCCCTTTGTAACAGTATCACCTTTATTGCAGAGCCCCCCTTTATTACAGAGCCCCCATTTATTATAGAACCCCTTTTATTACAGAGCCCCTCTTCACTAAAGTGTCCCCTTTATCATAGATCCCCTTTATGATAGAGACCCCTTTATTACAGCTCCTTTATTATGGAGCCCCTTTTATTACAGGTCTCCTCTTTATTAAAGTGTCCCTTTATGCTAGAGACCCCTTTATCGTAGATCCCCTTTATTAGAGCCCCCTGTATTACACATGCTTTTGGTGATTGTCATGATAGAGGTCAGTTCTCAGCTGGCAGTGTGACTGGTAGTACTGACCTGGCACCGCACGCCCGGCCCGCCGGCCAGTATTCTGGGCATGCTCAGGTGGCACTACGTGCATGTCCTTTTTTCCTCATTTCACGTCTTTTTTCTTTTCTTCGTATGTGAAAATGGTCCTGTGTTTTTTTCAGTGTGGTGGATCCAGTGATATATTTTTTTCAGAACCCTCTTTAAGGGCTCACACCCATCACCGTAATAAAGAACGGTCCTATAGTGTTCCTGAGAAGTCGGACGAGTATCGTGCAAGTGGCATGCGATTTTGATGCGAGTACAATCCGATTTTAATGACCTAGCATCCAAATAACCTGCCAATGCAGTCCGTACGCAATGCGATTTTAACATGAGCTTTTACATAGAGCAATTCTCTGTCATTTACACATTGTTTTTCAATGAAATATTCTTATATATATATATATATATATATATATATATATATTTATTTATTTATTTATTATGTAATGCAGCAGTGTTCACACAGTGCAGGAAAGAGACAGTGACCTGGGTTAGTCCTCATTTGGCCATTGAGAACAAAAAGGTAAATGTTATCCTGCAGATCACAGCCGGATCGTCCATAACAGTCGGTAACACTCTGTTACCGTGGGCGACTACACCAGCGTAACTCTCGTGGACGTGTGTCAGTGGCGTTGCCTTCTCTGGCCTATGCCCAGTCTTCACACAGACCTGTCCTGCACCGAGCTCCCCGCTCAGATCCCTACAAACAGCCCACTGACCACCCAAAGCTAGACGGAAAGTTTTATTGGAGTCGTCAACCAAAAATGTGCCCCCCTAGTCCCCCATCCCACCAGTGACCTCTTTGGGATGATCCCAAACTATCAAACCTGTAACAGTATTCCTGCCCGGTATTTTAATGACGTGTCTAAAAGATTTGCCATAATTGTATAGCAGCCGCCATCAGTGGAGTGAACGGTGGAATTACCATACAAAGGAATTGCGCCAACCCTTCCTCTGACAGTGCCGTGCCCAGGCCACGTCTCTGAGATAGATGCAGATGCCATTGGCGGGATCCACATCTGCTGTACATTTATGGCACATCCTGTGGACACTGTATAAGCTCGGCTCTGCTGCATCCTTACATCACCCATCCCTTCATGCTGAGTCCCATGACTAGTTTTCATGCCATGTTCACATATAGCATAAATCCTGTGTCCTGTCCGCACACAGCAACAATCTGCGCTGATTATATTTTTGTTATGTAATTTCTTGTTTACTTGATGCAGATTTAAAACAGTTTAATAATGCTTTTTTTTTAGTACAGAAAGGTTTGATTCCACACTTAAAAACACAAGTGCGTTTTTCCAGGCTTCCCATAGAAGCTTATAAAGAAAAAGTGCACAAAAATGTACAGCTGAGCGGTGTCTTTAGATGTACAAGTTTTCATGAACTCACATCTATTTTAATTCAGCACAATTTCTGCACAAAACAATGCTGTATGTACACTATGTGGGAACATGGCCTTAGGGTCCATTTAGGCCACGATCACACTAGCAGTATTTGGTCAGTATTTTACCTCAGTATTTGTAAGCCAAAACCAGGAGAGGAACACTCAGAGGAAAAGTATAATAAAAACATATGCACCACTTCTGTATTTTTCACCCACTCCTGGTTTTGGCTTACAAATACTGAGGTAAAAAAATCACCTCAATATGTGTACATGGCTTAAGTTACATTCCCTTTATGAGTTTTTGGTGTGTTTTTTAATGTTGCAGATTTTCTGCCCTATTTCTACACCCATTTACCCCTTAATGTCCAATGACGGATATATCCGACATGGGCCGCCTCCCCGTCTGGCTCTGGCGATGAGCCTGCACCTTTTCAAGCATATGACAGCTGATCTGATCAGCTGACATGTGCCCCTAACAGCCGCAGTTGGAATCGCGATCCACCCGATGCTGTTAGCATGTTAGATGCCACTGTCAATCTCTGACAAGGGCATTTGCGGCACACCAGGGTCCTGGTCGTCGTAGTGGTATTGCTTCCCTCTCGGGGAGAGTGATGCTACGTTTGGAGGCAAAGAAGGATAACTGCATCCAGGTATCACAAACATGAAACACATTTCACACTCCAGACCCCTAGGGGGAGCTTCTGCTCCTATTTATTAAGTCACTCCCCATATATAGATAACTGGTAGTCTGTAGGGAAAGTTAGTTCAGTTCCTGACAGAGCTCCAGACAGGAGTTCTGTTAGTTCCAGACCAGAGTCTGAGGAGGATGGAAGGTTAAAGGAGCTGTGCATGGCCTCAGAGCTGCAGCTCCCAGAAAGAGACACTGAAAGGCAGAACTGTATTGCAGCGAGTGTGAAGGAAGTCAAAGCAAAGGAAAGAATAGCAGAAGGGGACCAGCCCTGCTCAAGCTGTCTCCTTCTGAGGTGAAAAATCCCGGTAGCTGGAACACTGAGGGAGTAAGGACCTCTACGCCTTATTTCAGAGACCGGCAGGACAGCTAATTGCAGGTTGCCTGTCCGCACCTACACCCAGGAGGCACGGTGACATCTACAGAGCCGGGTTATCTAAGAGACCCTATAAACAGGTTCAAGTCTCCAGTCATACGGGTATTGTCCTATCCTATATGGGGGACAGAGAGAACGTAACACCACATCTGTGAGACCCTTTTGTGAAGCCATAGGCAGTAAGGGACTACACCACCGCAGCGCAAAGGAAGGCTACTGATTTCCACCTGGACAAGGGGATTCTGGACTTGCCTCCAAACCGGCCGGACTCTGCCTGCCCTGTGATCTGGTGCCCTGGACTGTGGATGCTGAAATCTTCAGTAAAGGTAAAGAGACTGCAATCTTGTGTCCTCGTTCTTCACTGCGCCTCTCACCATCCTACCATCTACACACTTGGAAGCCCTGGGGACATACTTCACCTGTGGGAAGGTATACCATCTAGCTGCCATGTCATCACCCCAGCGGACCCCTAAAGCAGCGTCGGTCACCCTGACCGAATACCACAGGTGGCGTCACGATTCACGAACATTCCCCTTAAAGACCTTTCCCCTTTGATATGGACGTCCCAGGGCCATGGACCAGGACAGCCACCTTGACATCCCCCTGTGAACTACAGGACCCGGTACCGAGTACCCCGCTTCCCTGACGGGGCGCTCCAACTTGGCGTCATGAACAGGATCTACTAAACCCCATGAATCGGGTCATGTGCGCCTAAAGACTGTGCCAAAACTGTGTCTAACTGTGATTTATTGAAAGACTGTGTATTGCAAAAAGACCGCCAAATTTACAGCGCCACGGGGAATGCTAGAGAAGAAGGGTGTACCACCATGGGAGAAGACTTCCAAAGCGGCGCCAAAAGTGATGAACGCCCCCTCCGACTAGTGCTACGTGATGAGGACGTGCCCATCAGCCAGGGAGGTCTGCCTCCTGATTTGCAACGGCGGGAAGAAGAAGGAGGCCCGCTCCCAGAAAATGGAGGAGCAGTGTGCGCGTGTGGCCGCCACCCTGGAAGAGCAGATGGTGACCAGCGGGTACCTAAACGACGACAAAGTGACCCGGGACCATCACAAGCCACCGGAGAAGGACCCAAACTCACCGCTGCTGGAGGATCTGGACTTCCTGGAGCCACAGGTGGAGACGCTGAGCCGCCGGCTCCTGGACACAGAGCTGACCGCAGTGAAGAAATGGAAGTCGGTCCTGTGCAGGAAGATCACGCTGGAAGAGTCGCAGTCTGTGCCGCAGCTGACTCCAGCATCCTCATCAGCGGAGTGGACTGACATCGATGGAACCACATCAGACGCAGGTATAGAAAACGACCCTGCCCCGGTGACCGATCCCGCCCCGGTGAAAGTCCCTATCCCAGACTGTGACCAGACCCCAGCCTTCGCTCCTGCTCCAGTGACTCCCAACACCACCGACGAGACACTAATCCCGCTCCCAGACCCGAGGGCATACCGCTGGACGTGAACGCAGAGGAGGTGATTTTCCGATGGGACGCTCCGAGAGCTGGGTCGAGCTGGTCCACTGGGGAGGCCCAATCGGGAGGGTCCTATATCGGAGTCCTCACCTGGGAGGAATATAGACAATGCTTGATATTACAATGGAAAGAGAGAAAGGCGCATGAAGCCCAATGTAAAACACAGGACAATCTTCCAGTGAGATGGGGTGTAGTAGTGACCCTTCACCTCCAAAAAGGGAAGGGTTTCATTTAGGAATCTGGACTTCCGGTAAAGGTCTATGTCACAAGGGGTGAAGTGGAATCTCACCTTAGAGAGGGGCATCCAGACCGGAACTTGCACCCAGGGGATCCTGTAACTTACACTCGTCACTGGGATGAAATGGGCTGGTGTGCTCGAAACGTTAAGAGATGCACATCATTAACAGCACCAGCTAGTGTCAATGAAACTGTCCCTGCTACTACCACAGTCACTACATCAGCTATACCGCCAGCAACCCCTCAGACCAACATTACGACTACCGTGTGTATAATCACTACCACAGAGACAACAGCCGCTGTATCTGTCGTAGCCAACGTGCACACTAAAGCCACGCAAACTCTCATTGCGGTCAGTGACTTGACTATACATGAGCAACTGACCCATGATGTTGATATAGCAGATGAAAGTTTTTCTGGGCCAGGAATTGTTCGCCAACGACTAATACCTTGGATGCTGCTCCAATAAACTGAAAGCAAATAAAGATGAAAAATGATTGTACATAGTAACTTAAGTTTTCCCTGCAAATTTCTGGAGGTGACTTTCCTTTAAAACCCCTTATCTACCAATGTCCTTTTTTTGGGACGCCTAATTTTTTTGCTTCTAGCAACTAAGATTTTATAATTTTTATAATTAGGTCCAATTTTTTGTGTTGTGTTTGTAAAATGAATGTTTTCAAAACAGGAAATCATGCCATTGTCATTTTTAATTGAATATTGGGACGCCCTTTTCTGAAAAATCCGTACTTGTAAAAATTTGGCAAATTATGTTTCTGATTCTTTAGGACCCAAAATCATTAAAAATCTGTCATTTAAAAAAAAAAAGTGAAAATTGCTAATTTGGCAAGTAATGGGTTAAAGTTTAAAAATTTAAAAAGAACATTAGGGTCATGGACAATGAATGGTCCACGAACTTACTTTGTAATTAGTTGGCACCCTCATGGTGCACCCTGGTCCTGCCCACTTGCCAGCGGGGGAAGGGCCTTATTTATTCCCAGAGATTTGAAGAAAAACCCGTTGGTGTGGCATAATTCCGGGTCAGGATACACGCCTTGTAGCCCGCCCAAGGGCAACGTTGGGGGTTCGTAACGGGTCCCTCGCTCGCATCATTCCAATTGACTTGAATGTTAATGTGAATGATATTATTGCACAATTAATTGCACTACCTCAAAATGACAGACATGAATGTTGTTCGGACCCTTAGAGAGAATGTTTATTTGTTGCACTGTTTTCTAAGGGTATGTGCACACGTTGCGGATTCTCTGCGGATCCGCAGCGGTTTTTGCAGTGCAGAAACGCTGCAGATCCGCAATTGATTTACAGCAGGGCCGGACTGGCCATCGGGCAGTTCTGGCAAATGCCAGAAGGGCTGGTGCCAGTAGTGGGCCGCTGCGCGCCGACTCACCCTTCCCTTCCCCCAGCGCCGCTGCTGCCGCATTCAACTATACCGGCGTCATAGACGCCGTTACAGTTGAACGGAATGCTGGAGGAGAGAGTGTCACCAGATGCTCCCTCTCCCATCATTCCCCGCTCTGCCTCTGACACTGCGGGTGCGTGCGCACTCACTGTGTCCCAGGCAGTGCAGCAGCAGCCGCCGAGACAGGAGCAGGGAGCACCGCAGGCATGAGGGGAGGTGAGGAGTGTTTTTTTTTTTACTGGACTGTGGGGCCATTCTGGGGGGGGGGGGGGGGGAGGAGAGATGTGGGCTCTGCTGTATAGTACTATGTGGGCTCTGCTGTATACTGCTATGTGGGCTCTGCTGTATACTGCTATGTGGGCTGTGCTATACACTACTATGTGGGCTCTGCTGTATACTACTGTGTGGGCTGTGCTATACACTACTATGTAGGCTCTGCTGTTTACTACTGTGTGGGCTGTGCTATACACTACTATGTGGGCTCTGCTGTATACTACTGTGTGGGCTGTGCTATACACTACTATGTAGGCTCTGCTGTATACTACTGTGTGGGCTGTGCTATACACTACTATGTGGGCTCTGATGTATACTGCTATGTGGGCTGTGCTATACACTACTATGTGGGCTCTGCTGTATACTACTATGTGGACTGTGCTATACACTACTATGTGGGCTCTGCTGTATATACTGCTATGTGGGCTGTGCTATACACTACTATGTGGGCTGTGCTATACACTACTATGTGGGCAGTGCTGTATGCTACTATGTGGGCAGTGATGTATACTACTATGTTACATAGTTACATAGTTATTAAGGTTGAAGGAAGACTTTAAGTCCATCTAGTTCAACCCACAGCCTAACCTAACATGCCCTAACATGTTGATCCAGGGGAAGGCAAAAAAAACCCATGTGGCAAAGAGTAAGCTCCACATTGGGGAAAAAATTCCTTCAACATACGGAAATCAGACTAGTTCCCTGGATCAACGCCCTATCAAGGAATCTAGTATATATAACCTGTAACATTATACTTTTCCAGAAAGGTTACAACATCATACAACATTACAACATCATACGGCAGAGAGTTCCATAGTCTCACTGCTCTTACAGTAAAGAATCCGCATCTATTATTATGCTTAAACCTTCTTTCCTCCAGACGTAGAGGATGCCCCCTTATCCCTGTCTCAGGTCTATGATTAAAAAGATCATCAGAAAGGTCTTTGTACTGTCCCCTCTTATATTTATACATTAAAATATCACCCCTTAGTCTTTGTTTTTCCAAACTAAATAGCCCCAAGTGTAATAACCTATCTTGGTATTGCAGACCCCCCAGTCCTCTAATAACCTTGGTCGCGTTATTCTGGTATTCTCGAAGGAGTCCCCGGATCCAAAATGGCCGCGGGGCTCCTTCCTGGTCCTGAAGTGAAGTGGCTTCCCGGCGCCTGCTGAGAACAGGCGCCGGAAAGCCTCCTGCACTGCCTGTCAGATCGCTGATTTGACACAGTGCTATGCAAAGTGTCAGATCAGCGATCTGATGTAATATAGTGATGTCCCACCCTGGGACAATGTTATAAAGTAAAAAAAAAAAAATGTATAAAAAAATAAATCCCCAAATAAAGAAAAATAAATATTTTCCAATAAATCCATTTATTTATGTAAATTAAAAAAAAAAACAATAAAAGTACACATATTTGGTATTGCCACGTCCGTAACGACCCGCTCTATAAAACTAGCCCACTAGTTAACCCCTTCAGTGAACACCGCAAAAAAATAAATAAAAAACAAGGCAAAAAACAATGCTTTATCATCATACTGACGAACAAAAAGTGCAATAAAATGTGATAAAAAAGACGGATATAAATAAACATGGTACTGCTGAAAACTTCATCATGTCCCGCAAAAAAAAAGCCGCCATACAGCATCATCAGCAGAAAAATAAAAAAGTTATAGCTCTCAGAATAAACGATGCAAAAGCAATTATTTTTTATATAAAATAGTTTTCATTGTGTAAAAGCGCCAAAACATAAAAAAAATATAAATGAGGTATCACTGTAATCGTACTGACCCAAAGAATAAAGCTGCTTTATCAATTTTACCACAAGCGGAATGGTATAAACGCCCCCCTAAAAGAAATTCAGGAATTGCTGGTTTTTGTTCAATCTGTCTCCCAAAATCAGAATAAAAAGCGATCAAAAAATGTCATGTGCCTGAAAATAGTACCAATAAAAACGTCAACTCTTCCCGCAAAAAACAAGACCTCACATGACTCTGTGGGCCAAAATATGGATAAATTATAGCTCTCAAAATGTGGTGATGCAAAAATTATTTTTTGCAATAAAAAGTGTCTCTTAGCGTGTGACAGCTGCCAAACAAAAACCCGCTATAAAAATCCGCCATAAATAGTAAATCAAACCCCCCTTTATCACCCCCTTAGTTAGGGAAAAATAATAAAATTAAAAAAATGTATTTCCATTTTCCCATTAGGGTTAGGGTTGGGGCTAACGTTAGGGTTAGTGTTGGGGCTAAAGTTAGGGTTAGGGTTGGGGCTAAAGTTAGGGTTGGGGCTAAAGTTAGGGTATGGGCTAAAGTTAGGGTTAGGGCTAGGGCTAAAGTTAGAGTTAAGGTTGGGGCTAAAGGTAGGGTTTGGATTATGTTTATGGTTGGGGTTAGGATTGGGATTAGGGGTGTGTCAGGGTTACGAGTGTGGTTAGGGTTATGGTTAGGGTTGAGATTAGGGCTGATATTAGGGTTAGGGGTGTGGTCAGGGTTATGGTTAGGGTTGGAATTAGGGTTAGGGGTGTGTTCAGGTTAGGGGTGTGGTTAGGGTTATGGTTGAGATTAGGTTTAGGGGTGCGTTGGGGTCGGGGTTGGAGTTACAGTAGAATTGGGAGGGTTTCCACTGTTTAGGCACATGAGGGGCTCTCCAAACGCAACATGGCGTCCAATCTTAATTCCAGCTAATTCTGCATTGAAAAAGTAAAATGGTGCTCCTTCCCTTTCGAGCTCTGCCGTGCGCCCAAACAGTGGTTCCCCCCACATATTGGGGTATCAGCGTACTCAGGACAAATTGAAAAACAACCTTTGCAGTCCAATTTCTCCTGATACCCTTGTGAAAATAAAAAATTGGGGGCTAAAATATCATTTCGTGGAAAAAATGATTTTTTTATTTTCACGGCTCTGTGTTATAAACTGTAGCAAATCACTTGGGGGTTCAAAGTTCTCACAACACATCTAGATAAGTTCCTTGGGGGGTCTAGTTTCGAATATGGGGTCACTTCTGGGGGTTTCTACTGCTTAGGTACATCAGGGGCTCTGCAAACGCAACGTGACACCCGCAGACCATTCCAAAGTATGCATTCCAAAACAGCGCTCCTTCCCTTCCGAGCTCTGCCATGCGCCCAAACGGTGGTTCCCCCCACATATGGGGTATCAGCGTACTCAGGACAAATAGGACAACAACTTTTGCAAATCCAATTTCTCCTGTTACCCTTGTGAAAATAAAAAGTTGGGAGCTAAAATATCATTTTCGTGGAAAAATATTTTTTATTTTCACGGCTCTACATTCTAAACTTTAGTGAAACAATTGGTTCAAAGTGCTCACCACACATCTAGAAAAGCTCCTCTACTTTCCAAAATGGGGTCACTTGTGGGGGCCTTCCACTGTTTAGACACATCAGGGGCTCTCCAAACGCGACATGGTGTCCGATCTCAATTCCAGCCAATTTTGCATTGAAAAGTCAAATGGCTCTCCTTCCCTTCCGAGCTCTGCCATGCTCCCAAACAGTGGTTTACCCCCACATATAGGGTATCAGCGCACTCAGGACAAATTGCACAACAACTTTTGGGGTCCAATTTCTCCTGTTACCCTTGGGAAAATAAAAAATTTGGGGCGAAAATTCATTTTTGTGAAAAAAATATTATTTTTTTTACGGCTCTACATTATAAACTTCTGTGAAGCACGTGGGGGTTCAAAGTGCTCACCACACATCTAGATTAGTTCCTTAGGGGGTCTACTTTCCAAAATGGTGTCACTTTTGGGGGTTTCCACTGTTTAGGCACATCAAGGGCTCTCCAAACGCGACATGGTGTTCGATCTCAATTCCAGCCAATTTTGCATTGAAAAGTCAAACGGCGCTCCTTCCCTTCCAAGCTCTGCCATGTGCCCAAACAGTGGTTTACCCCCACATATGGGGTATCAGCATACTCAGGACAAATTGCACAACAACTTTGGGGGTCCAATTTCTCCTGTTACTCTTGGAAAAATAAAAAATGTGGGGCAAAAATATCAGTTTTGTAAAAAAAAATATGATTTTTTTTACTGCTCTACATTATAAACTTGTGTGAAGCACTTTGGGGTTCAAGGTGCTCACCACACATCTAGATATCTTGATTAGTTCCTTAGGGGGTGTCATGTCACGCTCGCGCCCAGACTGGTTGGCGCGGGCGTGCGGGGGTGTGGCCCCACTGGACCACAGACCAAACTTCCCTGGAAGGGGCGTAACTAAGTAGCTTCCTAGGTGTTCGCTGTAGCCTCTGATGGTGAGGTCAGACTTGTGCAATCGGAAGCTACCAGGTACCACTCCAGGGTGGTGTCTGGCTGTGGCTGCTGATCCCACCGGGGAACGGAACATAGACAGGCAAGTGGGCACGGCTGGCACTCTGGCAGACAGGCGGGCAAGGCTGGGACACAGGCAGAGAGACGAGTACAACAGAGACACTAGCAGGCAGGCGGGCACGGCTGGCTCTCTGGTGGGCAGGCAGGTATGGCTGGCTCTCTGGCAGGACTGGCGGACAAGGCTGGTAAGGTGGAAGAACCGGTAGGGACCGGTCTGCAGGCAGGTATGTAAAACAAGTAAGAACCTGTTCAGACAGGAGGACTTAAGAAAAGGTAGAGAAAGACCTCAAGAGCGGATGCAGAGCGAAAGCACAGGAGCTAGAGCCAAGAACAGAGCTGCCGGAGGCGGAGCCAAAAGCAGGAGGCGAAGCCAAGCGCAGAAACGCAGGAGGCAGAGCCAAGTGCAGAAATGCAGGAGGTGGAGCCAAGAGCTGGAGGCGGAGCCAAGTGCAGAAACGCAGGAGGCGGAGCCAAGAGCTGGAGCCAAGTGCAGAAACACAGGAGGCGGAGCCAAGTGCAGAAACGCAGGAGGCGGAGCCAAGAGCAGGAGAAGTAGAACCGCAAAGAGCGGAGCCAGGTAGAACCGCAAGGAGTGGAGCCGCAGAGCCAAGCCACAGAGTGCAGAGCAAGGTCAGGGTGCAGAGCAAAGTTACTAAGAGCAGAGCTAGAGCTAAGCCACAGAGTGCAGAGCTGAGTGCAGAGCAAGACACAGAGTGCAGAGCTGAGAGCAAAGCCACAGAGTGCAGAGCAGAGAGCAAAGCCACAGAGTGCAGAGCTGAGAGCAGAGCAAAGTCAGAGTGCAGAGCAAGACACAGAGTGCAGAGCAGATAGCAAAACCACAGAGTGCAGAGCAAGGTAACTTAATGCAGAGCAAGGAGCAAAGCAAGGTCGCAGAGAGCAAAGCCGAAACCAGAGCAAAGCAAGACACAGAGAACGCACAGCAGGGAAAGGAAATCAAGACAGGAATATAAACGAACACAGGAACAGGACTAGACTAAGACAGAGTCAGGAACGAGACAAGGCACAGAGACATGGACACAAGCCATGGTACGACGCCCCTCTGGGTGGCAGACATAGGCCAGGGTACGAAGCCCCACTGGGTGGCTACACAGGACACAGACCAGGGTACAACGCCCCCCTGGGTGGTGGAACACAAGAGTCACAGAGACATGGCCTGGCACTTCAGCAGCAAAGAACTGACTGAAGGAGTAAGTTGCACAGGCCCTCACCACTGGGTGGGTTTGTCTTAAATACAGGAAGCCTCATGGCGATTGGCCAGGGACACCTTAGCAAGGTGCACACAGTCTCTATAAGAAACAGGAATTGCTGGCGCCGATCCCCTATGCACACAGACAGAGCAAACAGCAGACATGAGGCACACAGCATGGAGCTGGCAGCAGAGAGAAGTCACCACAAGGCCCAGAGAAGTAAGTGAGTTTGAGTGTAATGCAGGTGGGGGATGGGAGGCCATGCAGTGATGCCAGCAGGGTTGTTACAGGGGGTCTACTTTCCAAAATGGTGTCACTTGTGGGGGGTTTCCACTGTTTAGGCATATCAGAGGCTCTTCAAACACGACATGGTATCTCAATTCCAGCAAATTTTGCATTGAAAAGTCAAATGGCGCTCCTTCCCTTCCGAGCTCTGCCATGTGCCCAAACAGTGGTTTACCCCCACATATGGGGTATCGGCTTACTCAGGACAAATTGTACAACGACTTTTGTTGTCCAATTTCTCAAGTTACCCTTGGTAAAATAAAACAAATTGGATCTGAAGTAAAAATTTTGTGAAAAAAAGTTTTGTTTCTCCTTGTGGAGAGTGACATGATAAGCATGTTGAGGTGAGGAGACTTAAAGCTGCAATGCTCCTCTGGGAAATATGCAAATTGTCTCTTCAGAGAGGAAGAGGACTAGAACTCTAGTACCACCTATTAGAAGTAGCAATCCTAACAGTCAATGTCGACCCTTCAACGAGCCTTGTCAAATGACTTAGGATAATAGCCAAACCAGAATCTCAATTTGCAGACACTGTGTTTCGGGGAACTGCCCCTCGTCAGTGCAAAGTGGAGATCTGGTGTGGCTGATTGAGAGGCGTCTGACCGGGATCCAAGAAGTATCGTTTCTCCTTGTGGAGAGTGACATGATAAGCATGTCGAGGTGAGGAGACTTAAAGCCGCAAATGTTCAATTTTTTTTAAACATTCCAAAAATTCCTGTGAAGCACTTGATGGGTTAATAAACTTTTTAAATGTGGTTTTGAGAGTACCTTGAGGGGTGCAGTTTTTAGAATGGTGTCACTTTTGGGCATTTTCTGTCATACAGGCTCCTCAAAGTGACTTCAAATGTGAGGTGGTCCCTAAAAAAAAATGGTTTTGCAAATTTTGTTGTGAAAATGAGAAATCGCTGGTCAACTTTTAACCCTTATAACTTCCTAACAAAAAAATTATGTTTCCAAAATTGTGCTAATGTAAAGAAGACATGTGGGTAATGTTATTTATTAACTATTTTGTAGGATATGACTCTCTAATTTAAGGGCTTTTAAACTAAAAGTTTAAAAATTGCAAAATTTTCAAAAATTTCGCCAATTTTCCGTTTTTTTCCACAAATAAACGCAAGTAATATCGAAGAAATGTTACCACTATCATAAAGTACAGTATGTCATGAGAAAACAATCTCAGAATCACCAGGATCCATTGAAAGGTTTCAGAGTTATGACTAGGCTTGAACGAAACGGATCGGACAAATTCAAAAGTCGCCGACTTTTGGCAAAGTCGGGTTTCATGAAACCCAACCCGATCCTAGTGTGGGATCGGCCATGCGGTCGGCGATCTTCGCGCCAAAGTCGCGTTTCGTATGACGCGTTTGGCGCCATTTTTTCAGCCAATGAAGGAGCATGGGCAGAGTGATGACATAGGTCTTAGGGGCGTGGACGCCTATCGCCATCTTGTCGCTTGTGCGCTGTAGCGATTTGCAATGTGTAACACCAGCTTTTCTGTTCAGGGACGGAGGGGGGGGGGGGGAGAGAGAGAGAGAGAGAGAAAAAAAAAAAGTAAGTTAGATTTCCCATTGACTTTGCATTGGGTTTCGTGTTTCGGTCGATCCCCGACTTTTCGCCGATTTCACTCGACTCGACTTTTGAGAGTCGGGTTTCGCAAAACCCGAGTCGACCCTAAAAAAGTAAAAGTCGCTCAACCCTAGTTATGACCTCATAAAGTGACAGTGTTTCGGGGTGAAGGGGTTAATATCTGCAAATTCATAGTGACCTGGAGAATCATAATGGCAGGTCAGTTTTTAGTGAACATGGTAAAAAAATAAATAAAATAATTGTGGAATTGCACTTTTTTTTGCAATTTCACAGCACGTTGATTTTTTTTTCCTGTTTTCCAGTAGGCGAGATGTTAAAACCAATGGCGCCGTTCGAAAGTACAACTCGTCCCACAAAAAACAATCCCTCACATGGCCATATTGATGGACAAATAACAAATTTATGGCTTTGGGAAGAAGGGGAGCCAAAAATGTAAAATGGAAATACCGCTGGTCCTTAACCCCTTAAGCCCCAAGGGGTTTGCACGTTAATGACCGGGCCAATTTTACAATTCTGCCACTGCCCCTTTATGAGGTTATAACTCTGGAACGCTTCAACGGATCCTGATGATTCTGACATTGTTTTCTCACAACATATTGTACCTGACAGTGGTAAAAATTCTTTGATATTACCTGCGTTTATTTGTGAATAAAAAGGAAATTTGGCGAAAATTTTGAAAATTTCGCAATTTTTCAACTTTGAATTTTATGCCCTTAAATTACAGAGATATGTCACACAAATTACTTAATAAGTAACATTGTCCACATGTCTACTTTACATCAGCACAATTTTGGAACCAACATTTTTTTTGTTATGGAGTTATAAGGGTTAAAAGGTGACCAGCAATTTCTCATTTTTACGACACCATTTTTTTTTAGGGACCACATCTCATTTGAAGTCATTTTGAGGGGTCTATATGATAGAAAATAACCAAGTGTGACACCATTCTAAAAACTGCACCCCTCATGGTGCTCAAAACCACATTCAAGAAGTTTATTAACCCTTCAGGTGTTTCGCAGGAGTTTTTGGAATATTTAAATAAAAATGAACATTTAACTTTTTTTCACACAAAATTTACTTCAGCTCCAATTTGTTTTATTTTACCAAGGGTAACAGGAGAAAATGGACCCCAAAAGTTGTTGTACAATTTGTAAACCTCTGTTTGGGCGCATGTCAGAGATCGGAAGGGAAGGAGCGCTATTTGACTTTTCAATGCAAAATTGACTGGAATTGAGATGGGACGCTATGTTGCGTTTGGAGAGACCCTGATGTGCCTAAACATTGAAACCCCCAATTATAACTGAAACCCTAATCCAAACACACCCCTAACCCTAATCCTATGGTAACCCTAACCACACCCCTAACCCTAACACACCCCTAACTCTTATCCCAACCCTATTCTCAACCGTAAATGTAATCCAAACCCTAACCATAACTTTAGCCCCTACCCTAACCCTAACTTTAGCCCCAACCCTAACAGTAGCCCTAACCCTAGCCTCAACCCTAACCCTAGCCCAAACCCTAGCCCTAACCCTAGCCCTAGCCCTAACCCTAATCCTGATGGGAAAATGGAAATAAATACATTTTTTCAATTTTTTTTATTTTTCCCTAACTAAGGGGGTGATGAAGGGGGGTTTGATTTACTTTTATAGCTGGTTTTCTAGCGGATTTTTATGATTGGCAGCCGTCGCACACTAAAAGACGCTTTTTATTGCAAAGAATATTTTTTGCGTTACCACATTTTGAGAGCTATAATTTTTCCATATTTTGGTCCACAGAGTCATATGAGGTCTTGTTTTTTGCAGAACTAGTTGACATTTTTATTGGTAACATTTTTGGGCACGTGACATTTCCTTCCTGAAGAATGAGACAGCAGTCTAAAGGTACCGTCACACTAGACGATATCGCTAGCGATCCGTGACGTTGCAGCGTCCTCGCTAGCGATATCGTCCAGTGTGACAGGCAGCAGCGATCAGGCCCCTGCTGTGCTGTCGCTGGTCGGGGAAGAAAGTCCAGAACTTTATTTGGTCGCTGGACTCCCCGTAGACATCGCTGAATCGGCGTGTGTGACACCGATTCAGCGATGTCTTCACTGGTAACCAGGGTAAACATCGGGTAACTAAGCGCAGGGCCGCGCTTAGTAACCCGATGTTTACCCTGGTTACCATCCTAAAAGTAAAAAAAAACAAACAGTACATACTTACCTACAGCTGTCTGTCCTCCAGCGCTGTGCTCTGCACTCCTCCTGTACTGGCTGTGAGCGTCGGTCAGCCGGAAAGCAGAGCGGTGACGTCACCGCTCTGCTTTCCGGCCGCTGTGCTCACACAGACAGTACAGGAGGAGTGCAGAGCACAGCGCTGGAGGACAGACGGCTGTAGGTAAGTATGTAGTGGTTGTTTTTTTTTACTTTTAGGATGGTAACCAGGGTAAACATCGGGTTACTAAGCGCGGCCCTGCGCTTAGTTACCCGATGTTTACCCTGGTTACCGGCATCGTTGGTCGCTGGAGAGCGGTCTGTGTGACAGCTCTCCAGCGACCAAACAGCGACGCTGCAGCGATCCGGATCGTTGTCGGTATCGCTGCAGCGATCCGGATCGTTGTCGGTATCGCTGCAGCGTCGCTAAGTGTGACGGTACCTTCAGAAACGCGTCGGTTGATTGACCCTCACAGCGTTCCGTACTCACTCCCGGGCTTCGGTAACGGTCACGTGACTGCACACGTCACGCAGGTCCTGTGTCTCACCCGGACTTACCGCTCTCGCACCGCGCGGCGTCTGGTGTTCCGGGGCCCCGTTCCAGCCCGGAGGCTTGTTTCAGGTGGCTGCTACCGGCCGGGGCAGCCACTAGTTTGGACTCTACAGCGGCGCTCTGCACCTGGAGCTCCTTGAAAATACAGCGGCAGCACGATAGTCTTCTCATCCATCACGGACTTCTCACTCATCACGGACTTGCCATTGGAGGTAGGAACATTCATGTTTTAATTTTACCTATCCACCACGGGCGCAAATAAGGACTTTTTTGGTGTATACACTGAGAAACTACGCTCTATTCCACTATCCATTTGGGTTATTCCACTCTTTGGTTGTAAACATTTTATTGGCTATTATCAAGCGCGTACCTTTTTGCACTTAGGTGCATCATTTTATTGTGTTAAACATTGAAACCCCCCACAAGTGACACCATTTTGGAAAGTAGACCCCCTAAGGAACTTATCTAGATGTGTGGTGAGCACTTTGACCCACCAAGTGCTTCACAGAAGTTTATAATGCAGAGCCGTAAAAATAAAAAATCATATTTTTTCACAAAAATTATCTTTTCGCCCCTAATTTTTTATTTTCCCAAGGGTAAGAGAAGAAATTGGACCCCAAAAGTTGTTGTGAAATTTGTCTTGAGTACGCTGATACCCTATATGTAGGGGTAAACCACTGTTTGGGCGCATGGCAGAGCTCGGAAGGGAAGGAGCGCCGTTTGACTTTTCAGTGCAAAATTGACAGGAATTGAGATGGGACGCCATGTTGCGTTTGGAGAGCCACTGATGTGCCTAAACATTGAAGCCCCCCACCAGTGACACCATTTTTGAAAGTAGACCCCCCAAGGAACTTAACTAGATGTTTTGTGCGAGCTGTGAACCCCGAAGTGTTTCACTACAGTTTATAACGCAGAGCCGTGAAAATAAAAAATCTTTTTTTTCTCACAAAAATCATATTTTAGCCCACAGTTTTGTATTTTCCCAAGGGTAACAGGAGAAATTGGACCCAAAAAGTTGTTGTCCAATTTGTCCTGAGTACACTGATACCCCATATGTGGGGGGGGGAAACCACCGTTTGGGCGCATGGCAGAGCTCGGAAGGAGCGTCATTTGGAATGCAGACTTAGATGGGTTGGTCTGCAGGCGTCACATTGCGTTTGCCATATTAGAAACTAGACCCCCCAAGGAACTTATCTAGATGTGTTGTGAGAACTTTGAACCCCCAAATGTTTCACTATAGTTTATAACGCAGAGCCGTGAAAATAAAAAATAATTTTTTCCCACAAAAATGGTTTTTTAGCCTCCAACATTTTTATTTTCCCAAGGGTAACAAGAGAAATTGGACCCCAAAAGTTGTTGTCCAATTTGTCCTGAGCACGCTAATACCCCATATGTTGTGGTAAACCCGTGTTTGGGCGCACGGGAGAGCTCGGAAGGGAAGGAGCACTTTTTCAAAGCAGAATTGGCTAGAATTGAGATCGGACGCCATGTCGCATTTGGACAGCCCCTGATGTGCCTAAACAGTGGAAACCCCCAATTCTAACTGAAACCCTAACCCTAGCCCCAACCCTAACCCTAGCCCCAACCCTAGCCCTAACCCTACCTCTAGCCCTAATCCTAACCCTAGCCCTTACCGTAGCCCTAACCCTAATGGGAAAATGGAAATAAATACATTTTTTTAATTTTATTATTTTTCCCTAACTAAGGGGGTGATGAAGAGGGGTTTGATTTACTATTTATAGCGTTTTTTAAGCGGATTTTTATGATTGACAGCCGTCACAGACTAAAAGACGCTTTTTATTGCAAAAAATAGTTTTTGCGTCTCCACATTTTGAGAGCTATAATTTTTCCATATTTTGGTCCACAGAGTCATGTGAGGTCTTGTTTTTTTGCGGGACGAGTTGACGTTTTTATTGGTAACATTTTCGGGCACGTGACATTTTTTGATCACTTTTTATTCCGATTTTTGTGAGGCAGAATGACCAAAAACCAGTTATTCATGAATTTCTTTTTGGGGGGGCATTTATACCGTTCCACATTTGGTAAAATCGATAAAGCAGTTTTATTCTTCAGGTCAGTACGATTACAGCGATACTTCATTTATATCTTTTTTTATGTTTTGGCGCTTTTATACGATAAAAACTATTTTATAGAAAAAATAATTTTTTTTGCATCGCTTTATTTTGAGGACTCTAACTTTTTTATTTTTTCGCTGATGATGCTGTATGGCGGCTCGTTTTTTGCGGGACAAGATGACATTTTCAGCGGTACCATGTTTATTTATATCCGTCTTTTTGATCGCGTGTTATACCATTTTTTGTCCGGCGGTATGATAATAAAGCGTGGTTTTTTGTCTCTTTTTTTTACCGCGTTCACTGAAGGGGTTAACTAGTGAGACAGTTTTATAGGTGGGGTCGTTATGGACGCGGCGATACTAAATATGTGTACTTTTATTGTTTTTTTTATTATTTAGATAAAGAAATGTATTTGGGAACAATATTTTTTTTTTCTTTATTTTGGAATTTTTTTTTTTTACACATGTGAATATTTTTTTTTTTTTCACTTTATAACATTTCCCCGGGGGGGCATCATGTTATAGGGTCAGATCTCAGATCTGACACTTTGCAGAGCACTGTGACAGATCAGCGATCTGACATGCAGGGCTGCAGGCTTACCAGTGCTTGCTCTGAGCAGGCGCTGGTAAGCCACCTCCCTGCAGGACCCAGATGTAGCTCCGTGGCCATTTTGGATCCGGGGCCTGCAGGGAGGAGACGCTCGGTACAAGGTGAGCACATCGACTTGTACCGAGGGTCTCAGAGAAGCACACAGGGAGCCCCCTCCCTGCGCGATGCTTCCCTGTACCGCCGGATCGCTGCCATCATGTTTGATCGCAGTGTTCCGGGGGTTAATGTGCCAGGGGCGGTCCGTGACCGCTCCTGGCACATAGTGCCGGATGTCAGCAGCGATAGTCAGCTGACACCAGGCCGCGATCGGCCGCGCTCCCCCTGTGAGCGTGTCCGATCGCATATGACGTACTGTTCTGTCACTGGGAATTAAATCCCAGGTCACCTCGGCGGGATAGTATGTCATATGAGATTATGGGTATGTGCACATGATCAGGAATAGCTCAGTATTTGACGCAGATGAAATCTGCACCAAATCTGCATCTGAGGTCACTGGTAGGTCACCTGTGTTTTGATGCATTTTTTACATGTGTTTTTGATACGTTTTTTTCATTGCATGCATTTTTTTGTCACTTGAAATAACGCTAATTGAAAGTTGGCTTCTGGGAAGAAAAAAAGTGATTTCCTGTTTGCAGATACTGTATATGTTCTCATGGTCAGTAAACGCTGCGGGTTGGACGTTGCGTACATCCGCAGCATCAAACCTGCAGCGTCCAACTGTTACAGCAGCTTACTACGAATGTGTACTAATTTAAATAATGGTGAATCTTGTGACACAACCAAAAGTACATGACACAGGAAGTGGAGGAAAGCACAGAGAGAGGTTCCCTCATTTTTAATAAATAAATAATAATTTAAAAAAAAAATAGCGTTGGGTTCCCCTATATACTGTATGTTAACCAGCCAGAGTAAAGCAGACTACTGGGAATGGTATTGCAGGCTAGTAAGGATCCAATATCCATGAACCTTACCAGCCTGATAATACCAGGGCGCAGCAGTCTGCTTACCTTGGATGGTTAGCAAAAATAGTGGGATCCACTAAAAAAAAAAATAACGTGGGTTACCCCTTTTTTTATTAACCAGCCAAGGAAAAAGCAGACAGCTGCGGCCTGGTATTCTCAGGCTGGCGAGGCCCATGGATTTTGGCCCTCACCAGCCTAAACATTACAGCCCGCAGCCGCCCCACAATTGTTACATGCAAAGATGCGCTAGTTGTGGTACTTTACCTGGCTATTCCCACTTGCCCTGTAGCGGTGGCAAGTGGGGTATTATTTGTGAGGTTGAAGTCACCTTTGTATTGTCAAGTAATGACACCTATCCATTACTAATCCTATAGTTACATGGTGAATAAAGACACTGCCAAATTAAAGTATTTTAAATGAAATAATGACACAGACTCCTTTAATAGATCTTAATTAAACCACACTTACTGCATCACCTATTCCACCGACGCCCTCGATCTCCTGTAAGAGAATTAAAATAAAAAAGCAACAATATCCTTACCTGTCCGCCGAGAAGATATACATACTGTCCCAAGACGAGTCCAGCTCTGCTACCTCTGGAGGGCTTTGGCTTAACAGTGGCATTATGTCACCACTCAGCCTGACATCCAAACACAGTGGAGCTGGAAGCTGATGACCGTAGGAGATAACACGGTCCCCGGCGGTCACGTGCACTGGAATTCTCTCAGTCAGCTGATCCTGAGAACTTGGCTAGTGACTGGAGATTACCCCGTCCCCGGCGGTTATGTGCACGGCAGTTCAGCTGATTGATCGCGAGAACTGCAGTGTACACGAACTTCTGACTGAAACAATTATTTTTAATCTTTAAAGACTCCATAATAACAGGGTCTGTACCACAGGACTGGCATATAGCAAATGTGGTGCCAATATTCAAAAAGGGAACAAAAACTGAACTTGGAAATTATAGGCCAGTAAGCTTAACCTCTACTGTCGGTAAAATCCTGGAGGGCATTCTAAGAGATGCTATGCTGGAGTATCTGACGAGGAATAACCTCATGACCCAATATCAGCATGGGTTTACTAGGGACCGTTCCTGTCAGACTAATCTGATTAGTTTCTATGAAGAGATAAGTTCTGGACTGGACCAAGGGAACGCAGTGGACGTAGGGTATATGGACTTTTCAAAAGCTTTTGATATGGTGCCACACAAAAGGTTGATACATAAAATGAGAATAATGGGGATAGGGGGAAATATGTGTAAGTAGGTTAAGAGCTGGCTCAGGGATAGGAAACAAAGGGTGGTTATTAATGGAGCACACTCGGACTGGGTCTCAGTTAGCAGTGAGGTACCACAGGGGTCAGTAATGGGCCCACTTCTTTTTAACATATTTATTAATGACCTTGTAGGGGGCATACAGAGTAGAATTTCAATATTTGCAGATGACACTAAACTCTGCAGGGTAATCAATACAGACGAGGACAATTTTATATTACAGGAGGATTTATGTAAACTAGAAGCTTGGGCTGATGAATGGCAAATGAGCTTTAATGGGGATAAATGTAAGGTCATGCACTTGGGTAGAAGTAATAAGATGTATAATTATGTGCTTAACTAGATGGTGGCCCGATTCTAACGCATCGGGTATTCTAGAATATGTATGTATATAGCAGCCACATAGTATATAGCACAGACCACGACATATTCTTGAATACCCGATGCGTTAATACAGGCCACGCAGTATATAACAGTGGCCACGCAGTATATAACAGTGGCCACATAGTATATAACACTGGCCACGAAGTATATAGCAGCCATGCAGTATATAACACAGCCCACACAGTATATAACACTGTCCACATAGTATATCACACTGCCCACATAGTATATAGCAGCCATGTAGTATATAACACAGCCCACACAATATATAACACTGCCCACGTAGTATATAGCAGCCATGTAGGATATAACGCAGCCCACGCAGTATATAACATTCCCCACATAGTATATAACACTGCCCACATAGTACATAGCAGCCATGTAGTTTATAACGCAGCCCACACAGTATATAACACTGCCCACGTAGTATATAGCAATGTGGGCACTATATGTGTGGTTAAAAAAGACTTAAAATAAAAAATAAACATATGCTCACCTTCCGAGGGCCCCTTGTAGTCTTGGCGCCTGTGTGCGGTGCACGCGGCAGCTTCCGGTCCCAGGGTTGGTATGAGCGCAGGACCTGTGATGACGTTGCGGTCACATGACCGTGACGTCATGGCAGGTCCTTCTCGCATAGCATCCTCGGCACCGGAACCTGCCGCTTGCACTGCCGAGGACAGCGCGACGTCGGAGGGTCAGAATAACCTTTTTTTTTTATTATTATTTGTAACATTAGATCTTTTTACTAATGATGCTGCATACGCATCATCAATAGTAAAAAGTTGGTCACACAGGGTTAATAGCTGCTTTATTGGAGTGCGTTACACCGCGGCATAACGTGGTCCATTAACGCTGCCATTAACCCTGTGTGAGGGCTGACTGGAGGGGAGTATGGAGCGGGCACTCACTGCGGTGGGGGAAGGAGAGGCCATTTTGCCGCCAGACTGTGCCCGTCGCTGATTGGTCGTGGCAATGGTCGTGGGCGCTTTGCCACGACCAATCAGCGACTTGGATTTGCATGACAGACAGAGGCCGCGACCAATGAATATCCGTGACAGACAGAAAGACAGACAGACGGAAGTGACCCTTAGACAATTATATAGTAGATTGTAAAACACTGGGCAAAACCGTCAATGAAAAAGACCTAGGAGTATGGGTGGACGACAAACTCACATTTAGTGGCCAGTGTCAGGCAGCTGCTTTAAAGGCAAATAAAATAATGGGATGCATTACAAGAGGCATAGATGCTCATGAGGAGAACATAATTTTACCTCTATACAAGTCACTAGTTCGACCACACTTAGAATACTGTGCACAGTTCTGGTCTCCGGTGTATAAGAAAGACATAGCTGAACTAGAGCGGGTGCAGAGAAGAGCGACCAAGGTTATTAGAGGACTGGGGGGTCTGCAATACCAAGATAGGTTACTACACTTGGGGCTATTTAGTTTGGAGAAACGAAGGCTAAGGGGTGATCTTATTTTAATGTATAAATATATGAGGGGACAGTACAGAGACCATTCTTTCTAATGACCTTTTTACTCGTAGACCTGAAACGGGGACAAGGGGGCATCCTCTACGCCTGGAGGAAAGAAGGTTTAAGCATAATAACAGATGCGGATTCTTTACCGTAACAGCAGTGAGACTATGGAACTCTCTGCCGAATGATGTTGTAATGAGTGATTCATTACTAAAATTTAAGAGGGGACTGGATACCTTTCTGGAAAAGCATAATATTACAGGTTATATACACTAGTTTCCTTGATAGGGCGTTGATCTAGGGAACTAGTCTGATTGCCATATGTGGAGTCGGGAAGGATTTTTTTCCCCAATGTAGAGCTTTGGATCGATAACTGATGGATGTATTTTTTTTCAATTCATGTATTTCTAGAAGAACAGCATCGTTTTTCGAAAAAATGAGCAGTAAGGAAGAATCTGATTCCGATGGTGTTGCAGAATATGAAGATGATTTTGAGAAGGACCTTGACTGGTTAATAAATGAAGAGGCGGAGAAGTATGGAGGTTTGCAGGTATTGCTAGCATATAGATGAACCTTCTTTATGAAATCAAACCCGTGGCTATATGAAAATATAGTCATGTATGGTATGTGTCACATTTGTCTATACTCATCGCCTATTGCTAATACAGCAGTTCTGTCTTCCATCCGCTTGATGACGGGTGCACGTTCTTCACTCATGGTTGGAATCTCCCATACATTGTGTTGGGTAATGTTGCTGCACTCCATGTACTTCTCCATGACCGTTAACACCCTTTCAGCGACGTAATGACATTTGAACATTGATCACATATTGTAAAATCATTTTCATATTAAAGTTGGTAAAGGTTACAAAAATCATAAATTTCTAATTTTAATATTATGTAATAATACATTTATTCCATATGTTATATCTTATTTAAGAGTGATGAAGAACCCAGCAATTTGAAACTAGACTCCAAAAAATCTATAAACGATGAAACTAAAAAGTCATCAAGCGATGAAAATGAGATTGTTCACAATGAGACAAGTACAAGTAGAAAACCCAAACTTGACCCTGTATCTGAAAGTGACGAAGGTGAAACAGAAGATGAAGAAGCAAAGCGATACATCGCAGAAAAGATAGAAGAAGCCAACAAGAAACTGGAAATGGAAACCCTGGATGAAAATCGAGAGAGAAGACTCAAATTCAAGGAAAATTTGGTTGATCTGGAAGTTCCTCCCTTAGATTTTCCTGATAGTGACAGAACTGAAAGTTTCACAGAAGACGAGGTTGTAGATGGCATATCTCAATTACAAGTAGACGAAGTGCCAGTGCATGGCAGGGAGCATAGTAATATAGATAGTGGCGCTGGCGACAAGCCTAAAGATGCAAGAGTACTGGTTGAGAAAGATGGAAAGTTCGAACTCGTAAATTTACATGACATTGAGAACCAAAGTTATTTACCTCCTATAAGTAACAATAAAGATGGCCACAAATCATCATCTCAATCAGATCGATCTGGAGCCTCAGCTAACAGCGATAAGAAAACTCCCAGTATTAGTAACGGGAATGGTTTCATCCCAAAGCCTCCTACTGGCCCTAGAGTCCGACCCAACTCTGCTAACCTGACAAAATCTGTGCATAAAGTAAAGACCCAGCGAAGAGTGCAGTCTGCAAATGTGTCATCCCGTACTACCACGTTCATGCTCTCTTCTGAACAAAAAGAGCTACAGAAACGGATTCTAGAAAGACAAGAAAGACTTAGGAGAGAGGTAATGAATGTCTGTTTCTAAATAGAAAGCCAGATATTAGATGGTGTACTGGTGCCCTTCAAACATTTTAGGGACATACATAGAAATCATGGGGCCCATAACAAAATTCCTAATTGACGCCCTCCACTCTCCGCTAAAACAAAACAAAAACGAAAACATTTTTTGCGGGTACACATCACATAAGTGCAGTCACAGAAGGGCTTACCTGCCAAGTTTCAACGACAGAGGGAGGGACATTTATTGCGCTTTTACTGAAGCCCCTTAGTGTTTGCACACTGTATGATACCACTTTTATGGCCTCCATCTAGTATGAAGCCCCCAAAATGCCCTCCACCCACACAGTATGGTATCCCTTTAGTGAGTTGTCCATAGTACCTACATGCACATTATGATGACCTCACAGTGCACCCACCATAATATAATGCTGCCACAATGCCCCCAACAGAGTATGATGTCCCCACAGTGACTCCCAACACAGTATAATGGCTTCACAGCCCTACATCACAGTATAATGCCCCCACACAGTATAAGGCTGCTATAGTACCCCCACACTGTAGGATGCCAGTATAGAGCCCTCACACACATTGATTCCACTACAGTGCCCAAAAAACACTTAATGTCCCCGCAGTGACCACTAACACAGTATAATGCACCTCAAAATAGTATAAAATCCTCCCTTCACAGTATGCTGTCCCCATAGTTTTCTCACATACAGTATTATCATTCCACAGTCATCCCTACTCAGTATGATGGCCCTCACAGTCCCCCTCACACAGTATGATACCCACCAATGTCTCCCTCACACAGTATCAAGGCCCCCAGAGCCCTCCACAATGTGATGGCCCCCCACAGTTCACCATACACAATATTATGACCCTCACAGCACTCATGATGCCCTCACACTTTCTCCCCACAAGTATAACAGTAAAAAAAAAAATACTCACCTCGCCCCATCCACAGGATGCGCTGCTCCGGTCTGTACAGTGTGTGTACTGAGGACCTGGCACAGTAGGTACAATCTAGTGGCATCATCTTGCCAGAAACTCAGATGCCCATGCTGAATGGTGTAGCAGGGAGCTGACGACTCCCTGTTCCACTATTGGATTCAACTGTATCTGCATCCCGAGGATGCCGATACCATTGAAATTGGGACACTAGGCAGGGGGGTGCAAGCCCATTCTCATGAAACACCATGACAGCAGCCATGTGGTTTTCTGAGTGCCTACATGTTTTTGAAGGAAGACGTCCCATAGAAGGTAAGTGTCAATCATGGTGGATAATATCCACATCGAATCAGTAATAAATATGAAGATTTTGCTATGGATTTTCAATGAATTTTTGAATTTTCAGGGATTGAAATCCCACCAATCAAACATAAAAACCATCAATAATTTTTCACTCCTGAAAAAACATTTTTTAATTATTTCATCACTTGCTAGAATTTTAAATTGAGAAACCTGATGTGATCATAACCAATATTACCTGTGGACCTAGGATGAAGAGCACCGGAAAGAACAGGAAGAACAGAAAAAGAGAGAAAACGAAGCAGCCTTTAAGATGTGGTTACAGAGGAAAAAATCTCAACTCGTTCAAGAAAAGAGAATCCAGCAGGCCAAAGAGATGGAGACGAGCAGCGCTCCAGTGAGTTGTCTGGTTCAGTCTGCATTGTCGCACTTTACAGTAAGGAAGTGAAGTGACACTTTTGTCAAACAGCATTCGTGTGGGTCAGAAAAAATGACAGTTTATAACTTTTTGAGTAATAATAACTGATAATCGTTATTTTGTAGCATAGAACATAACGTATCACAGTGCTATATACATGTATGTATGTGTGTGCGTATATATAAATACTAGCTATTGAACCCGTTCTATGCCCGGGTGGGGAGCATTTATATTGGTATATGGTCTCCATCCTGGTGTGTGCTGCTTCCATCCTGCGCCCTAATCTTGTCATGTGCTGCTACCATTTTGCGCCCCCTTCCTGTCATGTGCAGCCCACATCCTGCGCCCCCTTCCTGTCATGTGTAGCCCAAATCCTGTTTTGTGCGCCTTCATCTTGTCATGTGTGCTGATGGTGTCTAGCAGCCGGTTAGCGTCCACCCGCAGCCGCTTGTAGGTGCCGATGAAGTCGTAGGGCACGGCTCAGGGCTGGCACAGCTGGTAGATGGGCATCCAGTGCTCGTTCATCTTCTCCTCGTCCTCGTCCAGCAGGTACCGCAGGAACTCGGAGAAGGTGACGTCGTTCCCATTGGATGCGGCGGCGGGTGGCTGCTGGCGGTGTCGGCGCACGATCTCCAGGCCGTACCACTGCTGGTATTCCTTGATCTCCCCGACCTTGTTCCTGTAGGCGGACAGCCGCTGCTCCAGGGGCTCCCGCACGAACAGGAACTTGTAGGGTATGTGCACATGTTGCGGATTTGCCTGCGGATTTTTCTGCACTGAATCCGCATCTCTTGGCAGAAAGCGCAGGTAAAAATCCACGTGTTTTTGGTGCGTTTTTGATCCGTTTTTTCTGCGGATTTGATGCGTTTTTTTATGCGTTTTTGAAAGCTAAATAAAAATTTATTATAGTTTTGTGATGTCATTTCTTGTCCAACCTCCTCTTTTACATTTGTAAAACCCACACTCCATTACACATAGATAGATAGATAGATAGATAGATAGATAGATAGATAGATAGATAGATAGATAGATATGGGATAGATAGATCTATAGATAATATCTATCGATCTATGTATAGATCTATCTATAGATCTATCTATCTCATTTCTTCTATCCTATCTATCTATCTATCTATCTATCTATCTATCTATCTATCTATCTATCTATCTATCTATCTATCTATCTATCGGTCTATCTATCTATCTATCTCATTCCTTCTATCTATCTATAGCTAGATAGTTAGATAGATAGCTAGATAGATATGGGATAGATAGATAGAAGGAATGAGATAAATAGATCTATAGATAGATAGAAGGAATGAGATAGATAGATCTATAGATAGATCTATACATAGATCGATAGATATTATCTATAGATCTATCTATCCCATATCTATCTATCTATCTATCTATCTATCTATAGGTCTATCTATCTATCTATCTATCTATCTATAGGTCTATCTATCTATCTATCTATCTATCTATCTATATATCTCATTCCTTCTATCTATCTATAGATAGATAGTTAGATAGATAGCTAGATAGATATGGGATAGATAGAAGGAATGAGATAAATAGATCTATAGATAGATAGAAGGAATGAGATAGATAGATAGAAGGAATGAGACAGATAGATATAAGGAATGAGCTCCCAGCCACCCCCAAAATGGCGCATCTGTTTGATGCGTCAATTCCGGCACTTAGCCTCTCTCTTCCCACTGCCCGGTAGCGGTGGCTTATGGGGTAATAAGGGGTTAATGTCACCTTTGTATTGTAAGGTGACATTAAGCCCGGTTAGTAATGGAGAGGCGTCAATAAGACACCTCTCCATTACTAATCCTATAGTAGTGAAAGAGTTAAAAAAAGACACAGCCAGAAAAAAGTATTTTACTATTCTTATTTCACCATACTTAAAACCACGCCTAATTCCTGCGACGTCCTCGATTGACTGCAAAAAAAATAATAAACCAACCGTATACTCCCCGTGTGACGCAGTCCAATTAATTATGAGTGTCCCACGACGATCTCCCCTATCTGTCAGGAAATGTGACAGCTCTATAGACCTTCAGTGACACACTGACAGGAGACAATGGCTTCTGCAGTGCATCACTGAAGAGGTTACTTTAGATCATCGTATCGCTTTATGGCAATGCTGCGTGGGAATTTTCCCACGCAGCTGTGCCGCAAGTGACAGTATGAACTATACTGTACTCACAGCGGTGGAGGGATACAGTGCAGAAGGATACCTTCCGTCATTGTATCCCGGAGCCCCTCGAGAGCGGTCGCATCAGCTGATGTGACAGCTCTCCACGGGAGATCGTCGTGGGACGTATTAACTGGATTATGGCGGACACAGAGAGTATATTGTTGGTTTATTATGTTCATTTTTTTTCAGGTTAGCGAGGGCTTCGGGAATTAGGTGTAGATGGTGAGTATGAACTATATATGTACTGTATGTGGTTTTTTTTTTTTTTTACATTCAACACATTAGCCGGATGATGGGACTACTACTGTCCCATCATTGGCTAATGTGTCACTCACTGTCACTGTAGCAGGCATAGCCAGATGGGACTTGTAGTCCCACCGAACGATGCCTGCACACACACAAACACACACTGACACAGCCCGGCAGACCCCTGCACAGCCCCGCAGACCCCCGGACAGCCCGGTAGACCCTCTGCACAGCCCTGCAGACCCCCAGACAGCCTGCAGACCCCCGGACAGCCGGCAGACCCACGGACTTCCCCACAGACCCCCGCACACAGCCCCGCCGACCCCGCACACAGCCCCGCAGACCCACACACACAGACACGCAGACCCCGCCCGCACACACACGCACACAGTCACCTCCCACACTCCGCCCACACACTTCCCTCCTCTCGGGCCACAGAGTTTCTTGCAGGGTGCTCTGTCCGCGGAGCAGGGACACGGTGCTGCAGATCGCGGTATGCGTTCAGTGCTTACGCATACTCGATCTCTACTGTGATTTCCTGGGCCATAATCCTCATCCCCGGATGCGTAACTCTGTGGGGCCCAGACCGCGCAGGCACGTCGCGCTTGCGCATTCTATAAAGGCTTCGGACAGAGTGACGCTCTTGCCATTATATTATAGATATATATTATTTATGGTTATATATTTGAGATTAGAAAAAAGGTCCACTCATAGGCTGCGTCTGGTATTGCAGTTCAGCCAATTTACCTGGAAATCTCTAAGATAAAATTATGGTAGTTTTTTGGATAGTAAAAATTGTAACAACCTACTATTGTACCGGTAATTGCCCTTTGTAGCCTTAGGATGAGAGAGATGATTTGATCATTACGTTGTGACATTTGATATATGCGTAGAGAACCTTCCAACTTGAATAATCATCTCCACTGCACTCTTACCTCCCCATCTGTCCTCCTCTGCTGACCTGCTCCTCAACCTCAAATCTGTCCTAATAAAACATAAAACAAGTCGCCCACTCTCCTTTTCCCACCTGCTCTCCCTTTCTCTGCTTCTCCTCACTGCTGGTGACATATCTCCCAACCCTGGACCCCCACAGCTCATACCTCCCATGACTACCCCCTCCTACCGCTCCCTATCTAATACGAACTACCGCAATCTTTCCAACATAAAACCCGTGCCTCTGAGGCCCACCGCCTGCTCCCTCTCTTTGGAGCACTCTGGAATTCCTGCTCAATCTGCAATAAGCTTCATGTGATTCATGACCTTTTTCTCTCTCACAAGCTTGCCTTCCTCGACTTCACACCCTCTGACTCCGCCTCCCCTGCTGCGCTGTGTTATGGTGGCCTCCACTTCACCCACACCCCTCATCCCAGCAACAGACATGGTGGAGGAGTGGGTCTTCTCCTTTCTTCTAACTGCACCTTTAACCCAATCCCACCTCTACCCTCCCTTATCCTTTCCTCTTTTGAAGTCCACTCTGTCCGCATCTACTCTCCCTCAAACCTCCAAGTGGCCGTCATATACCAACCTCCAGGCCCGGCCACTGCCTTTATTGACCAATTCTCCACCTGGCTTCTTCACTTTCTCTCTATTGACATTCCCACCATCATCATAGGTGACTTCAACATCCCCACTGATACCCCTCAGTCAACAGCCTCCAAACTTCTGTCCATTACTTCATCTTTTGGACTTACTCAGTGGTCCTCCACAGCCACCCACACAGACGGACATACCCTAGTCCTGGTCTTCACCCATCTCTGCTCTATCTAACTTCACCACCTCCCAACTTCCTCTATCCGACCATCATCTGTTCACTTTCTCATCCCTGTCCTCCTCACCAGTCACCCATGTCCAGCAACATGCGCACCCCCGCAGAAACCTTGCACACTTAGACTCCCACACGCTCTCTGACTCTATCCTACCACTGGCATCCATATCCTCACTCCATAGCACAGAGAGTGCCACTGCATTCTACAATGCCACTCTCGCATCAGCTATTGACACGGTCGCCCCTCTCATTCATGTCAGAGTGCGACGTACCAATAGACAACCCTGGCACAATAACACCACTAAAAAGCTCTGGCAAATGTCCAGGGTTGCAGAGCGGCATTGGAAGAAAACACATTCGTAAGACGACTTCACTGCACTCAAACAGGCAACACTCGCTTTTAAATCTGCTCTCACCTCTGCTAAACAGGCCTACTTCACAACCCTTGTATCTTCCCTATCCTACAACCCCAAACAGTTATTCAAAACCTTTAACTCCCTCCTCCACCCCCCACTGCCCCCTCCAAACTCCCTCATCTCTGCTGAGGACTTTACCACACACTTTAAAAATAAGATGGCCCAAACAAGGCAAGTCTTCATTGTTCAACCACCACAACCCCTTTGTATACCAAACCCCATAACCTCCCTCTCCAAGATCACTGAAGGGGGGCTTAATTGTCTCCTCTCCAAATCACACCTCACCACCTGTGAGCTTGACCCCATCCCATCCCACCTTTTCCCCAACCTCACCACCGCACTTATCTCATCCCTATCCCACCTCTTCAACCTATCACTAGGATATCACTAGGATGCCTAGCCATGGTCTGAATTTGATAGTAAGACCAACATGGCAGCTCAGCTTTGGGAGCCTTCAGCAAGCCCCTGGCTGTCGTGGTAAATGATAAGCATCCCGTGATCTCCAGTGGCATGTAAATGGCTAAATAACACCAATCGGGGCTCGCTACAGTTGGTACTGTTATGGGCACACGGTGACTGTGTAACACAGCTTACATCTACCAGGTATGGTGCAGGCTCAGTTACTGAGCCCTCTCCATACATCAATTGCAAACATATGACGCACCTAATGTTATATGGTTGCAAAAGGCTTAAAGAGGATCTTTCGCCAAATTTTTCATGTTGAACTGGACATACAATGTAATATTGACTGCAGCGCAGAATAAAACAATTTTTTTTATTTCGCTTTTGTAGGCAGAGATATTTGGCACCTAAACCCCCGCTCAGTATGATACATGTATTGACAATCAACCTGCTCTACTCACTGCAGAGTGATGATGTGCTGGAGCACAGCAGACCTGAGTGTGATTATCGGTTTTCATCTCTGGTATTGAGTGTGGGGGAGAGGCAGTGATGCAGAGTTAAATCTCATTACAAACACTTCTTTTAGCTTTCCTCTCATATTGCTATCAGCTCTGCTAATCATAACCAGGCATCCACTTACAAGGGGAAAAAGAACAGTCTCCGCGCTATAGAAGGCAAAAAACTGTCCAGCACTACCGAACAGAATAAAGCTAGTGTGAACGGGTGCATAATATACAAACACGAGAATACAGCAGCATTATGTTAGCACTAAAATTTATGCAAACATTGAACATATGAAATTTGAACTGTATTACTGCTAAATAGAATATACTTATAAAAGGTGACCTTTCCTTTGATGGGAGATTTCATCTTTGGTAGTCAGTGTGGGGATGAGGCAATGGCTGCAGAGTTGAGACTCATTACAAACACTTCTAGTAGCTCTCATGTCATAGTGCTGTCAGCTCCCCCAATCATAACTAGGCATCCACATACAAGGGGAAAAAGAACACCCCTCACTATAGTTTAGAACAGGCTCTGTGAGAAATAATGACCCAGTCTAATCACCTCACTGCAAAGTGATGATGTGCCAGAGCACAGCAGACCTGGCTATGATTAAATCTCATCTCCGGCATTCAGTGTTGAACGAGTTGCAGTACTAGAGAGTTGAGTCTCATTACAAACACTTCTAGTAGCTCTCCTTTCATAGTGCTGTCAGCTCTACCAATCATAACCAGGCATCCACATATAAGAGGAAAAAAGAATCCCCACTATAGCTTAGAACAGGCTCTGTGTGAGACATACAGTAATAACACAATCTGCAGGCGCACAAAAGAACTGAGTGTGATTAACAGCTTTCAACACCAGCAGTCAGTATGGGGGAGGAGCAGTACAGCAGAGTTGGTAGCACTACACTTGCTTTGGAAATGCTAATGTGTATTTGGTTGTGCCAATAAAGCTTGTTTGAATTTGAGAGTAGAGAATTTATTGTTTACTTCTTTCACGGTGGCCCCGACCCCCGCATCCTGCCGCCCTAGTCACTCGCCCTCAGGTTCCTAGTGGAAATACAGCCCATATTATGAGCTATCAGATTTGTCCTGATACCATAGTGAACAGAACTTAGAATGGTATTAGAACATGGGGTACGTTTTCCAGGAACGGCCATTCTTGTCCTTATGTGGTGTGTCTGGAATTGGTGACTATATGGAACACTATGCAAGTGATACTGTGTATACCATTGATGTCCTGTGGCTTCCATATTAGTTTTCCATATGTTGCTTTACAGGATGAAGAAGAAAGAGATTCACAACAAGCTTTTTCCATTTGGCTTCAAAGAAAACACAAAGAAAAAATTAGAGAGAAAAAGATGGAGGAACTACGAAAACAGGAGCACGAGGCATTTCTCCTGGAAAGAAAAGAAAAGGAAGGGGCTTTTGCACAGTAAGTAGAAGGGCAGATGGAAAAGTGACCAGAAATGTGATCTGTATGTATATTTTTCTCTTCTTTCCTCTGTGTGATCAGACTTTGGGACTTAGCTTTTTTTTATTAAACTGTTAGCACAAAATGATGTACATGTATGTCAGCGCTGGTGTGATCATGTGTGGAGGAGGGTCAGGAATTGTGTTTTCTCCACATGTGGTAGACGCTGGTTATATTACATCGCCCACAGCGCAGCTCCCATCAATCTCATTGACATTTACGTGGAGCAGGTGCCAGTCCATGTGTGGCACCGATGGGTTACCATGGATGAAGGCCCCTGGTTTCTATCTTGGCACTCCTGTGAAGCTCAGCCATAGGCCACAGCCAGACGCAACATATGAAAAATCGGTCTAAGTCTCCCTGCCAAGAGTCGGACAAGTGTTCTCCATATGGTCATCCGTGTGTAATGCGTTTGCAATGCAATGATGCGATTTCCTCGCATCTATGTATCCGTATGGCTTTACATTTCTCACTGCTTTTCCTCGTTGAATATAATGGTTCTTTGAGCTGAAATGAGGAAAATATGTGCTTATTTCTCACAAGTCAAACGGATGGTCCATGTGGTGTCCAATTTTTTTCTCGCACCCATAGACCTGTATTGGCAAGACTCGGGCGATATACGTGTCAAATCGCGGCATGCTGCGATTTCACTCGCACGCTGAATATGCCCGACAAAAAAAAACCGTGATGTGATCTGCCCCATATACAGTGGGGCAAAAAAGTATTTAGTCAGTCAGCAATAGTGCGAGTTCCACCACTTAAAAAGATGAGAGGCGTCTGTAATTTACATCATAGGTAGACCTCAACTAAGGGAGACAAACTGAGAAAAAAAAATCCAGAAAATCACATTGTCTGTTTTTTTATCATTTTTTTTGCATATTATGGTGGAAAATAAGTATTTGGTCAGAAACAAACAATCAAGATTTCTGGCTCTCACAGACCTGTAACTTCTTCTTTAAGAGTCTCCTCTTTCCTCCACTCATTACCTGTAGTAATGGCACCTGTTTAAACTTGTTATCAGTATAAAAAGACACCTGTGCACACCCTCAAACAGTCTGATTCCAAACTCCACTATGGTGAAGACCAAAGAGCTGTCAAAGGACACCAGAAACAAAATTGTAGCCCTGCACCAGGCTGGGAAGACTGAATCTGCAATAGCCAACCAGCTTGGAGTAAAGAAATCAACAGTGGGAGCAATAATTAGAAAATGGAAGACATACAAGACCACTGATAATCTCCCTCGATCTGGGGCTCCACGCAAAATCCCACCCCGTGGGGTCAGAATGATCACAAGAACGGTGAGCAAAAATCCCAGAGCCACGCGGGGGGACCTAGTGAATGAACTGCAGAGAGCTGGGACCAATGTAACAAGGCCTACCATAAGTAACACACTACGCCACCATGGACTCAGATCCTGCAGTGCCAGACGTGTCCCATGCTTAAGCCAGTACATGTCCGGGCCCGTCTGAAGTTTGCTAGAGAGCATTTGGATGATCCAGAGGAGTTTTGGGAGAATGTCCTATGGTCTGATGAAACCAAACTGGAACTGTTTGGTAGAAACACAACTTGTCGTGTTTGGAGGAAAAAGAATACTGAGTTGCATCCATCAAACACCATACCTACTGTAAAGCATGGTGGTGGAAACATCATGCTTTGGGGCTGTTTCTCTGCAAAGGGGCCAGGACGACTGATCCGGGTACATGAAAGAATGAATGGGGCCATGTATCGTGAGATTTTGAGTGCAAACCTCCTTCCATCAGCAAGGGCATTGAAGATGAAACGTGGCTGGGTCTTTCAACATGACAATGATCCAAAGCACACCGCCAGGGCAACGAAGGAGTGGCTTCGTAAGAAGCATTTCAAGGTCCTGGAGTGGCCTAGCCAGTCTCCAGATCTCAACCCTATAGAAAACCTTTGGAGGGAGTTGAAAGTCCGTGTTGCCAAGCGAAAAGCCAAAAACATCACTGCTCTAGAGGAGATCTGCATGGAGGAATGGGCCAACATACCAACAACAGTGTGTGGCAACCTTGTGAAGACTTACAGAAAACGTTTGACCTCTGTCATTGCCAACAAAGGATATATTACAAAGTATTGAGATGAAATTTTGTTTCTGACCAAATACTTATTTTCCACCATAATATGCAAATAAAATGTTAAAAAAACAGACAATGTGATTTTCTGGATTTTTTTTTCTCAGTTTGTCTCCCATAGTTGAGGTCTACCTATGATGTAAATTACAGACGCCTCTCATCTTTTTAAGTGGCGGAACTTGCACTATTGCTGACTGACTAAATACTTTTTTGCCCCACTGTATTAACACTGATCCGAGTGCTATGCGATGTTTTCTCGCATAGCACTCGTCTGTATTATACGCTAGTGTGACCCCGGCCATAGACTAAGCTTCAGAAGAGACCATGATTTTCACTATATGCTGCAATATTATGATTTGGTATTGCAGTATTTAGTATAAGCAATCACATCATCTCAGATATATTTCTGAGCCGACAGTTGCATTGATACCTCGCTGCGTAACATATGACATTTTGATCAGTTTTCTTTCATGATTTTAAGGAAGTGTAGTAACCGGAAAGCCACAATTCTGGAGGATTGTTTTGTCCTTAAAGGGAATCTGTCACCTCATTTTTCACATATAAGCTGCGGCCACCGCCATTAGGGGCTTATCTACAGTATTCTGTAATGCTGTAGATAAGCCCGACCCCGATGTATCCTGAAAGATAAGAAAAACAAGTTAGATTATACTCACCCAGGGGCGGTCCGGTCCAATGGGCTTCGCAGGTTTGGATCCGGCGCCTCCCATCTTCATGAGATGATGTCCTCTTCCTTGCTTCTGTCATGCATCATGCGCAGGCGTAATTCTCTGCCCTGTTGAGGGCAGACCGAAGTACTGCAGTGCGCAGGCGCCAGGAAAGCTCAGAGAGGCCCAGCGCCTGTGCACTGCAGTACTTTAATCTGCCCTCAACAGGGCAAATCAGTACGCCTGCGCAAGAGCCGCGACAGAAGCAAGGAGGATGTCGACATCGTATGAAGATGGGAGGCACCGGACCCGGACCTGCGATGCCCATCGGACCCGAACCGAACCGGGACTTCCCCTGGGTGAGTATTATTAACTTGTTTTTCTTATCTTTCAGGATACATTGGGGGCTTATCTACAGCATTACAGAATGCTGTAGATAAGCCCTCATGGCGGTGGCTGCAGCTTATATGCGAAAAATGAGGTGACAGATTCCCTTTACATTTACAGTATAGGTTAATTAATTTTATATGTTGATTGACCTGAACTTTTAGAGGTGCGGTGAAACCAAATATATTTATTATTATTTTTTTTTCTTCAGAGATTTACAGCAGCATTTAAATGGTTACACTGCAGCAATCAGAACTAGCTCCAGTTGCTGCAGTTATAAGCAAATAGCGGCTATGTAACACAGCTGGTATCTACCTGGTATGACGTTGAGTTGGCTTCATGTTTTCCTTAGTGACCTATGAATAATATCTACCTTATAGATCATTAGGCAATTAATTAATTAGAGTTTTCTTGGGAATAACCTTCTTCTGCCTGTTGGCCTGCACTAGCTTACACACCCTCCCCAGGTTCTGCAATGCTTTTCTATTGCTGCTCCAGTTTTTGTTCACAAGCTACCAAGCTACAGCAGTGACAAGACTACAGTACTGCAGTCATACTACTACTACTGTGACATCAAGACTGGCTGCAGCGGTTATGTGATGTCTAGTAGAAATGTCACCGCTGCATCCAGTAAACAAAGACTAGAGTAGCAGTGAAGAGGCAGTGCTGGTCCTGGGGAGGGTGAGTAACAGATCTTTTTATTATTTTAACCTAGCGCAGGCAGATTGGCAACGTAAATTTCATTGTAAATCTCTGTTTACTGTCATAATCTAAGCTATTCTCTCATATACCCTTTCTTAACTACACTATCTAACTGATTTTCTACTTTTTTTCCCTTAATTCCTTTTTGATGACCTTCGTTTGAGTATCAGCACTGCATGCAGGGATACTCAAACGAAGCTTCATCAGGGGGCAGAAGCTGCGTTCACTGCCACACCCTATGTCCCCTCCTTGAAAGGAAGCGTCATCAGTGACGCTCAATTCAGGGGCGGTCTAGACCCTGCTCTGTCCCAGCTTTCTGTACGATGTGCACATTCACAGTGAGCACTCTGTTGTCGGCTCAGCTCAGTAGTAACCAGCCGAGCGGTGTCACCATACCCTACCTGCAGGACACCATCGCCGCTCCCACAAGTGACGTCACTGGTCATTTGCAGGCCAGGTGTTGTGACACTGCTCTGTTGCCGGCTGGTTACTACTGAGCTGAGTTGACAACAGAGTGCTGGCTGTGATTGTGCATATCACACAGTGATATAAAGTTATATTTTCGTCATCGGTCACTAAGGAAAATATGAAGCTTCCTTAAATAAACTAACCAGCATCATACCAGGCAGATGCCAGCTGTGTTAAATAGCCAGTATTTGCCTATAACTGCAGCAAGGGTGTGCTATCATATTGCACAGTGCCCTGTGACCCCAGCCTCTGCCCCTTGATGACACATTATTTGAGTATCCCAGCATGCACTGGGATTATGAAACAAAGCATCATCAAACAAGAAGTAGGGGAAAAAATAGAATAGCTGTTAGATCGTGCAGATAGGGAGGGGTAGGTAATTTTTAATGCAAGTATAATATAAAATACCTTCCATTATGCCACTGAATAGATAGAGATTTACATTGAAATTTACTTTGACTCTGAATCACCTTTTAACCCCTTCACAACATCCGCCGTACATGTACGGTGCTGCAGGAGGTGCGTTCACGCAAATCCCCCTACATGTATGGCGTGACGATCATGCGTCCTCACACCAAGTGAAATCAAAAGCGTGTCAGCATTATATGAGAGCTGACACCCTGCTGCAAGGCCCACAATTGGTGGAATAGTGACATCGATCGCCATAAGCAGAGCGAGGGAGCGCCCTCTCTGCTCCGATCGGCACAACGCGATTTTGATTGCTTTGTGCTGAATGTCTCCATGGTGACCCCGGGCCGAAAGATTGCCTTGAGGTCACCGAGGTATGGTTGCCTGGAAGCTCCTGGAAGCTCCTGCTCACTCTTCCTCCCTGAGTGCGATGCACTGATCTAATGACCTGCAATGCAAATGCATTGCAGTGTATTAGATCAGCGATCAGGGCAGAAAAAGTTGATGTCCCACACTGGAAAAAGATAAAAAAAAAAAAATTGTAATGATATAAAAAAAAAATCATAAATTAAGAACAAAAAAAGAAGAAGAAACATTAATCCAATAAATACGTATATTTATGTAAAAACAAAAATAAACACATGAAGTATATATAGTTGGTATAGCCGCATCCGAAACGACCTAACCTATAAAACTGTCCCACTAGTTAACCCTTCCAGTCAACACTGTAAAAAAACAAAACACTATGCTTTTTCATCATACCGCTAAACAAAAAGTGGAATAAAGCGCGATCAAAAAGTCAGATGTAAATAAAATGGTATCACTGAAAATGTCATCTTGCCCTGCGAAAAAACAAGCTGCCATACAGCTCCATCAGCTGAAAATTAAAAAAGTTTATAGCTCTGAGAAAACAGCAATGCAAAAACAATTCTTTTTTCTATAAAAAAAATTTTATTGTGAAAAAGCACCAAAAAATAAAAATTTGTGTAAATGTGGTATCTGTGTATTCGTACTGACCTGAAGAATCAACCTGTCTTATCACTTTTACCACACAGTGAACAGAGTAAAAAAAACAATTCCTGAATTGCTGTTATTTGTTCATTTTGCCTCTCAAAAATCGGAATAGAAAGTGATCAAAAAACGTTAAGTGACCGACAATAGTACCAATGAAAGCATTAACTCGTCCCTCAAAAGACTGGCATAAAATTATAACTCTTAAAATAAGGCGATCCAAGAAAAAGCTTTTTTTAGTGTGTGACAGCAGCCAAACATAAAAAAAAATATATAAATCTGGTATCGCTGTAATTGCACCGACCCGAAGAATAAAGTTGTCTAATCACTTATATCACAGGAGGAATGCAGTAAAAAAATAAATAAAACTAATTCTTCTCCTGCTGTTGATTTGTTCATTTTGTTTCCCATAGGTCACAGTAATGCTCGGCTCACATTTATCCTGTGGTCTACGCTAAGCGCTTACACCAGGGTTTTGGAACCCCCAACAGAAGATTCCCTATTATAATGGAGTCACTGTGGATGTTGTCTGGCCTTTGTTCCGGTGGTGTCCATATTTTTAGGTGTGCATAAAAGTGCCGTTGGCCACAGTTTTGTGCACCTCTGAAAAGAAGGACATCGCTGAACAGAGGCCAAATAGAGTTCAGAGTTACTCTGCTGCCTCATTATAGTGAATGGACCCCTCGGGGGTTTCAACTGAATCACATCAATCAGAGATTTAGATGGAAACCACATGTAAGTGCTCGGCGTAGTGTGCAGGATAAATGTGATTCAGAAATTTATGTAAAATTTTCCAACAAAAGCTTCAACTCATTCTACAAAAAAACAAGTCCTCAGTCACGTCCGTCTTCTGTTATCAGGAATATTAGAGGCTTTCAGGTTACTGGTAGCACAAAGGCTCTGGAAAAATACCGTAGCTCTTTGCTGCCCAAAAGAAATACAGCAAATTCTGCATCCTAATTCACCCCTACCTTCTGAGCCCCACAGTTTGCCTAAACCACATTTAGCATCCACGTTTGGAATCTCTGTAGCGATGAGAGCCTGCCTAATTTACGAATGCATGTCTCAGAACAGGAAGTGGTCACAACAATGTACTGGGCACTACAACGTACTGGGCATTGCAATGGCTGATTTGCAATTTTCACGCAGCAACATTCATTGCTGCTTGTTTCTGGCAAACACCCATGGAGTCAAAATCGTCACTACACCTGTAGATAAATTTCCAGAGGGGTGTAATTTCCAAAATGGGGTCATTGAGGGGGGATTCTGCTCTTCTAGCACTTAGGGGCTCTATATATTGAGTCTGCAAACTATTATACAATAATTTGTTATCAAAGAGTTCAAGCGCTCCTTTCCTCGCGAGTATCTCAGTGTGGCTAAGCAGTACTGTACAGCCACATATGGGGTATTGCCACATTCAGCCGAAAATTATGTGGCAAATTTTGGTGCCCTTTGACAATGTAAATTCTGGAAACTAAATTTTTGAGATAATGTAATTTATTTTTTCTTCACCGCCCAATGGTATCAAATTCTGTGACAGACATGTGTCTATATGATCACTGCACCTGTAGATGTCTTCATTGAGAGGTGTAGTTTGTAAAATAGGGTCACTTATGTTGGGATTCTGCTGTTCTATTACCTCAGGGGCTCTTGATGTGACATGGCACCCTCAAACCATTCCAGCAAAATGTGCACTCTAATATGGCGCTCCTTCGTTTCTGAGCTTTGCAGTAGCAGAGCTATCAGGGTGGCAGAGGGTGCGGGCAACCGCTGCCCGGTGCTCAGAGGGGACTCACCCGGAGCTACGTTACTGTAACTGTATCAGCGTGCACAGCGCGCCGATAAAGTTACCTTCTGCAGCAGAGCAGGGAGAGTCGATTTCCCTTCTTTGCTGCCGGCCACTATGGGGCCCCGGAGCAGGCGGGGAGCCCCGATGCCAGCAGTGGGCCCCCCGCCTGTCATCGCAGGGTCAGCTGTACCAGCATTTAGCTAATACAGCTGACCGCAATGATGAGGGAAGGAGCACTGCGCTCCTTCCCCCATCATCCCCCTGTCAGCGTCTGACATCGGCGACGCTGACAGCAGGCGCGATGAGTCACTGCCCGGCGCCTGCTGTCAGGAGACAAGCGGGAGCTCAGAGCAGCGCAGGAGCCAAGTATAAAGGTGAGTATTTATTTATTTTTTTAAGGGGGTCTGCCTAATACTACAGGGTCTGCCTATGGGGGGTTCTGCCTAATACTACAGGGTCTGCCTATGGGGAGTCTGCCTAATACTACAGGGTCTGCCTATGGGGGGTCTGCCTAATACTATAGGGTCTGCCTTTGGGGGTTCTGCCTAATACTACAGGGTCTGCCTATGGGGGGGTCTGCCTAATACTACATGGTCTGCCTATGGGGGGTCTGCCTAATACTACAGGGTTTGCCTATGGGGGGGTCTGCCTAATACTACAGGGTCTGCCTATGGGGGGTCTGCATAATACTACAGTGTCTGCCTGTGGGGGGGTCTGCCTAATACTACAGGGTTTGCCTATGGGGGTCTGCCTTATGCTACAGGGTCTGCCTATGGGGGTCTGCCTAATACTACAGGGTCTGCCTATGGGGGGTCTGCCTAATGCTACAGGTTCTGCCTATGGGGGTTTGCATTATACTACAGTGTCTGCCTATGGGGGTACTGTCTTACACTACAGGGTCTGCCTATGGGGTGCTGCCTTATAGTACAGGATCTGCCTATGGGGGTGCTGCCTTATAGTACAGGGTCTGCCTATGAGGGTGCTGCCTTATACTACAGGGTCTGCCTATGGAGGTGCTGCCTTATAGTACAGGGTCTGCCTATAGGGGTGCTGCCTTATAGTACAGGGTCTGCCTATGGGGCTGCTGTCTTATACTACAGGGTCTGCCTATAGGGGCGCTACCTTATACTACAGGGTCTGCCTATAGGGGTGCTGCTTTATACTACAGGGTCTGCCTGCCGAGTGCTACCTTATACTACAGAGTCTGCTTATGGGTGCTGCCTTATACTACAGAGTCTGCCTATGGGGAGTGCATTATACAATATAGAGTAGGCCTATGGGGAGTGCATTATACTATATTGAGGAATATCTGGTGCATTATACTATATGGAGGCTATCTAGGGGGCTATCATACATTGTGGAGATTACAGTGAGGGGACCATCGTACTGTTGGGGGGCTACTAAGTTTGGGGGCTACTAAGGGGTCAGTATACTGTGTGGGTGGTACTATACAGCGAGGGGGCATTATACTGTGTATAAGAGAGTATCATGCTGTATATAGAGGAGCTGTACAGGGGAAGACTCGGGACATCATTAAATGTAAAGTAGGCACTTCTTGTTATAGGGGATCTCAGGTTACTGTGACCATCAAAGGGCCACACAGGGAAATATTACTTTCTAGGGGGCAAAATATGGGCACTGTTTTCTAGGGCAGTTGCACCTGGCATTGCAATATTATAGAGGGGTGCCTTAGAATTTAGAGGGCACAGAGAACCGCACAGCAGGGGCAGTAATAGGGACACATAAGGCAGCAGGGGCTCAGCATTGGGGTATCAACAGGATGAGGAGTTTGTGCAGGTTGGGAATAGATGTGATGGGGCTGGAATATGAGAAGTGAGATGTGTCTTTGTTGTATTCTCTGAGGGTGAGTAATTGCTGGAAGAAGTTGACGTGTTGGTATGGGCCAGATGGAAAAGACGGGAAAAGTGACGATTCCATCAGAAAGAACGTCAGCGGTAAGACATTATTTGTAACTGTGCTGTGATCTCTTATATGTTCTGTAGGACTGGTATTTTCCACTGACCATATGCTGGTAATATCCATGTTGGTCGTTATATAGAGATTATCTTCAGTAACAGCGCGGTCATCTGCTGAGGTTCTCCTCCACTATTAGGGTGTGTCACACAGCTGTAATCAAGGTTACCTGGTTAGGGGCCCACTCAGAAGCTTCGCCCCCCCTGAACCAAAACCCTAGCTACGCCTCTGGAGCTTTGCATTATCCCTCAAAAGTGTTTGCCACATATGGGGTATTTGCGTACTCAAAAGAAATTGTATATCATATTTTGTTGTCCATTTTCTCCTATTATCCCTTTTGAAAATTGAAAACTTGGGGTCAAAGTAACATTTTAGTGGAAACAATGAGAATTTTCCATTGACTCAGCCCAATGTTATACAATTCTGTGACTTGCTTGAGGGTTAAAAATGCTCACTACACCGCTAGGTGAAGTCTTTAAGAGGTGTAGGTTGCAAAATGGAGTCACTTGTGGGGGTTTCTCCTGTTTTGGCTTGTAAGGGGCTTGTCAAATGTGACATGGCATCTGCAGTCTGTTTCATCCAAAATTGTGCTCCAGAATTCAATTGGCACTCCTTCCCTTCCGAGCCCTGCCATGAGCCCTAAGGCCGGAGTCACACATGCGAGAAACACGTCCGTGTCTCGCATGTGAAAAGCAAGCTGTGGAACCGGCACTTCGGAGCGGAGCGTGCGGCTGCATAGCAACACATGGAGCTGCACGCTCCACTCCCAAGTGCCGGCGCCAGAGCTTGGATTTCACATGCGAGACACGGACGTGTTTCTCGCATGTGTGACTCCGGCCTAAAAGTAGTTTTGCACCACATACAAGAGTATCTGTGTACTCAGGACAAATTGCACAACAAATTGTTTGGTCCATTTTGTCCTGTTACCCTTGAGAAAATGAAAAAAATTTTTGGTGAAGCAACAGTTTTCAGGAAAAATGTATTTTTTTAATTTTCACAAGAAATTCTGTGAAGCCCCTGAGGTTTCAATGTGACATTGTGTCCGCTATCTATTCATGCCAATTTTGCTCTCCAAAAGTCAAATGGAGCTGCTGTGTGTCTAAACAGTTGTTTTCCATCTCATGTGAGATATCAAAGTGCTCAGGAGAAATTGCACAACAAATTGTATGGTTCATTTTCTCCTGTTACAATTGTAAAAATGCAAAATTCAGGGCTAAATGAACATTTTTGTGGGACAAATTTCCTTTGCTTTAATTTAATGTGGTGTTGAGCACTTTGAGGGGTGCAGTTTTTAAAATGGTTTTACTTTTGGCTATTTTCTGTGATATAATTCCCTCAAAGTAACTTCAAATGTGAGGTGGTCCCTAAAAAAATGGTTTTGTAAATTTTGTTGGAAAAATGAGAAATCGCTGATTAAACTTTTAACCCTTCTAACTTCCTAACAAAAAAAATGTTTAAAAAATTATGCCGATGTAAAGTAGACATGTGGGAAATGTTATTTATATATTATGTTTTGACCCATGACTAACTGGTTTAAGGATACAAATATGGAAAGTTTGAAAATTGCAAAACATTTACCAAACTTCCGATATTTTTTACGCAAAAAATGTCAACCTAAATTTACCACCAACATAAAGTACAATGTGTCATGAAAAAAACAGTCTCAGAATCACTGGGATTCGTTGAAGCATTTTAGAGTTATTACCACATAAAGTGACACTGGTCAAAATTGTTAAATTTGGTCTGGTCAGGAAACAGAGAACAGGCTGGGGGTTAAGGGGTTAATAAGAGATTTGAGCAGTGTCCACTCATCTAATCGTTTGCCTATCTTCTGTAGGTGGTTAAGACAAAAGCGAATACAGAAATGCACTGAAAAGCGAGCTGCTAAAGAGAGGTCCAGAAGACTTCTACTAGAAGCCAGAAGAAGCAAGCTGATCAATAACTTGCTCTACAATATTCCCGACTCGCGCTCTTCCTGGCATATGGATCGCTAGACTATGATCACATGAAATACCTTTATGAGGCCATTATTGAGATCAAGCGGCAAGTTGTAAGAAGATGTGTGACTTAATAATGAATTATTTTAAAAAAAATCTCTATTTTTTCTATCAGTTCAGTTTATATTTTCGTGGTTTAATATAATGAGGTCCAAAAATGGCAATAGCTCTAAGTGCCAGTAATTTACCAGACTCTATTTGTACGGAAAGTAGATTCACTTTCATACAGAAAGCTTTGTAAAACCCAACATCCACCTAGAAACCTTCCTCCCTGGTGTGTGGAGGTGTAGATGGTGCTGTGCATTAAAACAATGATATAAACACATCAAGATGGCAGCAAAGTCTCCTAGAGATCGAATCATTAACTGTTATGTTAAAACAAAAAAAAAAAGAAGCAAAATAGCTGAACGCCTATAATCCCTATCTTCCTCTGACTTCACAAGGTGGCCAGTTTGATCCTTTATGACTAGCCGAATTCCATGACATTCTTTTGACCTGACCTTCTGGTCCGGACAGAGGATGAGAAGGGAATGTAGTGAGCCGTTACTATTGTTACAGCGGTACAAAGTACCGTATATGATTAGGTCACCATTTTTACAGTAGAGGTGCTTGTTGCCTTCAGGGTCCCATGAAACGTGTTCTGTAGAGTTTATAGGACATGTAACCATCTGCATGCTCCACACAAGGGTGCCAAGCCCCTCCTGGGCTCCTGTGGTGTGTGAATATACTGTTGGAAGGTTGATGCCCTTATGCATTTCCAACAGGTGGGCTTGCATCCAAGAGTCAACCATATAGAATAAATGCCAGCATCGATAAGGGTATAGCCAGCGTGGAGTGGGCTGCAGTCAGGGACACAGGCATTACAGCAGTTATGTGGTGTAGTCACTGGTTGCATTCAGCAGACCCAGTTACTCATCGCAATTCTTCATTCTGAATAGTTCTGACACATTGGGTGACAATGCTGGATGGTTGTAGAGCCCCGATGTTGTCACATGTAGTAGATGTGCCGGTAGTACCTCTAGGTCCAGATTTGTTTTTTTTTTAGTGAGAGAAAAAATTATATTTAAAGGGTTCTCCCATTATAAATGGGTAAAATTGCTAAATTCTTGCAAAAACAAGCAAGTTTCCAAATTATTATTATTTCTTAAAATCCTTCTTAATAACTGAGGTATTTTATAGTTTACTACTCATTGCCTAAGTTACCGGCCACCACTGCAGTCTATCAACGCTGGCCAGAGACGTAGCTCCTGCAAGCTTTTTGCCATATAGCTGGCAAGCTCCTTGTGAAGGTAGCGGGCGCTCTAGAGCCAGCCAGCTTCAGTGCTCCTGCTCTCCTCTAATGCTGCAGCTACGTCTACTAGCATCATGGGAGAGTGGAAGGTTTGGGCCAGAGATGCATTCCTGTCACTGGTCCAAGCTGTCAATTATTTATTCAGTGCACTCCCTGAATAGCAGTTGTGAGAACAACCCTTTAAGTCGATAAAATAACCCTAAACATCTTATTTTCACAAAAGAAAAGTTTTAAAAAACTGAAAACAATAATCAGAGATATAATTCTACTTTAAAATAAATGTTTGCCCTGCAACTGTACGGTATATTAATTTTCAAAATAAGTCCAAGAGTTTATGTCGATTATTTAACATATCTCTATACTGGTTCGACTCAGTTTATCTGATTCAGAGCTCCAAATCTTCTGAGTAGGCATAGATTTTGGCTGCCATCAGCCACCACTAGAGGGAGCTTCCAGCATGCTGTATGCATTGAACTCAACATTAAAGGGAATCTGTCACCCCCTGGGACGCTTATAATCTACTACTGTGGGCATACAGGCAATAGAATGGATAAACCAGTCTTACCTGTGTGCCTCATAGCTGTGGTGTAGATCTTGAGAAATGCAGTTATAATGTTTTATGTTAATGATTTCTCCCTGGCTCTGGGGCGTGCGGTGCCTGAAAGAAATCTCTGCCTCCTCTCCACTATAATGGCATCTCCCTCCCATGCACTTTACACTGACATGTGATGCGCAGTTGTGGTGCTGTTATGTCGCGCATACGCCATGCACTCGCGCGGTTATGGGTACCTTATCCGCCCTCCTAATGGCAGTGTCTTTATCCTGCTTTTGCGCAAGGGAGTCTCTGTGCAGAGACTCGCCAGAGCCTGCGCAGATCGATGAAGACACTGCCCATAGAATGGCAGATAAGGTGCCCACAACCCCCGAGTGCATGGCGTATGCGCGGCATAACGGCACCACAATGTCACTCGGTAGTGTGACGTACATGGGAGGGGGGTGCTATTGTAATGAAAAGAGGAGGCAGGGATTTCTTCCAGGCACCGCACGCCCCGCAGCCAGGAAGAGATCATTAACATAAAAGATAATTACATTTCTCAAGACTAGTAAGACTAGTCTAAGACTGGTTTAACCATTTGATTACCTGTATGCCCATAGTAATAGCTTAAAAACGTCCCTGGGCATGACAGATTCCCTTTAAAACAGTGTAAAGTAAGCTCCACCAAGTGGTGACTGCAGGTAGCCAAAAAGTTATTCTCTGACTATATAACTGGGAACCGATGCCTATAAAGATCCATTAAAAAATTATTCATCCCAAAATACTGAACATAAAAATGAGGTGTAGAAGCATTGAAATTCCCTGTCCAGATTTTACATTCTGCATTGTTGCCAACACAAATCTAAATTGTATTTTAGCAATATTTCATATCCTTGGTTTAGTGTTTTAGAGAGTTTATTACTTCAAAGTTAAAAGTAAATTGTATGCGTGCTCTATTTATGGATTTTGCAGTTTATTGTTAGTATGTTTGAATATTTTGTGATATATACTATATGGGATTTGAAAGTTCAAATAAAATTATTGTTTCTTTCTATCAGTTTTACCATTTCACAATAGAATATACATTGAAACAATGGTCGACATCTTGGGGCACTCCTGCTATTGTTATAACGATTAATGTCAGGGAATGTTACTGTGATGCTCAGCCTGTTAGCTGGAATAGTCAAGGAGTCAGTGATCAAAAGCTAGAAGGGTACGTCATAAACAGAGGGAAGAGACAAAGGCGTAATCAGGTCACAGTCCGAGGTTAAAAAAACTGGGAAGATAGCGAATCAGAGCAAAAGGATTAGACAAACAGATGGTCAGAACGAGGTCCAAGGTCAGGCAGCGATAGATCAATGAGCAAGACACTAGGCAAAGGGAAAACAAACCATCTAGAGCTGAAGCTACGACTGGCAACTATCTGGAACTGCCAGCCCAATTCAATAGCTGAGCAATGAAGGGAACAGGGAGCATCTGGTGATAGCTCAGCACCTTCCAGTCTCAGATTGGATGGCAGAGCTGTCAATAAAAACACAGACGACTTAGCATACCCCTACATCAGACTAAACACCAAAAAAAATAGGCATCAGACTGTACAACTGAGCTGTCAATCACTGCACAGGCAGCTCAGCATGCCACTGCATCAGACTGGACAACTGAGCTGCCCATCAGCGCACAGACAAGCTCAGCACACCCCTGCACCAGAATGGACATGTCACGCCGTTCTATCTGTATCTGGTTTTCGTCGGGACAATGCATGTCTTTGCTTTAACCCTTTGCTCCTTTCCCACTAATTGAGCTGGGATACTGTTGGCTGTTACCTGTATGGAGCCAGTTCCCTGCTCTGCTGCGTAGCCTTACATGGGAGGTCTTTGCTCTGCTGCATTACCTTCCGCATGTGCGGTCCCTGGTTGCTGCTGTGGAAGCTGTCCGCGGGTTGTGAGGTCATTTGCAGCTGGTGCATGACCTTCCACGTGTGTCTGGGGGTGCAGTTGCTGCCTGGTGCCCTGAGCCTCAGTTCCTGTACTGATTGTGCTGTAATGGTTTCTGTTTGTGCTAAGGGCGTATGCGGCCACACCTCCCCTGCTTTTATCAGGGTTAGTGTATGTGCTTGAAATGCTGTCCCCAGCCAATTGCTGAGGGGAAGCTCCTATATAAAGTTCCCCTGCCCTATGGGTGGGGCCTGAGCTACTCACAAAGCTCCTGAACTTTGCTATGTGTGGTTTGTGTTCCTGCACCTCTCCTGTCTATGTTTTGGTACCAAAGTCCTTGCTTTGATTCCTGTTCTGGCGCCTGTCCTGGAGGCAGTATATCCAGGCCTGAATCCTTGATCCTGTACCTGACCCTGTCTGAACTGTGTCTGCTGTGTTATGTTCCTGGAATTCCTCTGCGTCTGGAGCCTCGCACCCAGTGACTTTGAGTCTCTTGTAACCGGTGTTTCTGCTGAGCATCTACTACTCTGTGCTCTGGCTACCATATGGTGCTAGCTCCTGGCATGCCCGGCAATCCTGTGGTTCTAGCATCATCCCGCTTGAGTTCCTTCCTAGGTCCGATGCCCGGAGCCTGACGACCGCAGTCTGGAACCTGATGACCGCTGTCTGGAGCTTGGAGCCTGATGACTGTGGTGGTGCCTGTAGGTCGTGTCGGCTCTCCGGAACCGAACAACTCCTGTCTGATGTCTGCTGATGTACCCTTTTGTCCTGATGACCTGATGTACCCTGATGTCCTGTCTGTGTCCTGATGTCTTGCCTGCGTCCTAATGACCTCATGTACCCTGATGTCCTGCCTGTATTCTGATGTCCCGCCTATGTGTTCCTCAGTGATCCGTTGGTGCCTTGGGGTCCACTGGGTGGTACCCTTCTGGGAGGCCGTCCTAGTATGCCTCGGGAGCCTGGCATAGTCACGTTTGGTTTATGTACTGTGTGACTTTACTTTAGTAAACCTTACTTTCTCTATACCTGAAGTTGTGCGGTGTAATCAAGTCCTACGTATCTCTTTCCTTGTCCACATGCTCAGCTGCCACAGAACCCCGGTCTCTGCCCTCCCTTAGGTAGGCCCGGGTCCCCCTCTGCGGTTTAAAGGGTCCTTATTGCATCCCCGGGCGATGCGCGCTCCACGCCGTCGTGGTCAGTCGGCGTGTGGGCGTCTATGGGCTGGGCCGCATATGCGGCTGCAGCTTACTGTGACAGGACAACTGAGCTACCAATCACTGCACAGACAACTCAGTACGTCCCTGCATCAGACTGGACAACTAAGCTGTTAATCACTGCGTTCTAAAACACACTGAGGGGTGGAATCATAACAGTTGGGAGCTGTAGTTATGTGTTGGGCTGCATTTTAACCTCTTAACCCCTGGAGCTTTTTTCGGTTTTGTGTTTTCGTTTTTCGCTCCCCTGCTTCCCAAAGCCTTAACTTTTTATTTTTTCCACCAATACGGTCACATCATTGGTTTTGTACTAGAAAACAGAAAAAAAAATTCCAAGTGTAGTGAAATTTCAAAAAAAAAATTGCAATTCCAAACTTGTTTTTTGTTTGGCTTTTTTACTATGTTCTCTAAATGTTAAAACTGACCTGCCATTATGATTCTCCAGGTCATTACGAGTTCATAGACACCAAACATGTCTAGGTCACATCAAGCCGGCACTGACAACCATAGAGGTCTCCAGGAGACATGTTGTCATGCCAACACACCAGTGACCCGCGATCACGTGACAGGGTCACCGGTGTGTGTACTTCCGTCGCGATTGCTGGAAGCGCGATTTAAATGCCGCTGTCAGAGTTTGACAGCGGCATTTAACTGGTTAATAGCCGTGGGTGGATCATGATTCCACCCACAGCTATTGCGGGCACGTGTCAGCTGTTCAAAACAGCTGACATGTCCTGGAAAGATGTGGGCTCACCGCCGGAGCCCACATCAAGGGAAGGGAGTCCAACATTGGCGTACATTATGCCCGATGTTGGAAAAGGGTTAAAGAGGTTTCCACTACATTAGCTCAGTTCACGTTTTTGCGTAGCCACTGCCATCTCCAACCTCACTAATGTAAAAATATGCCTTCACTGAATACAAATTTTACCTGTAAATTGAGAATAAATGATTAGTCCTGGTGGAGAAAGAAGCAGATTTCTCTGGTAAGATGTTACTTAGATGTTTAGTTTCATGTGTACTATTGATTGATTAAATGAAAATGAAAACGATAGTTACTTGTTAAGGATAATGCCCATAAAGATCCCCATATACCATTTATGCCAACTTTTATGTTACTTTATGCCTTTCTCCTTCACTTCCTGCACCCAGGCATCACATCTGACATCACAGTCATCACTTCCTCTTCAGAATCCTCTGCTCCCATCTGACTACATTTCCCATCAGCCTTTGTGCTGGGCTACAAGCCAGCATTGAGCACACCCTCTATGATTCTGCCTATACCCCTCCCACTTCCCCCCTTCCCCCATCCAGCATCACACATAGGCCCAGCACAAACCCGTTTTGGAAAATATTTCAGGGAATAGAAGTAATGCATAAATCACCAGAACAGCAGCCCTGAAAGTAAAAATTATTCCCTGCTACCCCTCACTGGCTAATGGATGGAGAGTACATTGCATTTCACAGGGTTCAGAGAAGTGGCTTAGTGGTTAGCACTGCAGCCTTACAGCGCTACCATCCAGGATTTAAATGCCACCAAGGACAACATCTGCATGGAGTTTGTATGTTCTCTCCGTGTTTGCGTGGGTTTCCTCCGGGTACTCCAGTTTCCTCCCACATTCCAAAGACTTACTGATAGGGAATTTAGATTGTGAGCCCCAATGAGAACAGCAATGATAATGTGTTAAGCGCTGTGGAATTAATGGTGCTATATAAGTGAGTAAAAAAAATAAATACACCATGTTTCAAATTAATATGTAAATTACATTTTCCTCGGATTTTCCTAAATTATCGCTGCAAATGACAGTCAGTCTAATAATAAGTCATCACCCGTTAGGCTGTGTGCACACGTTGCGGATTTGATTGCAGTTCCGCAAATATGCATTGTAGTGCACAACCAATGTAAGTCTATGGGAGCCGCAGACTTGATGTGCACATGCTGCGGAAAAAGCCGCACCGAAACGCAGCTTTTTTTTTCCGCAGCATGTCACTTTTGTGCGGAACTGCAGCGTTTCTGCACCCATAGACTTGCATTGAGTCGTGCACATCCACAGCAAAACTGCAGATGTAAAAAAGATCTGCGGTTTTGCTGCGGATGTGGGTCTGAGAAACGCTGCAGTTCGGGAGGAGGGAAGTGTGTGGGCGGAGTGTGGGCGGTGACTGTGTGCGTGTCTGTGGGCTGTCCAGGTGTGTGCGGTGGTGTGCGGGACTGTTTGGGTGTGTGCGGGACTGTGCGGGTGTGTGCTGGACTGTGCGGGTGTGTGCGGGACTATGCGGTGTGTGCTGGACTGTGCGGGTGTGTGCGGGACTATGCGGTGTGTGCTGGACTGTGCGGGTGTGCGCAGTACTGTGCGGGGCTGTCCGGGTGTGCGCGGGACTGTGCGGGGCTGTCCGGGTGTGTGTGGGGCTGTCCGGGGGGTCTTTGGGGGGGTGTGTGTGTGTGTGCATGCATATTCCGATGGGGCTACAAGTCCCATCAGGCTATGCCTGCTACAGTGACAGTAAGTGACACATTAGCCAATGATGGGACAGTAGTAGTCCCATCATCCGGCTAATGTGTTGAATGTGAAAATAAAAAAAACAACACATGTACAGTACATACAACACGCAACACACAGCACACAACATGCAACATACTACACGCAACATACAACACGCAACATACAACACAACATACAACACGCAACATACAACACACAACATGCCACATACAGTACATACATGCATACAGTACATACAATACATACATACTTACATACAGTACAAATACTGTAACATAGAGTACATACTCACCATCACCTTGTCACCTTGATCCCTGAAGCCAGTGTCACTTGTAAAAAATATTAAAATAATAAACACTATACTCCCTGATCCGCAGAAATCCAATTAAAACGAGTGTCCCACAATCTGAATTTGTGGCAGAACTAAACCACCTCCTTCGTATGGAGCAGTTGGTTGGTGAGGATACGGGAACTTCGGATAAAGTCTTGAAGGTCTGGACCCCCTGGATGGTGTTCAGGGAGACTGAGGAGCTTAATATCTGGCTTGGTTGACCTACTAGGGTGCTATCGTTTTTTTTTTTGTTTTTTTTGTATGTTTATTTCAGGTAGTGGAACACACATATTAACTAGCAATTGAGTTGGACAAGACACCGGATACCTTGTCCGCTTTCCCCACCCCATCTTATCTCACCTTCCCTTTCTTTCCTCTAACTTTCTACTTCTTTTATTACTTATAATGTTGGTTTAATTCACACCAAAGTTCATATAAAGAGACATCCTGGTTACTCTTATCCCAGCATTAACTAACCTCAATCAACAGAGCGGGTCCTGGAGAATTAGACTTATAGTGGTCAGGACTATTGCCAAAAGCAATAGACCACTTCATAGTCAACGGGAAGACGTACCTGGGCCCGTTATCTAGAACGTGATCACTGTTCGCGGACTCTCCTCTGTAAAGTCTCTAAAATAGCACTCTACATACCCAAGGAGACAAAGAAGCCTTTTCACAGGCTGATTTTGAATATTTTATTATTTTTCTTTTGTATCACAATACTTGACTGTGTTGGGAGTACCTTATATGTTTCTGATTGTTATTGCTTTACCTTGCAAAGTTTTGTTACATGCAAATTCTTTTAATATACTTGATTTACACAAAACGAGTGTCCCACGATGATCTCCCGTGGAGAGCAGCAGCGTCAGCTGATGCGACCGCTCTCCAGGGGCTCCAGAAATACAATGACGGAAGATATGCTTCTGCACTGCATTCCACCACTGTAAAAAATAGTCCCTAGTCTCACTTGTGCCACTGCTGTGTGGGAAAATTCCCATGCAGCAATGCCATAAAGTGAGACCCTGAACTAAGGTAACCTCAGTGATACACTGCAGGAGCCATTGTCTCCTGTCAGTGTGTCACTGAAAGTCTATAGAGCAGTGAAGTCACTGTTCTATAGGAGAGATCGTCGTGGGACACTCGTTATTAATTGGACTGCGTCGGACAGGGAGTATACGGTTTATTATTTTACATTTTTTGCAGGTGATCGAGTATGGTAAGTATGGTTAAATTAAGAATAATAAAATTATTTTTTCTGGCTGTGTCTTTATTTTGTAACCCTTTCACTACGCTAGGATTAGTAATGGATAGGCATCTTATTGACGCCTCTCCATTATTAACCGGGCTTAATGTCACCTTACAATAGCAAGGTGACATTAACCCCCTTATTACCCCATATCCCACAGCTACTCGGGAGTGGGAAGAGAGGGGTTAAGTGTCGGAATTGGCGCATCTTACAGATGCACCATTTCTGGGGTGGCTGCGGGCTGGTATTTGTAGCGGGGGGGGGGGGGCTATATCCATGGCCCCTCTCTAGGCTATGAATATCAGCCCGCAGCTGTCTGCGTAGCCTTTCTGGCAATAAAATATAGGGAACCCCACGTCTTTTTTTGGGGGTCCCCCTATTTTAATAGCCAGTAAAGGCTACGCAGACGGGCTGATATTCATAGCCTGGGAGGGGGCCATGGGTATTACCCCTTCCCAGGCTACAAACATTGGCCCCGCCATCGGCTTTCCCCCTCTGGCACAGAAAATTGCGCGGGAGCAAACACCATTTTTTTCAATTAAACATTAATAAACATCGGCCTTGCTATTATATATCTATGGATTATCAATAGATATATTTATAGATATATCTATCCATATATCTATAGGGTATGTGTCCATGGGCCGGATTGCCGACACTTTGGACGGAGTGGAAAACTCGCTCCATCCAAAGCGCCGCCCCCTACTGTACGTGCGATGATTCCGGATGTGTTCATTGCACACATCCGGAATCTCCACACCCCATACATAAGACCTGTGTGATTTGCCTTGCGGCGACAGAGCGTTCCCGCAAGGTAAACAGACATGCTGTGTTCTGAAAAGATACGCCGGATGTCCATAAACGCAGGGCCGCCGGATGCGTGTTCGCATGCATAGTGGAGATGGGATCTCATAAAATCCCCTCCACTATGCTGTAACATCTGGACGCTGCGGTTTGAACGCTGCGGTTGTACTCAGCATCCAATCCGCAGCTAATCCGGATGTAATCCTGAACGTGGACACCTACCCTACACTATCCATACATCTATCAATAATATATCTATCCATAGATATATCTATCCAGATATATCTATAGATAGATATATGAATAGATAGATGTATGCATCTATAGATCTATCTATATGTAGATCTATCTATCCATCTCATTCCTTCTATCTATCTATAGATCTATGTATCTATTATCTATCTATCTGTGTGTGTAATGGAGTGTGGGTTGGACAATAATGACATCACAAATTTATTTTTTTGTTCAATAATACATCTTTATTTAGCTTTCAAAAACGCATACAAAAACGCATTAAAAACCGCGCAAAAAAAACGCATCAGAGGCGCTCAAAAAACGCATCAAAAACGCAGCTGCGTTTTTTGCCAGGAGATGCAGATTTTGTGCAGAAAATTCTGCACCCAAATTTGCAACGTGTGCACACAACCTTAGAGGATATTTTTCTTGGATTTTCCTAAATGGTCGGTGCAAATGACAGTCAGACTAATAAAAGTCATCATCCGTTAGATTATACATCGAATTTTACTGAAGAAAGCTCCCAATGATAACAGTATAATCTCCAAAATGACTAAAAACTCAAAATGCACTATTCCAAATTATTAGGCACAGTAGAATTTCTATACATTTGATATGTTTTAAAGAACTGAAAATGCTCATTTGTGGAATTTGCAGCATTAGGAGGTCACATTCACTAAACAAAAAAGCTATTTAACTCCAGAACATCGTAACAGGCCAAGTTACATGTTAACATAGGACCCCTTCTTTGATATCACCTTCACAATTCTTGCATCCATTGAACTTGTGAATTTTTGGAGAGTTTCTGCCTGTGTTTCTTTGCATGAAGTCAGAATAGCCTCCCAGAGCTGCTGTTTTGATGTGAACTGCCTCCCACCCTCATAGATCTTTTGCTTGATGATACTCCAAACGTTCTCTATAGGGTTGAGGTCAGGGAAAGATGGTGGCCACACCATGAGTTTATCTCCTTTTATGCCCATAGCAGCCAATGACTCAGAGGTATTCTTTGCAGCATGAGATGGTGCATTGTCATGCATGAAGATGATTTTTCTCCTGAAGGCACGTTTCTGCTTTTTAGACCATGGAAGAAAATTGTCAGTCAGAAAATCTATATACTTTGCAGAGGTCATTTTCACACCTTCAGGAACCTTATAGGGCCCTACCAGCTGTTTCCCCATGATTCTGACCCAAAACATGACTCCTCCACCTCCTTGGTGACATCGCAGCCTTGTTTGGACATTGTGGCCTCCACCAACCATCCACTACTCCATCCATCTGGACCATCCAGGGTTGCTCGACACTCATCAGTAAACAAGACTGTTTGAAAATTAGTCTTCATGTATGTCTCGGCCCGCTGCAACCGTTTCTGCTTGTGAACACTGTTTAGGGGTGGCCGAATAGTAGGTTGATGCACCAAAGCAAGCGTTTGAAGGATCCTACACCATGAGGTTCGAGGGACTCCAGAGGCACCAGCAGTTTCAAATAACTTTTTGCTGCTTTGCAATGGTATTTTGGCAGCTGCTCTCTTAATCCAATGAATTTATCTGGCAGAAACCTTCCTCATTATCCCTTTATCTGCATGATCTCTGTGCTCTGTTTCAGTCACAAATCTCTTCACAGTGTGATGATCACTCTTAAGTTTTCATGAAATATCTAATGTTTTCATACCTTGTCCAAGGCATTGCACTATTTAACGCTTTTCAGCAGCAGAGAGATCCTTTTTATTTCCCATATTGCTTGAAACCTGTGGCCTGCTTAATAATGTGGAAAATAATTTTTAAGTAGTTTTCCTTTAATTAAAATCACCTGGAAAACTAATCATCACATGTGTTTAAGATTGATTTCAGTGATCCATTGAGCCCTGAGACACAATACCATCCACGAGTTTATTTGAAAAAACAAAACAATTAAATCTTTATGACACTTAAATCCAATTTGCATAATAATTTGGAAGATGGTGTATATATATGTGTACATACTGTTATGATCTGGTGGTTTAGGAACAACATGAGACAAGCTCTGAAGGAGGTGGTATCTGTACTGACCGCAAACCCTGAACCTAGCAGCGCAACTAAAAATAGCCGTGGGGGGAACCTGACGCTCCCTAGACCCCTCGACACAGCCTAAGATCTAACTTCCCCTAAAGATGGAAACAGGAAACCTATCTTGCCTCAGAGAAAATCCCCAAAGGAAAGATAGCCCCCCACAAATATTGACGGTGAGAGGAGGGGAAAATAACATACACAGAAATGAAATCAGATTTTAGCACAGGAGGCCAGTCTAGCTTGATAGACAGGACAGGAAAGGATACTGTGCGGTCAGTATAAAAACTACAAAAACAATCCACACAGAGTTTACAAAATCTCCACACCTGACTAAAGGTGTGGAGGGTAAATCTGCTTCCCAGAGCTTCCAGCTAACAGAAAAAATCCATACTGACAACTGGACAAATATAGAATGCACAGAACAATAAGTCCACAACATGTGGACTGAAATGAACAAAGCCAGAACTTATCTTTGCAGAACTGGTCAGGAAACCAGGAGAATCCAAGCAGAGATGTGAATCCAGCTAGGAACATTGACAAGTGGCACAGGCTGAATAAAGAGCCAGACTTAAATAGCGGACAATAAGTGGAGGCAGCTGATGACAGCTAACTCCAAGGAGCAGCCATACCACTAGAAACCACAAGAGGGAGCCCAAGAGCAGAACTCACAAAAGTGCCACTTACAACCACCGGAGGGAGCCCAAGAGCGGAATTCACAACAGTACCCCCCCCTTGAGGAGGGGTCACCGAACCCTCACCAGAGCCCCCAGGCCGATCAGGACGAGCCAAGGGAAAAGCACAAACCAAATCGGTAGCATGAACATCGGAGGCAACAACCCAAGAATTATCCTCCTGGCCATAACCCTTCCACTTGACAAGATACTGAAGCCTCCGCCTCGAAAAACGAGAATCCAAAATCTTCTCAACCTCATATTCCAACTCTCCCTCAACCAACACCGGGGCAGGAGGGTCAACCGAGGGAACAACGGACACCACATATCTCCGCAACAAAGATCTATGGAAAACATCATGAATAGCAAAAAAGGCAGGAAGAGCCAAACGAAAAGACACCGGATTAATAATTTCAGAAATTTTATAAGGACCAATAAACCAAGGCTTAAACTTAGAAGAAACCTTCATAGGAACATGACGAGAAGACAACCAAACCAAAGCCCCCACGCGAAGCCGGGGACCAACACGCCGACGGCGGTTAGCAAAACGTTGAGCCCTTTCCTGAGACAACGTCAAATTGTCCACCACATGAGTCCAAATCTGCTGCAGCCTGTCCACCACAGAATTAACACCAGGACAATCAGAAGGCTCAACCTGCCCAGAAGAAAAACGAGGATGAAAACCAAAATTACAAAAGAAAGGTGAAACCAAAGTAGCCGAACTAGCCCGATTATTAAGGGCAAACTCGGCCAACGGCAAGAAAGACACCCAATCATCCTGATCAGCAGACACAAAGCATCTCAAATAGGTCTCCAAGGTCTGATTAGTTCGCTCAGTTTGGCCATTAGTCTGAGGATGAAACGCCGAAGAAAAAGACAAATCAATGCCCATCCTAGCACAAAAGGCCCGCCAAAATCTAGAGACAAACTGAGAACCTCTGTCAGACACAATATTCTCCGGAATGTCATGCAAACGAACCACATGCTGAAAAAACAATGGAACCAGATCTGAGGAGGAAGGCAACTTAGGCAAAGGTACCAGATGGACCATTTTAGAGAACCGGTCACAAACAACCCAGATAACAGACATCTTCTGGGAAACAGGAAGATCCAAAATAAAATCCATGGAAATATGCATCCAGGGCCTCTCAGGGACCGGCAAAGGCAAAAGCAACCCACTAGCGCGGGAACAGCAAGGCTTGGCCCGGGCGCAAGTCCCACAGGACTGCACAAAAGCACGCACATCGCGAGACAAGGAAGGCCACCAAAAGGACCTAGCAACCAAATCTCTGGTACCAAAAATCCCAGGATGACCAGCCAACACTTAACAATGAACCTCAGAAATTACCTTACTTGTCCATCTATCAGGAACAAACAGCTTCCCCACTGGACAGCGGTCATGCCTATCAGCCTGAAATTCCTGAAGCACCCGCCGCAAATCAGGGGAGATAGCAGAAAGAATCACCCCCTCCTTAAGAATGCCAACCGGCTCCAGGACTCCAGGAGAATCAGGCGAAAAACTCCTAGAGAGGGCATCAGCCTTAACATTCTTAGATCCCGGAAGATACGAGACCACAAAATCAAAACAGGAGAAAAACAGGGACCATCTGTTATGAACAGGTAATTCAGAACCACAATGGACCTTGAAGTTCAGAGCACACAAAGTGACCTGACAATTACCAAAAACATAGGACGAGCTCTGAGACGTGGGAACTCTGCTGACCGCAATCCCTAATCCTATCACACCACACTAGAGGTAGCCGTGGATTGCGCCTAACGCTCCCTATGCAACTCGGCACAGCCTGAGAAACTAACTAGCCCTGAAGATAGAAAAATAAGCCTACCTTGCCTCAGAGAAATTCCCCAAAGGAAAAGGCAGCCCCCCACATATAATGACTGTGAGTAAAGATGAAAATACAAACACAGAGATGAAATAGATTTAGCAAAGTGAGGCCCGACTTACTGAACAGACAGAGGATAGGAAAGATAGCTTTGCGGTCAACACAAAAACCTACAAACAACCACGCAGAGGGGCAAAAAGACCCTCCGCACCGACTAACGGTACGGGGGTGCTCCCTCTGCGTCTCAGAGCTTCCAGCAAGCAAGAAAAACCAATATAGCAAGCTGGACAGAAAATATAGCAAACAAAAGTAACACAAGCAGAACTTAGCTTATGCAGGATAGACAGGCCACAGGAACGATCCAGGAGGAAGCAAGACCAATACTAGAACATTGACTGGAGGCCAGGATCAAAGCACCAGGTGGAGTTAAATAGAGCAGCACCTAACGACAACCTCATCACCTGAGGAAGGAAACTCAGAAGCCGCAGTACCACTCTCATCCACCAAAGGAAGCTCATAGACAGAACCAGCCGAAGTACCACTCTCGACCACAGGAGGGAGCTTGGCCACAGAATTCACAACAGTACCCCCCCTTGAGGAGGGGTCACCGAACCCTCACCAGAGCCCCCAGGCCGACCAGGATGAGCCACATGAAAGGCACGAACCAGATCGGCAGCATGGACATCAGAGGCAAAGACCCAGGAATTATCTTCCTGACCATAACCTTTCCACTTAACCAGATACTGGAGTTTCCGTCTCGAAACACGAGAATCCAAAATCTTCTCCACTATATACTCCAATTCCCCTTCAACCAAAACCGGAGCAGGAGGATCAATAGATGGAACCACAGGTGCCACGTATCTCCGTAACAATGACCTATGGAACACGTTATGGATGGAAAAAGAAGCTGGAAGAGTCAAACGAAAAGACACAGGATTAAGAACCTCAGAAATCCTATATGGACCAATGAAACGAGGCTTAAATTTAGGAGAGGAAACCTTCATAGGAATATAACGAGATGACAACCAAACCAAATCCCCAACACGAAGTCGGGGACCCACACAGCGCCTGCGGTTAGCGAAACGTTGAGCCCTCTCCTGGGACAAAGTCAAATTGTCCACTACATGAGTCCAAATCTGCTGCAACCTATCCACCACAGTATCCACACCAGGACAGTCCGAAGACTCAACCTGCCCTGAAGAGAAACGAAGGTGGAACCCAGAATTGCAGAAAAACGGCGAAACCAAAGTAGCCGAGCTGGCCCGATTATTAAGGGCGAACTCAGCCAAAGGCAAAAAGGACACCCAATCATCCTGATCAGCAGAAACAAAACATCTCAGATATGTTTCCAAGGTCTGATTGGTTCGTTCAGTCTGGTCATTTGTCTGAGGATGGAAAGCCGAGGAAGAAGACAAATCAATGCCCATCCTAGCACAAAAGGCTCGCCAAAACCTCGAAACAAACTGGGAACCTCTGTCAGAAACGATGTTCTCTGGAATGCCATGTAAACGAACCACATGCTGGAAAAACAATGGCACCAAATCAGAGGAGGAAGGCAATTTAGACAAGGGCACCAAATGGACCATCTTAGAGAAGCGATCATAAACCACCCAAATGACCGACATTCTTTGAGAGACGGGGAGATCCGAAATAAAATCCATAGAGATATGTGTCCAAGGCCTCTTCGGGACCGGCAAGGGCAAAAGCAACCCACTGGCACGAGAACAGCAGGGCTTAGCCCGAGCACAAATCCCACAGGACTGCACAAACGAACGCACATCCCGCGACAGAGACGGCCACCAAAAGGATCTGGCCACCAAATCTCTGGTACCAAAGATTCCAGGATGACCAGCCAACACCGAACAATAAACCTCAGAGATAACTTTATTCGTCCACCTATCAGGGACAAACAGTCTCTCCGCTGGGCAACGGTCAGGTCTATTAGCCTGAAATTTTTGCAGCACCTGCCGCAAATCAGGGGAGATGACAGACAAAATTACCCCCTCTTTGAGAATACCCGCCGGCTCAGGCAAACCCGGAGAATCGGGCACAAAACTCCTAGACAGGGAATCCGCCTTCACATTTTTAGAGCCCGGAAGGTACGAAACCACAAAGTCAAAACGGGAGAAAAACAGCGACCAACGAGCCTGTCTAGGATTCAACCGTTTGGCAGACTCGAGATAGGTCAAGTTTTTGTGATCAGTCAAGACCACCACGCGATGCTTAGCTCCTTCAAGCCAATGACGCCACTCCTCGAATGCCCACTTCATGGCTAGCAACTCTCGATTGCCAACATCATAATTTCGCTCAGCAGGGGAAAATTTCCTGGAAAAGAAGGCGCATGGTTTCATCACCGAGCAATCAGAACTTCTCTGCGACAAAACAGCCCCTGCTCCAATTTCGGAAGCATCAACCTCGACCTGGAACGGAAGCGAAACATCTGGTTGGCACAACACAGGGGCAGAAGAAAAATGACGCTTCAACTCCTGAAAAGCTTCCACAGCAGCAGAAGACCAATTGACCACATCAGCACCCTTCTTGGTTAAATCAGTCAACGGTTTAGCAATACTAGAAAAATTAGCGATGAAGCGACGGTAAAAATTAGCAAAGCCCAGGAACTTCTGCAGACTCTTCAGAGATGTTGGCTGAGTCCAATCATAAATGGCCTGAACTTTAACAGGGTCCATCTCGATAGTAGAAGGAGAAAAAATGAACCCCAAAAATGAAACCTTCTGAACACCAAAGAGACACTTTGACCCCTTCACAAACAAAGAATTAGCACGCAGGACCTGGAACACCATTCTGACCTGCTTCACATGAGATTCCCAATCATCCGAGAAGACCAAAATATCATCCAAGTATACAATCAGGAATTTATCCAGGTACTCTCGGAAGATGTCATGCATAAAGGACTGAAACACTGATGGAGCATTAGAAAGCCCGAATGGCATAACCAGGTACTCAAAATGGCCTTCGGGCGTATTAAATGCTGTTTTCCATTCATCGCCCCGTTTAATACGCACAAGATTATACGCACCACGAAGATCTATCTTGGTGAACCAACTGGCCCCCTTAATCCGAGCAAATAAATCAGACAGCAGCGGCAAGGGGTACTGAAATTTGACCGTAATTTTATTTAGAAGGCGGTAATCAATACAAGGTCTCAGCGAACCATCCTTCTTGGCCACAAAAAAGAACTCCCTGACAACCCCAGCTGGACACAGACATTGATTTCCAATCTAATACTGGGTTATGGACTTGTAGCCATGGCAACCCCAACACGACCATATCATGCAGATTATGCAACACCAGAAAGCGAATATCCTCCTGGTGCGCAGGAGCCATGCACATGGTCAGTTGGGTCCAATACTGAGGCTTATTCTTGGCCAAAGGCGTAGCATCAATTCCTCTCAATGGAATAGGACACTGCAAGGGCTCCAAGACAAACCTACAGCGCCTAGCAAACTCCAAGTCCATCAAATTCAGGGCAGCGCCTGAATCCACAAATGCCATGACAGAATAGGAAGACAAAGAGCAGATCAAAGTAACGGACAAAAGAAATTTCGACTGTACCGTACCAATGGTGACGGACCTAGCGAACCGCTTAGGGCGCTTAGGACAATCGGAGATAGCATGAGTGGAATCACCACAGTAGAAACACAGCCCATTCTGACGTCTGTGTTCTTGCCTTTCAGCTCTGGTCAAAGTCCTATCGCACTGCATAGGCTCAGGTTTATGCTCAGATAATACCGCCAAATGGTGCACAGATTTACGCTCACGCAAGCGTCGACCGATCTGAATGGCCAAAGACATAGACTCATTCAGACCAGCAGGCATAGGAAATCCCACCATGACATCCTTAAGGGCTTCAGAGAGACCCTTTCTGAAAATAGCTGCCAGCGCACATTCATTCCATTGAGTGAGCACGGACCACTTTCTAAACTTCTGACAATAAATCTCTATCTCATCCTGACCCTGACACAGAGCCAGCAAATTTTTCTCTGCCTGATCCACTGAATTAGGTTCGTCGTACAGCAATCCGAGCGCCAGAAGAAACGCATCAATATTACATAATGCAGGATCTCCTGGCGCAAGGGAAAATGCCCAGTCTTGAGGGTCGCCACGTAATAAAGAAATAATGATCCTAACTTGTTGAACTGGGTCACCAGAGGAGCGGGGTTTCAAAGCCAGAAATAGTTTACAATTATTTTTAAAATTCAAAAACTTAGCTCTATCTCCAGAAAACAACTCAGGAATAGGAATTTTAGGTTCTAACATTGGATTCTGAACCACTAAATCTTGAATGTTCTGTATACTTATAGTGAGATTATCCATCAAAGAGGACAGACCCTGAATGTCCATGTCCACACCTGTGTTCTGAACCACCCTGATGTAAAGGGGAAAAGAAAGACAGAACACAGTGCAAAGAAAAAAAAAATGGTCTCAGAACTTCTCTTTTCCCTCTATTGAGAAGCATTAGTACTTTGGGCCTCCAGTACTTTTATGAACAGGTAATTCAGAACCACAATGGACCTTGAAGTTCAGAGCACACAAAGTGACCTGACAATTACCAAAAACATAGGACGAGCTCTGAGACGTGGGAACTCTGCTGACCGCAATCCCTAATCCTATCACACCACACTAGAGGTAGCCGTGGATTGCGCCTAACTAGCCCTGAAGATAGAAAAATAAGCCTACCTTGCCTCAGAGAAATTCCCCAAAGGAAAAGGCAGCCCCCCCACATATAATGACTGTGAGTAAAGATGAAAATACAAACACAGAGATGAAATAGATTTAGCAAAGTGAGGCCCGACTTACTGAATAGACCGAGGATAGGAAAGATAGCTTTGCGGTCAACACAAAAACCTACAAACAACCACGCAGAGGGGCAAAAAGACCCTCCGCACCGACTAACGGTACGGAGGTGCTCCCTCTGCGTCTCAGAGCTTCCAGCAAGCAAGAAAAACCAATATACCAAGCTGGACAGAAAATATAGCAAACAAAAGTAACACAAGCAGAACTTAGCTTATGCTGGATAGACAGGCCACAGGAACGATCCAGGAGGAAGCAAGACCAATACTAGAACATTGACTGGAGGCCAGGATCAAAGCACCAGGTGGAGTTAAATAGAGCAGCACCTAACGACTTAACCTCATCACCTGAGGAAGGAAACTCAGAAGCCGCAGTACCACTCTCATCCACCAAAGGAAGCTCATAGACAGAACCAGCCGAAGTACCACTCTCGACCACAGGAGGGAGCTTGGCCACAGAATTCACAACACCATCGAGCCTGTCTAGGATTCAGCCACTTGGCCGACTCGAGGTAAATCAGATTCTTATGATCGGTCAGGACCACAACACGGTGTTTAGCTCCCTCAAGCCAATGTCGCCACTCCTCAAACGCCCACTTCATAGCCAACAACTCCCGATTGCCGACATCATAATTGCGTTCCGCAGGCGAAAACTTTCTGGAAAAAAAAAAGCACACGGTTTCATCAAAGAACCATCAGACTCCCTCTGAGACAAAACGGCCCCTGCCCCAATCTCAGAAGCGTCGACCTCAACGTGAAAAGGAAGAGAAACATCCGGTTGACGCAATACAGGGGCAGAAGTAAATCGGCGTTTAAGCTCCTGAAAGGCCTCAACAGCCTCAGAGGACCAATTAGTCACATCAGCGCCTTTCTTCGTCAAATCAGTAAGAGGCTTAACCACACTGGAAAAGTTGGCAATGAAACGGCGATAGAAATTAGAAAAGCCCCAAAATTTTTGAAGTCCCTTCACAGATGTGGGTTGGATCCAGTCATGAATAGCTTGGACCTTAACAGGATCCATTTCTATAGACGAGGGAGAAAAAAGAAAACCCCAAAAAAGAGACCTTCTGAACTCCGAATAGGCACTTAGACCCCTTCACAAATAAAGCATTATCACGAAGGATCTGGAACACCATCCTGACCTGCTTCACATGAGACTCCCAATCATTGGAAAAAATCAAAATATCATCAAAATATACGACCATGAATTTATCAAGATAATTGCGGAAAATATCATGCATGAAAGACTGGAACACAGATGGAGCATTAGAGAGCCCAAATGGCATCACAAGGTATTCAAAATGGCCTTCGGGCGTATTAAATGCAGTTTTCCATTCGTCACCCTGTTTAATACGAACAAGATTATATGCCCCTCGGAGGTCAATCTTAGTAAACCAACTAGCCCCCTTAATCTGAGCAAATAAATCAGTAAGCAAAGGCAAGGGGTATTGGAATTTAACCGTGATCTTATTAAGAAGACGATAATCAATACAGGGTCTCAAGGAGCCATCCTTCTTAGCAACAAAAAAGAAACCCGCTCCCAATGGTGACGAAGAGGGCCGAATATGCCCTTTCTCCAAAGATTCCTTAACATAGCTCCGCATGGCGGCATGCTCTGGCACAGACAGATTGAAAAGTCGGCCCTTAGGGAACTTACAACCAGGAATCAAGTTATTAGCACAATCACAGTCCCTATGTGGAGGAAGGGAACTGGACTTGGGCTCATCAAATACATCCTGGAAATCCGACAAAAACTCAGGGACCTCAGAAGAGGGGGAAGAGGAAATTGACATCAAAGGAACGTCACTATGTACTCCTCGACAACCCCAACTAGTCACTGACATAGTTTTCCAATCCAGCACCGGATTATGTTCCTGTAACCATGGAAATCCCAGCACAACAACATCATGCAGGTTATGCAACACCAGAAAACAGCAATCTTCCTGATGTGCAGCAGCCATGTACATAGTCATCTGTGTCCAGTACTGAGGTTTATCCTTGGCCAAGGGTGTAGCATCAATGCCCCTCAAAGGAATAGGGCTCTGCAAAGGCTGCAAGGAAAAACCACAGCGCCTGGCGAATTCTAAGTCCATTAAGTTCAGGGCAGCGCCTGAATCCACAAATGCCATGACAGAAAAGGACGACAATGAGCAAATCAGGGTCACAGATAAGAGAAATTTAGGCTGTATTGTACTAATGGTAACAGACCTAGCGACTCTCTTAGTACACTTAGGGCAATCAGAGATAACATGAGCCGAATCACCACAGTAAAAGCACAGCCTATTCTGACGTCTGAATTCCTGCCATTCTATTCTAGTCAAAATCCTATCACATTGCATAGGTTCAGGACTATGCTCAGAGGATACTGCCATATGGTGCACAGCTTTGCGCTCGCGCAGACTCCGATCAATCTGAATGGCTAGAGACATAGATTCGCTCAAACCGGCAGGCGTAGGAAAGCCCACCATAACATCTTTAAGGGTTTTTAGAAAGACCTTTTCTGAAAATAGCAGCCAGAGCCTCTTCATTCCATTTAGTGAGCACAGACCATTTTCTAAATTTCTGGCAGTATAATACTCTGCCGCTTCCTGACCTTGACACAAGGCCAACAGGGTCTTTTCTGCATGATCCACAGAATTAGGTTCGTCATACAATAATCCGAGCGCTTGAAAAAATGCATCTACATTCAATAATGCCGGATCCCCTGTTTCAAGAGAAAAAGCCCTTGAGAATCACCACGCAGCAAGGATATGATGATTTTCACCTGCTGAATGGGATCACCAGAAGAACGGGGTTTCAAAGCAAAAAAACAATTTGCAGTTATTTTTAAAGTTCAAAAACTTGGATCTGTCCCCAAAAAAGAAATCAGGAGCAGGAATTCTGGGCTCTAAAGCCGGAGTCTGGACAACATAGTCCTGGATATTCTGTACTCTTGCAGCAAGTTGATCCACACGAGAAAACAAACCCTGAACATCCATGCCAAAACATATATCCTGAACCACCCAGATATCAAGAGGAAAAAAAAAAAAGACAAACCAAAGCACAGAAAAAAAAAATGGTTCAGAACTTTCTTTTCCTTCTTTTGAGATGCATTTAATTCATTTTTGGCCACTGGGCAGCACGGTGGCTCAGTGGTTAGCACAGCAGCCTTGCAGCGCTGGGGTCCTGGGTTCTAATCCCACCCAGGACAACATCTGCAAAGAGTTTGTATGTTCTCTCCGTGTTTGCGTGGGTTTCCTCCCACATTCCAAAGACATACTGATAGGAATTCTAGATTGTGAGCCCAATCGGGGACAGTGATGATAATGTGTGCAAACTGTAAAGCGCTGCGGAATATGTTAGCGCTATATAAAAATAAAGATTATTATTATTACTTGTACTGTTATGATCTGGTGGTTTAGGAACAACATGAGACAAGCTCTGAAGGAGGTGGTATCTGTACTGACCGCAAACCCTGAACCTAGCAGCGCAACTAAAAATAGCCGTGGGGGGAACCTGACGCTCCCTAGACTCCTCGACACAGCCTAAGATCTAACTTCCCCTAAAGATGGAAACAGGAAACCTATCTTGCCTCAGAGAACATCCCCAAAGGAAAGATAGCCCCCCACAAATATTGACGGTGAGAGGAGGGGAAAATAACATACGCAGAAATGAAATCAGATTTTAGCACAGGAGGCCAGTCTAGCTTGATAGACAGGACAGGAAAGGATACTGTGCGGTCAGTACAAAAACAATCCACACAGAGTTTACAAAATCTCCACACCTGACTAAAGGTGTGGAGGGTAAATCTGCTTCCCAGAGGTTCCAGCTAACAGAAAAAATCCATACTGACAACTGGACAAATATAGAATGCACAGAACAATAAGTCCACAACATGTGGACTGAAATGAGCAAAGCCAGAACTTATCTTTGCAGAACTGGTCAGGAAACCAGGAGAATCCAAGCAGAGATGTGAATCCAGCTAGGAACATTGACAAGTGGCACAGGCTGAATAAAGAGCCAGACTTAAATAGCGGACAATAAGTGGAGGCAGCTGATGACAGCTAACTCCAAGGAGCAGCCATACCACTAGAAACCACAAGAGGGAGCCCAAGAGCAGAATCACAAAAGTGCCACTTACAACCACCGGAGGGAGCCCAAGAGCGGAATTCACAACAACATACACCCTGTTATATACTAGTGATTCTCACTAAATTAGAATATCATCAAAAAGTTAATTTATGTCAGTTCTTCAATACAACAGTGAAACTCATATTACATAGAGTCATTACAAACAGAGTGATCTATTTCAAGTGTATATTTCTGTTAATGTTGATGATTATGGCTTACAGCCAATGAAAACCCAAAAGTAAATATCTTAGTAAATTAGAATAATTAAAAAAACACACCTGCAAAGGTTTCCAGCATGTTTAAAAAGGTCCCTTAGTCTGTTTCAGTGGGCTCCACAATCATGGGGAAGACTTTTCACTTGATAGATGTCCAGAAGGCAGACATTGACACACTCCACAAGGAGGGTAAGCCACAAAAGGTCATTGCTAAAGAAGCTGGCTGTTCAGAGTGCTGTATCCAAGCATATTCATAGAAAGTTGAGTGGAAGGAAAAGGTGCACAAGCAACCGGGATAACCACAGTCTTGAAAAAATGATAAGAAAAGGCCATTCAAAAATTTGGGGAAGATTCACACTTACTTTGTTTGAGGAGAAACTGAGAAGAAACTCTCCAAATCCTGAAAACTTGGATCTGATGATGTATTAATTTAAGTACCCCTTTAAATTTTTCCCCCATTTTATTATTGGCTCAGTATGACAATGTGGCTTTTGGACCAGCATTAAGTGGATACTTAATGGGAATTCTTGACTACCTGGCAGCAGGTTTACTAGTCCTCCAGTAATAAAACAGTGAGTTGTCTGAAACTACACTAAGCAGCCCAGTAAGTGACACATCGCTGGAATCAGGGTGTCTGACCTTGCATCAAACTGCTGGAAGCAAAAACCTGGTGACAGATTCCCTTAAATGTTTTGGGGCTGGTATCTGTTAACCCACCTGTGACATCACAGGCCTTCAAGGGGACTTCACTACTAGTGTGATACTATTGACCCTTTGGATCCAGTTGGATAAAACACATTAGCTGTGCTGCACTGCTGGAATCATCCAATTCTTCAACAATGATGATAACAAAGTTTTTTTTTGTAGTTCACAACCTGTTTCATTTCCGTATCCGTCTTTGAAAGCTATTTTGAATAAGGAAAAACCTTATTATCATCACTTTTGAAGAATCAGTTTACTCCAGCAGCTCAGCTAACGTGTTTTATCCTACTGGATCCAACATCTCCTGGAGGATCTCCACCAGCCATGGGGCAGAAGCTGGTTCTCTTCATGCCTACATAGGAGTTGTGCCTGTCACCACTCCACCAGGTGAGCGTAACTAGCACTTACTCCCATAAGGTATTCCTATTGTGGGCTCTGTTCCCCACATTTCCATTTCCTCACTATTTGACATCATCACATGCACAAGTACCCTATAGTGTGCCACCACATCGCTATAGGGCACCTCTAATTTCAAGTGCTGCCATGATGTATACTTCAGGTATGAGTCTTGGTTGTTTTTCAGTTAGAGATGTAATAAATTCAGTGATGAAGGGGAAAACCAAAAAGCCAAACCATGCCGCCGTGTGCAATAGAACTGCAATTCACTTTCCAGCAACACAGTAAACGCCACCATAACGGGAAAGTTACGATATTGTTCTGCTGTAGCCAAATGTCAATACAATAAAATGTTTCCAACCAGATTAGAAGGTAACAGTGGATCCATGCCTCGTCATGACAGACCGAATACAGCTCCGCAAAGTAGAAATGAAATTGCCTATATGTGCCAAGCCCGATTCTCTTAACACTGGAACTGCGGTCACTGACCATTTAACCCATTTGATGCCACTGTCAATAGCAACAATGGAATCTAAGTGATAAGACAAAACAAAGGGGCTCCCTCTGTCACCCCCATCTGTATATCCGCAGCATCTTCCTATGGAAGGCACCTGCCTAAAAACTAGACCCTCATATCTGCAATGTTTGGGGCAGGATTGTTCATTGATAGAATGAAAGAAGTAGTAAAACAAAAGCTCTAAAATTGTTATGACCTGAGAATACGGCTAACATGTTATTCGTGCCACATACACCGTTCCCTCCTTCCCCCCCACCCATAAAAAATACACTGCTCAAAAAAATAAAGGGAACATTAAAATCCCGCATCCTAGATATCACTGAATGAAATATTCCAGTTGTAAATCTATATTCATTGCATAGTGGAATGTGTTGAGAACAATAAAACCTAAAAAATTATCAACGCAAATCACAACTAGTATCCCAAGGAGGTCTGGAGTTGGAATTGCTCAAAATCAAAGTGAAAAATGAAGTTACAGGCTGATCCAACTTCATTGGAAATGCCTCAAGACAAGGAAATGATGCTCAGCATTGTGTGTGGCCTCCACGTGCCTGTATGATCTCCCTTCAATGCCTGGGCATGATGAGGTGGCGGATTGTCTCCTGAGGGATCTCCTCCCAGACCTGGACTAAAGCATCCACCAACCCCTGGACAGTCTGTGGTGCAACGTGACATTGGTGGATGGTGTGAGACATGATGACCCAGATGTGTTCAATCAGATTCAGGTCTGGAGAAAGGGTGGGCCAGTCCATAGTTTCAATGTCTTCATCTTGCAGGAACTGCCGACACACTCCAGCCATTTGAGGTCTGGCATTGTCCTGCATTAGGAGGAACCCAGCGCCAACCGCACCAGCATATGGTCTCACAAGGGGTCTGAGGATCTCATCTCTGTACCTAATGGCAGTCAGGCTACCTCTGGCGAGCACATATAGGGCTGTGCGTCCCTCCAAAGAAATAAAGAAATGCCACCCCACACCATTACTGACCCACTGCCAAACCGGTCATGCTGAAGGATGTTGCAGGCAGTAGATCGCTCTCCATGGCGTCTCCAGACTGTCACATGTGCTCAGTGTGAACCTGCTTTCATCTGTGAACAGCACAGGGCGCCAGTGGCGAATTTGCCAATCCTGGTGTTCTGTGGCAAATGCCAAGCATCCTGCATGGTGTTGGGATGTGAGCACAATCCCCATCTGTGGATGTCAGGCACTCAGACCATCCTCATGGAGTCGGTTTCTAACCGTTTGTGCAGACACATGCACATTTGTGGCCTGCTGGAGGTCATTTTGCAGGGCTCTGCAGTGCTGCTACTGTTCCTCCTTGCACAAAGGCTGATGTAGGGGTCCTGCTGCTGGGTTGCTGCCCTCCTACGGCCCCCTCCATGTCTCCTGGTGTACTGGCCTGTCTCCTGGTAGCACCTCCAGCCTCTGGACACTACACTAACAGAGAAAATCCTCTAGCCACAGCTCACATTGATGTGCCATCCTGGATGAGCTGCAGTACCTGAGCCACTTGTGTGGGTTGTAGAGTCCGTCTCATGCTACCACAAGTGTGAAAGCACAACCAACATTCAAAAGTGACCAAAACATCAGCCAGAAAGCATTGGTACTGAGATGCGGTCTGTGGTCCCCACCTGCAGAACCACTCCTTTATTGAGTGTGTTTTCAGAATTGCCAATAATTTGAATCTGTCTATTCCATTTGCACAACAGCATGTAACATATTAATTGTCAAACAGTGTTGCTTCCTAAGTGGACAGTTTGATTTCACAGAAGTTTGATTTCCTTGGAGTTATGTTGTGTTGTTTAAGTGTTCCATTTATTTTTTTGAGCAGTGTATATACATACATTTTTGTTCTTGTTTAATCTTGTCCTAAAGAAAGTTAAAAGAAATTATATTAAATACATTACATCAAAACTCATACCCCAAACAGTTCAGTTCCATTATGTTGTGTATTACACAGGCAAGGACTTGAACTGGGATTAGATTAAAGTGATTATCTCTAGATCATGAAACATGCTGTGATGTACGCAGCGAGCAGAATAACAACATTCCCTGGAAAGGGCAATTTGCAGTCTGCAGACGTCATTTTGGCTACTAGTGACAATCCGTGCCTTAAGAATAGACTGTATTTACAGCCAGAAAAGGTTCCAGATTACCATGGCCGTAGGCACAGTCTGCAGTAATAGCTATTATACCCACAGCAATGAGTGGAGTAATCCCTGGTTCAGCCATTTAAAATACCAGTTTTATTGTGTCAGCTCCAGACTTGACTTCTACCATATTAAAGGGAAGATTTATTAAATCCGCGTTATAACAAAATACAATTACCTTGTGTCTCTTATAATAATAACGACAAGGGTCATATTCACAGAGCAAACTTGTTTGTAAGATAGTCGAAGAAAACTTCTTAAAGGGTTATTCTAATCTTATCCTTTCATGCGAGAGACAGGTATAACTCTGTCCATCTCCAACTGCAGGATGTGGATATTGGGAGACTCAGTGCAGCATGGTGACCAACGCTGTTTCTGTAACTTGAAAGGTGTCAGCACTGGTTCCCCTGGGGATTGTGTGACATTATTATGTCAAGCAATCACTGCGGCCAACCAGCACTGGCTTCACTGTCCCACTCTCAGACAAATCAGACATCAAAAGGAAGTGAGAGCTGCCAGATTATATCTTAAAGGAGAAGGTACTCGTCACAAGTAAGGATATCTACTACTCACCTGCACCTATTTGATCTTAAGAGAAGCTAGGTTAATCATAGGAGAAAACTTCTGCTAAAATCAATATATAAATATGGTGGCTATAGTGTATCTTGTAAAGTACAGATAAATATCACATATGCAAATGTCTAGTGTCCATCTGCACCTCTTGAACCTTGTTATGAAGACAGCATGCTATCCATGAAAAAACAATTAATATACATGTGAGACAAACTTTTTAAGGGTAAGGGTACACATATAAAAAATATCAAATACTCATCTGCACAACCTTGGTAGGATGAGGAGAGGGAACCATTGCCACTTCCCCTTTGTGTTTTTATGATTGGATATATTAAGTTGTATAATTTATTTATACTGATAGCTGCCTTTGATTCCTTTTTCTTGGATTCTTATATTGTTGGAAGTGCTACCTATATAGGCTGGTTTCTTTAATTGGATAACACGTAAAGAACATGCCTATCACTGTTAACATTTGGCTTTATTTTTAGCATGAAGCAAACAATAGAACAAAATAACTGAAAACTTCAGTGTGCATAACTGTTCACCCCCTAAAGTCAGTATTTTGTAGAGCCTCCTTTTGCAGCAATTACAGCTGCAAGTCACTTTGGATAAGTTTCTATGAGCATTCCACGTTTTGCCACTGGTATTTTTGCCCACTCCTCAAGGCAAAACTTCTCCAGATCCTTCAAGTTAGATGTTTTCCTCTGGTGAACAGCATCCTTCAAGTCTGACCACAGATTGTCAATTGGATTAAGGTTTGGGCTTTGACTAGGCCACTCCAAAACATTTACACGTTTCCCCTTGAACCACTAGAGTGTTGCTTTAGCAGTATGCTTTGTGTCATTGTCTTGTTGGGTTAGAAGGTGATCCTAAGTCCAAGTCTCAAATCACTGACAGACTGAGAGAGGTTTTGCTCAAGAATATCACTGTATTTTGCACCATCCATTTCCCCTTTACTTGGACCATTTTCCATGTGCCTGCTACCGAAAAACATCCCCACTGCGCCATGCTGCCACCACCATGTTTCACTATGAGGATGGTGTTCTTGGGGTGATGAGCTGTGTTGGGTTGGGACAAGACATGGCGTTTACTTTGGTGGCCAAAAAGTTCAATTTTGGCCTCATCTGACCACAGAACCTTCCACCACACATTTGGGGAGTCTCCAACATGTCGTTTGGCAAACTCAAAACAAGAATTACAATTTTTGTAAGTAAATGCTTTTTTGCTCACTGTTCCATAAAGACCACTTCTTTGGAGAGTAAGGCTTATTGTGGTCCTATGGACAGATACTCCAGTGTGTGCTGGGGAACTCTGTAGCTCCTTCAAAGTTACCTTTGGTCTCTGTGCTGCCTCTCTCACTAATGCCCTCCTTGCCCGGGCTGAGTTATAGTGGGCGACCCTCTTATTGCAGGTTTGTTGTGGTACACTTTGCTTTCCATTTGATGATAATGGATTGTACTGCTCAACAACTTTGTCCCTGACTTGTTTGGAGATCTCCTTGGTCTTCATGGTGTTTGCTTAGTGGTGCCTCTTGCTTAATGGTGTTGCAGTCTCTGTGGCCATTCAGAAAAGATGTGTATATATTGTCAAGACCATGTGAAATATGAAGGTAATTGCTTGCAACATAAATTTTAGGGGCTTCATAGCAAAAGGGGTGAATAGATATGCACATTCCAATTTTTAGGTATTTGATCCAATAAATTTAATATATGCCTATATTTATCTCTCTTCACCAACTTAGACTATTTAGTGCTGATGCATCACACACAATTTGGATTACAAAAATATTTAAATGCAGGTTATAATGTAACAAAATAGGTAAAATGTCAAGGGGAGGGTATAAATACTTTCTTAAGCCACTGTATCTGAACTACTGTGTTTACATAACTCCCATTCACCGTTCATTTCTATGGGGGTCACAAAACCAGCTGCTTTTGGCCAACTCCACCACTAGTGATGGGAGCTGATGAGAATGCACTACCAATAAATGAGAAGCCAGTTGAACTTACTGTTCCAAAGTGTCAGTGCTGAGCTATTCTGATTACATTTCCCTTTCTAGTGTCTTTCTTATTACTAAGGAAATCATTTGTAGCTTAATGTTCAGTAATAAATACATATTGCCACTACACAAATCAGCTAGTAATCTTCAAATGGTGTCTCAATGAGAACACTACCGCTGTCGGAAACAAGAGCAAGAAACATTATCAGGGCCAATCAGTAATGCAGCTTCCGGCCTTACACCTGTACAGCTGCACATGTAACAGAAAGTGGTCAGCTATCTCACCTGATGCCCCAATACCCTTATTGAGCATGAATGCGGTTTTCACAGAGAGCTCCCACAAAACTTCTCACATTGGATTGTCTCATGGATAAACAAAAGGATCAGGCATTAAAACAAAAAAACAAACATGCCCAATCCTTCCTGCTGATCATCTGTCTCGGGACAGTTGGAAGGTGCCCATACAAATTGGCACGTTTGGTTGACTTTTTGCCATTTGAAGGTGTACTTCAGTACAAAGCCCCTACACCCCCCTCTTTCAAAAAAAGGGTGACTTTTGTCCCTTCTTTGAATAAAGTGGTGGGTGAGCATGTGCACTATGGCTCCAGTAATTCTCTAGGGGACTGTCGGAGATTGCCATGTGATGTGCTCCACTTCATTCAAATGGGAGAAAAGACTCCAGTTTTAGTGATCGGTGGAGGACTCAACAGTCGGACCCTCACTTATCTAAAAGTTATCCAGATATGCCGTGGATAAGTGATAAGTTCTTTTTACTGGAAAATCCCTTTAAAGGGTCGGTCTCAAGATGTGTCTTCAGGAGCTCACAGCTCTCCAGCCTCCTCACCCTTGTTGCAGGGGGGGTGAGCAATCATCTTTGACAGTTCAGGATATACAGCATCATCCTGCTGCTGAATGTGCTACTGTGACACATTCAGGTCTAATGATCCCCATATACATTAATTAATGGTGGCATGTGACATGTCTGATTCTAGAATTCAGGTGTGTTTGTTCTCTCAGAGATAAGCCGCCACCAGAAATGTCTGACAAATGTCGCATAAAGAACACAGCAATGCTCAGCCAAGTGAATGCTCCGTTCAATGGGAGAGATAGCCAAGATAGCTGCTGGCTAAACAATTGGCCAAACCATTGTTCAGCTGACAGCCATCCAATGTTTATATTCTTATCTTTACATATTGAGATAACAGTGCCTTCAACAAGCATTCTTCCACTCTTGGGGAACCTGAGCAGTGATTAGCAGAACTGTTCTGGTTAAGCAGCTGCGGGATCAGGGCTTGTGCTTTGCAGGACTGATAACAGCTCCAATTCAGGATCTAAACTGGAAGGGTGGGGTGAGCAGCTTTCAAACTGGTAACAGGAGACTAGGATTTTAGGAGTCAACGCTTCAGGTTGGAATGCAGTTACTGTGGCATACTCAGCCAGGCGCTGGTGGTCGGCTTCCTTGACAACAAGCTGTAAACAATGTAAAATAAAAAGTCATCAAAGGAGGTGAACGACAGTAGAAAACATCAGTCAATCGCAATCTAGCTTATTTTCATGCTGTCTAAATAACTAAACCAATTTCATAAAATGAGAATACCCCTTTAAGGCTCTGTTCACACTGGTGTCATGGTTGTTATTTCCCATTGCACTGGATGGGTTATATAGGCTAGAGGAACATTATTATTATACTATTCTTTTAGTTCTCAAATATGTGTTAGCTATGAGATAGTACATACATAATTACCTTAAAGGGAACCTGTCACCCCGTATTTTAAAGATGAGATAAAAATGGCATTAACTAGGGCCAGAGCTGTGCTTTACATTACTGTCTTCTTTGTGCTTTTATTCCGCACCTATCCTGCCGAAATACCTTTTGAAAGTCGCCGTTTGGTGCTGTCACTCAGTCAGGTCTGGTCAGATGGGCGTTGAGAAGTTGCGGTTCCTCCCCCACCTCTTGCGTTTCCCTGCGAATTTTATTCCCGCCGTCAGCGTTGTGCTTAGCGCCTGCGCAGTAACGTTACCGGCATCCAGCTATACAGTAAATGCGCATATGACCACTTCCGGGGCACACAGGTAAAAGTGCCGACCAGCGCCTGCGCAGTGATGTAACGTATGCTATGCCCACAGTTGGGCACAGCATAATGAGCAGGCGCAAGAGGCTAATTTACTGCGCAACTGCGAAGAAAGTGCGCGATCTGTGCGATTCACAGAGCGCATTTAAGTCATACACGCCGAGGAGCAGGGGGGAGGAACCGCAACTTCTCAACGCCCATCTGACCAGACCTGACTGAGTGACAGCACCAAACGGCGACTTTCAAAAGGTATTTCGGCAGGATAGGTGCAGAATAAAAGCACAAAGAAGACAGTAATGAAAAGCACAGCTCTGGCCCTAGTTAATGCCATTTTTATCTCATCTTTAAAATACGGTGTGACAGGTTCCCTTTAAGAGCTACATAAGGCAATAGTTGCGAACGCCTCCATTTTTTTTTTAACTGAAGTACCAATCAGAAGTCAAAATAAAACACAGCATTTGAATAAGGCCTGTTGCTTTAATACTGTCTGAAAACACTTCAGATCAAATAGAATATCAATAAAAAAAGATGCAAAATGTCCCTGGGGAGTAGAATACGGAGCACTGCATAATGGAATGACCTATTTGTAAAAAAAAAAGACCGCAACAGTCACCGTAAATGTCCCTTGCTTGAAATTTCTGCTGTAACGGTACATTCGTTATTTCCCTTAGTATGGATTTTATTGCACTAAGCCGGGTGCCATCATCTCATGCCCGAGTATAGAAATTATTGCTGTCCGAGTGCCATTATCTTCACTGCTATCAGTAAGGACTACGATCTCCTATAGTGCGATCAGTTCTCCATGGCAGTGATTGCAGCAATTGAAAGTGATGTTCTCATATCTTGTATATGGGTGAAATCGCCCAATACTTTTTTTTGCTGCTAAGAAAGAAGGTGAGGACTCAGAGAAGGAAAGATCTGGAGACGTCTCAGAACATGCAATGGGATCCTGTGTATTCAGTATCTGAAACATAGGAAAAGTCATGTAATTAATATGTCTGCTCACAGAACTGATCACATCTGAGGAACCTTGTATGCCAGAGAATTAAATATATACAGCGGCAGGACTCCCCACTACTGCCAGAAGAAGCAAAGCACCATGTATGACTCCATATTCTGCCAATGGGTCAGAGGAGGCTGTTATAGTAGACCATGACAACCCCTCTGCTCTTCTCAGTGACAGTAAACCGGAGTCACAAATGGTGGATGTGATAGGGAATTCTGTTGTAGAACATTAAAAGTAATTTACCATTTCTGCCATTTTTTCTGCAGGAGTGCTGCAAAATTCAGTGTTCTGTTGAGCGTGCTTAGGGCTCGTGGATCCAGTATTTCCAATAAGGTGGGACTTTACCGCTTGTGCCAGCTTCCGGTTTGCTGCCACCAGCTCGGTGGTAGAGTACGGCTGAGCGGCAGGGTAGTAGGTCTGCTGTCGTCCCCACTGCAGGGAGATGAGGAGTTCTTCTAATACTCTATGAAACAGAAAGAAGATACGATCACAGTCAGAAGTGATGAAAATACGATCACTGGAGGAGATCTATGAAAGTAGAACCCCATAAAGCTCGGTTCATAGCAGCAATTTTTAACCCTTGAATGACCAGGCCTGAAAAGGTGTTAATAACCTGCCATTTTTTTCCTTTTATGCCTCTGTGCACTGCAGCAGCCATTACTTTATTATTTTTACTGAAATAGCTGTATTATGCTTCTTTTATGTGGGTGTAATTGTTTCATTTTTCAGTGTTTTTTGAGGGTTTATTTAAAGGAAACCTGTCACCAGTTATCCCCAATATAAAGTATGGCCGCCAATTTTAAAGCCTCTTCTACAATATTTTTCTAGCTGTAAGTCCCAAATCCCCTCAGCATAGCTCAAAAAAATACAATTTATTATCTCCCCAAACTCTGTGGTCCAGTCCGATGGGCGTCACTGGTCTCACTTCGGCGCCTCCTCTCTCATCGCAATTGCTGTCCTGCTTGCTCCATGAGGATGACGCGTCTTATGTCATCCACACAGTGTCCCCCAATCGCTCTCCTGTGCAGGCGTACTTCGCTCTGCCTTGCTGAGGTCAGAGTAAAGTACTGTTGCGCATGGGCCTGCTTTACTTATGGGTTTTCGGCGCTTTTTGGCCTCTCACGACACATGCGCGTTACAGTACTGTGCTCAGACCTCAGCAGGGAAGAGCAAAGTGTGCCTGCACAGGAGCGTGATTGGCGGCACTGTGTGAATGATGTAGGAGTCATCCACATGGAGCAGAGAAGGAGGACGGCGATTGCGACAAGAGAGGAGGCACTAAGGCAAGACCAATGCCGTCCATTAGACCGGACTGCGCCATATCGGGTGGTGGATAGTAAAGGGTAGTTTTTGTGCGATGCAAAGGGTGTTGGGAGCTTATATGCATGCTAGACTCCTGTAAAAAGGCATTCAAGGTGGTGGTCATACTTTATATCGGGAAAACATGGTGTCAGGTTCCTTTTAAAGTACTGTGGAACTTGTATAGAATTTTTTTCAAATGTAGAAAAAAGCAATTTTTGTCAGTTTTTTAGTTTCTTTTTATACTGTTTGTGTTTTACACTACTTAATGAACTAACTCTTTAGGTTATTATGTCATGTGGCTAACTAACATGCATTTATGTATATGAATTAAATACCGTATTTTTCGCTTTGTAAGACGCGCTTTTTCCCCCATATTTGGGGGGAAATGGGGATATGTCTTACAATGTGGATATACCGCTTACCGGTACCGTTGCAGGCTGGGATGAGGGGGTGTCCACTGCCGCGGGTGTACGCTGCTGCCCAGGGTGATCCTGGCGTCTTTGGTGCTGCGGGGGGCTCTGCATTTTGGGAAAGGCCAGAGCCCCCCGGCAGTTCGTCCATGCTTTCCTGTGCGGTGAACTTCAGGAAAATGGCTGCCGGGAGGCGGCGCATGCACAATTGGAGATCTCGGCACCAAGATCTCGGGAGATGAGATTTCAGCGCTGAGATCTCATCTCTCGAGATGAGTGGGCAAACTTACAAAATCAGCAAGGGATTATTTCCCCCACTGTATATTTTTGGAAACAGATGATCGACCTAAATTGGGACTTGCTTTTTTGTGGATTGATTTGAAGCTTTTGTTGGAAACATTTTACATAACATTTGGGAACACATTTATCCAGCGCTCTACACTGAGCACTTATATCGGGATTTCCACCTAAATCTCCAAATGACACGATCCAGATGAAACCCCAGAGGGATCCATTCACTATAATGACGCAGCAGAGTTACTCTGGACTTCTTCTGGCCCATATTCAGCTATTTTCAGAACAGCACAAAACTGTGGTGTACTGCGCTTTTATGCACGCCTACAAAGACGGACACCACAGGATCATAGACAGCCACAAGGCGTCCACAGCGTCTCCATCTGCCTCATTATAGGGAATCTTCCGCCGGGGGTTCCGTCTGAATCACGTATTTCAGAGATCTACATGGAAACCCCGATGTAAGAGCTCAGCACGGGATAAATGTGCACCAAGCCTTACTGCGATCTTTGGGAGGCAGAATGAAAAAATGAACAGCAGGTGAACAATTGTTTTTCTTTTTTATGCTGTTTCGTTACGCTGTTGCCTTTTTTACGTTTGGCTGCCATCACACACTAAAAACACTTTTGAATGCAAAAATTTGTGCATTGTCATATTTTAAGAGCTATAATTTTTTCATATTTCAGCTGACAGTGTGAAGTCTTTTATTTTGTGGGACAAGTTGACATTTTTATTGGTACTGTTTTTGGGTACATAACGTTTTTTGATAGCTTTCTATTCCATTTTTTGGGTAACAGAATCAACAAAAGCCAGCTATTCAGGAATTTTTTTTTTATGCCATTCTGCATGTGGTAAAGTTCATAAGGCAGCTTTATTATTTAGGTCAGTAAGATTACAGCGATACCACATTAAGTTTTTTCACATTTTGGCGCTTTTACACAAGAACTATTTTATAGAAAAAATAATTATTTTTGCATCACTTTATTCTGAGAACTATTGTTTTTTTATTTCTCCGCTGATGGAGCTGTATCACGACTTGTTTTTTGTTTCTTTTACAGTGTTCACTGAAGGGGTTAACTAGTGTGACAGTTTTATGGGGTAGGTTGTTCAGGATACGGAAATGTGTTGTTTTTTTTTACATAAAAGTACAAATTTATGGGTACAATATATTTTTATTATTATTTTTTTAATTATTTTGTGATTTTTTAAAAATATATATTTTTTACTTACCGTAGTCTCTCTATGGCACGTTCACTTTCACGTGCCTGATCACTATTATAAACCACTGCAATGCATGAGCATTGCAGTGGTTTATAACTGGCACTGCTGCACTGACACAAGCCCCTGGCTTAAAGGATTTATCATAGCCTGGTGACCCGGATGTCGTCGTGACTAGACATGAGCGAATTTGCTCGGGTTCCCTGTTATTCGGCAAGCTATAGCACTTGCCGAATAAGCTGCAGAGGGAACCCGGCTTTCTGGATCACGCTGGCTGATCAGCTGTTCGGCTCCGCAGCTGCAAGTGTCGCGGCTGTGTGACAGGCATGACACATGCATGGACAGCCAAATAAACAGGCTCTCCATGCATGTGTTGTGACTGTCACACAGCCGCGACACATGCAGCTGCGGCGCCGAACAGCTGATCAGCCAGCGTGATCCATGTATCCGGGTTCCCTCTGCAGCTTATTCGGCAAGCGCTATAGCTTGCCGAATAACTGGGAACCCGAGCAAATTTGCTCATCTCTAGTCATGACGACCTCAGGTCAGCATGGCAATGAACGGGCCCCCGCGATGATGTCCAAGGTCGGGAAGTCATTCCCATCTAGGACATACTGGGTATGTCCAAGGTTGGGAATGGGTTAAAAAAATCTTACTTATGTGTTTCAGACATTTCTTGCCGATACTGGTCCCTTTCACTTAATAAATCCTGAAGCGCACTTTGGGTCTCTCTATTCTGCCTCTGAAGATTTGCCCGTATGTTGGTCAATTCATCTGCCATAACCCTACAATAAAAGAAAAGATATATTCAAATCATTTTGCATGAACTTTACATAATAATAACAACAGGTTTATGGTCCCAGTAGGGAACCAGAAAGATTTAGCTTTAATTGCAAAAATTAGAGTTATAGTTTCCAAAACATAAATAGATGCTTTAGAATTCATGACATAAAATACACAAACTGTATGATGTGACTTACCGGCTGGCAAGAAACTTGCTTCTCCATACGTCACACTGAATTGACATGCGTTCTAGCTGTTCTGAGAGCTGGGCTGTATTCCGGGACAATGCTTCATTCTCTAAAATGAGCTGGTTCTTTTCTCGAGCCATGCGCTCAAAATGATACTGTAAGTCATCACCAACAGAGGCCACCAGCAACTTCTTTAACTCTCTGTTAACCTTTAAAAAGAAGGAAAATTACTATAATAAACCACATTCCAATGAGCTGCTGTCGATTATTGTTACGTTACATGACCACTGCAGCCGATCAGCAGCCACTGGTAGGCCGCAGCCTTCACTTCCATCAGATGGAATTGTGGACACTGCAGCCCGTAACAATGTTATGTGACAGTCGGTAAACCCAGTGCCAACTTTCCTGGAAAGGTGACTATCTGGGAGATGAGAATATGTTTAGTTAACTGGGGGACTTTAGCAATTAAAAAGGACCTCTCACCACATTTTTCAGAACTGGACATACAATGTATTTGTGGCTGCAGTGAAGAATTAAAAGTGTTTTTTTTTTCTTTTTAATTTCACCTTTCCTTTGTGAAGATATTAGCAATCAAAGTAATGAGTGATTTTTAAAAAAAGTCAAAGTGGGCATTATCAGAGTCTTCTCAGGGAGAGTATACTTCTTCTCCAAGCTAGATATGCCCAATCATAAGCAGGCAGCAACACAGCCCCCACTATAGTTTAGGTTTCTCAGTGTGTGAGATGTAATGATACAACTCAGATCTCCTGGTCTAACCTCCTGCATAATGATAAAGTGCTGGGAGATTAGACCTTCAAATAAGGTCCACATGGGGGAAGGGGCAGCACAGCTGAATTTAGCTGTGTCACATTACAAACCCTTCTATCAGCTCTCCTTTTCTTATAGCACTCTCATCTCTGCTGTACTGCCCCTCTCTAACACTGCCTGTCAGGAAATAAGTAAATGGCAACTTGTAAACACTCTGCAAGGAGATGTCAACAAGCTACTCCTCTATGAGATGTAATGGCAGCCTGCTCTCCTCTCACTGCAGGGCAAATATGTGAATTATAAGTATGACACATCGCCTTATATGCAGTGTGGGGAAGGGGCAATACAGCAGATCTGACAATGCTATGAGAAAAGAATAGCTGGTAGAAAGGTATGTAATATGACACGGGTAAACTCAGATGCACTTTCTAATTATGCATCCGGTGAGACCTGGAGATCAGAGCCGAGTCATTACTCTGAGAAGCCTAACCTATGGTGGGGGAGTGTTATTTTCCTGCTGTGTTGTTGCCTGTTTAGTGATAGAGGGAGAAGTACATGCCCCCAGTGAAAATCTTCTGGTGGTAACACCCACTTCGACATAACAAAACTTTACTCATATGGTGCCAAATACTTTGATAGCCAGTATCTCCAAAACGGAAAGGTGAAATAAAAAATAGTTTCATTTCACTTTGCAACCACTAATCAAACCTGTGTCCAGTTGAACATAAAACATTTGGTGAAAGGTCCTTTAAAAAAAAGGATGTCCAGTAATGGAAAACAAATTTAGCTGAAGACCTATCACAACTAAACTCATGTCAAAACCGTAGAAAAAAGGACAGTAACTGATGAATAGTGTAACAGATTAAAAAACCTGACTAAAAAGAGCCACTGATTCACGGCCTCCTGAGAGGAGATGACCTGCGCTCTTCTCAGTGTGACCTTCCTGTCATGCTGTCACACATCATAACCTCATACACTGAACTTCAGATGCCAGGACACATGGGAAACAATGTCACTCTTACCAGACATGACAACATCCACTGTGCGCACAGAAACTTTGGTTACATGCAGCACCTTGCATAATAAAACTTATTCATCCTCAATGGACAAATACAATTAAACCCAAGTTCAAGCGCGGTCAGATGCAGATCGCTGGTAGATCGACAATGTTACAGGATATCAGGAAAAAAGTTCACACTATATTTTTGAACCCGTTAGATGCAGACGCATGCAAGACATAAAATTACTAAAAAAAATGCAACTGTACTCTTTGGATAAGTTATTGCCTTTCCCATGCAATATCCTTTTATTTAACCCCTTAGCGACCGCCGATACGCCTTTTAACGGCGGCCGCTAAGGGTACTTAAACCACAGCGCCGTTAATTAACGGCGCTGTGGAAAAAGTCCATAGCGCCCCCCAGAGGCCGATTTTCTCCGGGGTCTCGGCTGCCGAGGGTAGCCGAGACCCCAGAGAACATGATTCGGGGGTTTTTTAACCCTCCCCGCATTTGCGATCGCCGGTAATTAACCGTTTACCGGCGATCGCAAAAAAAAAAAAAAAAAAAGCGATCTCTTTTTAATTTCGCACATCGGAGGACAGAGAAAAGGGGTCCCAGGTGGCCCCCCAATACTCACCTAACTCCCCCGATGCTCCTCGTGTCTCCCGGTGGGCGCCGCCATCTTCAAAATGGCGGGCGCATGCGCAGTGCGCCCGCCGGCCGGCACCGGGACAATCTTTGGGGTCTCGGCTGCCGGGGGTAGCCGAGACCCCAAAGAGCATGATCGGGGTCGGTATTACCGACCCCTGTTTTACGATCGCCGGTAATTAACTGTTTACCGGCGACCGCAAAAAAAAAAAAAAGTAAAGTGTAATTCTCTGTCCTCTGATGTGATCGCACATCAGAGGACAGAGAAATAGGGGGATTCGGGGACCCTAGCATACTCACCTAGGTCCCTGTATCCTCTGGCTGCTCCTCCTGGCCGCCGGCAGAAGAACATGGCGGACGCATGCCCAGTGGGCCCGCCATCTGTCTCCATCTGCAGGCCGGCAGGAGAACAGCAGTTGGGGCTAAAATTAGGGTTAGGGTTAGGGGTAGGGTTAGGGGTAGGGCTAGGGGTAGGGTTAGGGCTAGGGTTAGGGCTAGGGTTAGGGGTAGGGTTAGGGCTAGGGTTAGGGTTAGGGCTAGGGTTGGGGCTAAATTTAGGGTTAGGGCTAAATTTAGGGTTAGGGTTGGGGCTAAATTTAGGGTTAGGCTTCTTTCACACTTACGTCGGTACGGGGCCGTCGCAATGCGTCGGCCCGACATACCGACGCACGTTGTGAAAATTGTGCACAACGTGGGCAGCAGCTGTAGTTTTTCAACGCATCCGCTGCCCAATCTATGTCCTGGGGAGGAGGGGGCGGAGTTACGGCCACGCATGCGCGGTCAGAAATGGCGGATGCGACGTACAAAAAAACGTTTCATTGAACGTTTTTTTGTGCCGACGCTCCGCCAAAACACAACTGATCCAGTGCACGACGGACGCGACGTGTGGCCATCCGTCACGATCCGTCGGCAATACAAGTCTATGGGCAAAAAACGCATCCTGCGGGCACATTTGCAGGATCTGTTTCTTGTCCAAAACGACGGATTGCGACGGAATGCCAAACGACGCAAGTGTGAAAGTAGCCTTAGGGCTAGGGTTAGGGTTGGGGCTAAAGTTAGGGCTAGGGTTGGGGCTAAAGTTAGGGTTAGAGCTGGGATTAGGGTTAGGGTTTGGATTAGGGTTGGTATTAGGGTTAGGGTTGGCATTAGGGTTACGCTTGGGATTAGGGTTAGGTTTGGGATTAGGGTTAAGGTTAGGGTTGTGATTAGGGGTGTATTGGGATTAGGGTTAGGTTTGAGGTTAGGGTTGAGATTAGGATTAGGGGTGTGTTGGATTTAGGGTTTTGATTAGGGTTATGGTTAGGGTTGACATTAGGGTTGTTTTGGGGTAAGGGTTGTGATTATGGTTAGTGATTAGGATTATGGATCAGGTTGGGATTAGGGTTAGGGGTATGTTGGGGTTAGGGTTGGAGCTAGAATTGGGGGGTTTCCACTGTTTAGGTACATCAGGGGGTCTCCAAACACGACAGCCAATTTTGCGCTCAAAAAGTCAAATGGTGCTCCCTCCCTTCTGAGCTCTGCCGTGCGCCCAAACAGTGGGTTACCCCCACATATGGGGCATCAGCGTACTCGGGATAAATTGGACAACAACTTCTGGGGTCCAATTTCTCTTGTTACCCTTGTGAAAATAAAAACTTGGGGGCTACAAAATCTTTTTTGTGAAAAAAAAAATATTTTTTATTTTCACGACTCTGCATTCTAAACTTCTGTGAAGCAATTGGGCATTCAAAGTTCTCACCACACATCTAGATAAGTTCCTTGGGGGGTCTAGTTTCCAAAATGGGGTCACTTGTGGGGGGTTACTACAGTTTAGGTACATCAGGGGCTCTGCAATCGCAACATAATGCCCACAGACCATTCTATCAAAGTCTGCATTCCAAAAAGGCGCTCCTTCCCTTCCGAGCTCTGCCGTGCGCCCAAACAGTGGTTTACCCCCACATATGGGGTACCAGCATACTCAGGACAAATTGGACAACAACTTTTGGGGTCCAATTTCTCTTGTTACCCTAGTGAAAATAAAAACTTGGGTGCTAAAAAATCTTTTTTTGGGAAAAAAAAAATATTTTTTATTTTCACGGCTCTGCATTATAAACTTCTGTGAAGCACTTGGGCATTCAAGGTTCTCACCACACATCTAGATAAGTTCCATGGGGGGTCTAGTTTCCAAAATGGGGTCACTTGTGGGGGATTTCTACTGTTTAGGCACATCAGGGGCTCTACAAACGCGACATGGCGTCCGATCTCAATTCCAGCCAATTCTACATTGAAAAAGTAAAACGGCACTCTTTCTCTTCTAAGCTCTGCGGTGCGCCCTAACAGTTGTTTACCCCCACATATTGGGTATCAGCGTACTCAGGAGAAATTGCACAACAACTTTGTGGTCTAATTTCTCCTGTTACCCTTGTGAAAATAAAAATTTGTGGGCAAAAAGATCATTTTTGTAGAAAAAATGCGATTTTTTTTTTTCACGGCTCTACGTTATAAACTTCTGTGAAGCACATGGGGGTTCAAAGTGCTCGCCACACATCTAGATAAGTTCCTTAAGGGGTCTAGTTTCCAAAATGGTGTCACTTGTGGGGGGTTTCCACTGTTTAGGCACATCAGGGGCTCTCCAAACGCGACATGGCGTCCAATCTCAATTCCAGCCAATTCAACATTGAAAAAGTAAAACGGCGCTCCTTCACTTCCAAGCTCTGCGGTGCGCCCAAACAGTGGTTTACCCTCACATATGGGGTATCGACGTATTCAGGAGAAATCGCACAACAACTTTTGTGGTCTAATTTCTCCTGTTACCCTTGTGAAAATAAGAATTTGTGGGCGAAAAGATCATTTTTGTGTAAACAAAAGCGATTTTTTATTTTCACGGCTCTACGTTATAAACTTCTGTGAAGCACTTGGGGGTTCAAAGTGCTCACCACACATCTAGATAAGTTCCTTAAGGGGTCTAGTTTCCAAAATGGTGTCACTTGTGGGGAGTTTCCACTGTTTAGGCACATCAGGGGCTCTCTAAACGTGACATGGCGTCCGATCTCAATTCCAGCCAATTCTGCATTGAAAAAGTCAAACGGCGCTCCTTCACTTCTAAGTTCTGCGGTGCGCCCAAAAAGTGGTTTACCCCCACATATGGGGTATTGGCGTATTCAGGAGAAATTGCATAACAAAATTTATGGTTACGTTTCTGTTTTTACACTTGTGAAAATAAAAAAAATGGTTCTGAATTAAGATGTTTGCAAAAAAAAGTTATATGTTCATTTTTTCCTTCCACATTGTTTCAGTTCCTGTGAAGCACGTAAAGGGTTAATAAACTTCTTGAATGTGGTTTTGAGAACCTTGAGGGGTGTAGTTTTTAGAATGGTGTCACACTTCATTATTTTCTATCATATAGACCCCTCAAAATGACTTCAAATGTGATGTGGTCCCTAAAAAAAAATGGTGTTGTAAAAATGAGAAATTGCTGGTCAACTTTTAACCCTTATAACTCCCTAACAAAAAAAAATTTTGTTTCCAAAATTGTGCTGATGTAAAGTAGACATGTGGGAAATGTTATTTATTAACTATTTTTCGTGACATATCTCTCTGATTTAAGGGCATGAAAATACAAAGTTTGAAAATTGCAAAATTTTAAAAATTTTCGCCATATTTCCGTTTTTTTCATAAATAATCGCAAGTAATATCGAAGAAATGTTACCACTAACATGAAGTACAATATGTCACGAAAAAACAATCTCAGAATCAGCGGGATCCGTTGAAGCGTTCCAGAGTTATAACCTCATAAAGTGACAGTGGTCAGAATTGTAAAAATTGGCCTGGTCATTAAGTACCAAATTGGCTCTGTCACTAAGGGGTTAAATCTGTCTGGCACTGTTTATACCCATTACAAAAATTAAAGCTTCGCACCCTCCCACCCATAGTGAGCGTCTACCTATACACAAAACGTGAGCAGGTGAACAGCTGTCAGACCTGTCAGACAAACACTGCTGACGTACATCTACCATGTAAGGCCTATGGGTATGCTACGGTATAAGGGCGCAGTCAAGACGCTGTAGGAATAGGACTGGGATCAGAACGCAGTGCAGACTGTCCGGAGGCGTTGCAGACCAGAGTGTCACTGCTTCATGTATTTCTATGCAGCCGGGAGAGCGCCGGCCAGTCTGTGCACTGCATTCCCATCTTGGTCCGATCTATACGGCCGTCTGACTGCACCCTGTGATGTGATCAGCGATAACACTGAAGCCGGGCACTATTATATTATATCTATCTAAAAATGGTGTTCTATAGCATTGAGCGCTAGTACAAAGACTTAGAAATAACAGAAGCTGTCTGGGGGAGACTGTCCCTGCCCACATACTCTATTGGTGTAAATAGATCTCATATAGAAGGGTCACCTAGTTGAGACTCCCCCCATGTGCCAGAAAGGAGGGTCGCTTTGCATAAAGTGCTGGAGCCGTTTTTATACGAAGCACATGGTAATTTGTCTGAATAGTCATTATGCGATTCTATATTTCACCCGTAGCTGCCACTATAATAGGAAGAGCCTGGCTGGCTGGGGCTGCTTGCCTGTGCGCAGATAAAGAGACCTAAAGCAATTTTAGCTGATCATCCCGGGAGCTTCATTTTGTAAGGGGCTGTCACTGATAGAGACACTCTCTAATGCTTTGGAGATTGGTTCAATGTGCGTAAGAGCCATGAAGGCTCACTGAATGGCCATAGATCTGGGAGAGAAGAACCGGAGACTGCGTGTTCAAATATTAAAGTCACAGCCAGCAGTGTAACCTGCATTTATTTTCCCTTTGCTGGTTTCTGTAAATGTCCATTTTCTATTTCCACGCCTGCTGAAAAGAATTAAGAATTGTGATCTGAGCTCGCCTGCCCTTTCTGAGACCTCTTCCTCACACCGTGGTCCACTAAGGAGCTGCAGCAGCATCCCCCTCTTTCCCATCACCTCTTCACAGTTTTATACTAAGCAGATTTATTTTGTATGACTGATGAGGTTACTGAATATTTACCGAGATGCTGCAGGCAGTGAAATTAGAGTTATAAGCTGCCATTAAAGAGTTACGAGCTCCAGGCAAGCAGCTTCACGTCTCTTTATTTTGTGCTGTGGAGGCCTCCTATACACAGCTTCTTACCTCAGTCTGCACCTTCAGCTGGTTACAGAGACCTTCTTTATCTTGTAGCAATCTCCTCTCTGAATTCTTCATTTTTTCCAAAGTGCTTTTCATTTCGGAGAGTTGTTTCCATGGTTCAGTGACACAGCCCACCACTTCTGCTTTACTATGTCCATTGGCCTCGTGTGATTTCGCCTGCTTAGTCAGAACGGTGTGGGTTATTGCTGATTTTGGGATGACAAGACGGACTGCTTCTATCTCGATTGCTTTTTCTGTCTGTATTTTTCCCAGCTGAAGTACACCAGGACTTATGGACGGTGCTGGCAAACTTTTTCTTTTTGGGCTGTGAGCAGTTTTTGAGTGCGATGTTGTGACTTCTACAGATTTTAAAGTCTGGGTTTCCATCCCATCCCCGGTCCCACGGATCGGTACAGAGGCGGACATGGCTAAAAAAGAATACAAAAATTCAATGTAACAAAAATAGTACAATTATTTCCACTCAGTTACTAATTTCCTTGTGCTCCATATTGGAGCTTGACCCACAGATTTGAAAGGACCATGTGATATAACACTATCTCAGTCTCCAGGGCTTCATTTTTTCACAACTTGTTGTCAATGACAATTATCTTGTGAAGCTAGTTGACAGGCTTTTTACCTACACTCAACTGGCAATATTCACAGGACAGTTTTACCCCATCCATGTGATGTTTTATAAAGGTACTGTACACATAACCATACAATAGGGCTAATCACCATTTTTTTTACGAATCAATGTGCCCTTAAGGTACCGTCACACATAACGATATCGTTAACGATATCGTTGCTTTTTGTGACGTAGCAACGATATCGTTAAGGAAATCGTTATGTGTGACAGCGACCAACGATCAGGCCCCTGCTGGGAGATCGTTGGTCGCTGAGGAAAGTCCAGAACTTTATTTCGTCGCTGGACTTCCCACTGACATCGCTGGATCGGCGTGTGTGACGCCGATCCAGCGATGTCTTCACTGGTAACCAGGGTAAACATCGGGTTACTAAGCGCAGGGCCGCGCTTAGTAACCCGATGTTTACCCTGGTTACCAGCGTAAACGTTAAAAAAACAAACACTACATATTTACCTTCAGCTGTGTGTCCCCGGCGCTGTGCTTCTCTGCACTCCTCCTGCATCCTGTGTCAGCGCCAGCCAGCCGGAAAGCACAGCGGTGACGTCACCGCTCTGCTTTCCGGCTGACTGGCGCTGACAGTGCAGAGGAAAGCAGAGCGCCGGGGGACAGACAGCGGAAGGTAAGTATGTAGTGTTTATTTTTTTAACGTTTACGCTGGTAACCAGGGTAAACATCGGGTTACTAAGCGCGGCCCTGTGCTTAGTAACCCGATGTTTACCCTGGTTACCGGGGACCTCGGGATCGTTGGTCGCTGGAGAGCTGTCTGTGTGACAGCTCTCCAGCGACCAAACAGCGATCGACATCATTGTCGGTATCGCTGCAGCGTCGCTTAGTGTGACGGTACCTTTAGACATCCTATGAGGCTCCATTTTAAGTTCTGGTGAATATGGCCTTCCAAGATGTCTCCAACAGTCCTACAGACAATAAAGTGACCACATTTGCACATGCTGATCTGCCACTATGCTCAGGTAGGGCCTCACAAACCCCCAGATCTCTATCTTAAAGGGTTCCAAGAGTGGAATCTCAAGACATCAACAAGTAATTACATATCCTGTGTAGAGGAGATAACTTGCTCATTTGGTATAACTTTTTTAAAGGGAATTCTATCTTCTACAAAGCCGCTATTTTCCAACACCATATAATGGTGATCTGCAGGTAAATATAGTTTAAACCAAGTTAGGCTGTTTAACTGTGTGGTTACAGGGAGAAAATTAAGTTATATTCTCCTTGTAGTCATTTGCTTCCAGTTATTGGTTGCAATGCAGGGAGTCACCCCTCACTACACAATTACCACGCTGTCATCACTTCCCTCCACACTGATTAACAGGGTGTCTGTACAGAGCAGACTACAGTGGAGGTGCCGGAGGAGCGATTACAGAGCTCACTGACAGCCGTGACTGTTACTGCTCCCCGCACCACCCCAATGACTACAAGTGAGCAGCTGCGGGGAGAATATCACTTCCTTTCTCCATGTAGACGTGCTTCCACTAAACAAGCCTATCATGATTTGAATGCTATTTACCTACAGATTACCATTATATCTGCAGATAAACAGCTTTTCTGGAGGTGACAGGTTCCTTTAACTTGTTGGGGTCCTTAGGTCCCCAAAAATCGCTCAAAAGCATGCTAAGAAGTGCAAAATGATGCAATTGTTTTCCGCTTTAAGTTTGTTTCACATGTCCAGACCATGATGCATGAACTTGGCAGCCTGACAGGCGTATACAAGGCTGCCGAGTTTGGGTCAGGAAACCCACAGCCTGTTCATGCATCTTGGTCACAGTACAGACCAGTAAACTCAGAAGTGTGAAACCTGCCTTAGTGGGGCCATGTGCACTAAACAAGCAATATACACACAAGCTAAAGAAAGACGTAAGAAATAACATTGTAATACTTACTTGTCATGGTGTCTTCACGCAGTTTTATCCAACTGACCGATTTGATTCCTATCTGAAAGAAATGACAAAGAAATGGATACATATCTGCTTTGGTACACAAGAATTACTGTAACTAAAGATAAACATTTATCATAAGTGTATGCCTTTTTACCTGATCTTCAATTTAATCAGTTATTGCTGCTTTTACGATCAGCTCCATTAAGAAGCAACTAAAATTTTGACCATTTTTTTCCCTCTTATTAGGCCCTTGAATTTACTGGTCAGGGTCCTTAGATCCCCAACAATCGCTCAAAAGACTGTTGAGAGGTGCAAAGAGTAGAGTATGGGTTTAATAGGCTTTCTATCGATCAGGACTCAGACCCTCATTGATCAGAAGCCAATTACAAAAGCCTAAAAAAAATTATCAAAAGTTTAGTAACTCTTTGAAGCGCATCTCCCATGATGAAGAGAGCTGCATCTCCCAACCAAAGTCTAAGTGATGGCAAAAGGCATTGCTTCTTAGGGAATAATACAACCACAAAAGAGAACTTTGCAAGAGACACTTTCAGTATTATAGAGCATCACACCAAACCAGACTTCTGCTTTACCTCCACTGTTACCTCCACTACTGGAAGGAGACCTAATATCATCCCTGGAGAAACCTTGGTAGCCCTGAAGTCAATAGTGGACTGAGATGTGGTCCCCCCCACAGTCCGTGCACGTATTTGGCACGAGGCAACTGTATGAGAGGTATATGGGTGAGGGGAAAGTGCCGAGCCTCTCATAATGTAACGAGTCTGTGTCTCTGGTTGTTCACCCGAAATGGACATCTGCTTTGTAAACAGGTACTTTGGATCTACAGAGAGTGGGGATACTGGTACATAAGAGAACCAACACATTCATTTTAGGTTAGGCTGTAAAAGCCAGCAGCTTGTGTTATCTAGATACTTGATGGATAAAGACAGCAGGAATGAGATGTCTGAAATCTTGAAACATCTAAATAAAAGTATCCATATACTTAGAATAAAGCGGATACATATTTTTATATAATGTTGGAGCTAGGCACTGCCTGAGTTTCACTAATCCCCACATTGGAAACTTAGAGAGATTAAAAAAAGGAGAGTGAGTAACCAAAGACACAAAAGTGTAACAATTAACGAGAATAACAAAAAAAAACCAAACATACCACTTCAGAAGTTTTTACACCTTTAATCTGTACAAATCTATTGAAAAAACTGAAATCTATTTAGGTGGAAAAAAAGAAAATTAAAGTGCTAAAATCATGGGCACACCACCCATAAACTTATACTTTGTTAAAGTAACCTTTGAACTTTTGACAGCATTCAATCTTTTTGGGCCGGAGTCTATCAGCACAGCACATCTAGAAATGGCAATCATTATTAAATTAATTTAAAAATAAAAATAAACAAAGTACACATACATCCAAAATGACTCAATACGTAAAGTTGGCCCACTAGTTAACCAATCCAGTGAACACCGTAAAAAAAGAAAAAAGAAAACATGGCAAAAAAAACAATGCTTTTTCATCATGCTGCAGAATAAAAAGTGGAATAAAACGTGATTGACAGTCAAATGTAAATAAAAATGGTATTGCTGAAAACGTCATTTTGTCCCGCAAATGACAAACCACCATACATTTCTGTCAGTGGAGAAATAAATACATGATGCAATAATAATAATTTTTTTTTATAAAATTGTTTGTATTGTGTAAAAGCAGCAAAACAAAACAAAAAAAAAAGATATAAATGTTGTATCGTTGTAATCGTAGTGACCCGAAGAATAAAACTGCCTTATCACTTTTACACGGTGAACGGCATTAAAAAAACTCTCAAAAAACAATTCCTGAATTACTGGTTTTTGCCTCCCAAAAATCAGAATAGAAAGTGATCAAAAAATGTTATGTGATAGAAAATGGTACCAACGAAAACTGACTCCGCAAAAAACAACCCCTCAAATATCTCTGCCGGCAGCAACAAATAAAAATAATAACTCTCAAAATATGGTGATGCAAAAACTTGCTTTTGAAAAAAACAAACTTCTTTTACTGTGTGACAGCAAACATAAAAAACTATAAAAATCTGGTATCACACGATCCGAAAAATAAAGTCATCTAACCACTTATGCCACATGAGGAATGGCGTAAAATATGAATAAAACCAATTCTTCACCTGCTGTTGATTTGTTCATTCTACCTCCCAAATATCGCAGTAAAGCTTAGGCTACGTTCACATTTGCGTTCTGCCGGGCTGCGTCGGGCGCAGCCGCGGCGACGCATGCGCCCCTATATTTAACATGGGGGCGCATGGACATGCGTTTGCATGCGTTTTGCGATGCATGCGTTTTTTTTTGCCGCAAGCGTTAGGACGCAGAGGACGCAGCAAGATGCATTTTTTTGCGTCCAAAATTCGGCAAAAAAGGACGCATGCGTCGCAAAACTATGCGTTTTAACGTGCGTTTTTGTTTGCGTTGTGCGTTGCATCGCCGACGCAACATCGTACAACGCAAATGTGAACGTAGCCTAAGCTCACATTTATCCTGCACTCTACGTTCAGCGCTTACATCGGGATTTCTGTGTAAATCTCTGAGATATGCCATTAAGATGGAACTCTCAAAGGATAATTCCCTATAATGAGACAGATGGAGGCATTGTGGACACCATAGGACCTGTGATCTGGCTGCATCCATCTTTTTAGGCGTGCATAAAAGCGTGGAAGGTCACAGTTTTGTGCAGTTCTGAAAAGAAGGACACCGCTGAAAAGAGGCCAGACGGAGTCCAGAGTAACTCTGCTGCCTCATTATAGTGAATGAATCAAACAGGGAGTTATTATAGCGCCATTTATTCCATGGCGCTTTACATGTGAGGAGGGGTATACATAAAAAAACAAGTACAGTAATCTTAAACAATACAAGTCACGACTGGTACAGTAGGAAAGAGGACCCTTCCCGCGAGGGCTCACAATCTACAAGGGATGGGTGAGGATACAGTAGGTAAGGATAGAGCTGGTCGTGCAGCGGTTTGGTCGATCGGTGGATACTGCAGGTTGTAGGCATGTCGGAAGAGGTAGGAAGAGTTTCATCTCAATCACATCACTTGGATAGATGAAAATCCTGATGTAAGAACGCTGCGTATAGCGCCGTATGTGATCCCAAATGTTATGTAACAAAAGCGACAGCTCAATCCACAAAAAAAGCAAGTCCCTGTTCAGGTACTTCATCTGTCAATAAAAATATAGGAGGATTCCAGGTTACTGGTAGCAAAAAAGATCTGGTAAAGCACTCTGGCTTCTCACATCCCAAAAGAAATCCAGAAAACTCGGCACTCCAAAATCAAATTGCCCTCTCCCTCCTGAGCCCTAGTGTGCCTAAACCATATTTAGCGTCCACAAGTTTGGTATTTCTGTAATGATGAGAGTCCGCTTAATTTATGGGGTGCATGTCTCCACAAGCACGAGCTGAGCATAATGTACGGGGACTACAATGGATGATTTGTTATTTTCACTCAGCAACATCCACTGCTGCTTGTTTCTGGAAAACACCCGTGGAGTCAATCACCACTACATCTGTAGAAAAATTCACGGAGGGGTATAATTTCCAAAATGGGGTCACTAGAGAGGGAATTCTGCTTTTCTAGCACTTAGGGGCTCTGTATATGGAGTCCACAAACTATTCTAGGAAAATCTGTGCTCCTAAAGTCAAATACCGCTCCGTCCCTCCCAAGTCTTGCTGTGTAGCTAAGCACTACTGTACAGCCACATATGGGGTACTGCCACATTCAGCAAACATTGTGTGACAAATTTTGGTGCCATTTTTACCTGTGTGTAAATGTAAATTCTGGAACGAAAAGAAAATTATTCTGTGTAATACTGTTTATCGTCCAATGGTATAATGTTCTGCGACACACCTATGGTGTCAATATTATCACTGGAGCCTTAGATGAATTCATTGAGAGGTTTAATTTGTAAAATGGGGTCACTTATGGGAGTGCTCTGCTTTTCTGGCACCTCAGGGGCTCTGCCAATGTGACATGGCATCCGCAAACCATAAAAGCAGTATCTCCCCCAAATGAACACATTTTAGAAATTACCCCCCTCTGGAAATTTATCTACAGGTGTAATGACAATTTTAACTCCATGAGTGTTTTCCAGAAACAACCAGTAGTGAATGTTGGGATCCATTTCCTATAATGAGGCAGCAGTTATTCTGGACTCTGTCTGGCCTGTTCAATGGTTTCCTTTTTTTCAGAAGTGCACAAAACTGTCCGCCGGATCATAGGCCAGACGGCGTCCACAGTGTCTCCATCTGCCTCATTATTATAGGGAATCCTCCATTGAGGGCTCCACCTGAATCATGTAATTCAGAGATTTACACAGAAACCCCTGTGTAAGCGCTCAGCATAGAGCGCAGGATAAATGTGAACAGAGCCTAAAGGCCCCGTCACACATAGCGACGCTGCAGCGATACCGACAACGATCCGGATCGCTGCAGCGTCGCTGTTTGGTCGCTGGAGAGCTGTCACACAGACAGCTCTCCAGCGACCAACGATCCCGAGGTCCCCGGTAACCAGGGTAAACATCGGGTAACTAAGTGCAGGGCCGCGCTTAGTAACCCGATGTTTACCCTGGTTACCATCGTTAAAGTAAAAAAAAAAACAAACGCTACATACTTACCTACCGCTGTCTGTCCTCGGCGCTCTGCTTCTCTGGTCTGGCTGTGAGCACAGCGGCCGGAAAGCAGAGCGGTGACGTCACCGCTCTGCTTTCCGGCTGCCCGCCGCTCACAGCCAGACCAGAGAAGCAGAGCGCCGAGGACAGACAGCGGTAGGTAAGTATGTAGCGTTTGTTTTTTTTACTTTAACGATGGTAACCAGGGTAAACATCGGGTTACTAAGCGCGGCCCTGCGCTTAGTTACCCGATGTTTACCCTGGTTACCAGCGAAGACATCGCTGAATCGGCGTGTCACACACGCCGATTCAGCGATGTCAGCGGGACCTCAACGATCAAAAAATGGCCCAGGCCATTCCGACACGACCAGCGATCTAACAGCAGGGGCCTGATCGCTGGTACGTGTCACACATAGCGAGATCGCTACTGAGATCGCTGTTGCGTCACAAAACTTGTGACTCAACAGCGATCTCGCTATGTGTGACGGGGCCTTTACTGCGATCTTTTGAAGGCAGAATAAACAAATTAACAGCAGTTCAAGAATTGGTTGTATTTATTTTTTTACGCCGTTCCTCGTGTGGCATAAACAATTAGACAAATTTATTCTTTGGGTCGGTACAATTACAATAATACAAGATTGATATCATTTTTTTATGTTTGGCTGCTATCACACACTATAAAAAAGCTTTTGTCATATTTTGAAACATATAATTTTTCTATATTTCTGCCAGCAGAATAATGCGAGGGCTTGTTTTTTTGCCAGGAGTTGATGTTTTTATTGTTACCATTTTCAAGCACATGACACTTTTTGATCACTTTCTATTCTGATTTTTAGGAGGCAGAATGAACAAAAAAACAAACAAACAAAAAAACAGCAAGTCAGGAATTGTTTTTTGTTATTCCGTTTGTAGTGTGGTAAAACTGATAAGGCATCGTTATTCTTCGAGTCAGTATGATTACAGCGATACGACACTTATTTATAGAAAAAATAATTGTTTTTGTATCACTTTATTCTGACAGCTATAGCCATTTTATTTCTCCACTGACGGAACTGTATGGTGGCTTGTTATTTGCAGGACAAGATGACGTTTTCAGCTATACCTTTTCTTTTTTCTTCCACTTTTTAATCGAGTTTTATTCCACTATTTTGGGAGCAGTATGATGAAAAATCAAAGATTTTTTCCATTATTTTTAATTTTTGTTTTACTGTGTTCACTGAAGAGATTAACTAATGTGACTGTTTTAAAGATCGGGTTATTCCGGAAAAGAGAAGAGCAAATATGTGTACTTTTTTTTACATAAATTATTGGTATAATATTTTTTATTTTGTGATTTTTTTTTAAATATTTTAAAAATTTTTTTTTCTACTTTTTAGTCAGTCTGTATGGGACTTTAACTTTTAGTACTCTGATCATTGATTTAATGCATTGCAATGCTCGTGCACTGCAATGCATTATATCTATCAGCATTAGGCTACGGTCCCACTATCAGTATTTGGTTAGTATTTTACATCAGTATTTGTAAGCCAAAACCAGGAATGGGTCAAAAATGCTGAATTGGTAAATGAGTTTCTATTATACTTTTCCTCTGATTGTAAAACTGGGAGAGGAACAAAGTCTGATGTAAAATACTGACTCAGTACTGATAGTGTGAATGTGGCCTTACACTGACAATCACCAGCAACTTAGACCATGCTCCTGCCATGGTCCAACAGGCTCATCAGCAGTCCACGGTTACAGTATCTAGGGGGTTAAACAACCAGAGTTGGTGCAGGGACCAACCCTGCCTGCGAGAACTGAGTTTCGGCTTTAACTTATGTTGAGCACCCAGTGGAGATCCTGTGCTCCGCGTGATTGCCATGACATAGCTACACGTCATAGGTAGGGAATCGCTTCCCAACCATGACGTACAGCTATTAGTGATGAGGGAGTATACTTGTTGCTCGGGTGATCTCTGAGTATTTGTGAGTGCTCAGAGACTTAGTTTTCGTTGCCTCAGCTGCATGATTTACAGCTGATAGCTTGAATACATGTGGGGATTCTCTAGCAACCAGGCAACCCCCACATGTACTTAGGCTGGCTAGCAGCTGTAAATCATGCAGCTGAGGCGACAAAAACTAAATCTCCGAGCACTAACAAATATCCGGAGGTCACCTGAGCATGTTCGGGAAAACCAGAGCAACGAGTATACTCGCTCATCACTAATAGCTATATCTACGTCAAAGATAGTGAAGGTGTTAAAGAATGAAATCCCTTTGCTGTGTTGTAAGTTATTCACATATCATTGCTTTTGCTGTAAAAGGCAACTAAGAAAATGTCAGAAAAACCCTACTAGAAAGGCTAAACGTTACATGGAGTTACTCCGAATAAAATTAAATGGCAGCTGTGTAATGATAACTATTTAACATGAGCTTAAATGTGATTGCCTAATTCTGAACACAGCTGCATCCCTAATTACAAGAGGGTGTTCCCACTTATGCAACCACATTATTTTATTTTTGATACTTTATTCCCCCCACTCAAAATGATTTCAGTTTGCTTCTCAACGAATTTGTACAGGTGACATTAAAGGTGGAGTATGTTGTGAAATGTTTCTTCTTGGTATGATTTGTTTTTGTACAATCCTTGGATTTTAAGGGTATGTGCACACGTTGCTGATTTTTCCACGCGGCTTTAGTGCAGTTTATGTGCAGATTTCACCTGCGTTTTTACACCTGTGGATTCCAATTATGGAACATGTGTAAAACGCTGCGGAATCTGCACAAAGAATTGACATGCTGCGAAAAATATTATAATCTATTTATAGAATTGCCTAAATTGTCTGTCATCCACTTCCATCTGGACGTCCTCAAATCTCACAATCCACCGCACCGGAAGTTTGACGACCGCCATACTGGAATACCCAAGTGATGGGTATTCCAATATGGCACCCACTCGTGGTACCAGGCCCTTGCGCAGTACCACAAGGTCATCATATGACCCCCCGCTGCGACGGTGCTGCAGAGGGAGAGAGCAGGACGGCGGATGGAGAGCGGGTTTGCGGAAGAAGAGAGCGTGATGGCAGCTGAAGAGCAGGGCTGTTAAGGGAGAGATCAGGACGCGGGTTGAGAGCTTGGCTGCTGAGGTAGAGAGCAGGACGGCCATTGGACACAGAAGCTGCGGAGGGACAGAGCGGGATGGTGAGTGGAGAGCGGGACGGCGGGTGCAGAGTGGGATGGCATGTGCAGAGTGAGGCTGAGGAGGGAGAGAGCAGGGCTGTGCAGGGAGAATGCGAGACGGTGATTGTAGAGTGGGGCTGCAGAAGGGGAGCGCGTGACGGTGGATGGACAGCTGGGCTGTGGAGCTGCTGAGGGAGAAAGCAGGACGGCCAGTAGACACAGGGTATGTGAAAGAACACAGTGGGACGGTGAGTAGAGAGCAGGGCTGCTGAGAGAATGCGGGATGGTGAGTGGAGAGCGGGGCTGCTGAGAATGCGGGACAGTGGGTGGAGAGCGGGGCTACTGAGAGAGAATGCGGGATGGTGGGTGGAGAGCGGGGCTGCTGAGAGAGAATGCGGGACGGTGAGTGGAGAGCGGGGCTGCTGAGAATGCGGGACGGCAGGTGGAGAGCGGGGCTGCGGAGAGAGAATGCGGAACGGTGGGTGGAGAGCGGGGCTGCTGAGAGAGAATGCGGGACGGTGAGTGGAGAGCGGGGCTGCTGAGAGAGAATGCGGGACGGTGAGTGGAGAGCGGGGCTCCTGAGAGAATGCGGGACGGTGAATGGAGAGCGGGGCTGCTGAGAGAGAATGCGGGACGGTGGGTGGAGAGCGGGGCTGCTGAGAGAGAATGTGGGACGGTGGGTGGTGAGTGGGGCTGCTGAGAGAGAATGTAGGAGGGTGGGTGGAGAGCGGGGCTGCTGAGAGAATGCGGGATGGTGGGTGGAGAGCGGGGCTGCTGAGAGAGAATGTGGGACAGTGGGTGGAGAGCGGGGCTGCTGAGAGAGAATGTGGGACAGTGGGTGGAGAGCGGGGCTGCTGAGAGAGAATGCGGGACGGTGAGTGGAGAGCGGAGCTGCTGAGAGAGAATGTATGAGGGTGGGTGGAGAGAGGGACTGGTGATAGAGAAAGCGGGACGGTAGGTGGAGAGCGGGGCTGCTGAGAGAGAATGCGGGACCGTGGGTGGAGAGCGGGGCTAGTGAGAGAGAATGTGGAACGGTGGATTGAAAGCGGGACTGCTGAGAGAGAATGCGGGACAGTGGGTGGAGAGCGGGGCTACTGAGAATGTAGGAGGGTGGGTGGGGAGCGGGGCTGCTGAGAGAGAATGCGGGACGGTGGGTGGAGTGCGGGGCTGCTGAGAGAGAATGTAGGAGGGTGGGTGGAGAGCGGGGCTGCTGAGAGAGAATGTGGGACGGTGGGTGGAGAGAGGGGCTGCTGAGAGAGAATGCGGGACGATGGGTGGAGAGCGGGCCTGCTGCAAGAGAATGTGGGACGGTGGGTGGAGAGCGGGGCTGCTGAGAATGCGGGGCGGTGGGTGGAGAGTGGGGCTGCTGGGAGAGAAAGCGGGGCGGTGGGTGGAGAGCAGGGCTGCTGAGGGAGAATGTAGGAGGGTGGGTGGAGAATGGGGCTGCTGGGAGAGAATGTAGGAGGGTGGGTGGAGAGTGGGGCTGCTGGGAGAGAATGTAGGAGGGTGGGTGGAGAGTGGGGCTGCTGGGAGAGAATGTAGGAGGGTGGGTGGAGAGCGGGGCTGCTGGGAGAGAATGCAGGACGGTGGGTGGAGAGCGGGGCTGCTGAGAGAATGCGGGATGGTAGGTGGAGAGCGGGGCTGCGCACATGGGTGCAGAGATTGTCAATTATGCAAAGTCTGCCCCCATCACGACATTACCGCCCTCCCGATGCGATAGCATTGGGCCTCCATTTAGTATATATATATATATATATATATGTATATATATATATATATATATATATATATACATACACACAGTCATGGCCAAAAGTATTCACACCCCTGCAATTCTGTCAGATAATACTCAGTTTCTTCCTGAAAATGATTGCAAACACAAATTCTTTGATATTATTATCTTCATTTAATTTGTCTTAAATGAAAAAACACAAAAGAGAATGAAGCAAAAAGCAAAACATTGATCATTTCACACAAAACTCCAAAAATGGGCCAGACAAAAGTATTGGCACCCTCAGCCTAATACTTGGTTGCACAACCTTTAGCCAAAATAACTGCGACCAACCGCTTCCGGTAACCATCAATGAGTTTCTTACAATGCTCTGCTGGAATTTTAGACCATTCTTCTTTGGCAAACTGCTCCAGGTCCCTGATATTTGAAGGGTGCCTTCTCCAAACTGCCATTTTTAGATCTCTCCACAGGTGTTCTATGGGATTCAGGTCTGGACTCATTGCTGGCAACCTTAGAAGTCTCCAGTGCTTTCTCTCAAACCATTTTCTAGTGCTTTTTGAAGTGTGTTTTGGGTCATTGTCCTACTGGAAGACCCATGACCTCTGAGGGAGACCCAGCTTTCTCACACTGGGACTGGGCCCTACATTATGCTGCAAAATTTGTTGGTAGTCTTCAGACTTCATAATTCCATGCACACGGTCAAGCAGTTCAGTGCCAGAGGCAGCAAAGCAACCCCAAAACATCAGGGAACCTCCGCCATGTTTGACTGTAGGGACCGTGTTCTTTTCTTTGAATGCCTCTTTTTTTCTCCTGTAAACTCTATGTTGATGCCTTTGCCCAAAAAGCTCTACTTTTGTCTCATCTGACCAGAGAACATTCTTCCAAAATGTTTTAGGCTTTTTCAGGTAAGTTTTGGCAAACTCCAGCCTGGCTTTTTTATGTCTCGGGGTAAGAAGTGGGGTCTTCCTGGGTCTCCTACCATACAGTCCCTTTTCATTCTGATGCCGATGGATAGTACGGGTTGACACTGTTGTACCCTCGGACTGCAGGGCAGCTTGAACTTGTTTAGATGTTAGTCGAGGTTCTGTATCCAACATCCGCACAATCTTGCGTTGAAATCTCTTGTCAATTTTTCTTTTCCGTCCACATCTAGGGAGGTTAGCCACAGTGCCATGGGCTTTAAACTTCTTGATGACACTGAGCACGGTAGACACAGGAACATTCAGGTCTTTGGAGATGGACTTGTAGCCTTGAGATTGCTCATGCTTCCTCACAATTTGGTTTCTCAAGTCCTCAGACAGTTCTTTGGTCTTCTTTCTTTTCTCCATGCTCAATGTGGTACACACAAGGACACAGGACAGAGGTTGAGTCAACTTTAATCCATGTCAACTGGCTGCAAGTGTGATTTAGTTAATGCCAACACCTGTTAGGTGCCACAGGTAAGTTACAGGTGCTGTTAATTACACAAATTAGAGAAGCATCACATGATTTTTCGAACAGTGCCAATACTTTTGTCCACCCCCTTTTTTAAGTTTGGTGTGGAATTATATCCAATTTGGCTTTAGGACAATTCTTTTTGTGTTTTTTCATTTAAGACAAATTAAATGAAGGTAATAATACCAAACAATTTGTGTTTGCAATCATTTTCAGGAAGAAAATGAGTATTATCTGACAGAATTGCAGGGGTGTCAATAATTTTGGCCATGACTGTATATATATACTGAAAAAGTTATTAAAGCAAAATCCCCCTCCCCAAAAAGTGACCAAAGTGGTATCTGTCCCAACATTATACAAATAATATATACCGTATATATATATATATATATATATATATATATATATATATATATATATATATATACACACGGTGGGGCAAAAAAGTATTTAGTCAGTCAGCAATAGTGCAAGTTCCACCACTTAAAAAGATGAGAGGCGTCTGTAATTTACATCATAGGTAGACCTCAACTATGGGAGACAAACTGAGAAAAAAAATCCAGAAAATCACATTGTCTGTTTTTTTAACATTTTATTTGCATATTATGGTGGAAAATAAGTATTTGGTCAGAAACAAACAATCAAGATTTCTGGCTCTCACAGACCTGTAACTTCTTCTTTAAGAGTCTCCTCTTTCCTCCACTCATTACCTGTAGTAATGGCACCTGTTTAAACTTGTTATCAGTATAAAAAGACACCTGTGCACACCCTCAAACAGTCTGACTCCAAACTCCACTATGGTGAAGACCAAAGAGCTGTCAAAGGACACCAGAAACAAAATTGTAGCCCTGCACCAGGCTGGGAAGACTGAATCTGCAATAGCCAACCAGCTTGGAGTGAAGAAATCAACAGTGGGAGCAATAATTAGAAAATGGAAGACATACAAGACCACTGATAATCTCCCTCGATCTGGGGCTCCACGCAAAATCCCACCCCGTGGGGTCAGAATGATCACAAGAACGGTGAGCAAAAATCCCAGAACCACACGGGGGGACCTAGTGAATGAACTGCAGAGAGCTGGGACCAATGTAACAAGGCCTACCATAAGTAACACACTACGCCACCATGGACTCAGATCCTGCAGTGCCAGACGTGTCCCACTGCTTAAGCCAGTACATGTCCGGGCCCGTCTGAAGTTTGCTAGAGAGCATTTGGATGATCCAGAGGAGTTTTGGGAGAATGTCCTATGGTCTGATGAAACCAAACTGGAACTGTTTGGTAGAAACACAACTTGTCGTGTTTGGAGGAAAAAGAATACTGAGTTGCATCCATCAAACACCATACCTACTGTAAAGCATGGTGGTGGAAACATCATGCTTTGGGGCTGTTTCTCTGCAAAGGGGCCAGGACGACTGATCCGGGTACATGAAAGAATGAATGGGGCCATGTATCGTGAGATTTTGAGTGCAAACCTCCTTCCATCAGCAAGGGCATTGAAGATGAAACGTGGCTGGGTCTTTCAACATGACACCGCCAGGGCAATGAAGGAGTGGCTTCGTAAGAAGCATTTCAAGGTCCTGGAGTGGCCTAGCCAGTCTCCAGATCTCAACCCTATAGAAAACCTTTGGAGGGAGTTGAAAGTCCGTGTTGCCAAGCGAAAAGCCAAAAACATCACTGCTCTAGAGATCTGCATGGAGAAATGGGCCAACATACCAACAACAGTGTGTGGCAACCTTGTGAAGACTTACAGAAAACGTTTGACCTCTGTCATTGCCAACAAAGAATATATTACAAAGTATTGAGATGAAATTTTGTTTCTGACCAAATGCTTATTTTCCACCATAATATGCAAATAAAATGTAAAAAAAACAGACAATGTGATTTTCTGGATTTTTTTTTCTCAGTTTGTCTCCCATAGTTGAGGTCTACCTATGATGTAAATTACAGACGCCTCTCATCTTTTTAAGTGGTGGAACTTGCACTATTGCTGACTGACAAAATACTTTTTTGCCCCACTGTATATACACACACGCACGAGATGGTGTACACACCATATATATATATATATACACACACACACACACGAGTGTATTGCACAGCTACGTACTGTATTGCACAGGTACGTAGTATATTGGTCAGCCACGTAGTATATAGCAGAGCTACGTAGTATATAACACAGCCACGTAGTATATAACAGAGCCACGTAGTGTGTTGTACAGCTACGTAGTATGTTGGTCAGCCACGTAGTATATAGCAGAGCCACGTAGTATATTGTAAAGCCACGTAGTATATTGCACAGGCCATGTAGTATATAACAGTCACGTAGTGTATTGCACAGCTACGTAGTGTATAACAGAGCTCAAGCAGTATGTAACACAGCCCACGTAGTACATAGCAATGTGGGCACTATATGCATGGTTAAAAAAAGACTTAAAATAAAAAATAAACATATACTCACCTTCCGTAGGCTTCTTGAAGTCCTGGCGCCTGTGTGCGGTGCACGCAGTAGCTTCCGGTCCCAGGGTTGGTATGAGCGCAGGACCTGTGATGACGTCGCGGTCACACGACCGTGATGTCATGGCAGGTCCTTCTCGCATAGCATCCTTAGCACCGGAACCTGCCGCTTGCACTGCCGAGAACAGCGCGCCACGTCGGAGGGTGAGAATAAGCTTTTTTTATTATTATTATTAGTCACATTAGATCTTTTTACTATTTATGCTGCATACGCAGCATCAATAGTAAAAAGTTGGTCACACAGGGTTAATAGCTGCGTAACGGAGTGCGTTACACCGCGGCATAACGCGGCCATTAACCCTGTGTGATGGCTGACTGGAGGGGAGTATGGAGCGGGCACTGACTGCGGGGAGGAAGGAGCGGCCATTTTGCCGCTGGACTGTACCCGTCGCTGATTGGTCGTGGCAATGGTCGTGGGCGTTTTGCTATGACCAATCAGCGACTTGGATTTCCATGACAGAGGCTGCGACCTATGAATATCCGCGACAGAAAGACAGACGGAAGTGACCCTTAGACAATTATATAGTAGACTAGATGGTGGCCCGATTCTAACGCATCGGGTATTCTAGAATATGCATGTCCACGTAGTATATTGCCCAGCTACGTAGTATATTGCCGAGTCACGTAGTATATTGCCCAGCGATGTAGTATACAGCACAGAGCCACATAGTACACAGCACAGAGCCACGTAGCATATAGCCCAGCCACGGAGTATATTGCCCAGCCACGTAGTATATTGCCCAGCCAAGTAGTATACAGCACAGAGCCACGTAGTATATTGTCCAACCACGTAGTATATTGCCCAGTCACGTAGTATATTGCCCAGCCACGGAGTATATTGCCCAGCCACGTAGTATACAGCACAGAGCCACGTAGTATACAGCACAGAGCCACGTAGTATATTGCCCAGTCACGTAGTATATTGCCCAGCTACGTAGTATACAGCACAGAGCCACGTAGTATACAGCACAGAGCCACGTAGTATACTGCCCAGTCACGTAGTATATAGCACAGCCCACGCAGTATATAACACTGGCCACATAATATATAGCACAGCCCACGAAGTATATCACACAGCCCACATAGTATAAAACACTGCCTATGTAGTATACAGCACAGAGCCACGCGGTATCTAACACAGCCCACGTAGTATACAGCAGTGTGGGAACCATATCCCTGTAAAAAAAATAATTAAAATAAAAAATAGTTAGATACTCACCTCCTGGGATCCAGCGGAGCTCCGGCGATAGGCGCGCGGCTGCAGCCATCTTCCGTTCCCAGGATGCATTGCGAAATTACCCAGATGACTTAGCGGTCTCACGAGACCGCTAAGTCTTCTGGGTAATTTCACAATGCGTCGCTGGGAACGGAAGATGGCGGCAGGCGCGAGCGGCTCAGCGGACAACGGAGGGTGAGTATAGCAGGTTTTGTTTTCTTTAACATTACATTTTTTTACTATTGATGCTGCATCAATAGTAAAAGGTTGGGGACACATAGCGGCGGTAACGGAGAGCGTTACCGGCGGCATAATGCGGTCAGTTACCGCCGGCATTAACCCTGTGTGAGCGGTGAGTGGAGGGGAGTATGCGGGCGCCGGCCACTGACTGCGGGTAGTAAGGAGCGGCCATTTTCTTCCGGACTGTGCCCGTCGCTGATTGGTCGTGGCTGTTTTGCCGCAACCAATCAGCGACTTGGATTTCCAGGACAGACAGAGGCCGCGACCAATGAATATCCGTGACAAACAGACAGACGGAAGTGACCCTTAGACAATTATATAGTATATATATATATATAAATATATACTAGATGGTGGCCCGATTCTAACGCATCGGGTATTCTAGAATGTGCATGTCCACGTAGTATATTGCTCAGCTACGTAGTATATTGCCCAGCCACGTAGTATATTGCCCAGCCACGCAGTATATTGCCCAGCCACGCAGTATATTGCCCAGCCACGCAGTATATTGCCCAGTCACGTAGTATATTGCCCAGTCACGTAGTATATTGCCCAGTCACGTAGTATATTGCCCAGCTACGTACTATATTGCACAGCGTCATAGTATACAGCACAGACTCGTTGTATATTGCTCAGCCCACGTAGTATATTGCCCAGCTACATAGTATATTGCCCAGTCACGTAGTATATTGCCCAGTCACGTAGTATATTGCCCAGCGACGTAGTATACAGCACAGAGCCACGTAGTATACAGCAGAGCCACGTAGTATACAGCACAGAGCCACGTAGTATATTGCCCAGTCACGTAGTATATTGCCCAGCCACGTAGTATATTGCCCAGCCACGTAGTATATTGCCCAGTCACGTAGCATATTGCCCAGCGACGTAGTATACAGCACAGAGCCACGTAGTATACAGCACAGAGCCACGTAGTATATTGCCCAGTCACGTAGTATATTGTCCAGTCAGGTAGTGTATAACACTGCCCACACAGTATATAACAGTGGCCACGTAATATCTAGCACAGCCCACGGAGTATATCACACAGCCCACATAGTATATAACACTGCCTATGTAGTATATAGCAGCCACGCGGTATCTAACACAGCCCACGTAGTATACAGCAGTGTGGGCAACATAAAATATGGAGGTGCGAGCGGCTCAGCGGACAACGGAGGGTGAGTATAGCAGGTTTTTTGTTTTTTTATTATTGTTAACATTACATTTTTTTTTACTATTGATGCCGCATAAGCAGCATCAATAGTAAAAAGTTGGGGACACACAGGGTTAATAACAGCGGTAACGGAGTGCGTTACCCACGACATAACGCGGTCCGTTACCGTCAGCATTAACCCTGTGTGAGCGGTGACCAGAAGGGAGTAAGCAGGCGCTGGGCACTGACTGCGGGGAGTAAGGAGTGGCCGTTTTCTTCCGGACTTTGCCTGTCGCTGATTGGTCGTGGCTGTTTTGCCGCGACCAATCAGTGACTTGGATTTCCATGACAGACAGGTAATGAATATCCGTGACAGAAGGACAAACAGACAGAAAGACGGAAGTGACCCTTAGACAATTATATAGTAGACCAGATGGTGGCCCGAGTCTAACGCATCGGGTATTCTAGAATATGCATGTCCACGTAGTATATTGCCCAGTGACGTAGTATATTGCCCAGCCACATAGTATATTGCCCAGTGACGTAGTATATTGCCCAGCCACATAGTATATTGCCCAGTGACGTAGTATATTGCCCAGCCACGTAGTATATTGCCCAGCCACGTAGTATATTGCCCAGCCACGTAGTATATTGCCCAGTGACGTAGTATATTGCCCAGCCACATAGTATATTGCCCAGTGACGTAGTATATTGCCCAGCCACATAGTATATTGCCCAGTGACGTAGTATATTGCCCAGCCACGTAGTATATTGCCCAGCCACGTAGTATATTGCCCAGTGACGTAGTATATTGCCCAGTGACGTAGTATATTGCCCAGTCACGTAGTATATTGCACAGCGACGTAGTATACAGCAAAGAGCCACGTAGTATATTGCCCAGCCACGTAGTATATTGCCGAGCCACGTAGTATATTGCCCAGTGACGTAGTATATTGCCCAGCCACGTAGTATATTGCCCAGTGACGTAGTATATTGCCCAGCCACGTAGTATATTGCCCAGTGACGTAGTATATTGCCCAGTGACGTAGTATATTGCCCAGTCACGTAGTATATTGCACAGCGACGTAGTATACAGCAAAGAGCCACGTAGTATATTGCCCAGCCACGTAGTATATTGCCGAGCCACGTAGTATATTGCCCAGTGACGTAGTATATTGCCCAGCCACGTAGTATATTGCCCAGTGACGTAGTATATTGCCCACTGACGTAGTATACAGCACAGAGCCACGTAGTATATTGCCCAGCCACGTATGTCACAGGTTAAAAAATAAAAAATAAACATACTCACCTTCCGATCCGAGGGCCCCTTGTAGCGTGCGGCTGCTGCCATCTTCCGTTCCCAGGATGCATTGCGAAATTACCCAGATGACTGAGCGGTCTCGCGAGGCCGCTATTTCTTCTGGGTAATTTCGCAATGCGTCGCCGAGAACGGAAGATGGCGGCCGGCTCGGCGGGCAACGGAGGGTGAGTATAGCAGGTTTTTTGTTTTTTTTAAATTATTTTCAACATTACATTTTTGACTATTGATGCCGCATAGGCAGCATCAATAGTAAAAAGTTGGGGACACACAGGGTTAATAGCAGCGGTAACGTTACCCGTGGCATAAGGAGCGGCCATTTTCTTCTGGACTGTGCCCGTCGCTGATTGGTCGTGGCTGTTTTGCTGCGACCAATCAACGACTTGGATTTCCTTGACAGACAGAGGCCGCGACCAATGAATATCCGTGACAGACAGACAGAAAGATGGAAGTGACCCTTAGACAATTATATATATACTAGATGGCAGCCCGATTCTAAAGAATCGGGAGTCTAGAATCCATATATACTTTATTTATTCAAATGTAAGAATAATACAATTAATAAATAATAGTAAGAAAGAACAAAAATAATAGGCAGTATATGGAGAAAACACCAAACAAAAGTTCAAAATTGGTGTGAAAATGTCACTGAACCACTTCACAACTAAATATATATAGTTTTGGTAAATGGTATTATCATTTTTTTGACGAAATTCGGCAGGAGCTTGAAGAGCAACGTCACTGGGCCCGCCTCCACGCAGTAGAAACTTGCTGTGAGGTAAAAATTCAAAAATCACACCAAAATGGCGGGCGGAGTGTGTCACAGTACGGCACGTTTCTGATTGGTCGCTCGCAGCAGGCGGCAACCAATCAGACACTGGACACTGTTGACGTCACTTAGCTCCGGACATTAGCTCCGGACAGGAAGTTGGCACAAATTGCAGGAAGTAGTATTCTAGGCAATTATATATTAGATATATGTGTGTGCGAGAACATAGATCAGAGGAAACGACAAAGCTCGAGCTCTCAGTAGTAAGACTTGTCAGTCCCAGCAGGCCGGTGCGGAGCGGTGACCCCAGTAGCCTTGTATATGGGATGGCGCCCCCCATGGGTTATGGGCATGTCTTTATAAAGCCTAGACATCCCCTAAGCAGCGATACCCAATGCCCAGCACAGCAAGCACCACTGTGAGGAGCGGCCGCTGTGGTATCACTACACTCAGGAAGCCACGGAGTCCTGGAGGGCCCGGAACTAACACTGAGGAGAAGTCCCGGCGCCCAGACTGACAGGCCGCCATTACCGACAGAGGGGACACCGAGAGCCCCTAGGGTCGCAGAGAGACTTACGTGTCCATGGGGCGACGTCAGCGCAGTGTTGCTATAAGCAGCACGCCGTCAGCGTAGCCGTGCGTCACTTCCGGGAGGGGCTTCCGACAGTAGTGCGTCTGTGGGACGCTGTGCGTCTATTGGGCGGGGCTAGTTTCCTTTCCGGTGTCTGGTGGTTGCCAGGGAGACAACTGCTGTTGGCGTCCAGTGCCGGGTGACAACAGGGCAGCAGAGAGGAGCTGAGCATGGTGAGTGCTGGGAGCCTCCTATAGTGGCACTGGGGGTACACGGGGTGACCCAGCCCCCACAGCTGAGGACACTCTGTGTATGGCACAGTTCTTGAGATGAGCACTAAGTAATTAACGGGATTGTCTACAATGTTACAATTTTTTTTTAAACAACCTCTGATCCAATTTCTGCCTTGGTCCTTCCCATTTGGTAGCACTCAGTCCAGTATCAGAACTAGGAGCCGGGGCAGACGGACTGTTGGTGCAACCTGGGGTCCACTAGTAGGGTGCCCACCTCAAGAGCAGCAAGCTGCATCTTCTGTTACTGATGCATAAAGGGGGCACAGAAATATACATACTGCCTGTGGCCCTGCACCCTCTTTTGTCTGTGCCCCTGCACCCTCTTCTGTCTGCGTGGCCGCCCCTGCACCCTCTTCTGTCTGCGTGGCCGCCCCTGCACCCTCTTCTGTCTGCGTGGCCGCCCCTGCACCCTCTTCTGTCTGCGTGGCCGCCCCTGCACCCTCTTCTGTCTGCGTGGCCGCCCCTGCACCCTCTTCTGTCTGCGTGGCCGCCCCTGCACCCTCTTCTGTCTGCGTGGCCGCCCCTGCACCCTCTTCTGTCTGCGTGGCCGCCCCTGCACCCTCTTCTGTCTGCGTGGCCGCCCCTGCACCCTCTTCTGTCTGCGTGGCCGCCCCTGCACCCTCTTCTGTCTGCGTGGCCGCCCCTGCACCCTCTTCTGTCTGTGCCCGCACCCTCTTCTGTCTGCGTGGCCGCCCCTGCACCCTCTTCTGTCTGCGTGGCCGCCCCTGCACCCTCTTCTGTCTGCGTGGCCGCCCCTGCACCCTCTTCTGTCTGCGTGGCCGCCCCTGCACCCTCTTCTGTTTAAATGTTAATGTTTTTCTAAGCTCCTCTCAGTTGACTTATGACCACAACGTTCACTCCAACTTTTCTATGGTTTTGTTTTCATTATTCAGCACAGCGGAGTTCTGAAAAGGACAGATAAAAGATTTACATAGTCTCCAGTCAGAATGAGCGCACTGACTGATTCTCAGATGACTCGTTCTGCAGCCAGTAATAGACAGTGCAACACAAAGGCTGTGGTAGGCAAACAATGCAAAAAGTTTTTAGAAACTCAATTGCAAAAATGATTTTTAACCCAAAATATATGCATTTAATGCATAATTAGGGCCATCAGTGGATCAAAAGTGGTGAAGAGAACAAAAACTGGCCACTTTTTACCTGGTGACACAAAAACTGCATGTGCTAGAGTAAGATATATGGAGTAGCGAACGTCAACTCTTTCATCACCACAAATCTGGTAAAAAAAGCTTTGATGAATCCCACTATAGTGGACAGTGTGTGTATATGGTAGTAGTTGCCTTATTCATTGACCGCAGGTTTTGTGGACCGTTAGGCTGCCGTCACACTATCAGTATGTGGTCAGTATTTTACATCAGTATTTGTAAGGCAAAACCAGGAGTGGAACAATTAGAGGAAAAGTATAATAGAAACATATGCACCACTTCTGCATTTATCACCCACTCCTGGTTTTGGCTGAGAAATACTGATGTAAAATACTGACCATATACTGCTAGTGTGACGGCAGCCTCAGAAGCATTGCTTTTGTAGTTGTAATCAGGGCTGTGGAGTCGGTAAGCCAAACCTCCGACTCCTCAATTTCCATGACACCGACTCTGACTCCGATTCCACCAAAATGGGCTCTGACTCCACAGCCCTGGTTGTAATGAAAATTATTTACCCAACTCTGGAAATTAAGTTTATTAGTAACATTTGGAAACTTCTTGCAGTTTACAATAAACCAATCAGACAAGAACAACTTCCATATCTGATCACAGCTAATGACAAGTGGTGCCTCCAAATACATCAGAAACAGCCCCTGTTAATGAATACCGCAATCTCCGAATTATTCACCCCTTCATCACAAGTGTCTTTAGTACTTAGTAATGCACCTGTTAACCAGCTGTTATAACTTGCCGCAAACAGGATGCATAGTCAGACACCAGGTTCTGGCAGCGTTCCTGAGAATTTATCTCCAGGTCTTGGGTTTGTGTGCTGCAACTGCCTCCTTCATATTCAACTTAAGATTTTTTATGGGGTTCAAGTCAGGCAACTGTGATGAACGCTTGGAAATTCTCCAGGACCTCTGAAACCAGGCCTTGGTGGACTTTGGAGTATACTTGGGATAATTTTCCTGTTGGAAGGTCCAATGACACCTTAAGCTTGTTCACAGAGGGCATGGGATTTCTTCTAGGATTTGATTGAATTCATCCTACCCCCCACATGCTGCAGGTTTCCAGTGCTAGAGGAAGCAGTGCAGTCTCAGGGCATCACTGAGCCACCTCCATGATTCAATGTAGGCAACATCGAGCCACCACTGTGCTTCAGTGTAGGCAGTATGTATGTTTCAGCATATGCTTCATTTCTCCTTTTTCAGCCAAAACGTTGATGCATATGCCAAAAATGTTACTCTTTTGTTTCATCACTCCTCAGAACAGAATCCCAAAACTCATATACAGTTGAAACCAGAAGTTACATACACTATATATAAAAAGACACATATGCATGTTTTTCCCTTTCGCCATGACAGCACCCCACTGGAGAGAGGGATCCGCCCCGCAGGAACAGGAAACCTACCGAGAAATAAAAGGGGGCGGTCCGCCTCTCCTCCTCAGTTTAGGTTTCCTGTTCCTGCGGGAACAATCCAGGAACGACAGGACGACTTCAACATACCTGGGCTAGCATGCCGCCAGTGCGGTGTCCGTGAGAACGGCAGGGACTGCAGCTCAGAAGCAGCGTCGGGGGAGTTCAGCTGGTGGATGGAGCAGACGGCCGGGTCCGGGGAGGGCCGCCCGGCGTCTTCTCCGGCGTGCGGTGCGGCAAGGAGCCGGGTAAGAGAACCTCCATTGCGGTTCGGCGCTGAATCCCGGACCGCGCATGCGCCGACCGCCGCAATACTGGCTACCCCGGAACTGAAGGAGTCACTTCCGGGGCGCCTAGGCCGGATCTGGGGCGGGGGAGCCAGCGGCAACTCGCGCATGCGCATTGCGCAGCGGGGAAAAAAAAAAAGAGGAAAAAGGGCGCACTATTTAAAAACGCCCAGAAACAATAATGCGGCGATGCAGAGATGTCATCCCCAGGTGCCATGGACCCCACAGCTGGAGATCCAGTGCCCCCCAAAGATCACACCAAAGGATCCTCGGAGTCTGCTCGTAAGAGTGACGGTTCCAGAACAGGATCTCGGCCTTCTGATCCGGTACTATTCGCTTCACTGGGTGAGTGTTTAAACTCTGCCTATTAAGCTGACGCTGTCTCCCTATTTCTCTCTCTTTTCTCTCTCTCTCGCTACTTATTACGCCCAGTCTAAAAAACGACAAAAGTCCAAGCATAAGGAATGTGCCTTGTGTAGCCAGCCCCTTCCGGACTCATACCCCAAAAAACAGTGCAAAGACTGTTTTAAGGAAACAACTCAGGGAGCGACAGTGTCCGTTACGGACTTACGGGCCATTATTAGAGAGGAGCTTAAAAATATGACCCAGGAAAAACCGCGTAAAGCTAAGTCCAAAACACCAACACTTATGTCAGACTCCGAAAGTGACCAGACGGTACTGTCAGAAGCCTCCCTATCATCATCATCATCATCATCATCATCTTCCTCAGAAATCGAGGGGCGTTCATGTTTCCCCTTAGACAGTGTGGACAACTTGGTAAAATCAATCCGCAATACCATGGGGTGTGAGGAGGTAAAGGGTGCGCAAACCACGCAGGAAATTATGTTTGCGGGTTTGGCAGAGAGAAAGAGGAGATGTTTTCCGGTTATACCAGCGGTGAAAGCATTAATTAAAAGAGAGTGGGAGAAGCAGGATCAAAGAAGCTTTTTGCCCTCCGCGTCTAAACGTAAATATCCGTTTAGTGATGAGGAGCTCCTTACATGGACCAAAGTGCCTAAGGTCGATGCAGCCGTAGCTTCTACCTCCAAGCAATCCACTCTGCCTGTGGAGGATGCGGGACTTCTGGTCGATCCATTAGATCGCAAAGCTGAATCATCCCTTAAGCGATCTTGGGAGGCGGCTACTGGAATTTTTAAACCTGCAGTAGCCAGCACCTGCGCTGCCGGTCAAAATAAAGTTTCGAGAGAGAAACTTCGAGCGGCCATCCCCTTAATACGTGGAGCAGCAGCTTTTATGGCGGACGCATCTGCCGACTCTCTTCGGTTAGCAGCGAGATCCGCAGGTCTTGTGAATAATGCAAGACGCGCACTTTGGATGAAAAGCTGGAAAGGGGACGCGCAGTCTAAATCCAAAATATGCGCAATCCCATGCGAGGGTGAGTACCTCTTTGGCAAGACCTTAGATGAGATACTCAAAAAGGCAAAGGACAGGAAGAAAGCTTTCCCTGATTCCTCTATTCCCTTTTACAGGAGAGCCTTTAAGAGGAGACCGTTTGGTAAAAGGAGGCAAACGGATAGGTCTACAACATGGACTACTAAAGAGGACAGGCAAAGAGGTACCATGTTTAGAAGACCCAACCCCCCAAAAGACAATAAATTCTGAGGATATACCAGTAGGGGGCAGACTGAAATTTTTCGCCACCCAATGGGAAAAAGTAACATCTAGCTCGTGGGTTTTAAACATCATCCGAGATGGAATTAAACTACAATTCTCTCGTGTTCCCCACGAGTCATATATTATAACATCCCTCAGCTCGCCCGCACAACAGCAGGCTCTAGAGCTAGAAATTCAAACCCTATTATCAAAGCGGGTTTTAGTCCAAGTCCCCAAGGGACAGGAAGGCAGAGGATTCTACTCTCCCTTATTCCTAATTTCTAAACCCGACGGTTCTTTCAGGACCATCATAAACCTTAAAAAGCTCAATTCATTTGTCAAAAACCATACATTTAAGATGGAATCCATTAGATCCACTATGAAACTCCTCTTTCCAAACTGAGCAGCTTAGTATACATTTTTTGCAAAAAACGTATCAACCAAATACCCTGTTTTTTACATCTTTTACTAGCACTTGCGGATTACTGCAATAATTTTTTCAAACTGAGTGTTTTTGGTTTTACTATTCTCTTTTGTGTCTTCAGGTTTCTTGGTGGTGTGTGAACATGATCCTACAGACTTGTTCACGGTGCAAGTAGCCCATGTGTTCCTGTTTCCATAATTGTTCTCTTGTGTCTACAAGACTGGGGAGTTCCACCACTCCTCTTGGGCTATCTGCACAAAAGCTGTTCTACTCTGTATGCACACATGGATTTTTCCTCTCTGAACCCTGTTCACACAGGTAATATACAGATGATCAGGTTTTTAAATACATCAGATAGGGATTGCATACATTAGTTAGGACTGCTCTGATAAGGGTATACCGTGAAGATTGGTAGAGCAGCTTAGTATACATTTTTTGCAAAAAACGTATCAACCAAATACCCTGTTTTTTACATCTTTTACTAGCACTTGCGGATTACTGCAATAATTTTTTCAAACTGAGTGTTTTTGGTTTTACTATTCTCTTTTGTGTCCTCTTTCCAAACTGTATGATGGGGGGCATTGATTTGAAAGATGCTTATTATCATCTCCCTATCCATGACAGATACCAAAAGTACCTCAGAGTAGCAGTGACAATCAACGGCGAGATTCATCATTTCCAATATACAGCCATGCCCTTCGGCCTTTCAACAGCACCGAGGATCTTTACCAAGATAATGCTAGAGGTGATGGCCTACCTTCGCCAAAAAGAAACCTTAATTGTTCCCTATCTGGATGACTTTTTGGTCATTGGAAATTCAGTTACTCAGTGTGCTGATCGTTTGGCTCATGCAATTTCCTCTCTACAGGATTTAGGCTGGATAATCAATACCAACAAATCCAGACTCACTCCGCTATCCTGCCAGGCGTTCTTGGGGTTCCATCTAGACTCCGTATCTCAAAAGTGTCTCCTGCCTCAGGTAAAAATACTACTGATCAAACACAAAGTCCTAGCGGCGATAAACAATCCACGTATATCCCTAAGACAAGCTATGTCCTTACTAGGATCTCTTATCTCTTGTATACTGCGGTAAAATGGGCTCAACATCATACCCGTACACTGCAACACCAGATTTTACAAGAAGATAGACGGTTATCTGGTCACCTAAATGTGAAAATAACCTTATCTCAGGAAGTTTTAACTTCCTTAACGTGGTGGCTGAATTCAGACCATTTAATGAGTGGTGTTCCATGGATAATAACGCCATCTCATACCATAACCACGGACGCCAGTCCTCATGGATGGGGCGCTCATATGGGGAATGATTTTTGCCAAGGGTTATGGAACATGGAGGAAAGCTGCTATTCCTCTAATGTTAAAGAATTAAATGCAGTAAAATACGCCTTATGCCATTTTCTCCCACAGCTACGAGGGAAAGACGTCAGAATCCTGTCCGACAACACCACCACAGTGGCGTATCTAAACAGGCAAGGAGGCACGCGATCAGAGACTCTGATGTCTTCTGCTACAGAAATCCTGAATCTAGCAGAAAGTCACCTAACATCCCTTACTGCACTGCACATAAGAGGGGAAAACAACCAGCAGGCAGACTTCTTAAGTCGACACACCGTGAAACAAGGAGAGTGGTGCCTAAACCAGCAGATTTTTCGAGATATAGTATCCCTATGGGGTCAACCTCAAGTAGATCTCTTCGCCACAAGGAGAAACAAAAAAGTCCGGAAATTTGCCTCCCTATCTCTAGCGGATCATCCGGACATTCTAGACCCTCTCCAAGCCCCTTGGCAGTTCAGTCTAGCATATGCTTTTCCGCCGATCATACTGCTGCCCCAAGTCATTCGCAAAATCAGAACCGAAGGAGCGAGGGTGATACTAATAGCTCCATTCTGGCCCAAGAGACCATGGTTCTCGTGGCTGCAAACCATGTCGGTCTCAGATCCTTGGGTCCTCCCCTCAACACCCAATCTTCTCTTCCAAGGTCCGTTTTTCCACCCTCAAGTGGACAGTCTACATCTCACGGCCTGGAATTTGAGAGGCAGATGCTAAAATCAAGGGGGTTCTCGGAGGGATTGATAAACACGCTCCTCCAGAGTAGAAAACCTTCCACTACAAAGATTTACACAAAAATATGGAAGAAATTCCTACAATTCCATACATCTTCAAACACGTCAGAAATTCCGATACAGTCTATCCTGGAATTTCTTCAAAAAGGGAGAGAACTAGGTTTAACTGCAAACACCTTAAAAGTTCATGTTTCAGCACTAGGAGCTCTCTATGGCCATAACATTGCGGGGAATAGATGGGTATCCCGATTTATTACAGCCTGTGAACGGATAAATCCAGTTAATATACCTAGAGTTCCTCCCTGGGATCTAAACTTAGTTTTACAAGCCCTAACAGACTCTCCATTTGAACCAATAGGATCTTGATTGGTATTGAATCTATCACTAAAAACGGCCCTCTTGGTAGCACTGACTTCAGCCAGGAGAATCAGTGACATCCAAGCACTCTCTATAGATCCACCTTTCCTGTTAACCTTTCAGGATAAGTTGGTCCTTAAACCAGACCCTTCCTACCTTCCCAAAGTACCTAAGACATTCCATAGGTCTCAGGAAATAATCTTGCCCACTTTCTTCAGTAATCCTTCCACTCCTGAAGAACAAAAGTACCACACTCTAGATGTTAAAAGAGTAGTGTTAAAGTACATTGAAAGAACCTGTAGCTGGCGACAGTGTAGGGCTCTGTTTATTTCCTTCCAGGGTCACAAGAAGGGTCATGGAATAACGAAAAGCACGTTATCCCGGTGGATCAGAGAGTCTATCAGACTGGCCTATTCCGCGAGTAAAGAAAACCCTCCGGAAGGCATAACAGCGCACTCTACCAGAGCTATGGCATCCTCCTGGGCAGAAAGGGGAGAGGTCCCAATTGAGACTATATGTAAGGCGGCAACTTGGTCAAATCCCTCTACATTCTATAATCACTATAGGCTTGACCTATCGTCAACTTCTGACCTAGACTTTGGCAGGACTGTCCTCAGCACGGTGGTCCCCCCCCTAGGTGATGGTCTCTGTAAGATCTCCAGTGGGGTGCTGTCGTGGCGAAAGGGAAAAAGCCGGATTACTCATCGGTAATACTATTTTAGTGAGTCCACGACAGCACCCTCTTATATCCCTCCCTATATTAATATAGTACTTACTATTGAGTAAAATTCTTTTAATCATATATGAGCAAATAAGTTTGAAAATGAAATAAATTATATATGCCTAATACTGGCGGTCCTCCGGGTACTCTGAAATCAAAACTGAGGAGGAGAGGCGGACCGCCCCCTTTTATTTCTCGGTAGGTTTCCTGTTCCTGCGGGGCGGATCCCTCTCTCCAGTGGGGTGCTGTCGTGGACTCACTAAAAGAGTATTACCGGTGAGTAATCCGGCTTTTTCCCAATATCTGACATGAAATCAGAATAAATCTTTCCTGCTTTAGGTCAATTAGGATTACCATAATTATTAATATTTGCCAAATGCCAGAATGAGAGAATGTTTTAAGGCATTTTTATTACTTACTGGAAAGTCAAAAGTTTACATACATTTCATTAGGATTTGGTACCATTGCCCTTGAACTGAATGGCTTGGGTCAAACGTTTGGGGATATCTATCCACAAACTTCTCACAATAGTTGGTTGAAATTTGGGCCCATTCCTCCTGACAAAACTGGTGTAACTGTTCCAGATTTGTAGGTCGCCTTGCTCACACCTGCCTTTTCCGCTTTGACCATAAATTTTCAATAGGATTGAGATTAGGTCTTTGTGATGGCCCCTCCAAAACATTGACTTTGTTATCCTTTAGCCACTTTGTTACCATTTTGGCAGTATTCATTGTCCATTTGGAGGACCCATTTCCGTCCAAGCATTAACTTCCTGGCTGATGTTTTGAGATATTGCTTCAGTATTGCCATATAATCTTCTTTTCTCATGATGTCATCTATTTTGTGAAGTGAACCAGTCTCTACTGCAGCAAAACAACCTCACAGCATGATGTTGCTACCACCATGTTTCACAGTTGGGATGGTGTTCTTAGGCTTCCAAGCTTCTCCCTTTTTTCTCCAAACGTAACGATGGTCATTATGCCACAAAAGTTGCATTTTAATTTTATCAGACCACAGGACATGTCTCCAAAATGTAAGGTCTTTGTTCCTGTGTGCATTTGCAAACATTAAGCTGGCTTTTTTATGTTTCTTGTGGAGTAATGGCTTCTTCCTGGCAGAGTGGCCTTTCTGCCCATGTTGATACAGTACTCGTTTCACTGTGGATATTGATACAATCTTACTAGCTTCCGCCATCATCTTCACAAGGTCTTTTGCTTTTGTCTTGGGTTGATAAGCAGATAAGCACATGTTGAACCAAAGCATGTTCATCACTGGGACCAGGCGCGGGCTGGCCCAGGTGGCAGAAATGCATATGCCCCCCGGGCCGGTGTCTAAGCAGCTGCACAGGGCCGTTGGAGGACTGGCAGTGACTAATACATAGCGCACCTGTAGTGCGCGATGGTGTCATCCCGCCAGCAGCCCTAACATGCAAGCTGCAGGGGTATGTGATGAGCAGGCTCCTATGCGCCACTGCCACTCTGAGGGAGAGAGCCAGCAGCCAAGATGAAAGGTCAGCATACCGGCATACCCGCCTGTGTGTGCACGGAGCTCCGGCTTCTCCTGCTCTTATCTGCTATCCCGGCAGAGAAGGAGAGATGGGGGAAGTGCCGGGACAGTGCAGAGCTGTGAGCAGGAGAAACTGAAAAGCTGGACATGGACATCAGCCGCCCCTGCACCACAGAGGAGAGTGTCTGTGTGTGTATGAGGAGAGAGTGTGTGTGTGTGTGTATGAGGAGAGAGTGTGTGTGTGTATGAGGAGAGTGTGTGTGTGTGTGTGAGCTGCGTGCATGTGTGCGTGTGAGCTGCGTGCATGTGTGTGTGTGAGCTGCGTGCGTGTGTGTGAGCTGCGTGCGTGTGTGTGTGAGCTGCGTGCGTGTGTGTGAGCTGCGTGCGTGCGTGTGTGTGAGCTGCGTGCGTGTGTGTGAGCTGCGTGCGTGTGTGTGAGCTGCGTGCGTGTGTGTGCTGCGTGCATCTGTGAGCTGCGTGCGTGTGTGTGCTGCGTGCATCTGTGAGCTGCATGTGTGTCACTATACAGTGGGGCCGTGCGTGTGCGTGTCATTATACAGTGGGGCCGTGCGTGTGCCTGTCATTATATAGTGGGGCCGTGCGTGTGCCTGTCATTATACAATGGGTGTGTGTGTGTGTGTGTCATTATACAGTGGGGCCGTGCATGTGCCTGTCATTATACAGTGGGGCCATGCATGTGCGTGTCATTATACAGTGGGGCCGTGCGTGTGCCTGTCATTATATAGTGGGGCTGTGCGTGTGCCTGTCATTATACAGAGGGGGGCTGTGTGTGAGTGTGTGTGTCATTATACAGTGGGGCCGTGCGTGTGTGTGTCACTATACAGTGGGGCCGAGCGTGTGCCTGTCATTATATAGTGGGGCTGTGCTTGTGCCTGTCATTATACAGTGGGGCTGTGTGTGTGTGTGTCATTATACAGTGGGGCCGTGCGTGTGCCTGTCATTATACATTGGGGCCGTGTGTGTGCCTGTCATTATACAGTGGGGCTGTGTGTGTTTGTCATTATACAGTGGGGCTGTGCATGTGTGTCATTATACAGTGGGGCCGTGCGTGTGCCTGTCATTATACAGTGGGGCCGTGCGTTTGCCTGTCATTATACAGTGGGGCCGTGCGTGTGCCTGTCATACAGTGGGGCCGTGCGTGTGCCTGTCATTATAGAGTGGTGCTGTTGCGTGTGTGTGTGTGTGTGTGTCATTATACAGTCGGGCTGTGCGTGTGTGTGTCATTATACAGTGGGGCTGTACATGTGTGTGTGTGTGTATGTCATTATATAGTGGGGCTGTGTGTGTGTCATTATACAGTGGGGCTGTGCGTGTGTGTGTCATTATAGAGTGGGGCTGTGCGTGTCATACAGTAGGGCTGTGCGTGTGCCTGTCATTATATAGTGGGGTTGTGCGTGTGTGTCATTATACAGTGGGGCTGTGGGTGTGTGTTTGTCATTATACAGTGGGGCTGTGCGTGTGCCTGTCATACAGTGGGGCTGTGCATGTGTCATTATACAGTGGGGCTGTGCGTGTGTGTGTCATTATACAGTTGTGCGTGTGTGTGTCATTATACAGTGGGGTTGTGCGTGTGTGTCATTATACAGTGGGGCTGTGCGTGTGTGTATGCCATTATACAGTGGGGCTGTGTGTGTATGCCATTATACAGTGTGGCTGTGCGTGTGTGTGTGTCATTATACAGTGGGGCTGTGCGTGTGTGTCATTATACAGTGGGGCTGTGCGTGTGTGTGTCATTATACAGTGGGGCTGTGTGTGTGTCATTATACAGTGGGGCTGTGCGTGTGCCTGTCATTATACAGTGGGGCTGTGCGTGTGCCTGTCATTATACAGTGGGGCTGTGCATGTGCCTGTCATACAGTGGGGCTGTGTGTGTGTCATTATACAGTGGGGCTGTGCGTGTGTGTGTGTCATTATACAGTGGGGCTGTGTGTGTCATACAGTGGGGGTGTGTGGGTGTCATTATACAGTGGGGCTGTGGGTGTCATTATACAGTGGGGCTGTGCGTGTGTGTGTGTCATACAGTGGGGCTGTGTGTGTCATACAGTGGGGCTGTGCGTGTGCCTGTCATTATATAGTGGGGTTGTGCATGTGTGTCATTATACAGTGGGGCTGTGGGTGTGTGTATGTCATTATACAGTGGGGCTGTGTGTGTTTGTCATTATACAGTGGGGCTGTGCGTGTGCCTGTCATACAGTGGGGCTGTGCATGTGTCATTATACAGTGGGGCTGTGCGTGTGTGTGTCATTATACAGTGGGGTTGTGCGTGTGTGTCATTATACAGTGGGGCTGTGCGTGTGTGTATGCCATTATACAGTGGGGCTGTGTGTGTATGCCATTATACAGTGTGGCTGTGCGTGTGTGTGTGTCATTATACAGTGGGGCTGTGCGTGTGTGTGTCATTATACAGTGGGGCTGTGCGTGTGTGTGTCATACAGTGGGGCTGTGTGTGTGTCATTATACAGTGGGGCTGTGCGTGTGTGTGTCATACAGTGGGGCTGTGTGTGTGTCATTATACAGTGGGGCTGTGCGTGTGCCTGTCATTATACAGTGGGGCTGTGCGTGTGCCTGTCATTATACAGTGGGGCTGTGTGCCTGTCATTATACAGTGGGGCTGTGCATGTGCCTGTCATACAGTGGGGCTGTGTGAGTGACATTATACAGTGGGGCTGTGCGTGTGTGTGTCATTATACAGTGGGGCTGTGTGGGTGTCATTATACAGTGGGGCTGTGGGTGTCATTATACAGTGGGGCTGTGCGTGTGTGTGTGTCATACAGTGGGGCTGTGTGTGTCATACAGTGGGGCTATGTGTGTGTCATTATACAGTGGGGCTGTGTGTGTGTGTCATTATACAGTGGGGCTGTGTGTGTCATTATACAGTGGGGCTGTGTGTCATTATACAGTGTAGCTGTGTGTGTGTGTCATTATACAGTGGGGCTGTGTGTCATTATACAGTGGGGCTGTGTGTGTCATTATACAGTGGGGCTGTGTGTGTGTCATTATACAGTGGGGCTGTGTGTCATTATACAGTGTAGCTGTGTGTGTCATTATACAGTGGGGCTGTGTGTCATTATACAGTGTAGCTGTGTGTGTGTGTCATTATACAGTGGGGCTGTGTGTCATTATACAGTGGGGCTGTGTGTGTCATTATACAGTGGGGCTGTGTGTGTGTCATTATACAGTGGGGCTGTGTGTCATTATACAGTGGGGCTGTGTGTGTCATTATACAGTGGGGCTGTGTGTGTGTCATTATACAGTGGGGCTGTGCATGTGTCTGTCATTATACAGTGGGGCTGTGCGTGTGTGTGTGTGTGCCATTGGTGCATTCACTCTGTCATTCTTTGGACTGCAGACTTGTGCTTCTCACATTGCTGGCAGTGCTGTGGTCATTTGGCGGGTGTGTGGCTGTAAGTTTGTGATTTGCATACATGCGGTCACATGCCGACCAGACTTGCATGGCTTTATGCAACTGTATTGAACAAGGCCCAAAACAGTCTAGTCGAAATGTGGCTGGGAATATATATATCGCATGCTTGCAGTCACAAGACCACCTGTTGCCGGCACCAGAGAATCTTCATAGCGCATGATCTGAGGATTCACACATAGTGTCTGTAGACATGTAGCATAAGATCCGACAACCCCTTTAAGGATGAGCCGCTACTCATGGGCCACTGCTGTGTGCTTGCCCCCCAGGCTAAAATTTGCCAGTCAGCCCCTGACTGGGACACAGAACCCGTCTCCTTCCTGAGCAGTATGATGGCTGGACATTTCCATCTTGTTTGTATTTGCATATAATTGTACAGAAGAATGAGGTACCTTTTTAGGTATCCTGAAATTGAAAGGATGAGCCAGAATTGTGCAAGTCCACAATTCTCTTCATGATATCTTGGCTGATTTCTTTAGACTTTCCCATGATGCTACAGAAAGAAGCATTGTGTTTCAGGTGTGCATTAAAATACATTCAGAAGTATGTCTCTGATTAACTCAGATGTTGCCAAAAAACCTTCCAAACACATGACATCATCATATGGGCAGTCCAGAATTGTTTAAAGACATAGTAATCTTAGTGTAGGCTAACTTTTGACTTTGCAGTAAGTACAGTAATAAAAATGTCTTATTATGGCATTTGGCAAATATTAATAATTATGGTAATCCTAATTGACCTAAAACAGGAAAGGTTTATTCTGATTCTATGTCAGGTATTCTCTTAAACAGTTTTTATTGAATATGTTCATATATAACATACAAAAAGTAAAAAGTATCCATTTAAGGAAAAGCAAAAAAATTGCAAAACAGTCAAGTAAAACTGCAAGACAATCAGGTAAAGCATAACCACCTTACATGAGTCGGATTCACTCAAAAACCATTAATTGATTGTCCAGAGAGTTGCCATAATGCTGTCTTGAGTATCATATTACTTATCCTCATAAACATCCGATAAACAAAATAGAGTGAAATGAAGAAAAGAGTGCAGAGTAGGTAATAGAAAGTACGGAGAAAAAAAAGGAAATAGGGGGTCTGATTAAGAGGACGGAAGAAAGTGGGGGGGGTAGAGGGTCAGAGAAGGGAACTGAGGGGTGAAGTATGAGGAGAGTTGATTCTCCCCCGTTTGTGTTAACTGCCTCTCTGTTCTATCCTACTTCGCTAATTTATCTCCAAGAGTGTTAGGAATTCCGTCGATTCGCGAAACATAATCCATTCCTGCCTTGTTTTGTAAAGCGTGTCCTCACGCTGTATCGTAACGGTGGATAGCCTCTCTATTCTACATAGGAAATCCATTTCCACTATCCAACCCGGATACTTGGGGCTGTCTTAGAACGCCACTTCCTAGGAATTGTAGTATGTTATGCAATGTCTTAGGAGTCCTAACTTGATGCTCCTGAAGGAGCCTGCGATCATTGACAGTAAGCCCAGCTGTGGGTTACTTTGAATGAGCTATGTCAGGTATTGAGAAAACATGCATATGTGTCTTTTTCTATAGTGTATGTAAACTTCTGGTTTCAACTGTACCTTGTTTATATGGTTTTGAGCATTTTGAAGCAAAATTTTCTGTTATTTTTTTGATCAGGAGTTCAGGAATGGAGGTCTCCAGTGTTTAGTAGGCGCATTACTGTTCGAACTGAAACCTCAGTGCCAGCTACCACAAAATCTTGCTGTAGGCATTTTTTTTTTTTTGCAGTCAATCAAGGGTTATTAACCACCTGTCTCCCTGGGAATTGGGTGACAACTTCCTCTTTCTATCTCTTCTGGAGAGTGTAATCGGTGTTTCTTTAACTTAAAATAGTGAGCTATGCGTAAACTGTACCTCTAGGAACATTCATTGCTTTTTAGTATATTTTTGCATAATTTTCCTTGTTTGCCGAAGGCAATGAGCTCTTCTCTTTGCTTTTGACCAACTCTTGACAACCCAAGAATATTAGTGAACTGAACGCTATTGCTGTTAAGAAAGGGGTAACATTTCTCAGGATCGCTGCCAGAAGCAGGGACACAGTTATAAGAATGCCTCAGCACAGGAACATTTTATTTAAACACATCCAATTGTGGAAGTTATTATTATTTCAAGATCTATTGATTTAATGATTAAAATGAACTTTTGTTCTCGTCTGCTCTGCTCTGTTCAAGTCATGCTGATTGACAGCCAGCTCTCTGCTGCCTAACTGCAGGAAGCCGGCTGTCGATTAGCATGATGCTGGCAGTGACAGCAGCTCGGAAGAGAGAGAGCTTCTCTGTTGACATTGAACAGCCGAAACGCCGGCAGGAGCAGTTAGTAATCACTGTGAGCCAGTGTCAGTTACAACAGGCAGGAAGTTGCCTCTTGTTTTTAAGCCCATAGTAAAAAAAAATGTCCTGAGCAAGCTCTTTAATTCATCTGTGTTTTTTGGTACCAAAACCTCCATCAGTGGCTGATATGATAGGAATAAAACTGGTAGGTAGCACACCCAGTGAAAGAGTTAGCTTGAGGCCGGGATCACACATACGCGAGATACGGCCGAGTCTCGCAGGTGAAATCCAAGCTCTGGCGCCGGCACTCCAGAGCGGAGCGTGCGGCTCCATGTATTGCTGTGCTTCTGCACGCTCCACTCCGGAGTGCCGGCGTCAGAGCTGGGTTTTCACCTGCGAGACTCGGCCGTATCTCGCGTATGTGTGATCCTGGCCTGAGAAGTAGGCTAGTTTTTCTTGAGCCTTCCACTGAGCTCCTGTAGACCAATAGTAGACATAATGAAGGGACTGCTCACCTAAAGGCACTTGGAGATGCTTCAAATAGGATTTATTGTCAGTGTCCTATCCATTGGTTACACCATGTTAAGTACAGTGTTAGGTTAACGTTCCAGGTGAAGACCCTTCATCAGACGTATAGGCTATGTTCAATGTATATAGGTCAAGGAGGTGGAATTCCCCCAAATAGGGGCAGAGCAAAGTCCTATAATCCGCTGGCACTTATTAATCCGCAAGTGAAGTGTCTGGGGAAAATGCGCAGGACAGGACTCTTCAGTCTTTAGTATGGCAGAGCATAGAGCGCCTGCTTCAACAGTGCAGGTACAAGATATGCGGTGACCTGATGTCATCCACATCAAACAGTTTAGTTTCTATTAAGAAAACCTTCCCGAACACCCCTTTTTAAGGAAAATAGTCCCTCTGTAAAAGAAAAATAACAGATACTCCTCTCCCTCACGGGCGCTACGAAAACGTGAGCGCGCAGCGGGCCAATAGCAGCCAGTGATTGGCAGCAGGGCTCACGTGACATAACAGGTCACATGGGCGACCTGACGTCACTGACGCGGCGCTGATGCAGAAGGCGAGTGTCGTTCTTATTTTACAATGGGTTGTTCAGGTAGTGGACAAACCCATTAACTTTGCTTAGAAGCGTCTCCACCTCCATTATGGATTTGTTTATAGCATAGATTGAAATTGAACCTAATTTTCTGCTAAATGACACAGTAAATTGAAATACTTAACTTCTAAGGATAGGACCAATCCTTGATTATTGCAGAGCCCTGTCTGTATGGAGGGCGGTCAGACATGCGCACCACGACCCCATTCATTCTGTATTGCCCTGCTGGAGATGCTGCCTCGGCTTTATTTGCCAGCCCCAAAGAGAACGACTGGAGGAGTGGTGTGCATGTCTGACCGGCGCTTCAATCAGAGGGGATCTGCAGAGCGCCATTATCAGGGGCTCACAAACTTATACCATAATAACTGCTTCAACCACATAGCACCCATCTCACTAGGCAGAGACTCCACACCTGCTTGAGCACGTGCACCCACACATTCTGCTGAGCCCATACACCTCTTCTTCACTTTGGTTTCGTCAATCAGTGGGAGTCCGAGGACCCGGATCTCCCCCCAAATATAAGGAAAATGAATAATGGGTAGGGATAGACCTGTTGTCACCTGAGTTCTCGCTTCATTATTCTCCCTCCTGACCAGCATCAGGTCTGAATAATTCCTCTTTAGAAACAGGAGATTGTTGCAGAAAGCTTCTCAGAAGACGCAGTTATTGTTGTGCTGGAAACCTCCAGAAGCAATGTAGTAATAGATGTACTCGGTGGGGTTCTGCACCCCTGGGCTCAGTACACTGCCAGGTGGCACTGCAGCACTTTCTGTTCCTCCCGACCCAGACTGGAACAATGACATTCATTTAGAGGTGAAGTCCTGTGCTGGGCTAACAGCAGAGGCAGACTGTACTGAAGACATTGGTAGTGTCTGACAACGTTCTGTAGACCTCCAGCACCTTCTCTGGACAGGTGAGAGACCTGCCTCCTGTCATTGGACGTCCATCACCGGCCGCAGATCTCTGCACAGACACCTCGGCCTTCTAGTCTGACTTCTCGTATTAGCTTCTAGCATTGATGTCCAAGACGACATTCACAGACCAGCGATGAAAGTCATTCACCAAAAGAATCCTTAGTAAACCCTTATGTGGAAAGTTAATTTCTATGTATGCTCACGTCATGTTTTTATCTGATTTTTCTTGTGAAAAAATGTGGCGTTTTATTGTACCACAAAGTGAATGAGGCATCTGAAAGCTCATGCACACATTGCTTTTTTGCTTGCAGATTTGAAGCTGTTTCCTATCTGCAGCATGTCAGTTCTGTGAGCGTTTTTCTAGCATTTTTCCACATTCTGAAGACTGGGTAAAAAATGCATTAAAAAACGCATGCAAAAAATGACAGTATTTTATGCTGCCTGTTTCCTGCCAACACTCCAGTAATACTGCTGAAAATACTTAAAGTGTGCAATTACCCTTAAAGGGTTTGTCCACTACTCAGACAGCCCCTTCTCAATCACGATATTTCCCCCATGCAAAGTAAGAACAGTTTAAGGCTACATTCCCATGATCAGGACGTAGTAGCACTTTGGACTCGGCGTTTTTTCACTGTGTCCAGTGTGCTGCGTTCTATTCATGCTGGTAAATCCTCATGTTTTCACTGAACAATGCAGATTTGCTGCATCCAATAGATTCTAGCATCTCCGCAACAGAAATTGACATGCAGCGGCTTGTAAACCCGCACCACGGGTGAGTTTGCGCCTCTCCAAATAGAAGCACAGGGGGCATGGGATTTCTATACATCCCATCCAATGTGCTTGTACTGTACAACGCCGCGCAGGTGAGCTGCTATTCCTGATCATGGGCACGCACCAGCAATGCCAAGTCTTTTATTAGAAACTAAACAGTTTTACTTTTTTATTTAAAAATAACAGTCACTGAAGCCCTCATTCTCCTGTAATTAAACTAAAATAAAAAACCAACAATATACCATACCTCTCCGTCGTTCTGTCCCACACCGTAATCCATATCTGTGAGATAAACAGTTTTCAATCTGGATGGTGCCATGATATGACCGTCCACGCTGAGAACCACCGGGGAATGAGCTGATGCGAGCGCAGCATCAGTGACCGGCGGTGACGTCATCGAGGTTCCCAGCCGGGCTGAACTGTGGTGACTTCAGGACCGTGAAAAATGCCAGTGATGAGGTCACCACAGTTCAAGCTCAGTGCCTTCACAGCAGATCACAGTAATTCTCACGGTGATCTGCTGTGAAGACACTGAGCTTCAACTGCGGTGACCTCATCACTGGCATTTTCTAATAAAAGACTTTATTCTGGCTGTGTCTTTATTTACCATACAACTATAGGATTAGTAATGGATAGGTGTCTTAGACGCCTCTCCATTACTAAGCCGAGGGCTTGATGTCACCTAACAATACAAAGGTGACATCAACCCCACAAATATGAACCTCATTTGCCACCCCTACAGGACAAATGGGAAGAGTCGGGGGCCTAAGAATTCCAGCCCCCAGCTTTCAGCTTTAGCATAGCTGGTGTCAAAAATGGGGGTAACCCCACGCCGTTTTTAAAAATTATTTATTTAAATAATTAAAAAAAAAAAACGTGTGGGGACCCCTCTATTCTTGATAACCAGCCTTGCTGAAGCTGACAGGTGAAGGTTGCAGCCCTCCGCTGTGAGTTTTGCCTGTCTGGTTATAGAAAATACGGGGGGAACCCACGCTGGGTTTTTCATTCATTTATTTAGATATAGCTCAGGCGGCGGTTGAGGAATACCCCCATCATCCCCTCTTGCTGTCATTGTTATCAGCGGCAGCAGGTGTAGGTTAATGGGAGTAATAGTCCCAAAATCCCCCATTATTCTAACTTGAATAAAGCTCTTATCTTTCTCCTCTGCTCTTGCCAATCTCCAGCTGAGCAGGGGAGAATGATGAGAGCCGTCTTCAGCACCCGGGGAACAGCGCTTACTGTAATGCTTCTTCCCCGGTGCCGATGTGTGTCACATGGATGACATCCATGTGTGTTCTCCGTATGCGGGACTTTTGCGGCGCGTGCTGACGGTAAAAACCGGACATGTCTATGTATGGGGCACACTGACACACGGTCTGTGGAAACACTCTGACATGTGCACAGACCCATTCATTTCAATGTGTCAGTGTCTCCGGTACTTGTGAAAACTGTCACCGCACGTACCTGAGACATGGATGTGTGAAGAGACCTTAGGCTGGTCCATCTTTCTCTCTCCTCTGGCTATTAGAGGGGTCTCTCCAGCTGCAGACTCCCCTCCATAATGTCTTTATGCCCCAATCAGGCATTGTGTAAGGAGTTATAGTGACATAACGTCTTCAAATAATTCATTAGGTAACATAATAGAACCTTTCTATCAAAATATATTTAATATTTCCTAAATAATAAAAATATTCTGGGGAAAGAGGTTATTAAAAAAAAAAATAAAAAATAATGGCTAGCTTTCACTGTGTAGGAACATCTACAGTTATATCTGTTGCATTCATTTAGGATTGAATGCTGCAGTCTGTATGTGACCTCCATTAGTGAGCGGATCTGATGCTAGACTAATGTAGTACCATATTAGAAATGATAACTGGCGCCGCTGCTGTGGCATTATTTATTCCCAGGGCTCACTGATACTTAGCAGTCCCCCAGAGCTGGCACAGAGCAATGCTCAGGACTCCATAGCTGCCATAGTGTTCAGGATGCAAATAGCCTCTTCAGAGAGGAGGAGGACTTGCTCTCTGGCGCCACCTATTGTATGAAGCGATCCTTAAAGTCAGTGGTTTGTGTAATTGCCCGGTGAAGCTTGTGTAACAATCCTCCAGCAGGTAACGTGTTACTGACTTATGTTAGTTGTAAAATAGGTTCATATTTTATCTCCCTTGCATAAATCTAAAGGACAAAGGGCATCCATGGACAAGATATCATGTCATCGTGTGAACTGGTAATCCTGATCCTTCCAGGAGACCTAGTAAATGATTTATGAGACTTTTACTTGACGCTTCACCTTCACACTTGTGCCATTTTCCGTGTCCTTCCCCTTTTCTTTCAATAGGGGGCACACCTGCCTCACTGATTCTAGGGACAGAAATCTGAGCAGGGGGTGCAAGAGAAATAGTATTAAACTCCATTCATAGTGATGGTGGCAGAGAGGCCCGTTCTCTCAAAGAGCACCTGGATAGGTGTAAAGGAGGCACAAAACAGTCTTTGGAAAGGTCATGCCCCTATTTCGTAAGATAAGAGAGGGAGAATGTGGCGTGTGCTAATTCCTTGTCATTAGATCTGAGTTTTGTCCTTGTGGGACGTTTACGGTAATTAATAATATATTCTGTGTAATATTAATCTTTGTTGAAAAGGAATGTAGTATTATGGTATGAGAATGCAAATAGTCATTCTTTACAGCCGCTCCTCTCTAGCTAATAGTGATAAGTCCAAAGTGGGAGATTTTACTATGACCTCCGTATACTGTAATGGGGTGCACAGTAAGTGATTGCCCAGGCGATACAATCACAGTAAGCCTTACAATGGGAATTGCAACTAGATGGATTTGTTAGGAGAAACATAATACTTGTCCTCAGCTGCAGGTTATTCTAAAGAAACAAGCCACATTTTACTCTCCTTCCCCTAGTCCACCGGCCTGTCTCTGCCGCCGATCCCGATGTCTGTCATTGATGTCACATCAACAGCGCAGACATCAATCAATGAGCTCAGCGGCTCTTCATGAGTAGGCGGAATGCCATTTTCAGAGCACATTGATTGGTTGCCGCTCTGTGGATGTGACGTCAATGCCGCAGCCATTGCTCGACACCGGGAGCATTAGTAGAGACTCCCCAGCAGATATAGGGAAGGCGGGGACAGTTTCTTTATAATAACCTGCAGCCAATGTCAATCATTTACTGAAAGTTGCACATCCCTTTAAAAGCTATGGACACCTTTGACATTGGAAAAAAGATTTTTACTTGCGTTAGTGGTTGCGTTCAGTTAGCCTAATTGCACTAAGCTTCAGTCTGCAGTCTTCTTTCCCTCATCCATTTTTAGACCCCTTGTGTGCAGTTTGCAGCTGTAACCAAGCTTCAGCTTTTTGTTTTCTTGTGACAGAGTCCGTCCCAGTAATATAGGCTGGATGTGAGGTCTGTGTGTATCCAGAGCTGTCTTCATTCTTCACTTATTCTCTCCAAGTGCTTTCCTCCTTGTATATATCCCATTTTCTCTGCCCTCCGTGAACTATAGATGCTTTCTCCTCACTGCACACTGTGAAGATAAGTGTACTTCCCTGATAGTTTCTTTAGCACTGTTAGAAAGTATGGAGACAGCAGAGAGAGTAAGAGCTCATAAGGATTTGTATGTTTTCTGTAGATCACTCCTCGAAAAAAAGAGACTTACACATGATCTGTAGCAGCAAAATGGTAAAAAATTATTGATGAAGACTGTTTAAAAAGTTGCACAGTTTTAGGAAGGAAATTAACAATGAAAAATTAAATGATGGCCTAAGTTTGGAATGCTTTTTATAGTAGAAAATAGACCTGTCAGTAAGGTCGGACTACATGCCAAGGGTAGGGATCCTTACACTCTAGCAACGCTTAGGGCACACATAGGCACTGGGTTTTTGTGTCATGCAGTGTAAGATTTGTTAGGCCGGGTGCCACATGTTCGCTGCGTCCAAAGCTCTGCCGGCTATTGAACGCAGGTAAATCCACATGTGTTCACTGAACCGTGCGGATTTACCGCATTCAGTATATTCTATGGGTGAAATTTCTCTTGTGGAGATGCTAGAAATTGACGTGCTACAGTCTGGAAAGCATGTCTGTGTCTGCAGGCGTCTGTGGACGCATAGTGGGCATGAGATTTCTTGAAATCCCATCCACTGTGCTGTAACATCTGGCTGCTGCGGGTTTGACGCTGCATAAGTACACAGCATCCAACCTGCAGCAACTCCGGATCGTGGGCACATACCCGTATACTTCATAAACTTCCACAACGCTCAAATGAAAAGAACATCCTTTTTCTGGCACAAAGGAATATTAAAACAGTCCTCTCACTGGGTAGTCAAAATATTTCAAACGGTCTCACCCATTAAGTTTTGAATCCACCTCTCAGGCTCTGGCAGAGATTTCCACCATTAACAGTCTTTTCCGCTCTCCAAACACCACATACACTGCTGTGCTAGCCCTGCTTCTTGTTATTAGACGAGCAAACCTCGGTTTGGAATGTATAGGAGCGACCTTTCCCACCCAGGCTCTTTTGGTTGCTCCGTAATCCAGGACCCAAAATCATGCCCACTTAAAAAACAAAATCCTCTATTTAACCTATTGTTACTGGTGTACTTACATGCAGGACTTGCATCACAGAGGCCAGCCACCTCGATGTCACATACCTGCCATCCAGTATTTTACCTCCTGCTTCCCTAGACAAATTACCAAATAATCACTTCTCCAATAGTTAGGTCAATAGGATCCCACAGCTTGATCCCCACTAATCAGGAGAATGTAGATTCGCAGATCCCTGTTTGGCTTGGCTGTCTATTCATTGCAGAGACCCGTTCATGACAATTGGGATTGGAGCCTCACTGGCCCAGTGCCAACAAGCCACAGTCCAGTAGCACAGATCCCACTACTGGGTGCTATTAAACTTGCTCCTGAATCTATGCCTATGCAGCAGCAAGGTAGAGCCGTCTCTGTGACTTGACTTCGCTTTTCTAGGTCAATGACGTATTTTTTATTTGGAGATGGCAGTAAGCCACTGCCATACACCTGTGATGGTGGCTTATCTTCACTAAGAACAAAAGGATCAGTCTTTCAAGGTCAGTTTGACAAATTTTCCTTTCTCCCAACCTAATTGATGGAAACTTTGAAGGCTCCAATACACCTAAGGTAGTGAGCTGGTCCCTCCGAAATCGGCAAGTACTGATGACTTGTCTAAAGTGTCTGGGGGCCTTTTAACCCATAGTGTCCTATCATAAAATAACTGTCCTGGAAAAACTTGTAATCTTTACAGTACATATAAAGTGGCCTGCATTGAGCTTATCTCTGAGTGAAGCATAAAAGTGGACAAAGGTTTGTGAACTGGATGGTGCAGTCGGGAGCTAGCGGGCTCATTGAGGAACACTGACATGTGATTTTGGTCTAGTGTCTGGGGTGAAATTCTGATCTTACACGTGGGTGGTGACCTTACCTATTTTGACCAAAATATCGACCAATACCTGATGTAATGTATTTATCTTGCACATTATTCATCTTTTCAATGTACTTTCTTCCATTTTAATGCAGGATGCAGACAAGCCTTTTAATGTTTGTTGGTTAATTGAGGGGTCTGTTTTGTGGGGTGCACTTATATAAAGCTGGACAGCCCGCCTGATCTAATAGTATGGGCGTCAATAGGCTATAAGCCAGACACTGTGCATTAGGCTACTTTCACACTAGCGTCGGAATCTCCCCGTCGCAATGCGTTGGGCAGAGATTCCGACGCTAGCGTTTAACGCACTGCACAACGGAGGCAGCGGATGCATTTCTCCGGCGCATCCGCTGCCCCATTGTGAGGTGCGGGGAGGTGGGGGCGGAGTCCGTCAGGAGCAGAAAACGTTACATGTAGCGTTTTTTGCTCCCGACGGTCCGCCAAAGTACGACGCATCCGTCGCACGAAGGATGCGACGTGTGGCAATCCGTCGCAATGCGTCGTCAATACAAGTCTATGGGGAAAAAACGCATCCTGCAAGCACTTTTGCAGGATGCGTTTTTTCTGCAAAACGACACATTGTGACGGATTGCAGTTAATTCTAGTGTGAAAGTAGCCTTACATGTATCTGTGTGCCTGGCGTCCTATGCAAGCTCCATCTGGGTGCATGTTTAATACTACACAGACCCCCCTCCATGATGGTAGGTGTGTGAGGGCTGTCTGCATCAGTATTTTGTCCTGTGCTGCCCCCGCCTTTATCACGGGGGTCTGCTCCATCCTGCTAGCGTATAGGTAATCTGACCTGGTGTTCCTGAGGCTGTATATTTTTGCTGTGATGTTTTTGACATTATGTTCTATGTTAGCTATTTTTATCTGTATTAACAAAGGACGCTGGAAGGTTGTAAAAGCCCTTCGTACAACCCCTAGCAAGGTGAAGAACCTTAAGCTTGTGTTCCCACCTTAAGGACAAATGAGTAGAAATACTGACGTTTCCATACCTGACCTTGAAGTCTTGCACTACTAGCTGTGAAATGCCTGAGTAGGTACAAAGTCCCAAGCAGTGGAGTTACGCAACTATTGTGAGATTTTATGTTTCACAGGAACCGGTGACAGAATGGCATTTATCCAGACTTTACAGCCTCAGATAGATCCCAAAGACTGATCTGTAATCATGTCAGGGGTACAAGTCACACAAAGCACTGACTAAAATAGATATTTCTTTTCATCATTCCCAATCTAAGGAACGGACTGAGTAGAGGAATAGGGGTGATTACGATAAGCAGGTGTTCAGGGGTGGAGTAAATTAACAAAAGTTCATGTTACTCCTCCACCAGTGGTCCTCTTAAAGGGAATCTATTATCTACTTTTTCGTATATAAGCTTCGGCCACCGCCATCAGGGGCTTATCTTCCTCATTCTGTAATGCTGTAGGTAAGCCCCCGATGTAACCTGAAAGATAAGAAAAACAAGTTAGATTATACTTACCCAGGGGCGGTCGGGGTCTGGCGCCTCCCATCTTCATGCAATGACGTCCTCTTCTTTCATGTCGCAGCTCCTGAGCAGGCGTACTTTATCTGCCGTGTTGAGGGTAAAGTACTGCAGTGCCGGGCCTCTCTGACCTTTCCCGACACCTGTGCACTGCAGTACTTTACCCTCAACACGGCAGATAAAGTACGCCTGCTCAGGAGCCGCGGCGTGAAGACAAGAAGAAGACGTCATCCCATGAAGATGGGAGGCGCCGGACTCAGACTGCGACGCCCATCGGGCCCAACTGCATCGGACAGCCCCTCCAGGCGAGGATAATCTAACTTGTTTTTCTTATCTTTCAGGTTATATCGGGGGCTTATCTACAGCATTACAGAATGCTCTAGATAAGTCCCTGATGGCAGTGGCCGAAGCTTATATGCGAAAAATTAGGTGACAGATTCCTTTTAAAGGGGTTGTCCAGTCCAAAGTCTGACTGCAGACTTATGAATCCATAAACCAAAAAAAGAACAACACCCTTAAAAATATCTTTAATTGACCATATTAAAAATAGAATATATAAATAATAATAACCAACACCAAAAACCAAGATCAGAGCGGGGTATTAGTACAGCACAAAATAACGCCAGGAAGACCCAGTAGGGGAAGGCAGTCCTAACTTTATCCCTAATTTCATCCTAAAGGACTGTACCTTCCTGGCAGTGGAGGTTGGCACCCTCGACATGGTGCCCCCACTCCGCGTCGGCTGAGTGGGGGCATCATTCCACCGCATCACAGCCAAACATTTGGTTTAATAAGGGGTTGTCCTAGTAGTGGACAAAGCATTTAATGCCTTGTCACTCCATTCTTGCTTTGATTATCTTACCTTCATTTTGTCATTATTGTGCCCATTACAGCTCTATTTAGCCATAGTGGTTTCCGCCAATTTCTTTCTTTCTTTTGGGGATGAGTTTGTAGTCTTCATACACGTTAGATTATCCGCTAGTCCTGCTAATGGCAGGTCCAGACTACTTTTTTCTAATGTGTATGAAGCAGGGTGATTACAAGTATTTTTATTTTTTTTTTATATCTGACTACACACCTTGAACAAAGATCGACAAGCCAAATGACCATTTAAAGGGACTCTGTCACCTGAATTTGGAGGGAACAATTTTCAGCCATAGAGGCGGGGTTTTCGGGTGTTTGATTCACCCTTTCCTTACCCGCTAGCTGCATGCTGGCTGCAATATTGGATTGAAGTTCATTCTCTGTCCTCCATAGTACACGCCTGCGCTAGGTAAGATTGCCTTGTGCAGGCATGTACTACGGAGGACAGAGAATGAACTTCAATCCAATATTGCAGCCAGCATGCAGCCAGCGGGTAAGGAAAGGGTGAATCAAACACCCGAAAACCCCGCCTCTATGGCTGAAGATTGTTCCCTCCAAATTCAGGTGACAGAGTCCCTTTAATATTTTTGGAGTCCCCGCAAAAATCAGGGAAAAGGATTTCACATGTTAAATTGCAGCATGCCCAATACTTTTGTATTCAAGGGTGGTTAGCTGCTTTCAGGAAGGGTATGGCTGCCATTTATTCCAATCTCCCCATTGTGTACATGAGTTTGGGAGATCCTCTATCAATCGGACATGCATCCTGGAGTGTATGGCCAGTTTCAATCTTGGCTTTATCTATACATTTAAAGGAGGTTAATTGGACCCTAGTGTAGCAGCATGGGTGCTGTGAGGCACCAGGTCACCACCCACATTGGTGCACTGTCACTGTGGCGGTTGTTGGTTCATGGTGCCACACCTTAAGGCTGTAAAAGTTAGGTACCCACTGAGAGGTTTGCCGTGACATGGCAAGGGGCTTCATACAGTCTGATCAGAATGTTATACTAAGAACCTCATGTTCAGTTTTGTACATTTTTGCCTAACGGCATTAGATCAGGGTATGAGTTTGGGTTGTGTGGTCCATGTCCTTTGTCTACAGCATTGGTTAATCGGACATTATGTTTATATCCAGCTAGACCTGAATTTTTGAGCTTTAGATGGTGTAGGGCTTTGAGGATTTCTTTCCATGTTAGTTTGCAGAAGTTAGAAGAGTTCATGGACCTGTATAAAAATTATTGTAAAAGACCAAGGCCGCTTTCATTGTTACTGTGCCGGTACACCGCTTATCATGCATATATTTATTTTATTCAGGTTTGTTTTACAGGTTCTCGTTTATGCTTTTAGTACATTCCAAAACCTTGTGTTTCTTTATTGATGCTGGCCCTTCAGAAGTTTCAGTCCTTACGGGACTGACAAGTGATCTTAATGCCCTCTGTGTGCCCGGGGCAGGCAATCCCATCATGTAGGACTAAAAGTTCTTGAGATTCAGTTATCCCTCTAAGCTGCGGTGAACCTTCAGCCTACTTTCTCTAACTATACACTGGTTAGTGCCAGTAAGGCATACGTATTAACGCTTTGACCACCTTGATCTACTCACATTCCTGACCTTCTGAGAAGCAACCAGAGTGGTTTCACCAGCTATGTTCTGTAAGTTCTACCATTCTCTTGTGTTGGAGGAAAGAAAATGTCACATGCTGCCATTAAGAATACATAGAGAAGACCAGAGATAAGCATTTCAGACACAGTAAAAGTATGTCACTTAACGCTGAGAATCTGAATTGAATTAAAACATCCAATTTGCATGTTCCTTTAGCATAGATCTACTTATTTTCTCCATAATCCTATTCATGTGACATGGTAATCCCACATAATTACTAATAATGCATTTCAGCGCCTGAGAACACGTTTGAACTTCTCGAAAGAGTCTGTTCTGCATTTCTTCTCTGTTTGTGTGGTATGTAATTGTTTTCCAGAAGTCTCATGTGCCCATTTCTTTTTCTCGTACATCAATATCTGCAGAATTGTGGTAAAAAGTGTTGAATTATAAATTATGCCTAATTGCTTTTACAGACTCTATGGCTGGGTTTATAATGTACTTTTTCCAGTTTATTTCCAAATTTGATCTGTGTTAACATAAAATTTACAGAGAAAGTTGGGTAATTATGAAAGGTAGGTCTACCAAAGGTAGATCCATTGTCACTTTCCCTAGTGCCATAAGAGTCACAGTTATAGTGCCCATGTTAAAAAAAAAAAAAAAGTCATCATATTTGTCTCTCCAGCTAGAGTGATTCCAGCCTTCCACAGCAATGGCAGTTTGAGCATTCTCATAGCAGTGAGAGCCTGAGCCTTCCTATGGCAGTGACAACCTGAGTTCTCCCATAGCATTGACAACCCGAGCCCTCCCATAGCATTGCCTCCCAGGGCAGCGTCGGTCCGAGCCCTCCCAGGGCAGCGTCGGTCCAAGCCCTCCCAGGGCAGCGTCGGTCCGAGCCCTCCCAGGGCAGCGTCGGTCCGAGCCCTCCCAGGGCAGCGTCGGTCCGAGCCCTCCCAGGGCAGCGTCGGTCCGAGCCCTCCCAGGGCAGCGTCGGTCCCAGCCCTCCCAGGGCAGCGTCGGTCCGAGCCCTCCCATTCCACACCACATGAATACTGACATTTGAAGCCATATGTTCACACATAAAATGCCCATAGAGGCAAAAATATAAAGTAATAATCTGCATTGATAACATCTCAAAATTCATGAAACGTTTTGCTATCTTGTGCCTTGAGCTGTAAATATCCAGATCTGTGAGGAGGACGCTATGATTCCTACCTGAACACTGCAGGCGCGCCCTGCTAGACGACTGCTTCCAAGTAGGCCAGGTCATGAAGGTACATGTGACTGGATTAAGACAGTTCCCAAACATAAAAGAGGGAATCTAAGGCCGGCGTCACACACAGCGTAAAACAATACGGTCCGTATATTACGGCCGTAATACGCTGAAAAGTCCCGAAAAAAGTGGTCCGTAGCTCCTCCGTAGGCAGGGTGTGTCAGCGTTTTTTGCGCATGGCATCCTCCGTATGTAATCCGTATGGCATCCGTACTGCGTGGTTTTCTCGCAGGCTAGCAAAACCAACATACCGCTATAGAAGTGATCCATGTGTCCCAAAAAGAAAAGAAAATATATATATACTGTCTATATATATATATATATATATATATATATATATATATATATATATATGTGTATATATATATATATATATGTGTCAGTAGACACATATATTAGAGAGAAAAGCCGGTAATTCAGTGCGGTGTACAGTAAAATCACACTGACAGCTTACAGTAGAATAGGTAGAATAAATGTGTACACATAGAATAGGTATATATATATATATATGTCAGTGAGACACATATATGTATATATATTAATATTTATTCCAGCGCTAGACAGCTTGAAAGCCGGTAATTCAATTACCGGCTTTTTCCTTCTCCTTCCTAAAACCCGACATGATTTGAGACATGGTTTACATACAGTAAACCATGTCTTCTCTCCATTTTTTTTGCAGATTCCACACTACTAATGTCAGTAGTGTGTATCTGCAAAATTTGGCCGTTCTAGCTCTTAAAATAAAGGGTTAAATGGCGGAAAAAATTGGCGTGGGCTCCCGCGCAATTTTCTCCGCCAGAGTAGTAAAGCCAGTGACTGAGGGCAGATATTAATAGCCTGGAGAGGGTCCACGGTTATTGGCCCCCCCCCTGGCTAAAAACACCTGCCCCCAGCCACCCCAGAAAAGGCACATCTGGAAGATGCGCCTATTCTGGCACTTGGCCACTCTCTTCCCATTCCCGTGTAGCGGTGGGATATGGGGTAATGAAGGGTTAATGCCACCTTGCTATTGTAAGGTGACATTAAGCCTAATTAATAATGGAGAGGCGTCAATTATGACACCTATCCATTATTAATCCAATTGTAGTGAAGGGTTAAATAAAACACAAACACATTATTTAAAATTATTTTAATGAAATAAAAACAATGGTTGTTGCAGTATTTTATTCAACGCCCAATCCAGTCACTGAAGACCCTCGTTCTGTGAGTAAAAAAACATAATAAACCAACAATATACTTACCCTCCGCAGATCTGTAACGTCCAACGATGTAAATCCTTCTGAAGGGGTTAAAACATTTTGCAGCAAGGAGCTGTGCTAATGCAGGCTGCTCCTCGCTGCAAAACCCCAGGGAATGAGGCTAAAAATAGATCAATGATCTATATTTAGCTTCATTTGCGGTGAGGCGCCCTCTGCTGGCTGTTCATAGATCGTGGGAAATTACCTAGAAAGCCAGGGAGCTTTCTAGGTAATTTCCCACGATCTATGAACAGCCAGCAGAGGGCGCCTCACCGCAAATGAAGCTAAATATAGATCATTGATCTATTTTTAGCCTCATTCCCTGGGGTTTTGCAGCGAGGAGCAGCCTGCATTAGCACAGCTCCTTGCTGCAAAATGTTTTAACCCCTTCAGAAGGATTTACATCGTTGGACGTTACAGATCTGCGGAGGGTAAGTATATTGTTGGTTTATTATGTTTTTTTACTCACAGAACGAGGGTCTTCAGTGACTGGATTGGGCGTTGAATAAAATACTGCAACAACCATTGTTTTTATTTCATTAAAATAATTTTAAATAATGTGTTTGTGTTTTATTTAACCCTTCACTACAATTGGATTAATAATGGATAGGTGTCATAATTGACGCCTCTCCATTATTAATTAGGCTTAATGTCACCTTACAATAGCAAGGTGGCATTAACCCTTCATTACCTCATATCCCACCTCTACACGGGAATGGGAAGAGAGTGGCCAAGTGCCAGAATAGGCGCATCTTCCAGATGTGCCTTTTCTGGGGTGGCTGGGGGCAGGTGTTTTTAGCCAGGGGGGGGCCAATAACCGTGGACCCTCTCCAGGCTATTAATATCTGCCCTCAGTCACTGGCTTTACTACTCTGGCGGAGAAAATTGCGCGGGAGCCCACGCCAATTTTTTCCGCCATTTAACCCTTTATTTTAAGAGCTAGAACGGCCAAATTTTGCAGATACACACTACTGACATTAGTAGTGTGGAATCTGCAAAAAAAATGGAGAGAAGACATGGTTTACTGTATGTAAACCATGTCTCAAATCATGTCGGGTTTTAGGAAGGAGAAGGAAAAAGCCGGTAATTGAATTACCGGCTTTCAAGCTGTCTAGCGCTGGAATAAATATTAATATATATACATATATGTGTCTCACTGACATATATATATATATATATATATATATATATATATATATATATATATATATATATATATATATATATATATATATATATATATATATATATATATATATATATATACCTATTCTATGTGTACACATTTATTCTACCTATTGGACTGGAAGCTGTCAGTGTGATTTTACTGTACACCGCACTGAATTGCCGGCTTTTCTCTCTAACAGCGCTACGTATTTCTCGCAAGTCACACTGCTTGTCCGTGTGTAATCCGTATTTTTCACGCTTCCATAGACTTTCATTGGCGTATTTCTTGCGCAGTACGGTGACAAACGCAGCATGCTGCGATTTTGTACGGCCGTAGAAAGCCGTATAATACTGATCAGTAAAATACGGCAAATAGGAGCAGGGGCATAGAGAATAATTGTGCCGTATTTTTTGCGAGTTTTACGGACGTAGATTCTGCGCTCTTACGTCCGTAAAACTCGCAAGTGTGACGCCGGCCTAAATGTAGAAAGTGACTACTATTGACCTCCATTCATCCCAGGGGAGATGACACTATTGTGGTGGACTTCTCTTTAGGGTTCACTCACACTGCTGTATTTATCGGGCTCATTCTTATCCAGGAGGGTGGGACACGTTTTTTTTCTCTGTTTGCTGAACGTAGGCAATCCGATTTTTTTTTTTTTTTACTCTGCAACTAGTAATCTTTTACTGGACCATGTACCATGTCCCATCTTTCAGAATTGTAATGCATCTTAAAATCGGATGCTATACTGATGGTCTGTTGTTGTGAATTCTGTTGTCAAGCTCCCTCCTGTGGTCATGAATGGTACTAAGGCTGGTTCTGTCCATGGGCTTCCTCTGGTGGTTGTGAGTGGGGCTGCGGCTTCTGAGTTTCCTTCCACAGGTGACGAGGTTAATTCGTTAGCTGGCTGCTCTATTTAACTCCACTTAGATCATTGCTCCATGCCACCTGTCAATGTTCCAATATTGGTCTGGTTCGCTCCTGGATCGTTCTTGTGACCTGTCTTCCCAGCAGAAGCTAAGTTCCTGCTTGATTTTCTCTTGTTTGCTATTTTTCTGTCCAGCTTGCTATTTTGATTTTTGTCTTGCTTGCTGGAAGCTCTGGGACGCAGAGGGAGCGCCTCCGCACCGTGAGTCGGTGCGGAGGGTCTTTTTGCGCCCTCTGCGTGGTCTTTTTGTAGTTTTTGTGCTGACCGCAAAGTTACCTTTCCTATCCTCAGTCTGTTCAGTAAGTCGGGCCTCACTTTGCTAAATCTATTTCATCTCTGTGTTTGTAATTTTCATCTTAAATCACAGTCATTATATGTGGGGGGCTGCCTTTTCCTTTGGGGAATTTCTGAGGCAAGGTAGGCTTATTTTTCTATCTTTAGGGCTAGCTAGTTCCTTAGGCTGTGACGAGTTGCATAGGGAGCGTTAGGAGCAATCCACGGCTATTTCTAGTGTGTGATAGGATTAGGGATTGCGGTCAGCAGAGTTCCCACGTCCCAGAGCTCGTCCTGTATTATTAGTAACTATCAGGTCATTCCGTGTGCTCTTAACCACCAGGTCCATTATTGTCCTAACCACCAGGGCATAACAGTACAGGTGGCCCAAAGTATTAATGCATCTCAATAGAGGGATAAGAGAAGTTCTGAGACCATTTTTTTTTCTTTGCAGTGTGTTTTGTCTCTCTTTTCCCCTTTACCTCTGGGTGGTTCAGGATACAGGTGTAGATATGGACATTCAAGGTCTGTCCTCTTGTATGAATAATCTCACTGCAAGGGTACAAAACATTCAAGATTTTGTGGTTCAGAATCCGATGTTAGAGCCTAGGATTCCAATTCCTGATTTGTTTTTTGGGGATAGATCTAAGTTTCTGAATTTCAAAAATAATTGTAAATTGTTTCTTGCTTTGAAACCTCGCTCCTCAGGTGACCCTGTTCAACAAGTGAAAATCATTATTTCTTTGTTACGTGGCGACCCTCAAGACTGGGCATTTTCCCTTGCGCCAGGAGATCCGTCATTGCGTGATGTTGATGCGTTTTTTCTGGCGCTTGGATTGCTTTATGATAAACCAAATTATGTGGATCAAGCAGAGAAAATCTTGCTGCCTCTGTGTCAGGGTCAGGATGAGGTAGAGATATATTGTCAGAAGTTTAGGAAGTGGTCTGTACTCACTCAGTGGAATGAATGTGCCCTGGCAGCAATTTTCAGAAAGGGTCTCTCTGAAGCCCTTAAGGATGTCATGGTGGGATTTCCCATGCCTGCTGGTCTGAATGAGTCTATGACTTTGGCCATTCAGATCGATCGACGCTTGCGTGAGCGTAAAGCTGTGCACCATTTGGCGGTATTGTCTGAGCATGGACCTGAGCCTATGCAGTGTGATGGGACTTTGACCAGAGCTGAATGGCAGGAACGCAGACGTTGGAATGGGCTGTGTTTTTACTGTGGTGATTCCACTCATGCTATCTCCGATTGTCCTAAGCGCACTAAGCGTTTCGCTAGGTCTGCCACCATTGGTACGGTACAGTCGAAATTTCTTTTGTCCGTTACTCTGATTTGCTCTTTGTCATCCTATTCTGTTATGGCATTTGTGGATTCAGGCGCTGCCCTGAATTTGATGGACTTGGAGTTTGCTAGGCGCTGTGGTTTTTTCTTGGAGCCCTTGCACATACCTCCCAACCGTCCCGGATCTAGCGGGACTGTCCTGATTTTGACAGTCAGCCCCGCGATCCCGGGCGGGACATTAATTGTCCCGCACTGGTTGGGAGGTGTGTGTATCACCCGGTCAGCTGAGAGCTCCCTGAGTCCCTGCACCCGGCCCGCACAGCAGCAAACCACATGATGGCTGCTCTGTGCACAGGACCTGTGATGAGGTCACAGGTTGGGCGGAGTCAGGGGGTCACATGATCGGGAGGAGGACCTTCGTGTACAGGACGTTGCTGGATGTCATGGCGCCGGAGGAGGGTAAGGCGCGTATGTGTGAGGTCAGGAGGTGTTTACAGTGTGGATGTAGCAGAGCCATGTGTGTACGAGGTGTATGAATTAGGGCAGCGTGTGAAAGGTGTATGGAGCGGAGTCGTAGGTGTATGGAGCCGTGTGTACGAGGTGTATGGAGCCGTGTGTACGAGGTGTGCGGAGCACAGCCGCGTGTGTACGAGGTGTACGGAGCGGAGTCGCGTGTGTACGAGGTGTACGGAGCACAGCCGCGTGTGTACGAGGTGTACGGAGCACAGCCGCGTGTGTACGAGGTGTACGGAGCACAGCCGCGTGTGTACGAGGTGTACGGAGCACAGCCGCGTGTGTACGAGGTGTACGGAGCACAGCCGCGTGTGTACGAGGTGTACGGAGCACAGCCGTGTGTGTACGAGGTGTACGGAGCACAGCCGCGTGTGTTCGAGATGTACGGAGCACAGCCGTGTGTGTATGAGGTGTACGGAGCACAGCCGCCTGTGTACGAGATGTACGGCGCACAGCCACATGTGTACGAGGTGTACGGAGTAGTGCCGTGTGTACGAGATGTATGGAGAGGAGCCGTATGTGTATGAGGTGTACGCAGTGGAGCCGTGTGTGTGCAAGGTATACGGAGCGGAGCAGCTTGTGCAATGTGTATGGAGCGGAGCGGTGTGTGTATGAGGTGTATGGAGCGGAGACGTGTATGGAGCAGAGCTGAATGTGTACGAGGTGTACGGAGCGGAGCCGTGTGTATGAGATGTATGGAGTGGAGCCGTGTGTGCAAAGTGTACGGAGCGCAACCGCGTGTGTAGGAGTAGCTATGTGCGGCCATTATACAGTATGGAGCATCATGTGCGGTCATTATACAGTATGGAGCATCATGTGCGGTCATTATACAGTATGGAGCATCATGTGTAGTCATTATACAGTATGGAGCATCATGTGCGGCTATTATACAGTATGGAGCATCATGTGGGGCCATTATACAGTATTGAGCATCATGTGGGGCCATTATACAGTATTGAGCATCATGTGCGGCTATTATACAGTATAGAGCATCATGTGCGGTCATTATACAGTATGGAGCATCATGTGCGGTAATTATACAGTATGGAGCATCATGTGTGGTCATTATACAGTATGGAGCATCATGTGCGGCTATTATACAGTATGGAGCATCATGTGCGGCTATTATACAGTATGGAGCATCATGTGTGGCCATTATACAGTATTGAGCATCATGTGTGGCCATTATACAGTATTGAGCATCATGTGCGGCTATTATACAGTATTGAGCATCATGTGGGGCCATTATACAGTATTGAGCATCATGTGTGGCCATTATACAGTATTGAGCATCATGTGCGGCTATTATACAGTATTGAGCATCATGTGGGGCCATTATACAGTATTGAGCATCATGTGGGGCCATTATACAGTATTGAGCATTGTGGGGCCATTATACAGTATGGAGCATCATGTGCGGCTATTATACAGTATGGAGCATCATGTGCGGCCATTATACAGTATTGAGCATCATGTGTGGCCATTATACAGTATTGAGCATCATGTGGGACCATTATACAGTATTGAGCATCATGTGGGGCCATTATACAGTATTGAGCATCATGTGGGGCCATTATACAGTATTGAGCATTGTGGGGCCATTATACAGTATGGAGCACTGTGTGGCCATATTTTTTTGTTTATAATTATTCTTTATGAACAGTGTGATCAGCAGTGCTAAATGGGTGTGGTTGAGACGTGGATATGGGTGGGAGTAGTGAATGGGTGTGGTCAGAGGCGTGGCCTAAAATTTGCCGCGGCGCGCAACGATGCTACGCCTTTGGCCAAGAATAAGCCTCAGTACTGGACCCAATTGACCATGTGCATGGCTCCTGCACATCAGGAGGATATTCGCTTTTTGGTGTTGCATAATCTGCATGATGTGGTCGTTTTGGGGTTGCCATGGCTACAGGTCCATAATCCAGTATTGGATTGGAAATCTATGTCTGTGTCCAGCTGGGGTTGTCAGGGGGTACATGGTGATGTTCCATTTTTGTCTATTTCGTCATCCACCCCTTCTGAAAGTCCCGGAGTTTTTGTTGGATTACCGGGATGTATTTGATGAGCCCAAATCCAGTTCCCTACCTCCTCATAGGGATTGCGATTGTGCTATCAATTTGATTCCTGGTAGTAAGTTTCCTAAGGGCCGACTGTTCAATTTATCTGTGCCAGAACACGCCGCTATGCGGAGTTATATAAAGGAATCCTTGGAGAAGGGTCATATTCGCCCGTCGTCGTCACCATTGGGAGCAGGGTTCTTTTTTGTGGCCAAGAAGGATGGTTCTTTGAGACCTTGTATTGATTACCGCCTTCTTAATAAGATCACAGTCAAATTTCAGTACCCTTTGCCGCTGCTGTCTGATTTATTTGCTCGGACTAAGGGGGCTAGTTGGTTCACCAAGATAGATCTTCGTGGTGCGTATAATCTTGTGCGTATTAAACAGGGCGATGAATGGAAAGCAGCATTTAATACGCCCGAGGGCCATTTTGAGTACCTGGTTATGCCATTCGGGCTTTCCAATGCTCCATCAGTATTTCAGTCCTTTATGCATGACATCTTCCGAGAGTACCTGGATAAATTCCTGATTGTGTATTTGGATGATATTTTGGTCTTTTCGGATGATTGGGAGTCTCACGTGAAGCAGGTCAGAATGGTGTTCCAGGTTCTTCGTGCGAATTCTTTGTTTGTGAAGGGGTCAAAGTGTCTCTTTGGAGTTCAGAAGGTTTCATTTTTGGGTTTCATTTTTTCCCCTTCTGCTATCGAGATGGACCCTGTTAAAGTTCAGGCCATTTATGATTGGACTCAGCCGACATCTGTGAAGAGTCTGCAAAAGTTCCTGGGCTTTGCTAATTTTTATCGTCGCTTCATCAGTAATTTTTCTAGTGTTGCTAAACAGTTGACTGATTTGACCAAGAAGGGTGCTGATGTGGTCAATTGGTCTTCTGCGGCTGTGGAAGCTTTTCAGGAGTTGAAGCGTCGTTTTTCTTCTGCCCCTGTGTTGTGCCAGCCAGATGTTTCGCTCCCGTTTCAGGTCGAGGTTGATGCTTCTGAGATTGGAGCAGGGCCTGTTTTGTCGCAAAGAAGTTCTGATGACTCGGTGATGAAACCATGTGCCTTCTTTTCTAGAAAGTTTTTGCCTGCTGAGCGCAATTATGATGTTGGCAATCGAGAGTTGTTGGCCATGAGGTGGGCATTCAAGGAATGGCGTCATTGGCTTGAAGGAGCCAAGCATCGCGTGGTGGTCTTGACGGATCACAAGAATTTGACTTATCTCGAGTCTGCCAAACGGTTGAATCCTAGACAGGCTCGTTGGTCGCTATTTTTCTCCCGTTTTGATTTTGGGGTTTCGTACCTTCCGGGCTCTAAGAATGTGAAGGCTGATGCCTTGTCAAGGAGTTTTGTGCCCGACTCTCCGGGTGTTCCTGAGCCGGCGGGTATTCTCAAAGAGGGGGTAATTTTGTCTGCCATCTCCCCTGATTTGCGGCGGGTGCTGCAAAAATTTCAGGCTGATAGACCTGACCGTTGCCCAGCGGAGAAACTGTTTGTCCCTGATAAATGGACTAGTAGAGTTATCTCTGAGGTTCATTGTTCGGTGTTGGCTGGTCATCCTGGAATCTTTGGTACCAGAGATTTGGTGGCTAGATCCTTTTGGTGGCCGTCTTTGTCGCGGGATGTGCGTTCTTTTGTGCAGTCCTGTGGGACTTGTGCTCGGGCTAAGCCTTGCTGTTCTCGTGCCAGTGGGTTGCTTTTGCCCTTGCCGGTCCCGAAGAGGCCCTGGACGCATATTTCTATGGATTTTATTTCGGATCTCCCTGTCTCTCAAAAGATGTCGGTCATTTGGGTGGTTTGTGATCGCTTCTCTAAGATGGTCCATTTGGTACCTTTGTCTAAATTGCCTTCCTCCTCTGATTTGGTGCCATTGTTTTTCCAGCATGTGGTTCGTTTACATGGCATTCCGGAGAACATCGTTTCGGACAGAGGTTCCCAGTTTGTTTCGAGGTTTTGGCGAGCCTTTTGTGCTAGGATGGGCATTGATTTGTCTTTTTCCTCGGCTTTCCATCCTCAGACAAATGGCCAAACCGAACGAACTAATCAGACTTTGGAAACATATCTGAGATGCTTTGTTTCTGCTGATCAGGATGATTGGGTGTCCTTTTTGCCTTTGGCTGAGTTCGCCCTTAATAATCGGGCCAGCTCGGCTACTTTGGTTTCGCCGTTTTTCTGCAATTCTGGTTTCCATCCTCGTTTCTCTTCAGGGCAGGTTGAGTCTTCGGACTGTCCTGGTGTAGATACTGTGGTGGATAGGTTGCAGCAGATTTGGACTCATGTGGTGGACAATTTGACATTGTCCCAGGAGAAGGCTCAACGTTTCGCTAACCGCCGGCGCTGTGTGGGTCCCCGACTTTGTGTTGGGGATTTGGTTTGGTTGTCGTCTCGTTATGTTCCTATGAAGGTTTCCTCTCCTAAGTTTAAGCCTCATTTCATTGGTCCGTATAAGATTTCTGAGGTTCTCAATCCTGTGTCATTTCGTTTGACCCTTCCAGCTTCTTTTGCCATCCATAATGTATTCCATAGGTCGTTGTCGCGGAGATACGTGGCGCCTGTGGTTCCATCCGTTGATCCTCCTGCCCCGGTGTTGGTTGAGGGGGAGTTGGAGTATGTGGTGGAGAAGATTTTGGATTCTCGTATTTCGAGACGGAAACTCCAGTACCTGGTCAAGTGGAAGGGTTATGGTCAGGAAGATAATTCCTGGGTCTTTGCCTCTGATGTTCATGCTGCCGATCTGGTTCGTGCCTTTCATTTGGCTCGTCCTGGTCGGCCTGGGGGCTCTGGTGAGGGTTCGGTGACCCCTCCTCAAGGGGGGGGTACTGTTGTGAATTCTGTTGTCAAGCTCCCTCCTGTGGTCATGAATGGTACTTCGGCTGGTTCTGTCCATGGGCTTCCTCTGGTGGTTGTGAGTGGGGCTGCGGCTTCTGAGTTTCCTTCCACAGGTGACGAGGTTAATTCGTTAGCTGGCTGCTCTATTTAACTCCACTTAGATCATTGCTCCATGCCACCTGTCAATGTTCCAATATTGGTCTGGTTCGCTCCTGGATCGTTCTTGTGACCTGTCTTCCCAGCAGAAGCTAAGTTCCTGCTTGATTTTCTCTTGTTTGCTATTTTTCTGTCCAGCTTGCTATTTTGATTTTTGTCTTGCTTGCTGGAAGCTCTGGGACGCAGAGGGAGCGCCTCCGCACCGTGAGTCGGTGCGGAGGGTCTTTTTGCGCCCTCTGCATGGTCTTTTTGTAGTTTTTGTGCTGACCGCAAAGTTACCTTTCCTATCCTCAGTCTGTTCAGTAAGTCGGGCCTCACTTTGCTAAATTTATTTCATCTCTGTGTTTGTAATTTTCATCTTAACTCAGTCATTATATGTGGGGGGCTGCCTTTTCCTTTGGGGAATTTCTCTGAGGCAAGGTAGGCTTATTTTTCTATCTTTAGGGCTAGCTAGTTCCTTAGGCTGTGACGAGTTGCATAGGGAGCGTTAGGAGCAATCCACGGCTATTTCTAGTGTGTGTGATAGGATTAGGGATTGCGGTCAGCAGAGTTCCCACGTCTCAGAGCTCGTCCTGTGTTATTAGTAACTATCAGGTCATTCCGTGTGCTCTTAACCACCAGGTCCATTATTGTCCTAACCACCAGGTCATAACAGTCTGTATAGCGTGTGTTTTTTTTTTTTTTTTTCCCTCACACTGTATCGGTTTCACAGAGAAATCGAAGCAGAGGACCAGAAGCGATGTCGGTGGATGTTTCACTGATGCACTCTGTGAGGAAAATGTATAATATAAGTTTTAGTTTCTCTGCCAGCACATATAGGGTGGGCGTTGACCCCCCCCCCCCTCTTCACTCTGTGTTTAGCTTAGGGCTTTTTGCACTTCTAACCATGGTCCTGAAAAACACATGGCAGCTGTAAATGCCCCCTCTCTCCCCCCCTCACCCTGAATACAACAAACCAGCCCTATGGCAGACACTGGGTAACCTGAAGCTTGTGTGTGAGCAGGGTTGTGACTTTAAACTGCAGGTGACCAATCCTGCAAAGCCACCTGTGGTCCCTCCCTTCTCAGTCAGGAATTTCGTTGTCTCCAGGGTCTGAGAACGTAAAGATCTCTGACCTCAGTGAATATCATTAACCAGCCCTTTCGTGAGGTCACGAGGCTGGGGTTTAAAAATCTCTACACTTAACCCAGCCTTGAGTCTTCAGTCTTAGGGTACCGTCACACAGTGGCATTTTGATCGCTACGACGGCACGATCTGTGACGCTCCAGCATCGTAACAATATCGCTCCAGCGTCGTAGACTGCTGTCACACTTTGTAATGTACGACGCTGGAGCGATAATTTCATGACGTATGTGCGATGTAGAAGCCGTTGGTTACTATGCGCACATCGTATACAATATCGTGCACACCTTTGTTACACCATGCGATCATGCCGCCACAGCGGGACACTAGACGACGAAAGAAAGTTTCAAACGATCTGCTACGATGTACGATTCTCAGCGGGGTCCCTGATCGCAGGAGCGTGTCAGACACAGCGAGATCGCTGGAACGTCACGGATATATCGCTGGAACGTCACAAATCGTGCTGTCGTAGCGATCAAAATGCACTGTGTGACGGTACCCTTAGTCTGAGCCTGAATCTTACCTGAGGAGCTTTTTCCACCCAGACCTCCTGATGCAATGGGACTTTTGGGGTCTGCCTGCCAGCATGCTTTTACCTGACATGATCTGAAAACGTGAGTTTTACCTTTCTTGTTTAATCCATGTTATTTTTATAATTACCTTGTACATATTTTCAATTGTCTCATATTGTAACATCTTTTTATAAACACTGCCTTAATTTTAACGGAGTAAAATACATAAAATACTAGTTTTGTTCTTCCTGTTCTAAAATGTACCCTAAGTCTTCTGAAGGGAATTACGCTACTGTTTTTGGTTAGCTTCGGACCCGTTTAATCGAATCTGGTGGCAGCGTACCGTGTGCTGTGCCTTTGGGAGTCATTGTAGCGACTGCGGCGTTGATAATTATTGTTCCTGCCTGAGTGGGAGTAGTTATATCGCCTCGCTGCAGCGTGCCCAATAGCCAGTACATAGCAGGCAGCCTTTCTGGCGACTAATCATCCTAGGTGCAGTACCTAATCTGACCTGAGGGTAAGGGGGCGCCAGAGAGCTGCAAGTTCAAGCAAGGTTGTGGTTTGCCATATGCACTTGTCCATATAATTCAGGTGTAGGATCTAACAAAATGTGAAAAAACCTCCAAATAATTTCCATACATCACAGTACATTGAAAAGACAAATACCAGGTAAAATGGAGTTTCCAGAAGATCTGCAGAGAATTTGATTAACCCTCTCACTTTAGTCTTGCATGAAATGAAAACCAAACATGTTTAGTGAAATACAAATAATACCCTGGCAGCGAATTGTTGCTAAACAAGATTGAGCGAGTTTATAAATGATGAGAGAAAGTTTTAATGATGTTGCCTTAAACTAGGAGGACAGCAGAAGGCATGACCCACTCTGCCAAACAGAAATGCCTATGGGCATAATGAGCCAAAAAACACCGGGTTATAAGCCCTGCCTAAGTCTTTGTGGTTTTAATTGGGTTATACGGCTTTTGAAAAATAAAACCAGGCGGCAAATGTTAGAAAGCTCAAAAATAATTGCAGATCACCTTTTCTTCCCTTTTGTGATCTAGGGATCCTACTTCGGCAGTTCCCCTGGCCTTTGGTTTTAAGCAGCCAGCATTTTGACCTCTGCATCCATTGATGTCAGTAAACTATGTGTCACTTGAGCAATGAGGACATTGATTGACAGCAGTGGTCAAATGTAGACCGACAGACGACCTGGGCAGTGTTACAGAAAAATGGCGGGGTATCTGTCAATTTTTTTTCCCTCTAAAAGTGATGCAGTGAGTTATTGATTAAATATTAACCCCTTTACGGCACCGCAAACTGCCATACATGTACAGCACTACAATTGTGTCGACTGTGCCGGTGAAATAATCAGTGGGTGTCAGCGATATATTTTAGCTGACATGCTGCGGTAATGATCGGTGCTCACTCTCTGGTCCGATCGGCATAATGCGATTGTGCTGTCCCATGGTGAATCCAGGTCAAAATATGGTGGTGGGATCACGCATGTACGGTGGCCTGTAAGGTTATGCCTTGAGTCGTAAGCTATCACCAGCAGGGAACAGAGGAATCAGTGAGGTTTAAATAGAATCCCCTGCAGAGTGATAAGGTAGGCCGAATAGCAAATAGGAAAACACCTGCCGTAAAGGTACCGTCACACTCAGCGACGCTGCAGCGATATAGACAACGAGCCGACCTAAACTAGATCGCTGGAGCGTCGCTGTAGAGACGTCAAACACAGCAACTCCAGAACGATGCAGGAGCGATCCAGTGACGTAACGGCGACTCACTTCTCGTTCTCGCTGGTTGTTAGCTCCATGTCAAACAGCCGGAGTGTTCCGATCCGACACACATCTAGGGGCCCTATGCTCGTTGCTGGCGTCGTTGCTTTTGATGGCGATACACGCCGACCTGGTGACGAAATAAAGTTCTGGACTTCTAGCTCCGACCAGCGATGGCACAGCGGGATCCTGATCGCTGCTGCGTGTCAAACACAACGAGATCGCTATCCAGGACGCTGCAGCGTCACGGATTGTTGTCGTTCTCTTTGCAAAGTTGCTGAGTGTGACGGTAACTTTAGAAAGGAGTGACAAAAGGTAAAGGGAAATCAACAGTGACAGCAATTGGCTCTCCAGTGGCTCAGCGAGTAGAGACGCTGTCAGACAGCCCAAGACTGCCGGATCAAATTCTGAGACATTGACATCAGGTCTGTCATCTGTCAATGGCAGTATGGGAGGCTTTCACGTTACTGGTAGTACAAAGGCTCTGAAAAGGGGCAATAGCTCCACCCAAACGAAATCCAGCGAGTTCTGCACTCCCAAATCTAAACCTTTTTAAGCCCCATAGTGTGCATAAGCCACATTTAGCATCCACATGTTTGTGAGTACTGTAGCTTTGAGAGCCTGTTTAATTGGCCCTTGAGTCCAGAAGCACAAGCTGGGCACTACAATGTATGGGCACTACACTGGCAGACTTGTAATTTTTACTCAGCAACATCTAGAAAACACTCATGGAGTCAAAATCGTTTCTACACCTGTTGTTAAAGGGACTCTGTCAGCACGGAATGACTGTTCAAACCAAGTACAGGCGCTCAGTGCTTAGTGGCGTGGCCAATCATTTATATACCCCTTCCCTGTTTGGTTTCCATCTATCTCCTCTCTTCTGTGTTCCTATGAAGCCAGAGCTGTCAATCAAAGAAAAGGGGAAGATGGAGATAGAGGGAAACAAGCAGGTGGGAAGGTGAATGTACATGATTGGCCCCGCCATGAAGCACCGAGAGTCGGAACTTAGTTTGAACAGTCATTCTGTCATGACAGATTACCTTTAACAGGTGTAGTGACGATTTTGACTAATGGGTGTTTTCTGGAAACAAACAGAAATAAATTACCAGAGGGGAAAATTTCCAAAATAGGATTGTTTGAGAGGGATTCTGCTGTTCGGAAACTTAGGGCTCTGTATATGGAGTCCGAAAACTATTCTGGGAAATTTCTTCAAGAGTCAAATAGTGCCCCGTCCCTCCAGCGTCTCACTGTATGGCTAAGCAGAACTGTACAGCCACATATCGGGTATTGCCTCGTTCAGCAGAAATTTTGTGATGTATTTTGGTGCCATTTTTACCCATTTCCCTGTGTGAAAATGGAATGTCGGGAGCTAAAACAACATTTTTGTGATAAAAATGTAATCATTTTTTCTTCACCACCCAATGGTATAAGATTCCACTACATTTGTGTAGTTTCAATATGATCACTGCATTCTTATATGAATTCATTGAGAAACGTAGTTTGTAAAATGGGGTCAATTATTGGGGGTTCTGCTGTTCTGGCACCTCAGGGGCTCTGCCAATGTGACATGGCACCCTCAAACCATTACAGAAAAATCTGCACTACAATGTGGCACTCTTTCCCTTTTGAGCGTTGTACTGTGCCACAAAAGTATTTTTTGACCACTTTTGGACAGTCTGTCCTACATGGAGTTGTTTACTTCAAAGCATAGTTTTGTTTAAACTACTTTGATGACCACCGTGGTGCTGCGGTGTTCACACCGTGCAGTAATGAGGCAATGACACTGGGAGGTTCACAGCAAACGTATTTAATGTCCAAACAACTCACAAAATGAACAGCACACGGTATCCCCCGGATCGCAGCCGTGGCAACACAACAGTCCGTATCCGAGACCGGTTGCTGAGGTCAACTGCACCACCGTATCACACTGCGAGGTGCCAAGTATTTGCTGCTCTTGGCTCTGTGTTACCTCAGACAAGCTGGACGTTGCAGAGCCACCTGCTCTGCCACTTGCAAACAAACACTGACACACCCAAACCCTTTGCTGCAGGGTTTTTAAATGGAATCTGTGGCTATGGGCCACTTGTAAAACCCGGACTGGAGGGAGCGAACTGCCCGACTACCATCCCGTAGTTCTTTCCAAAAATAAAAGCCCTTAACTGGTTTTCCTAAACATTGCCTTGGTCAAATAATTTGACCAGGTCCACACTTACTTTTATTTTGTACTGAAGCCACAGCTATGGAATGCACTCCAGCGGGTTTAATACTCTTCTATGCGCATCCTGGGAGATACATAGCGACATTCAAATATAACACCTGCCACCGCCTCACACTACAAATGATTAGAACTTTAAAAAAAAAAAAATATATATATATATATATATATTTTTACCTTCCCAGTGGAACCAGGTAATATTTGAGTATAGCTGTAGGGTTGACTTTTGGCACCCCAGTCCAACACTCCATGTGTTGAGCACAAGACCTGATATAATAATCTTTATTTTTATATAACGCTAACATATTCCGCAGCGCTTTACAGTTTGCACACATTATCGTCGCTGTCCCCGATGGGGCTCACAATCTACATTCCCTATCAGTATGTCTTTGGAATGTGGGAGGAAACCGGAGAAACCCACACAAACATGGGGAGAACATACAAACTCCTTGCAGATGTTGTCCTTGGTGGGACCCCTCCTCCTCCCCGGACTTCAAAATGGGCAGCGGCTGCGTTGAAAAACTGCATCCGCTGCCCACGTTGTGCACAAATTTCACAACGTGCGTCGGTACGTCGGCCCGACGCATAGCGACGTACCCGTACTGACGCAAGTGTGAAAGTAGCCTTAGCCACCGTGCTGCCTCTGATATCTGAAGCTGTGGACACCTTTGGAGATACAAACACATTTTTACTGAACGTTCTGTTATTGGATTTTAGCTATGTCCTAGGAATTCACGTTAATGATTAATAATACTTTCTCTAAAAAAAAAAACTATATTTTAGGCATTTATCATAACAATATATGTAAAACTGGAATCTACTGCTTTTCTATTTTACTACTGTGTACTTTACTTTTATGTTTCATTAAGATAGCTTCAGCTACCCATTATATATTCTGCCTGTAAAGGTAATACATTTCTAAGTTCATTATGTTCTTACAATGCACCCTGTAATATGCACTTTGGAACATTCATGCAAGCTACTTATTTCTGACACTCCCTGGTATCAACCGGTTGAAGGTTACTAGCTGATTAGCGGTGAAGAATGCATTTCTAAGATATATTTCCATGGTTATACCATTAAACCTCCTTGTTCTCGTGCTGCACTATTTTCAGTTACTGTAATGCTTGTTTGAGACACCGTTTTGGCTTACGGATCCCAGTAGGTTTCCACCATAAACTAGACTGTATACAACACATATCATCAGTCCATAAGATATATGATAATTGTATGATTGCTAAGGGTTTGACCATTTGGACACCCATGGTAATGAGAATAGGGGTCCCACAATCTGACTGGGGTGGATCAGGGAAATGCGGTAGATATATCTCAAACTCAGCTAAGCATTTGATAAAATATCTCATACTATCCTTATTGAAAAAATGACCAAGTATGGAATTGACTAGGCTACGGTTGGTGGATTCATAACTGGCTCAGTGATCATACTCAAAGAGTGGCAATAAATAGTTGCACATCCAATTAGAAAAGTGGAAAAGTGTTTCATGTGGGGTACCACAAGGCTCTATCCTGGCCCTTGTGTTGTTCAGCATGTTTATACATGATTTAGATAAGGGAAATTCAAGTAAACTGACCAAATTTGAAGATGATGCAAAGCTAGCTATAGCTAGCTGTAGCTATAGCTAACACAAGAGAAGACCAAGAAAGGATTCAGAAGGATCTAGATAGGCTTGACCAATGGGCAGCAACTAATAGAATGGGATTTAAGAGGTAGAAATGCAAGATTTTACATCTGGGCAAGAAAAACGAAAATGGCATCTACAAAATGGGAGGAATAGAACTATGCAACAGCACGTGTGAAAAACTTGGATATACTAATAGATCACAGGCTGCAGATGAGTAACAGAGCAGAGAAAAAGAAAAACCAGCTGACCTGTTAGGCATGTGTTGTGGGGAAGCAAGGATACCGTGTAGTCATCACGTGGAGCAATGAAACAAAAAAAAAAAAGGGGGAAAATCCAGCCTCCAAAAAATTCCAGATTTATTGAGAATAAAATGCAAAGTCCAAAGTCTCAGAGCTTTGAGAAAGAACATGCTATTGTTCGCGTTATCTGCTACTCACTACTATGTGAATTATTTGACTGGACTTTGCATTTTATTCTCAATAAATCTGGAATTTTTTGGAAGCTGGATTTTCCCCTTTTGTTGCACATGAGTAAACAGTGTGATGCAGCAGCAAAAAAGGCAAACACAGTTCTAGGATGTATTAAAAGAATCATAGAATCTAGACCACATGAAGTAATTATCCCCCTCTACTCCTCCTTGGTCATCCCGTGACGAAGGATGTGATCTGAAACGCGCGTCGTGACATGTTCCTGCACTCACCTTTATGACCACATAGACCGCAATCTTCTGTCATTATCTGCCTACTTATGTGCCTGTCATTTCTTTGTACTTGCATTCCCTTGCTTTTTTGTATGCTCTAAAAACTGCCATTGTGTCTGTACCTCTTGCATTGGCATTTCTACACAACAGCATTGTGCATATGATCATTATATCCTACCCACTGTGGGCCCTTTCGTACAGCTCCTTCCTATACCTTTTTTGTATTATATTAATATACTCCTTTGCTTACGCATCACAGTCCCATAGCTGTTTATTTATAGTGACCATGCCTCTGCCTGGTTTGTCTCTTTTGCCATTACATTCATATTCCATTTACATGGAACATTGATTCCCTTTACAGACTCTTGGTTACTCTACTATACCCCTGTGTGCAGGTATATCATACATGGTGACCATTCACGGACCATTGGCCTTACATCTAAAGTGACATACACGTGTTTTATGTCGATGCATATACTACCTTAATTTGATCCCATCTGTATATTTTGACCTCATTGGACATGTGTATGTGTGTATATGTATATATATAATGTGTATATGTGTGTGTGTATATATATATATATATATATATATATATATCTACTATATAAAGCTGAATGTGTGTGTGTGTGTGTGTGTGTGTGTGTGTGTGTGTGTGTGTGTATGTGTGTATGTCCGGGATTGTCATCTGCACCGTCGCAGCTACAGCCACGAAATTTTGCACAGTCACACGTCTGGACCCCGAGAGCGTCATAGGCTATATTGTGAGGTGAAATTTTAACCCCGCGCGTTCCAATTCACCAAACAATTTTGCCCCTATCTACATAATGGGGAAAAAGTGAAAGGAAAAGTGTTGGAAGCGTCGCAGCTAAAGCTACAAAATTTTGCACAGTCACACGTCTGGACCCCGAGAGCGTCATAGGCTATGTTGTGAGGTGAAATTTTAACCCCGCGCTTTCCAATTCACCAAACAATTTTGCCCCTATCTACATAATGGGAAAAAATGAAAGGAAAAGTGTAGGAGGCAAATTGACAGCTGCCAGATGTGAACAAGGGGGACTTAAAGAATGAGAGCGATGGCACCAAAGAGTATATACCGTACAGTTGCTAAGGTGGGGCCTCGACATGGGATACTCACCACACACGGGGATATGAACACACACAAAATGCGCCACACACTACCACGTGCTTGAACACATATTACCCTCAGCACACATTTCACCACAAATACACCAACCTCGCCACATAAAAGTCAAAACACAAAAGTCACCACTCAAAACTCGCCACGCGCAGAACTCGCCACATGCAAAAACTAGGCTCTTGCAAAACTCGCCACAAGTGCAAAATTCTCCTCATGAAAAACTCGCCACACGCAAAACTTGCACACGCGGAAAAATTGCCACATGCACAAAAGTTGCAACACATGCAAAAGTTGCCTCACACAAAACTTGCACATACTCAAAAGGCACCACACATAATACTCGCAACGCGCAAAACTTGCTGCACACAACTTGCTACACTAACCTGTCACATGCAACTCGACACACAAAAAGTTGCTACACGCATGTTGCTACACAACTCATCTCACAAAAGTCGCTACATGCATGTCGCCACACGCAACTCAACACACACAACTTGACAAACGAAACTCGCCCTAAAACACACACAAGTCTGGTATTATCCTTCAAAAATAAAAATCTGATTAATAAGCAGACAAACTACAACAATTGCACCATATAGGAAATACGGCAGCTGTCAGTCACATGACCTGTCTATTATGTGTATGTGTGAGCTAATATATACTGCCAGGGGGAGGGCTTCCTGTTGGCTGGGGATTTATCAGGCTGCCAATTTAGCTTACAAATACTGAGGTAAAAATACTGAGCAAATAACGTGTGAACGAGGTCTAATACAGGAGGAGATGACACACAGGTGTATACTATATACAGGGGAGATGACACACAGATATATACTATATACAGGAGAGCTGACACACAGGTGTATACTATATAGAGGAGGAGATGACATATAGGTACATATATATACAGGAGGAGATGACATACAGGTATATACTATATACAGGAGGAGATGACATACAGGTATATGCTATATATAGAAGATGACATGCAGGTATATACTATATGCAGGAGGAGATGACACTCAGATATATACTGTATACAGGGGAGATGACACACAGGTATATACTATATACAGGAGGAGATGACATACAGGTATATGCTATATATGACATGCAGGTATCTATATATATAATTGTCTAAGAGTTTTTCCGTCTGTCTGTCTGTCTTTCTGTCTGTCTGTCTGTCCTGGAAATCCCGCCTCTCTGATTGGTCAAGGCCGCCAGGCCTCGACCAATCAGCGACGGGCACAGCATCGACGTAGAAATCCCGCGTCTCTGATTGGTCGAGGCCACCAGGCCTCGACCAATCAGCGACGATGATGTCATAAAGGACGTAGATATCCCGCGTCTCTGATTGGTCGAGGCCGCCAGGCCTCGACCAATCAGCAACGGGCACAGCGACGATGATGTCATAAAGGACGTAGAAATCCCACGTTTCTGATTCAGCGACGGGCACAGTATCGACGTAGATGTCATAATGGTTGCCATGGCGATGGTGATGTCATAAAGGTTGCCTCGACCAATCAACGACGGGCACAGTCTGCCGCGAATTCTGGAATCATCATTGTCCATATACTACGAGCACAGCATGGCGACGATGATGTCATAAAGGTTGCCTCGACCAATCAGCGACGGGCACAGTCTGCCGCGAATTCGCCTCGACCAATCAGCGACGGGCACAGTATCGACGTAAAAGTCATAATGGTTGCCATGGCGACGATGATGTCATAAAGGTTGCCTCGACCAAGCAGCGACGGGCACAGTCTGCCGCGAATTCTGGAATCATCATTGTCCATATACTACGGGGACATGCATATTCTAGAATACCCGATGCGTTAGAATCGGGCCACAATCTAGTATACTATATGCAGGAGGAGATGACACTCAGATATATACTATATACAGGGGAGATGACACACAGGTATATACTATATACAGGAGGAGATGACATACAGGTATATACTATATATAGAAGGAGATGACATTCAGGTATATACTATATATAGGGGAGATGACACACAGCAGGTATCTATATATATATATATATATATAATTGTCTAAGGGTTTTTCCGTCTGTCTGTCTGTCTGTCTTTCTGTCTGTCTGTCTGTCCTGGAAATCCCGGCTCTCTGATTGGTCGAGGCCGCTAGTCCTCGACCAATCAGAGACCGGCACAGCATCGACGTAGAAATCCCGCGTCTCTGGTCGAGGCCTGGCGGCCTCGACCAATCAATCAGCAACGGGCACAGCGACGATGATGTCATAAAGGACGTAGACATCTCACGTTTCTGATTCAGCGACGGGCACAGTATCGACGTAGATGTCATAATGGTTGCCATGGCGACGATGATGTCATAAAGGTTGCCTCGACCAATCAGCGATGGGCACAGTGTGCCGCGAATTCTGGAATCATCATTGTCCATATACTACGGGGACATGCATATTCTAGAATACCCGATGCGTTACAGAGCAACACTAGAAAAAGCAAAGAAAAGAAGGCATGCACAAAATGGGGATCACCACACTATAAATCATACAAATATTACAAAATTTATTGAAGTCCAAAAGCACTGAACACTGCAAAAAACACTTAAAAACACATAAAACAACCATATGCATGGTAAATACAAAGACCCATAATAGGGTCTAAAACCCTGGTTCAAAAACCGCCCCCACACACAATAAAGTGATCTAAAGCAGTATGGTACACTGAAAGAAGATACACAATGCAGACATATAAGCAAAGATAGTAGTCTAGTATACAGTTCTAAAATTACATATAAGCAAAAGATATCCAATCCAATATATCTATGCAGACAATGTAGACAGCATGAATAAACCCCCCGTAAATCCTAGGGATACCAGTCTAGCATAGAAGCACAAAAAGGTCGTGCCTGATAAATGGGATAGGAAAATATATAACCTGTATAGGGCCCAGCCTTGACCCTTGTGAGGAGTCAAGGAATGCTGCAGGACAGACAGGGAGGGTGGAGAACCAGGGCACAAAAACGCCCAACGCGTGTCGCCAGAGAACACTGGCTTCTTCAGGGGCAGTGGATACAGTGAAGGTGCCCACATTATAAATACCTGGTAATTATGTGAGGCCAGGAACAGCTGATGCCTAGTATACCGCGCAAAGTACATGGCGCTGGAGCTGACCGGAGAAGACCGGGAAACCGGAAATGACGAGAGACGCCGGCATCTGCGCAATACAGCAGAGCTTCAAGGATGAGAAATCTCCAGAGTGTGGGCTGCTGGCAAGTGCGCACGCGCGTAGTACATAGCGCTGAAGCTGGCCGGAGAAGTGACAAAACACCGGCACCTGCGCAATGCAGCAGAACTTCTGGGCGGGCTGCTGGCAAGTGCGTACGCGCCGATCGGCGCATGCGCACTAAGTACCAGCACCTGCTACGCCCGCAAAAAAGGCTCTCGGCCGAGAGCAGAGAAGCACTTAGGAAATATGATAGAGCAAAGAATGGCAAAGGGGTGGAAAAGTGGACTGTTGAATGGTGCATAGAAGGCACAGAACAAAGGCATATCCGCCAATAGGGACATAATAACAAAGATGTTCAAGATAAGGCAACCTGTGACTGCAATGTATTAGCAAATTTACACAATAACTCAGAAGGACATATATTAAAGAATATAAGGATAATTCCAGAAAAATAATACAAAAAATAAAAAAAAAATAAAAAAATAAATATTATGCAGGCAGGTTGCCAAAAGATCTAGATATAATGTTACAGCAACAACTGCATAAGGGCATCATTTTAGGACATAGAAACCATTAATGAAGAATCAAAACAGAATATTACAACTGTTTATAGTAACCAGAGAATAAAAGTTCTTCATTTAGTCCTTGTGGGGCGAGGCATCAGAGATCATGGATCCATTTGGATTCACATCGTAATAATTTCTTCACTCTGTCTCCGCCTCTGATGTTTAGTGGAACCATCTCCAGTCCCATGACCTTTAAGCCCCTAATACGGCCCTGATGAATGTCCAAAAAATGTGTTGCCACTGATGAGATATTCTTGCCCTTCTCTCGATCCTTCTGAGCCGTAGCAATGTTTGATAAATGCTGTTGAACTCTTCTTCGTAGTTCTTGGGTCGTTTGGCCCACGTAGATTTTGGGACAGTCACATATTATGGCATAAACCAATGAGCGGCTTTTACAGTTGAAGAAAGACTTCCTGGGTTTAATCTGGAAAGGAAAGATAGATAGTGATAGACCATCCTGGGCTACAATATGTTGGCAAATATTACAGCTTCCACAAGGGTAAGTACCAAATGTCCTTGTGCCCCTATTGAGTCTAGTAGTAGGGCGGATAAAGTGGCTATGGCATAACAGGTCCTTCAGGTTGCTGGCCCTCCTGGCTATAAGTTTAGGTGTTTCTGCAATGTGGGGCTTTAGCTTTGGTTCGCTGAGCAGGATCCCCCAGCTACGGTCCAAGATTTTATAGACATCCCCCCACTGATTGTTAAATGTAGTGACGATGCCCAAGGGCCTAAAGGACTCACGTGTCTGTCTTTGAAATAGGTCCGTCCGTTCACTAGTTTTTGCTCTCTGGTAAGCCGAGGAAATGATAGCCTTTGGATATCCCCGATGTTTAAAGCGGTCAGTCAATTTCCGAGCCTCCATATTAAAGTCAGCCGTCGCACTGCAGTTTCTCCTCAATCTTTCCTTTCCAGATTAAACCCAGGAAGTCTTTCTTCAACTGTAAAAGCCGCTCATTGGTTTATGCCATAATATGTGACTGTCCCAAAATCTACGTGGGCCAAACGACCCAAGAACTACGAAGAAGAGTTCAACAGCATTTATCAAACATTGCTACGGCTCAGAAGGATCGAGAGAAGGGCAAGAATATCTCATCAGTGGCAACACATTTTTTGGACATTCATCAGGGCCGTATTAGGGGCTTAAAGGTCATGGGACTGGAGATGGTTCCACTAAACATCAGAGGCGGAGACAGAGTGAAGAAATTATTACGATGTGAATCCAAATGGATCCATGATCTCCGATGCCTCGCCCCACAAGGACTAAATGAAGAACTTTTATTCTCTGGTTACTATAAACAGTTGTAATATTCTGTTTTGATTCTTCATTAATGGTTTCTATGTCCTAAAATGATGCCCTTATGCAGTTGTTGCTGTAACATTATATCTAGATCTTTTGGCAACCTGCCTGCATTTTAGTATATACCATCATGCAGATTTATGGGTTGTTTTTGATATTATTATTACATTTTATTTTTATGTATATATATATATATATATATATATATATATATATATATATATATATATATATATATATATATATATATATATATATATGTGTGTATAATATTTATTTATTATTTTTTTTTTTATTTTTTTTTTTTTTATTAATTTTTTTTTTTTTTTTTTGTATTATTTTTCTGGAATTATCCTTATATTCTTTAATATATGTCCTTCTGAGTTATTGTGTAAATTTGCTAATACATTGCAGTCACAGGTTGCCTTATCTTGAACATCTTTGTTATTATGTCCCTATTGGCGGATATGCCTTTGTTCTGTGCCTTCTATGCACCATTCAACAGTCCACTTTTCCACCCCTTTGCCATTCTTTGCTCTATCATATTTCCTAAGTGCTTCTCTGCTCTCGGCCGAGAGCCTTTTTTGCGGGCGTAGCAGGTGCTGGTACTTAGTGCGCATGCGCCGATCGGCGCGTACGCACTTGCCAGCAGCCCGCCCAGAAGTTCTGCTGCATTGCGCAGGTGCCGGTGTTTTGTCACTTCTCCGGCCAGCTTCAGCGCTATGTACTACGCGCGTGCGCACTTGCCAGCAGCCCACACTCTGGAGATTTCTTATCCTTGAAGCTCTGCTGTATTGCGCAGATGCCGGCGTCTCTCGTCATTTCCGGTTTCCCGGTCTTCTCCGGTCAGCTCCAGCGCCATGTACTTTGCGCGGTATACTAGGCATCAGCTGTTCCTGGCCTCACATAATTACCAGGTATTTATAATGTGGGCACCTTCACTGTATCCACTGCCCCTGAAGAAGCCAGTGTTCTCTGGCGACACGCGTTGGGCGTTTTTGTGCCCTGGTTCTCCACCCTCCCTGTCTGTCCTGCAGCATTCCTTGACTCCTCACAAGGGTCAAGGCTGGGCCCTATACAGGTTATATATTTTCCTATCCCATTTATCAGGCACGACCTTTTTGTGCTTCTATGCTAGACTGGTATCCCTAGGATTTACGGGGGGTTTATTCATGCTGTCTACATTGTCTGCATAGATATATTGGATTGGATATCTTTTGCTTATATGTAATTTTAGAACTGTATACTAGACTACTATCTTTGCTTATATGTCTGCATTGTGTATCTTCTTTCAGTGTACCATACTGCTTTAGATCACTTTATTGTGTGTGGGGGCGGTTTTTGAACCAGGGTTTTAGACCCTATTATGGGTCTTTGTATTTACCATGCATATGGTTGTTTTATGTGTTTTTAAGTGTTTTTTGCAGTGTTCAGTGCTTTTGGACTTCAATAAATTTTGTAATATTTGTATGATTTATAGTGTGGTGATCCCCATTTTGTGCATGCCTTCTTTTCTTTGCTTTTTCTAGTATATTAGTATTTGTGGCATGTGATGGGAGATCCCTTGTAGTGGTGCCCGCCAGTCTTCGTTTCAAAGTTACAGAGCAACACAACGCACAATATCCCCAGGATATTGCCTGCAGGACTGATCAATATAGAAGTGTCAGGAGGACTGATCAATATAGAAGTGTCAGGAGGACTGATCAATATTGAAGTGTCAGGAGGACTGATCAATATAGAAGTGTCAGGAGGACTGATCAATATAGAGGTATCAGGAGGACTGATCAATATAGAAGTGTCAGGAGGACTGATCAATATAGAGGTATCAGGAGGACTGATCAATACAGAAGTGTCAGGAGGAGTGATCAATATAGAAGTGTCAGGAGGACTGATCAATATAGAAGTGTCAGGAGGACTGATCAATATAGAAGTGTCAGGAGGACTGATCAATATAGAAGTGTCAGGAGGACTGATCAATATAGAAGTGTCAGGAGGACTGATCAATATAGAAGTGTCAGGAGGACTGATCAATATAGAAGTGTCAGGAGGACTGATCAATATAGAAGTGTCAGGAGGACTGATCAATATAGAAGTGTCAGGAGGACTGATCAATGTAGAATGTCAGGAGGACTGATCAATATAGAGGTATCAGGCGGACTGATCAATGTAGAAGTGTCAGGAGGACTGATCAATATTGAAGTGTCAGGAGGACTGATCAATATAGAAGTGTCAGGAGGTCAATAAAGTCAGTGTTTTATCAGCAGAAGATTATCACTACAGGACTAGGCATCCTGTGCCTCCTAGTCAACTGCTCTGTTTAACTCCGCCCCAAAGCAGTCACTCAGTGGTGTGGGCGGAGTTACAAACAACTCAGCATTTGAGCACTGCAGCAGAGAAAACCGGGATCACAACTGTTGCACCTGGTAAATTGATACATGCTGGAATCCGGATTAAATAACTGGTGACAATTTGCAGCATAATTTGACAGCGTATTTAGAATCTGCAGTGCGGCGTGTGGATGAGATCTGGTTGGATCTCACTCACTTTGGGTCTCCTGAACATACCCTTACTGGACACGAGTCTGCCCTGGTCGCGTGCACACAGGAGCTCAGCAACACAGCTAGAGTCCAAGTAACGCAACCACACAACTGTCCCGCCAGGACAGCACAACAGCAGGCAAACTACATACATACTACATACATACATACAACATGCTACATACATGCTACATACTACATACATACTACATACATATTACATACATACTACATACATACATACATACATATTACATACATACTATATACATACTACATAACGCATCGGGTATTCCCACAGCAGGCAATCCTGGGGATATTACCAACGGCCTGTCCCGCCGCAGCCAGGACGGTGCTGTGTGTCTCACCTTATGTTAGGGTGTTTGTGCACTAATGCACTAATATATATTTGTCTTTAATAAAGCTTTGTTGATCTTATCTACCTCTGGATCTCTTCGTTTCCGCTATTTTGTATAGGTTAGACCGAATAGGGTGATCACAATGTTTCACTGTTGGGATTGTATTGGGCAGGTAATGAGCAGTGGCTGGTTTTCTCCACACATACTGCTTAGAATTATCACCAAAAAGGTCTATCTTCGCCTCATCAGACCAGAGAATCTTATTTCTCACTAGATTGTGGCCCGATTCTAATGCATCGGGTATTCTAGAATATGCATGTCCCCGTAGTATATGGACAATGATGATTCCAGAATTCGCGGCACACTGTGCCGGTCTCTGATTGGTCGAGGCCTGGCGGCCTCGACCAATCAGAGAGCCGGGATTTCCAGGACAGACAGACAGACAGACAGACGGAAAAACCCTTAGACAATTATATATATAGATAGATTGTGGCCCGATTCTAATGCATCGGGTATTCTAGAATATGCATGTCCCCGTAGTATATGGACAATGATGATTCCAGAATTCGCGGCACACTGTGCCCGTCGCTGATTGGTCGAGGCAACCTTTATGACATCATCGTCGCCATGGCAACCATTACGACATCTACGTCGATACTGTGCCCGTCGCTGAATCAGAAACGTGAGATGTCTACGTCCTTTATGACATCATCGTCGCTGTGCCCGTTGCTGATTGGTCGAGGCCTGGCGGCCTCGACCAATCAGAGACGCGGGATTTCTACGTCGATGCTATGCCGGTCTCTGATTGGTCGAGGCCGCCAATATACAATATACTATATACAGGGGAGATGACATACAGGTATATACTATATACAGGAGATGACATACAGATGTATACTATATATAAGGGAGATGACAAACATGTATATACTGAGGTGATGAGGTGAAAATGAGAGGTGTGAGTGCAAAATGAGAGAAGTGAGGAAAAATAGTGGAGTGATCAGAAAATGACAGATGTGAGGTTGAAATGACAAGTGTTAGGGGGGAATGAGAGGAGTGAGGGAGAAAATGAGAGATGTGCGGGGGAAAATGAAAGATGTGATTGGGAAAATGAGAGGCGTGATGGGAAAATAAGAGAAGTGAGGTGCTATAACTAACCACAGATATTTACTATGCCCAGGCAACGCCGGGCTCTTCAGCTAGTACTATATAAAGCTGAATGTGTGTGTGTGTGTGTGTGTGTATGTCCGGGATTGGCATCTGCACCGTCGCAGCTACAGCCACAAAATTTTGCACAGTCACACGTCTGGACCCCGAGAGCGTCATAGGCTATATTGTGAGGCGAAATTTTAACCCCGCGCGTTCCAATTCACCAAACAATTTTGCCCCTATCTACATAATGGGGAAAAAAGTGAATGGAAAAGTGTTGGAAGCGTCGCAGCTACAGCAACAAAATTTTGCACAGTCACACGTCTGGACCCCGAGAGCGTCATAGGCTATGTTGTGAGGTGAAATTTTAACCCCGCGCTTTCCAATTCACCAAACAATTTTGCCCCTATCTACATAATGGGAAAAAATGAAAGGAAAAGTGTAGGAGGCAAATTGACAGCTGCCAGATGTGAACAAGGGGGACTTAAAGAATGAGAGCGATGGCGCCAAAGAGTATATACCGTACAGTTGCTAAGGTGGGGCCTCGACATGGGATACTCACCACACACGGGGATATGAACACACACAAAATGTGCCACACACTACCACGTGCTTGAACACATATTACCCTCAGCACACATTTCACCACAAATACACCAACCTCGCCACATAAAAGTCAAAACACAAAAGTCGCCACTCAAAACTCGCCACGCGCAGAACTCGCCACATGCAAAAACTAGGCTCTTGCAAAACTCGCCACAAGTGCAAAATTCTCCTCATGAAAAACTCGCCACACGCAAAACTTGCACACGCGGAAAAATTGCCACATGCACAAAAGTTGCAACACATGCAAAAGTTGCCTCACACAAAACTTGCACATACTCAAAAGGCACCACACATAATACTCGCAACGCGCAAAACTCGCCATGCGCAAAACTTGCTGCACACAACTTGCTACACTAACCTGTCACATGCTACTCGACACACAAAAAGTTGCTACACGCATGTTGCTACACAAAACTCATCTCACAAAAGTCGCTACATGCATGTCGCCACACGCAACTCAACACACACAACTTGACAAACGAAACTCGCCCTAAAACACACACAAGTCTGGTATTATCCTTCAAAAATAAAAATCTGATTAATAAGCAGACAAACTACAACAATTGCACCATATAGGAAATATGGCAGCTGTCAGTCACATGACCTGTCTATTATGTGTATGTGTGAGCTAATATATACTGCCAGGGGGAGGGCTTCCTGTTGGCTGGGGATTTATCAGGCTGCCAATTTAGCTTACAAATACTGAGGTAAAAATACTGAGCAAATAACGTGTGAACGAGGTCTAATACAGGAGGAGATGACACACAGGTGTATACTATATACAGGGGAGATGACACACAGATATATACTATATACAGGAGAGATGACACACAGGTATATACTATATAGAGGAGGAGATGACATATAGGTACATATATATACAGGAGGAGATGACATACAGGTATATACTATATACAGGAGGAGATGACATACAGGTATATGCTATATATAGAAGATGACATGCAGGTATATACTATATGCAGGAGGAGATGACATACAGGTATATACTATATATAGAAGGAGATGACATTCAGGTATATACTATATATAGAAGGAGATGACACACAGCAGGTATATACTATATACAGGGGAGATGACATACAGGTATATACTATATACAGGAGATGACATAAAGATGTATACTATATATAAGGGAGATGACAAACATGTATATACTGAGGTGATGAGGTGAAAATGAGAGGTGTGAGTGCAAAATGAGAGGAGTGAGGAAAAATAGTGGAGTGATCAGAAAATGACAGATGTGAGGTTGAAATGACAAGTGTTAGGGGGGAATGAGAGGAGTGAGGGAGAAAATGAGAGATGTGAGGGGGAAAATGAAAGATGTGATTGGGAAAATGAGAGGCGTGATGGGAAAATAAGAGAAGTGAGGTGCTATAACTAACCACAGATATTTACTATGCCCAGGCAACTCCGGGCTCTTCAGCTAGTATATTATAAAGCTGAATGTGTGTGTGTGTGTGTGTGTGTATGTATGCATGTGTGTATGTCTGGGATTGGCATCTGCACCGTCGCAGCTACAGCCACAAAATTTTGCACAGTCACACGTCTGGACCCCGAGAGCGTCATAGGCTATGTTGTGAGGCAAAATTTTAACCCCGTGCATTCCAATTCACGAAACAATTTTGCCCCTATCTACATAAAGGGGAAAAAGTGAAAGGAAAAGTGTTGGAGGCGTCGCAGCTACAGCCACAAAATTTTGCACACACATGTCTGGACCCTAAGAGCGTCATAGGCTATGTTGTGAGGTGAAATTTTAACCCCGCGCTTTCCAATTCACCAAACAATTTTGCCCCCATCTACATAATGGGGAAAAAGTGAAAGAAATAGTGTTGGAGGCAAATTGACAGCTGCCAGATGTGAACAAGGGGGACTTAAAGAATGAGAGCGATGGCGCCAAAGAGTATATACCGTACAGTTGCTAAGGTGGGGCCCCAACATGGGATACTCACCACACACGGGGATATGAACACACAATATGCGCCACACACTACCACGTGCTTGAACACATATACCACCCTCGGCACACATTTCACCACACATACACCAACCTCGCCACATAAAAGTCGAAACACAAAAGTCGCCCCTCAAAACGCGCCACGCGCAAAACTCGCCACATGCAATACTAGGCTCACGCAAAACTTGCCACACGTGCAAAACTCACCTCATGGAAAACTCGCCACACGCAAAACTTGCACACGCGGAAAAATTGCCACATGCACAAAAGTTGCAACACATTCAAAAGTTGCCTCACACAAAACTTGCCCATACTCCAAACGCACCACACATAAAACTCGCCATTCGCAAAACTTGCTGCACACAACTTGCTACACTAACCTGTCACATGCAACTCGACAAATTTGCTACACGCATGTCGCCACACAAAACTCATTTCACAAAAGTCGCTACATGCATGTCGCCACATGCAACTCAACACACACAACTTGACACATGAAAATCGCCCTAAAACACACACAAGTCTGGTATTATCCGACAAATAAAAATCTGATTAATAAGCAGACAAACTACAAGAGCAACAAATGTACCATATAGGAAATACGGCAGCTGTCAGTCACATGACCTGTCTATTATGTGTATGTGTGAGCTAATATATACTGCCAGGGGGAGGGCTTCCTGTTGGATGGGGGTTTATCAGGCTGCCAATTTAGCTTACAAATACTGAGGTAAAAATACTGACCAAATAACGTGTGAACGCGGTCTAATACAAGAGGAGATGACACAGGTATATACTATATACAGGAGCAGATGACACACAGGTATATACTATATACAGGAGGAGATGACTTACAGGTATATACAGGAGGAGATAAAACACATATATACTATATACAGGAGGAGATGACACACAGATATATACTATATACAGGGGAGATGACACACAGGTATATACTATATACAGGGGAGATGACACACAGATATATACTGTATACAGGAGGAGATGACATACAGGTATATACTATATACAGGAGGAGATGACACACAGGTATATACTATATAAAGGAGGAGATGACACACAGGTATATACTATATACAGGAGGAGATGACACACACAGGTATATACTATATACAAGAGGAGATGACACACAGGTATATACTATATACAGGAGGAGATGACACACATATATACTATATACAGGGGAGATGACACACAGGTATATACTATATACAGGAGGAGATGACACACGTATATACTATTTACAGGAGGAGATGACATACAGGTATATACTATATAAAAGAGGAGATGACACATAGGTATATAGAGGAGGAGATGACCTACAGCAGGTATATACTATAAACAGGGGAGATGACATACAGGTATATACTATATACAGGAGATGACATACAGGTATATACTATATATAGGAGGAGATGACATACAGGTATATAATATATACAGGAGGAGATGACACGGGTATATACAATATACAGGAGGAGATGACATACAGCAGGTATATACTATTTACAGGGGAGATGACATACAGGTATATACTATATACAAGAGAAGACATACAGGTGTATACTATATATAAGGGAGATGACAAACATGTATATACTGAGGTGAAAATGTGAGGTGAAAATGAAAAGGTGTGAGTGCAAAATGAGAGGAGTGAGGGAAAATAGTGGATTGATCGGAAAATGACAGATGTGAGGTCGAAATAACAAGTGTTGGGGGGGAATGAGAGGAGTGAGGTGGAAAATGAGAGGTGTAAGGGAGAAAATGAGAGGTGTAAGGGAGAAAATGAGAGGCATGATGGGAAAATAAGAGACGTGAGGTGCTATAACTAACCACAGATATTTACTATGCCCAGGCAATGCCGGGCTCTTCAGCTAGTGTGTATAATATATATATAATTATAATAGCGTATTGAAGCCATAGGAATGCATGGCAGTCACAGGCATAACTGTGGTGATAGAACAAAGTCTGGTGTTATTGTGAATGGCCAGTATGTGTGTCGCAGAGGAAGCCACTCTGCACTGTCAGCCTGAAGTAAGGATGTTCTGAGACCTGTAGTACTACAAGTAAATGGTGTTGCTTAACAAGGGAGACTGACAGGGCTAGTTATGAGAGATGGATGTGTAAAACTAGCCACACACACATCTCCCACCTATGGGAGTGGTTACAAGTATGTAATGTGACCAGGGTGTGGGTCACATGGTCTCTGAGTGTGGACCTGAGTGGTTCTGTGCTGGAAGGTCCCGAAAGCCTAGGTGTTGGGAGTGCTGCCTGTCTCCCTGAAGAGCACGTGGTGTGACTCTGGTACTGGTGGCTTGGGTGTTGGATGGTCCCAGCCGGGGATGCATGTCCTGAATAGCACCCTGACAGGTCACCTATGTTGAGGACCTTGGACTGACGAGGAGTCAGCCTGTGGAGCAGGAGCTCCTGGAAGGTAACCCTGGACAAGGGGATTGTAATATACCTGAGAGAAGTTTTATCTGCTACATGAACAGACTGGAGGTCATGACATGTTTGTGGATGTATTGAAATGAACTTTATGTTATGTGGTTTATGATGGTTAACCCTTTCTGACATATGACGTACTATCCCGTCGAGGTGGGGTGGGCCTGTATGACCACCGATGGGATAGTACGTCATATGCTCCCCCCGTGAGCGTGGCCGATTGCGGCTGGGTGTCGGCTGACTATCGTAGCTGACATCCGGCACTATGTGCCAGGAGCGGTCATGGACCGCCCCTGGCACATTAACCCCCGGAACACCGGTATAGGGAAGCATCGCGCAGGGAGGGGGCTCCCTGCGTGCTTCCCTGAGACCCTCGGAGCAACGCAATGTAATCACGTTGCTCCGAGGGTCTCCTACCTCCTCCCTGCAGGAGAAGAGCAGGCGCTGGTAAGCCTGCAGCAGTGCACGTCAGATCGCTGATCTGACACAATGCTGTGCAAATTGTCAGATCAGCGATCTTACACAGTAGCGTGATGCCCCCCCTGGGGCAATGTTATAGTGTAAAATAAAAATATTCAGATGTGTAAAAAAAAAAAAAATATAAAAAAAAAATCCTAAATAAAGAAAATATATATATATATATATATATATATATATATATATATATATATATATATATATATATATATATATATTATTCCCATAAATACATTTCTTTATCTAAATAAAAAAAAAGGTACATATATTTAGTATCGCCGCGTCCGTAACGACCCAACCTATAAAACTGTCCCACTAGTTAACCCCTTAAGTGAACACCGTAAGGAAAAAATAAATAAAAATGAGGCAAAAAACAACGCTTTATTATCATACCACCAAACAAAAAGCGATCAAAAAGACGGATATAAATAACCATGGTACCGCTGAAAACGTCATCTTGTCCCGCAAAAAACGAGCCACCATACAGCATCATCAGCGGAAAAATTTAAAAGTTATAGTCCTCAGAATAAAGTGTTGCAAAAATAATTATTTTTTATATAAAATAGTTTTTATCGTATATAAGCGCCAAAACATAAAAAAATGATATAAATGAGGTATCTCTGTAATCGTACTAACCTGAAGAATAAAACTGCTTTATCAATTTTACGAAACGTGGAACGGTAAAACCCGCTCCCCCCCCCCCCCCAAAGAAATTTTTGAATAGCTGGTTTGTGGTCATTCTGCCTCACAAAAATTGGAATAAAAAGCGAATAACAAAATGTTACATGCCCAAAAATGGTACCAATAAAAACGTCAACTCGTCCCGCAAAAAACAAGACCTCACATGACTCTGTGGACCGAAGTATGGAAAAACCCCCTTCATCACCCCCTTAGTTAGGGAAAAGTAATAAAATTTAAAAAAGTACCGTATATACTCGAGTATAAGCCGAGATTTTCAGCCCAAATTTTTGGGCTGAAAGTGCCCCTCTCGGCTTATACTCGAGTCACGGTAGCGGTGGGGTCGACGGGTGAGGGGGTGAGGGCGCTGAGGTATACTTACCTAGTCCCAGCGATCCTCGCGCTGTCCCTGCCTTCCTCCCCGTCTTCTGTGCTGCAGCTTCTTCCCCTCTTCAGCGGTCACGTGGGACCGCTCATTACAGAAATGAATAGGCGGCTCCACCTCCCATAGGGGTGGAGCCACCTATTCATTTCTCTAATCAGCGGTGCCAGTGACCGCTGACAGGAAGAGGCTGCAGCACAGAAGACGGGGAGGAAGGCAGGGACAGCGCGAGGATCGCTGGGACTAGGTAAGTATGTTATATTTACCTGTCCACGTTCCAGCCGCCAGGCGCCGCTCCGTCTTCCCGGCGTCTGCGCTCTGACTGTTCAGGTCAGAGGGCGCGATGACGCATATCGTGTGCGCGGCGCCCTCTGCCTGATCAGTCAGTGCGGGGAGACGCCGGAACGAGACGCTGGGAGCTGCAATCAAGAGAGGTGAGTATGTGTTTTTGTTTTTTTTTTATTGCAGCAGCAGCAGCCATGGCACAGATTTATGTGCAGCATCTATGGGGCACAATGAACGCTGCAGAGCACTATATGGGGCATTTGTGCAGCATCTATGGGGCACAATGAACGCTGCAGAGCACTATATGGGGCATCTGTGCAGCATCTATGGGGCACAATGAACGCTGCAGAGCAATATATGGGGCATCTGTGCAGCATCTATGGGGCACAATGAACGCTGCAGAGCACTATATGGGGCATCTGTGCAGCATCTATGGGGCACAATGAACGCTGCAGAGCAATATATGAGGCATCTGTGCAGCATCTATGGGGCACAATGAACGCTGCAGAGCACTATATGGGGCATCTGTGCAGCATCTATGGGGCACAATGAACGCTGCAGAGCAATATATGGGGCATCTGTGCAGCATCTATGGGGCACAATGAACGCTGCAGAGCACTATATGGGGCATCTGTGCAGCATCTATGGGGCACAATGAACGCTGCAGAGCAATATATGGGGCATCTGTGCAGCATCTATCGGGCACAATGAACGCTGCAGAGCACTATATGGGGCATCTGTGCAGCATCTATGGGGCAATATGAACGGTGCAGAGCACTATATGGGGCATCTGTGCAGCATCTATGGGGCACAATGAACGCTGCAGTGCACTGTATGGGGCATCTGTGCAGCATCTATGGGGCACAATGAACGCTGCAGAGCAATATATGGGGCATCTGTGCAGCATCTATGGGGCACAATGAACGCTGCAGAGCACTATATGGGGCATCTGTGCAGCATCTATGGGGCAATATGAACGGTGCAGAGCACTATGGGGCATCTGTGCAGCATCTATGGGGCAATATGAATGGTGCAGAGCACTGTATGGGGCACAGATATTGGGCAATATGAACGGTGCAGAGCACTATATGGCACAGCTATGGGGAAATAATGATCTATTTTTATTTTTGAAATTCACCGGTAAATGCTGCATTTCCACCCTAGGCTTATACTCGAGTCAATAAGTTTTCCCAGTTTTTTTGTGGCAAAATTAGGGGGGTCGGCTTATACTCGGGTCGGCTTATACTCGAGTATATGCGGTATATATTTCCATTTTCCAATTAGGGCTAGGGTTGGGGCTAGGGTTAGGACCTAGGGTTAGGGCTAGGGTTGGGGCTAGTGTTAGGGTTAGGGTTTGCGTTAGGGTTGGGGCTAGGTTTGGGGTTAGGGCAACAGTTTGGGTTGGGGATAAAGTTAGGGTTTGGATTACATGTACTGTTGGGATTAGGGTTAGGGGTGTGTCAGGGTTAGGGGTGTGGTTAGGGTTATGGTTGGGATTAGTGTTAGGGGTGTGTTGGATTTAGGGGTGTGGTTAAGGTTGGGATTAGGGTTAGGGGTGTGTTGGAGTTAGGGGTGTGGTTGAGGTTAGGGGTGTGTTTGGGATTAGGGTTAGGGGCATGTTTGGGTTAGGGGTGTGGTTAGGGTTATGGTTAGAGTTGGGATTAGGGTTAGGGGAGTGTTGGGGTTAGGGGTGTGGTTAGGGTTATGGCTATAGTTGGGATTAGGGTTAGGGGTGTGTTTGGATTATGGTTTCAGTTGGAATTGGGGGTTTCCACTGTTTAGGCCCATCAAGGGATCCAATTCCAGCCAATTCTGCGTTGAAAAAGTAAAACAGTGCTCCTTCCCTTCCGAGCTCTCCCGTGCACAAAAAACGGGGGTTTACCCCAACATATCGGGTATCGGCGTCCTCAGGACAAATTGGACTACAACTTTTGGGGTCCAATTTCTCCTGTTACCCGTGGGAAAATACAAAACTGGGGGCTAAAAACCCTTTTTGTGGGAAAAAAATGATTTTTTATTTTCACGGCTCTGCGTTATAAACTGTAGTGAAACACTTGGGGGTTCAAAGTTCCCACCACACATCTAGAGAAGTTCCTTGGGGGGTCTAGTTTCCAATATGGGGTCACTTGTGGGGGTTTCTACTGTTTAGGTATATCAGGGGCTCTGCAAATGAAATGTGACGCCTGCAGACCAATCCATCTAAGTCTACATTCCAAACGGCGCTCCTTCCCTTCCGAGCTCTGCCATGCGTCCCAACGGTGGTCCTCTCCACATATGGGGTATCAGCGTACTCCGGACAAATTGGACAGCAACTTTTGTAGTCCAGTTTTTCCTGTTACCCTTGGGAAAATACAAAACTGGGGGCTAAAATATAATTTTTGTGAAAATTTTTTTTTTATTTTCACGGCTCTGCATTATAAACTGTAGTGAAACACTTGGTTCAAAGCTCTCACAACACATCTAGATAAGTTCTTTAGGGGGTCTACTTTCCAAAATAATGTCACTTGTGGGGGGTTTCAATGTTTAGGCATATCAGGGGCTCTCCAAACCCAACATGGCGTCCCATCTCAATTCCAGTCAATGTTGCATTGAAAAGTCAAACTGCGCTCCTTCCCTTCCGAGTTTTGCCATGCTCCCAAACAGTGGTTTACCTCCACATATCGGGTATCAGCGTACCCAGGACAAATTGCACAGCAACTTTTCGGGTCCAATTTCTTCTGTTAGCCTTGGGAAAATAAAAAATTGGGGTCGAAAAGATCATTTTTGTGAAAAAATATGATTTTTTTATTTTTACGGCTCTGCATTATAAACTTCTGTGAAGCACTTGGTGGGTCAAAGTGCTCACCACACATCTAGATAAGTTCCTTAGGGGGTCTACTTTCCAAAATGGTGTCACTTGTGGGGGGTTTCAATGTTTAGGCACATCAGTGGCTCTCCAAACGCAACATGGCGTCCCATCTCAATTCCAGTCAATTTTGCATTGAAAAGTCAAATAGCGCTCCTTCGCTTCCGAGCTCTCCCATCCGCCCAAACAGTGGTTTACCCCCACATATGGGTATCGGTGTACTCAGGACAAATTGTACAACTTTTGGGTCTATTTTCTCCTGTTACCCTTGGTAGAATAAAACAAATTGGAGCTGAAGTAAATTTTTTGTGAAAAAAAAGTTAAATGTTCATTTTTTTAAAAACATTCCAAAAATTCCTGGTGTCACACTTGGGTATTTTCTATCATATAGACCTCTCAAAATGACTTCAAATGAGATGTGGTCCCTAAAAAAAATAGTGTTGTAAAAATGAGAAATTGCTGGTCAACTTTTAACCCTTATAACTCCCTAACAAAAAAAAAATTGGTTCCAAAATTGTGCTGATGTAAAGTAGACATGTGAGGAAATGTTACTTGAGTATTTTGTGTGACATATCTCTGTGACTTAAGGGCATAAAAATTCAAGGTTGGAAAATTGCAAACTTTTCGCCAAATTTCTGTTTTTTTTGACAAATAAACGCAGGTAATATCAAAGAAATTTAACCACTATCATGAAGTACAATATGTCAGAGAAAACAATGTCAGAATCATCAGGATCCATTGAAGCGTTCCAGAGTTATAACCTCATAAAGGGACAGTGTTCAGAATTGTAAAAATTAGCTTGGACATTAACGTGCAAACCACCCTTGGGGGTAAAGGGGTTAATAAACCTAAGAGACTGATTTATATGAGGAAACCATGCCTGAGTGCTTGAATCCCATGCCAAGCAAGTGTCCCCCAAGACACGTATTCCTTATATGCATGGCTGATTTTTTGTATTATATTCCCACATATTGTCACTTTCTATCCTCAGTCCATTGTTTTTCATCCAACAACTGTCTCACATGTTACACTTTACTGTACTGTCATTTTCTTGGATCACTACCATGTCACTTTTGTGATGGCAGGCACTTTTTGTGTTGTTAGTGCTGGCTTTTTTCGTCTCAATAAACGTAATGTTTTATCCTTCACAATTATTGTCCTTTCATCTTTTTTTACCTCCTGTTCGGCTATTCCTCCTTGTTTATCAGGCCTCATATGCAATACTGTGTCCAGTTCTGGGCACCACGTTTAAAAAAAGACATGAACAGGCTGGAGCAAGTTCAGAGAAGAGCTACCAGGATGGGGAGCGGACTGCAAACTATGTCCTATGAGAAACGGTTAAAGGATCTGGGAATGTTTAGCTTGCTAAAAAGAAGCCTAAGAGGAGCTTGAGGCTATGTTCACACATATTCTAGAGGTCTGCAGATTTTTCCGCAGATTTTATGCGGATTTTGTGTGGATTCCACCTGCGGTTTTACACCTGTGGATTCCTATAGAGGAGCAGGTGTTAATCGCTGCGGAATCCGAACAAAGAATTGACATGCTGCGGAATGTAAACCACATCGTTTCCGCGCGTTTTTTCCGCAGCATGGGCACAGCGGTTTCTGGTTTCCATGGTACTGTAAACTTATGGAAAACCGCTGCAGACCCGCAGCTGCGGATCCGCAACAAAATCGGCAACGTGTGCACATACCCTGAATAGCTGTCCACAAATATCTGAAGGGATGTCACAGTGTAGAGGGATCTTCCTTATTCTCATTTGCACATGGAAACAAGAGAAGCAATGGAATGAAACTGAAAGGGAGAAGATACAGATTAGATATTGGAAAAAACTTTTTGACAGTGATGGTGATCAATGAGTGGAGCAGGCTGCCACGAGAGGTGGTGAGTCTCCTTCAATGGATAGAGAGACTGGAAAGGAAGTCAATGGAAGTCTCCAAACAGAGGCTGGACAGACACTGTCTGAGATGATTTAGTGAATCCTGCATTGAGCAGGGGGTTGGACACGATGACCCTGGAGGTCCCTTCCAACTCTTAACATACTATGATTCTATTAATCCACTTTGAAAATAAAGCAGTAGTGAGCATGTGTGAATGCTGATCTATCTGCTGTCTAAAGGAGAGATGGTTTCTTGTGCTCCCTAAAACTCAAATTGTTGGTCATCTGTTTTCTATGGATTAATTGGTGTCTCATGAGGTGGACCTCCAGTGGTAATTCGATTAGCATCTGTAATGAATAGGTGACATTGGCCATGACAGGGAAGGGTACTTGCTTGGCTATTAAAATACGCCAGTCAGCCAGTCCCCTTCACAAAACTATTCAAGGGTTGACAAAGAAATCTTTATCCTTTTGTTTAGGCTTGGATTGGTCCATAGGAAAACAGCTGAATCCCCCTTCTAGAACCAGAAACACATGGGCTACTTGCACACTGAACAAGTCTGTAGGAACCTGTTCACACACCACCAAAAATCTTGAAGACACAAAAAAGCACATTGAGGTCAAAAATACTCTGTTGTAAAAAAAAATCACAGTAATAAGCAAGTGCTAGTCAAAAGATGGAAAAAACATATTTAGTTGATATCCCCCTTCTGTAACATTGCATTTGATGCACTATATGCAGACAAGACACAGACTCTGTGGCCTGCCGTTGTGAGCAGTTATAGAACTAAAATGGCTTCTCTTTCAAGGCAAGGGCCAGGAATTAGACTGCTGAGAGGGCTCTCAAGACAGAAACAGTCCAAGGCAAGGGCATTAGGGTCCACCAATTCTCCCCTACTGTATACTTAGGGTTTTAACATAGACCATCAGTGTATGACTGGTTATTCTATCTTTGGGACCTCCATAGATCTGCAGTCACAGGGGTCTATATATAACAACTCTCAGGAATAAACATGGGTTCCCAATAAATCCAATTACTGTCTAATTGACTAAAAATCTAAACCCATATGTAAAAGGACTAATAAATGTATACTCCTATACTACTATTATACACAAAAAATGGAGTTCTATACACATAGAAATGTAAAAATTGCATAAACTTTATTCAAAGATACAAAATACATAGTAATAGACATTAAACAATAAAAAAGACGAATACCCTAGTAAGGATATATGTAAAACCTCAGCACAACTTAAATGTATTTGATAATACTCACACCAAACCCTGTAATATACTCTGCTCTATAGAAGCCGTATAACATCCAGTTAGTACCTAGCAACAAATATGTGTGCAGATCGCTGGATATGCATGTGCATATGTATGCTCTAATACTGTGTCATAGTGAACAGCATACATAGAAAGAAAAAAGATAGAGCACGATTACTGAGTAGAATATAAGGTTGTCTTACCCATGGTGGAGGGAAATAAGGTGCCGAGGTGCCAAGTCAACCCCCCTGACGCGCGTTTCGCGTTTGCTTGTTCACAAGAGGGAAAATTTTCCCTCTTGTGAACAAGCAAACGCGAAACGCGCGTCAGGGGGGTTGACTTGGCACCTCGGCACCTTATTTCCCTCCACCATGGGTAAGACAACCTTATATTCTACTCAGTAATCGTGCTCTATCTTTTTTCTTTCTATGTATGCTGTTCACTATGACACAGTATTAGAGCATACATATGCACATGCATATCCAGCGATCTGCACACATATTTGTTGCTAGGTACTAACTGGATGTTATACGGCTTCTATAGAGCAGAGTATATTACAGGGTTTGGTGTGAGTATTATCAAATACATTTAAGTTGTGCTGAGGTTTTACATATATCCTTACTAGGGTATTCGTCTTTTTTATTGTTTAATGTCTATTACTATGTATTTTGTATCTTTGAATAAAGTTTATGCAATTTTTACATTTCTATGTGTATAGAACTCCATTTTTTGAGTCACAGGGGTCTGTAGTGTGCTGGTGACAGATCTGGTACAGCTTTGTGGTTTCCGTGAATAGAGCCTATGTATACTGTAGAGGCCTAAATTGCTGTAATGAAGCACTCCCATTATTTGTATTATTCCCTAATCCTGTGTAAATGGTAGTGTTGTGGTGTGTTAATATACTCCCGATCTCTGTCCTCTCCGGTGTCCAGCGCTGGGGTCAATTGGTGAACGGGAAGTTGCTTGTAGCGTTCGCTCACATGTACATCGGATGAATACCATCCAATTTTTTATCGTTTAGCACTCGGACCAGTCTTATTCAATGGGGAAGTTCTGAATCTGAAATCTGAATCCAAGTGTCGTCCGATTTCCGCCAACTCACAGATTGGAGAAGAAGCTGAAATTTTGTAATCTACGTATCCAACATAATCGGGTCTCATTATTCTGACTCTCAGATCAAACTGAACAGTGTTAGTAGCATTATCGACCCAATTCCCTTGGATGAGAGAATCTGCGGTTGTATGAGCCTTGGAGCCTTATTCTGAAGCTCCCTAAGTGTACAGTGGGAAAGCGTCTTCTGGCTTTCATATAGGGCGCGGTGTGAGCCAGCGAAACGGGTGAGGCAGCACATGACTCAGCAGAGGACCGGATCTGTGCTGGAAACCAGAAAAGATGGCGACCACTGACTACATGAACACACTGCATTAACATTTACATAGGTTTACATAATAAAATAACGGGAGTGCGTCATTAAGTTGCTAAAATCCGAGAACCTTTTATGGATTGGGACTGACTTTTGGCTTAGCTCGCATGCATGCTCTACGCTGAGCTCTTGTAACACAGACATAAGGATTACAGCACTTTTTCTGATTTTATGTCCGGTCTCCATTAAACTGCATAAGTCTTCTCATTCCATAGTATATAAAAACGCAGGTACAAGGCACTAGAGGCTTCTGATTAGTTTACAGGTCTATAAAACGAAATGAGAGAAGTGAGCACATAACCAGACGCTGGGCTGGTTTGCTCCAGCCGTGTCTCGGTAGAAGCAGACCTATGCATGTCGTATATAGGTGTCCTCTGCGTTGCTGCTCGTCATATCCACCTTGCAGTTCTTTGCAGCTCGGTTAGTTAGCGGTCTGCGGCAGTCATTCCCTGACTATTTAATGTGGACTTCCTCCTGCCAAATAACCTTTTAACCCACACTGAACTTTATTCTCCCAGTCATTGTAGAAATTTCCAACAATCATTTGCAGATAGGCCACAAGAATTTCCTAGCCGCACAGTCTGTTATATCTGAATGCAGGGTCATTGAATTTACCCATGCCTTGTAAAGTCCAGTATCTGGTCATCCTCGGTGCCCATCACTAACATATACTCTACTATGATAGGAATTCATTAAATGTGCTGTAGGGTCCAGAGGCTGAAAGGGTATGAGGTGTAGGGATTTAGTCTTTTTTGTGGCTAAGGCTACGTTCACATTAGCGTTGTGCGCCGCTGTGTCGGCGACGCAACGCACAACGCACGCAAAAACGCACCAAAACGCACGCAAAAACGCTGCGTTTTGCGACGCATGTGTCGTTTTTTGCCGAAATTTGGACGCAAGAAAAATGCAACTTGTTGCGTTTTCTTGGTCCGACGCTTGCGGCAAAAAAGACGCATGCGTCGCACAACGCAACAAACAAAAACGCATGCGTCCCCATGTTAAATATAGGGGCGCATGACGCATGCGTCGCTGCTGCGTCGCCTGACGCAAACCCGACGCAAACTAGCATAACGCTAGTGTGAACGTAGCCTTAGACAAGGCAGTGCCTTTTTGCTATTTATCGCTGCTATATGAATCTTCTACATATAGTTGTAATTAGAATTTTCTGTAGTGTACCTGTCAGTAGCAGCCTGTATTCTGCACTGGATGTAGAAATAGGATCCTCTGCAGTCATGGATGCTTATTATTACATGTTTCCTATTTAAAGGTCCAGGTCCATTTACACGGACCAACTGATGGCACGATACGACTGGTAAACATTTGCTGATTGGCGATTGTTTGAATGCCAGTTTATACAAGAATACCAAAGTAAACAATTAGTTCTTATCCATCTATACTTGATCGCTCAGTGAACAAAGGCTGCCATAGTTCTCAGCAGTGCAACTCCTGTTTACATAGGACATTGCAAGCCCGAGAACAATGATTTTTTTTTTACACTGCACAGATTATTTGTCTCGATATAAAGGAGCAGTTTCCTCGTTCATCGGATGATCTGCTGCCTGTTTACATGGCAAGATAATAGTGAAATATTTAATGGCCGTGTCTTAGTGTGCAGAAACGTGGTCTGATCATACAGTATTTCCTGGGCAGGGGAGGAAGCAAAATAGAGTATACAGACAGGACAGCATTGGGTCACAGCTGATTCTTTCACATTGCTTAGAAACCAAAGGAAATGTTCGCAAAAAGAATCGGTTGCGATCCCCTGCTGTAATGTCTGTATACTCTTTTGCTTCCCCCCCGCCCAGGATCTGTGGTATAATCAGACCATATTCCTGCACTGAAGACACGGCCATTACACAGTACACAGCAGGGAACACATTCATAAGATTATCTCGGCACAGGAACATTTTTTTTCAACACATCCAATTGTGGAACTCTGTTTTTATTCCAAGATCTATTGATTAAAATGTATTTTATTCTTGAGAAAACCCCTTTAAGTAAAAAGTTATCAGTTTTTGATATGTTTAAGCTGTGTAAAGGCATTAAAAACAGATGCGTGTTTCTTGCGTATTTTCCACATCTATGAGGAAATTTCCCACAAAAAACTCAGAATACCCACAAGAGAAGTTGAAATGCTGCAGATGGAAATATTGCACCCCAGGTCTGTTTACGCAGTGTAAAAAAAGAAGCACAGTGGACATGATATTTCTGTAGATCCCATCCACTTTGATGTTACAGTAAAATTCCATGTTTTTTTGCCACAGTAAAATGCCATGTTTTTTGCCTCAGTAAAATGCCATGTTTTTTGCCTCAGTAAAATGCCATGTTTTTTTGCCACAGTAAAATGCCATGTTTTTTTGCCACAGTAAAATGCCATGTTTTTTGCCTCAGTAAAATGCCATGTTTTTTGCCACAGTAAAATGCCATGTTTTTTTGCCACAGTAAAATGCCATGTTTTTTGCCACAGTAAAATGCTATGTTTTTCGCCGCAGCAAAAATACAGAGCGTCAAAAACGCAGTAAAAGCTCATTGGGGTTATGAACCAAGTTGTGAATATTTGAGGAGGATTTGGAGAGATTCTGCTCAATTTCTGGTCCAAAAAATAAATGTGAACATATGCTAACTTACACAGTTTTTGGAGCAGAAGCTGACCAGAATCTCAGCATATCCTCATCATAATCTGAAAGCTCTACGTTTTGAGGATTTTTAAGTTTTATCATGGCCATGAAGCACATTTTCGATTGTTACATGTGTACAACATCAGAACCACTGCCAGCACACAAATGCAGTGCCAAAACCACAGTAAGTACATTAATAAATCACTAAGCTTAGTATAGCAATCAATTGCAATGTCAGGTCAGCCCCATATACAATTCTAACTCGTGAGCCTACAACTCCCAGTATGTCTTTAACAATGATATGGAGATACTGGGAATTGTTATCAGTCATCATCAGACTGTAGACCATAAAGGAACCACAGCACTGATGAGACATAGGCACTATCACAAATAGACATTTGCACCCAGGTACCTTATAGGCAACATCTTTTCTGGTTGAAATTGACCCATCTCTTTTGTCTCCGTGGAGCACAGATACCATGATGACATTTCATACCCATACAGTCATGGCCAAAAGTATTAACACCCCTGCAATTCTGTCAGATAATACTCATTTTGTTCCTGAAAACGATTGCAAACACAAATTATTTGGTATTATTGTCTTCATTTAATTTGTCTTAAATGAAAAAAACACAAAAAGTATTGTCCTAAAGCCAAATTGGATATAATTCCACACCAAACATAAAAAAGGGGTGGACAAAAATATTGGCACTATTCGAAAAATCATGTGATGCTTCTCTAATTTGTGTAATTAACAGCACCTCTAACTTACATGTGGCACCGAACAGGTGTTGGCAATAACTAAATCACACTTGTAGCCAGTTGACATGGATTAAAGTTGACTCAACCGCTGTCCTGTGTCCTTGTGTGTACCACATTGAGCATGGAGAAAAGAAAGAAGACCAAAGAACTGTCTGAGGACTTGAGAAACCCAATTGTGAGGAAGCATGAGCAATCTCAAGGCTACAAGTTCATCTCCAAAGACCTTAAGGTTCCTGTGTCTACCGTGCGCAGTGTCATCAAGAAGTTTAAAGCCCATGGCACTGTGGCTAACCTCCCTAGATGTGGACGGAAAAGAAAAATTGACAAGAGATTTCAACGCAAGATTGTGCGGATGTTGGATAAAGAACCTCAACTAACATCCAAACAAGTTCAAGCTGCCCTGCAGTCCGAGGGTTCAACAGTGTCAAACCGTACTATTCGTCGGCATCTGAATGAAAAGGGACTGTATGGTAGGAGACCCAGGAAGACCCCACTTCTTACCCCGAGAAATAAAAAATGCCAGGCTGGAGTTTGCCAAAACTTACCTGAAAAAGCCTAAAACGTTTTGGAAGAATGTTCTCTGGTCAGATGAGACAAAAGTAGAGCTTTTTGGGCAAAGGCATCAACATAGAGTTTACAGGAGAAAAAAAGAGGCATTCAAAGAAAAGAACACGGTCCCTACAGTCAAACATGGCGGAGGTTCCCTGATGTTTTGGGGTTGCTTTGCTGCCTCTGGCACTGGACTGCTTGACCGTGTGCATGGCATTATGAAGTCTGAAGACTACCAACAAATTTTGCAGCATAATGTAGGGCCCAGTGTGAGAAAGCTGGGTCTCCCTCAGAGGTAATGGGTCTTCCAGTAGGACAATGACCCAAAACACGCTTCAAAAAGCACTAGAAAATGGTTTGAGAGAAAGCACTGGAGACTTCTAAGGTGGCCAGCAATGAGTCCAGACCTGAATCCCATAGAACACCTGTGGAGAGTTCTAACAATGGCAGTTTGGAGAAGGCACCCTTCAAATATCAGGGACCTGGAGCAGTTTGCCAAAGAAGAATGGTCTAAAATTGCAGCAGAGCTTTGTAAGAAACTCATTGATGGTTACCGGAAGCGGTTGGTCGCAGTTATTTTGGCTAAAGGTTGTGCAACCAAGTATTAGGCTGAGGGTGCCAATACTTTTGTCTGGCCCATTCTTGGAGTTTTGTGTGAAATGATCAATGTTTTGCTTTTTGCTTCATTCTCTTTTGTGTTTTTTCATTTAAGACAAATTAAATGAAGATAATAATACCAAATAATTTGTATTTGCAATCATTTTCAGGAAGAAAATGAGTATTATCTGACAGAATTGCAGGGGTGTCAATACTTTTGGCCATGACTGTAGCTTGTCTCTGCAGAATTCCCTATCCTCAGTTTTCAGCAGTACTTTCCGACACTTATTTTTAAGGTCATTGTATCTCCCACGCTGCACCCCTGATAATTGCCCATACTTCCTGCTCAAAATATCCCCCCTACTTTTCCACTCTACAAAATGTCCCCCCTACACTGCCCTTCTTCAAAATATTCTCCCTACACACTGCCCCTCTGCAAAATTTCCTCCTCACGCTGCCCCTTTCAAAGATATACCTCCCCACACTGCCCCTCTGCATAATTTCCCCCGCACACGGCCACTCCCCAAAATACTCACCTCACACACTGTCCCTTTCCAAAATATCAACACCACAATGCAAAACAAAATACCCTTCCACACTGCCACTCTCCAAAATATCCCTCAATATGGCCTCTCTCCAAAATATCCTTCCACACTGACTCTCTTCAAAATACTATTGGCCACACAGCTTCTTCTCCTCTGTGGCACTTCGCGGCTTAGGCAGCAGTGTTCTAACCTCATCACGCTGGTGCACGTTGGGGCCAGGACTGATGAGCGATCCTCTGCCCCAGACCAGCGCTCACCTGTTTTTCAAGCGCAAATATATTTGAATATAGCGGAAAAGGGTCTCCTTGACAGCTCTGCAGGCCGCACAATAACCTTTGGCGGGCCGTATGTTGCAGGATTGAACTAGAGATTGCTGTAGCAGTAGAAAGGCCTGTGCAGCTTATAATCTCCAACTATGAAAACTACCTTACCAACACCTCGGGGGCACCTCACTGCTGAGTCCAGCCTTACAGTTTGAGGAGCATGGTACTAGGTTAAAGGGATAGCCTGGTTTAGAAAACCTATTGTCCTATTTTATATCCGTACATTTTTAGTTCATAGAACATCTCTTGGCCAAAATGGAGTAGATATACATAGAGTGTCACCGAAGAACCTGTGCTGTCCTGCCTTACACAAACGTCCCACAAGTTAGGATGGACACTACGTAATACATAATGTCACTACAGGGAAATGACAAGATTACCCAGAGTTTGCAGCTGATTGTGAAATGTTACACCTTGAGATCATCTTATTGTCAAGGCAGCCTTCTACTAAGTACAGATTGTCCACAGCGAGGCATCCACCTAATCCATTTACCAGGAAGTTCTGTACTAAAAGTGGATCTACAAGTAGACATGAATGCATTAGTTCTATTTTTGATGCTCTAAAGACCAAGACTCCTAAGAGCTGTAGGTTTTGCTGTAGACATTTGTGATTTGAGCCAATTCCAGACAGATGACCCAGGATTAAGTCTCCAAAGAACCTCAAGGCCCCGTCACACATAGCGACGCTTAAGCGATCCCGACAACGATATGACCTGTCAGGGATCGTTGCTGCGTCGCTATGTGGTCGCTGGTGAGATGTCACACAGTGTGATCTCCCCAACGACGCAGCAGCGATGGGGCGAACTGTAGCGACCTGTAGCGACCTGTAGAACGATGCTATTTCATGATGATTCAATGGGACGTCCTGTCAACGAGGTCGTTGGTAAGGTGTCAAACACAGCGATGTGTGCTACCCAGCGGGACCTCAACGGTCAAAAAATGGCCCAGGCCATTCCGACACGACCAGCGATCTCACAGCAGGGGCCTGATCGCTGATACGTGTCACACATAGCGAGATCGCTACTGAGATCGCTGTTGCGTCACAAAACTTGTGACTCAGCAGCAATCTCGCTAGCGATCTCGCTATGTGAGACGGGGGCTTTAGTCGGCACATTTTTTTATCCCACCTGATGAGATAAAGGGGTAAGTAGACCTTGTTCCCACATCATTGCCACTGGTGCCCATGTGATGATCAGTATATGCAGAGCACTTGTGGGCATGTCTCCTCTCTTTGTCCTGTAGATAACCTCTTATCTCTATCTCTTGTATACAAAATTATCTGTAGTCTATAGGGCTAATATTTGGGGGCTCAAAGACAAAGATCCAAACATGATTTATTTCCAGATATTAACATGGTTGTGTACTTCTACATCATCAATGATGTCTGGGGAATATTTACTAAAGGGCACAAAGTAACATTACCATTGTGTAGCCAAGAGACTGTTGGCGTCCTCTGGGAAATTCCCATTTACCCTTACTTAAAAATTTGTTTTTAACTTTTTTTACTTATTTTCTTTTAACAAAGTTAGCAAATATATATAATAAAAAGGAAACGGTTTGTTTGGTACCATATTGAAAAAAAGTTTATTGCTCCTGACAAATCCCTTTATATGGTTTTCAAAAATGGGATAAAAGACCAAGCACTTGACTTGTAAATTTCCATGTGGTGTCACTCCTCCTGTCACCACCTACTTGACTCCAGCGATGATGGGCTATCATGGATTGTATGCCGCAAAGGCCAGTAATTGTCTGCAGTGGTCAAGTAAACAATTGTAAATGGGGATCGAGGAGCATTTGCAGTAACAATCATTCCAAATTAACAACTTTTAAACAGGCCATCAATCGCTTGGTGTAATTTATTCTGATGGGTTATATTGAAATGACGATGTGGGAAGAGATGTAGCACTATGGGTCGTTGTAATGAGATCGCAAGATGTCCTTGTCTAAGATTAAAATTTTTGTTTGGTCAATTGCTACCGATGGAGGGTGGTTTTGCCGGCCAAGCCAACCAGGCACTTTCTTTTTAGTCTTTGCACTAGCATGATACAAGTTGGCTGCAAGTTGTTTTTTTTTCTCCCTCTCTTATATATCTATACCTGACTGTTTGGTATAATGTGATTGCTGGATTTTTAGACGTCCAAGCAGAAGATCTGATTGAAGACCAGAATAAATTGTAGGCATGTTGGTAGTAACAATCATTCCGATTAACAACCATCCTCAACAGGCTGCCAATCAGTTTTTGGTCATGTGTGATGACTTTTGGGCACACACACAAAATCTTGATTATTGGCACCTTATTGCCCCATGTAAATAGGAGATGTGATGCCGATTACACGATTGTCTACGTGCACAGAACGATCGTATTTGCAATCTTTCTGTGCGTGTGTAATGTTTATTAGCCTATCTAAACCAGTCAGGAAAGTACCGATGATTGGCTTATATGTATCGGATCGGTGGTTGTTGTTGTTGCTAGGACTGTCTCATGTAAAACTGCTATTAGGCTTGGCAGAGCAGACATTTCCTGCCATTTTGAGTGTTTTGAGATAACACAAGGAAGTAGAGACCAGTAGGAACCCTTCTGTTAAAGTGTGAAAAACCCACAATGGCCACTGAAATAACTTGAATATTACAAAAGTAATTTTCAATTTACTGAATATCAACTAATGAAAATCAGAACCTGCTTTCAAATTGTGGTTCAATAGAAAAATATATATAGTTTCTCTTTTTTTTAAATAATGGACTTTGCTGATCTAACTGTTTTTTTATACATGTTTTGCTGATAGAGTGAAGAAGATAGATACGTGTTCGCGGCTGAATGGTATGACCCAAATGCCGCTCTGCAGAGGCGGTACCAGCTCCTTTACTATCCCAAGGATGGTTCTGTGGAAATGGTGAGTTTTATATGATGTGAAGCACTTTTACCAGTCTTCTGCCAAAATTGAATTTGTTTACTCTGTAGAAGTTACGGTATATTTAGTGGAGAACAAATGTAAATGGCCTGTAAAGAAAATATACCGGTAATTGAAATCCGCTCATCTAAATCTTCCCCAAAATACTTAAGGTCACACAGTGCAGATGGAAATGAAAGATTTCCATCTCCAAGTGTAGAAAGGTTCCTTACCTAGAATAGATATAGAGACGACCACATCAAAACCCTGTCATGGGCAGCCCAATCTCCAGACCTGAACCCCATTGAAAACCTCTGGAATGTAATCAAGAGGAAAATGAACTGCTTACATTTTTGTGCCAGAAGCAGTGTGAAAGACTGGTGGAAAGCATGCCAAGACACATGAAAGCTGTGATTAAAAATCATTGTTATTCCACAAAATATTGATTTCTGAACTCTTCCTGAAAACATTAGTATTGTTGTTTCTAAATTATTATGAACTTGTTTTCTTTGCATTATGTGAGATCTGAAAGCACTGTTTTTTTTTTTTTTTTAATTTTGACCATTTCTCCTTTTCAAAAAAATAAATACAAAATGTATTGCTTGGAAATTCGGAGACGTTGTCAGAAGTTTATAGAATAAATGAACAATTTACATTTTACTCAAAAATAAACTTAGAAAGAGAAAAATCAGATCAGACAAACTGAACATTTTGCAGTGGTCTCTTCATTTTTGCCAGAGCTGTATATTGATGGTATGTGGGTAGTATAAGTCATCAAAGTCTGCGACTTAACCATTGGGACTGTCAAAAATGCCTATAACTAGGGCTCGCTGACTTTTCTTTGATGTCGCCCTGCTCCCAAACCGCACTGTGAGTTCCCATCTAGGCATTGTTGGATTCCCATGCATTATATTCCCCTTACTGTACGTCGATGGCATGCTGTATTGACAATGATGGGCAATACTTGGACCAAATTTACAACATCAGTGTGCAGATTTTATTTATTTGGCACAAGTACAAGAAAACTTTTGCCATTTTCAACTACAGAACCGGTCTGGAAACACTGCACTGTTCATATCTTTTCTATGGCCTACTACCATATAAAAATTTTTTTAATAAACAGAAATGTTAAATATACCTTTATTTGATTACTATTGCAGTTCATACTGTGGTGATCAGACGTCCCTGGAAAGATCAGGCTGATTTGTAGAATGAGAATCCACCTCTGTGTTAATTTCCTGTTCGCTAATAATATGCTAATGGTACCCAAAAATGTGTCTCGTCTCTCATATTCGGCATGCAAATAAATTTCTGTTTTTATGTTGTTGACATGCATGGCTGCAGTATTTTGATTGTATTAACATAATAATGCGGGCTGAAATAACTAGTGCCACCATTGAAAAACGGTTCAAAAGGGTGAATTTTCAAGGTTTACGTTTGAAAATCATCTCAAGAATCTTATTTGGAAAGCCGCGGGTTAGGCTCTTAATGGAATTCTTTTTTATTTGTATGCTGCAGATGAGAACTACTCTTTAATTACAATGTTATGGTGAATGCTGAGGTTTCCAAGGGGTGAATAATTATGATGGTTTATATTCAAATTGCGATGCGAAGAGATGTAGCACTGCGGGTCTTTGTAATGAGTTGGCAAGATGTCATTGTCTAAGATTCAAATGATTGTTTAGGCAATTGCTACATGTGGAGGGCATCTTTGCCCGGCAAGCCAACTAGGTAATTTTTTATTTTTCTTGTCTAATTTGCACTAGAATGATACAAGCTAATCAAAACTTTGCTTTCTAGGTCCCTGCTTCCTCTCTTATATACTTACAGTAGCGACCAAAACTATTGCTTTTTTTTTTTTAAAGTTACCACTTCGGTCTGATTGTTATAATTCCATTTTCCCGGTGATTTTAGTAAATCGGAAGCAAATAATTGTCAGCTATAAGGATGAAAATTGTGTCTGACATTGTTTTATCCCTTTATGTGTTAGTTTTCAACTTTTGCTTGGCCAAATGTTTTGCATACTTGTCAAGGATAGTTGAATTTTGTATAAAATATTTAATTTTTTTTTGTTTGTGTGCTTTTCGGTTAAATCATGGCAAAGACCAAGCCAAATTTATCACCAAATGGCAGGAAGCTTATTATTCTAAGAGTGAAGTCAGGCAAAAGCCAAAAAGAGGTAGCTATGAAATTCAACTGTTCTCAGTCAAGTGTCAAGTATAATAACGAAAAAAAGAAGGTTATGGAATAGCTGACAAACCTAGAAGTGGACGACCACAGAAAATTTCCTCCAAAGTTGATCACGTTATTAAGAAAAAGTGCTGTACAGATTTTGCACAAAATTAACAAAGAATATGGGGTCAAAGTGAGTTGCCAAACTGTGGTGCGACGGCCAAGAGCAGTAGGGTTGAACGTACGCGTTCCAGTCAAGAAGCCTTTCATCTCTGCAAAGAACCGGAAGGTCCGAATTGAGTTTGCCAAAGAACACAGCCAATGGAAAGAGTCATGTTAGTCTAAGGTGTTGTGGACAGATGAATTCAAATTTAGTCTGTTTGTTATTGATGGCAAGCACTATATATATACCGCTCAATTGGGAAAACGTAATGATGCAAGGTACCAAACACCTACAGTAAAATATGTTGGTGGCAATGTCATGGTTTGGTGCTGCTTTTCTGCATCTACTATTGGCCATCTTCATAGAATTGATGGAAATATGAATGCTACCATGTACAAGGATATACTGGAAAATTTAATGCTGACACATGGTAAAGCCAAAGTAGGCAGGGGCTGGAAAGTCCAGCAAGACAATGATCCTAAGAACCCATCCAATGTACTGAAAAATTGGTTTGCAAAGAAAAATGAAAAAAGTTCACCTGTTGCAACTGCCTAGCCAATCACCTGATTTAAACCCTACAGAGCACCTTTGGGAGGAGTTAGGGTGACGAGTTGGGGCCAGTAGCCATAGCCATAGCAATACAGATGAATTGTTTGCAGATTTGCAAATGAAATGGCTGAATCCTAGACAGGCTCGATGGTCCCTGTTTTTCTCCCGTTTTGATTTTGTCGTCTCGTACATTCTTGGTACTAAGAATGTTAAGGCGGATGCCCTCTCTAGGAGTTTTCTTCCTGATTCCCCTGGGGTTCTTGAGCCGGTGGGCATTTTGAAGGAAGGGGTGATTCTTTCCGCCATCTCCCCTGATTTGCGATGGGTTCTTCAGGAATTTCAGGCTGATAAGCCTGACCGCTGTCCTGTGGGGAAACTGTTTGTTCCTGATAGATGGACTAGTAAAGTGATTTCTGAGGTTCATTGTTCTGTGTTGGCTGGCCATCCTGGGATTTTTGGTACCAGAGATTTGGTTAGTAGGTCCTTTTGGTGGCCTTCTTTGTCACGGGATGTGCGTTCTTTTGTGCAGTCCTGTGGGATTTGTGCGCGGGCTAAGCCTTGCTGTTCTCGCGCTAGTGGGCTGCTTTTGCCATTGCCGGTCCCTGAGAGACCTTGGACGCATATTTCTATGGATTTTATTTCCGATCTTCCTGTTTCCCAAAGCATTTCGGTTATCTGGGTTGTCTGTGACCGATTTTCTAAGATGGTTCATTTGGTGCCTTTGCCTAAATTGCTTTCTTCTTCTGATTTGGCTCCGTTGTTTTTTCAGCATGTGGTACGTTTGCATGGTATTCCGGAGAATATTGTGTTCGACAGAGGTTCCCAGTTTGTTTCTAGGTTTTGGCGGGCCTTTTGTGCCAAGCTGGGCATTGATTTGTCTTTTTCCTCTGCATTTCATCCTCAGACAAATGGCCAGACTGAGCGAACTAATCAGACTTTGGAGACATATTTGAGATGCTTTCTGTCTGCTGATCAGGATGATTGGGTGGCTTTTTTGCCATTGGCCGAGTTTGCCCTTAATAATCGGGCTAGTTCGGCTACTTTGGTTTCACCTTTTTTTGTAATTTTGGTTTTCATCCTCGTTTTTCTTCTGGGCAAGTTGAGCCTTCTGACCTTCCTGGTGTGGATTCTGTGGTCGACAGGTTGCAGCAGATTTGGGCTTATGTGGTGGACAATTTGGTGCTAACCGTCGTCGGTGTGTTGGTTCCCGGCTTCGCGTTGGTGATCTGGTTTGGTTATCTTCCCGTCATGTTCCTATGAAGGTTTCTTCCCCTAAGTTTAAGCCTCGATTTATTGGTCTTTATAGGATTTCTGAGATTATTAATCCGCTGTCATTTCACCTGGCGCTTCCGGCCTCTTTTGCAATTCATATATGATGGAATATAGGCTGAACTGGATGGACAAATGTCTTTTTTCGGCCTTACTAACTATGTTACTATGTTTATAATGTCTTCCATAGATCTTTGTTGCGGAAATATGTGGAGCCCGTTGTTCCCTCTGTTGATCCTCCGGCCCCTGTATTAGTCGATTGGGAGTTGGAATATGTTGTTGAGAAGATTTTGGATTCCCGTTTTTCACGGCAGAAGCTTCAGTACCTTGTCAAGTGGAAGGGTTATGGCCAGGAGGATAATTCTTGGGTTTCTGCCTCTGATGTCCATGCCGTTGATTTGGTTTGTGCCTTTCATCGGGCTCATCCTGATCGGCCTGGGGGCTCTGGTGAGGGTTCGGTGACCCCCTCCTCAAAGGGGGGTACTGTTGTGAATTCAGCTTTTGGGCTCCCTCCGGTGATTGTAGAGGGTAATGCAGTTGTGCCTGGACTGCAGGAGTGGACAGGTGTATCTACTAATTGCAAAACTGACTGGGGTATATAGCTTTGCAGGATCCTTTAGTCAGTGCCAGTTGTCCATTGTTCTTGAAGGATTCACTTCCCTGCTGGTCTCTCCAGTTTGCTGTGTTTTTCTACAAAGATAAGTCCTGGCTTTGTTTTTGCTGTCCACCTGCTGTGGACCTTATAGTTCTGTGCATTTTCTTGTTTTTGTCTTGTCCAGCTTAGTCTGTGAAGGATTTTTTGCAGCCTTGCTATTTCTCTGGAGATGCAGATATACCCCCCATGTCTTTAGTCAGATGTGGTGATTCGTATTTTCTGCGGTGGATATTTTCTAGTGTTTTTATACTGACCGCATAGTACTCTGTTCTATTCTTTCTTTTTAGCTAGTATGGCCTCCTATGCTAAAATCTGATTTCATATCTGCGTATGTTATAGCAGTCACAGACCGCTCCTGGCACATTAACCCCCGGAACACTGCGATCAAACATGATCGCAGTGTTGCGGCGGCATAGGGAAGCATCATGCAGGGAGGGGGCTCCCTGCATGCTTCCCTGAGACCCTCGGAGCAATGCAATGTGATCGCATTGCTCCGAGGGTCTCCTACTTCCTCCTCCCTGCAGGCCCCAGATCCAATATGGTCGCGGGGCTGCTTCCGGGTCCTGCAGGGAGGTGGCTTGCAAGCGCCTGCTCAGAGCAAGCACTTGCAAGCGTCCCTGCAGAGCCAGTCAGATCGCTGATCTGACTCAGTGCTCTGCAAAGTGCCAGATAAGCGATCTGACCATATAACATGATGCCAACCCCTGGGGCAAAGTTATAAAGTAAAAAAAAAATATTCACATATGTAAAAATAAATAAATAAATTCTTAAATAAAGAAAAAAATATACATATATACTGTTCCCATAAATACATTTTTTTTACCTAAAAAAAAACAAAACAATAAAAGTACACATATTTAGTATCGCCGCGTCCGTAACCACCCCGACCTATAGAACTGTCCCAATAGTTAACCCCTTCAGTGATCACCGTAAAAAAAAGAAAAAAAGGCAAAAAACAACGCTGTTTTATCATACCGCCGAACAAAAAGTGGAATAATACGCGATCAAAAAGACGGATATAAATTACCATGGTACCGCTGAAAACGTCATCTTGTCCCGCGAAAAATTAGCCGCCATACAGCATCATCAGCAAAAAATAAAAAAGTTATAGTCCTCAGAATAATGCGATGCAAAAACAATTATTTTTCTATAAAATAGTTTTTATCCTATTAAAGCGCCAAAACATAAAAAAATGATATAAATCAGGTATTGCTGTAATTGTACTGACCCGAAGAATAAAACTGTTTTATCAATTTTTACCAAACGTGGAATGGTATAAGCACCCCCCCCCCAAAAAAGAAATTTGTGAATAGCTGGTTTTTGCTCATTCTGCCTCACAAAAATCGGCATAAAAAGCGAACCAAAAAATGTCACATGCCCGAAAATGGTACCAATAAAATCATCAACTCGTTCTGCAAAAAACAAGACCACACATGACTCGGTGGACCAAAATATGGAAAAATTATAGCTCTCAAAATGTGGAGACGCAAAAACTAGTTTTTGCAATAAAAAGCGTCTTTTAGTGTGTGACAGCTACCAATCACAAAAATCCGCTAAAAAACCCGCTATAAATAGTAAATCAAACCCCCCTTCATCTCCCCCTTAGTTAGGGAAAAATAATAAAATAAAATTGTTTTATTTATTTCCATTTTACTCGGACTCCCATGACAGCACGACGAGAGAGGGGATCCGCCCATTAGGAACAGGAAACCTACAGATACAAAAGGGCGGCACCTCTCCCTTGCCTCAGTTAATGGCAGTAGAGCTTTCGGTGAAAAAATTCCTCATATATCTGCAGGGTCATCATGTCAAGATCCTATCGGACAACCAGGTGGCAGTCGCATACATAAATCATCAGGGTGGAACTCATTCCGAGTCACTGATGAGAGTGGCGGATCGTCTGTTCCAGACAGCAGAAAATCACTTCTTATCCCTAACCGCTTTACACATAAGAGGAAAAGAAAACATCAAGGCGAACTTTCTAAGCCGCAACACCTTGAGGCAAGGGGAGTGGTCCCTAAACAATTACGTGTTCGATCAGATCGTCCACAAATGGGGACATCCAGAAGTAGATTTATTTGCTACCAGGGACAACCGGAAGACAACAAAATTCTGTTCCCTAAATCCCAGGGAAAATCCTCTGACGGTAGACGCCTTTCTGATCAAATGGGATTTTCAGCTGGCGTATGCATTTCCTCCACTAGGCCTGTTACCCTTAGTAGTCAGGAAGATAAGAGAAGATCGAGCCAGAGTTATATTGATTGCCCCATTCTGGCCCAGAAGGGCCTGGTTCACTTGGCTCAGGATCATGTCAGTGGAGGACCCCTGGGTACTTCCGGACATTCCAGATCTGCTCTACCAGGGTCCGATCAGCCATCCTCAAGTAAAGAATCTCCATTTAACGGCATGGATTTTGAAAGGGCGTTACTAAAAAGCAAAGGGTTCTCCCTGAGTCTAATTGAGACCCTTATGAAAAGTAGAAAGTAAATAACCACAACAATTTACGCTAGAACCTGGCGGAAATTTCTGGCCTCTTCTGATTTTAATTTAGAAGAGGGATTACCTATAAAACAAATCTTAGAATTTCTGCAAAGAGGCTTAGAGCTAGATCTATCCACTAGTACTCTAAGGGTACAGGTCTCGGCCCTAGGGGCTCTATTTTCCTGTAACATCGCCAATAATTATTGGATCTCAAGGTTCATTAAAGCATCTAGTAGAACTAGACCCATACATAAAGATAGATCTATGCCTTGGGATCTCAACCTAGTCCTGTCATCATTGACTAGAGAGCCGTTTGAACCATTACAATCAGCTTCAATTAAGGCCTTATCCCTTAAGACAGCATTTCTTGTAGCAATTACATCTGCCCGTAGAGTGGGAGACATACAAGCTCTCTCCAGGGTTTCCCCTTATACAGAGTTTCTGCCAGATAGGGTAGTCCTCAGACCGGACCCGGCCTATTTACCAAAACTGTCGTCACGGTTTCACAGGTCACAGGAGATAATCTTACCATCCTTCCTTCCCAATCCCTCCAACCCTAAAGAAGAACTACTCCATACATTAGATGTTAGGAGATGCCTGCTAGAATACATCTCTATTACTGACACATGGAAGAAAGATGATGCGTTATTTTTATCTTTCCAAAACCCTAGAAAGGGACTCAGGGTATCAAAGTACACACTAGCAAAGTGGATTAGGGAGGCTATCTCTTTGGCTTACACTGCAGGTGGAGGTCCGGCTCCGCAGAATCTGAGGGCGCATTCCACCAGGGCCATGGCTACATCCTGGGCGGAAAAGTCTGGAGTATCAATCGACCAGATATGTAAGGCGGCCACATGGTCATCCCCGTCCACCTTCTTTAAACACTATAGGTTGGATTTGGGGGCTTCCTCTGATCTCACATTCGGGTTAAGGGTGCTACAGACTATAGTCCCTCCCTAAGGAAGCTTACATCTCTGTAATTCTCTCGTCGTGCTGTCATGGGAGTCCGAGTAAAGCATTAAGCTACTTACTGGTAGCGGCATTTCTCGGAGGCCCATGACAGCACCCTTAGTTCCCTCCCTATTCACGTGGGGGTTGCACGCCCTATAAATGTATATATATTTCACAATATGATACCAGTCCCAATAGATGTCTGATATTTTGTATATAATCTGTATATAGTGTATATTTTTGTGTACCACTAACCGTGGTAGTCCTCTCAAGACTCTGAAATACAACTGAGGCAAGGGAGAGGTGCCGCCCTTTTGTATCTGTAGGTTTCCTGTTCCTAATGGGCGGATCCCCTCTCTCGTCGTGCTGTCATGGGCCTCCGAGAAATGCCGCTACCAGTAAGTAGCTTAATGCTTTCCCATTACGGTTAGGGTTGGGGTGAGGGCTACAGTTAGGGTTCGGGCAAAAGTTAGGTTTAGAGTTGGGGCTAAAGTTAGGGTTAGGGTTTGGATTACATTTACGGTTGGGAATAGCGTTAGGGGTGTGTTTGAGTTAGGGTGTGGTTAGGGTTGGGATTAGAGTTAGGGGTCTGTTGGGGTTAGGGGTGTGTTGAGGTTAGGGGTGTGGTTAGGGCTGGGGGCATGTTTGGGTTAGGGGTGTGGTTAGGGTTATGGGTAGAGTTGGGATTAGGGTTAGGGGTGTGTTTGGGTTAGGGTTGGGGCTAGGGTTAGGGTTTCAGTTAGAATTGGGGGCTTCCACTGTTTAGGCACATCAAGGGCTCTCCAAACGCGACATGGCGTCCGATCTCAATTCCAGCCAATTCTACGTTGAAAAAGTAAACCAGTGCTCCTTCCCTTCCAAGCTCTCCCGTGCACCCAAACAGGGGTTTACCCTAACATATGGGGTATCAGCGTACTCAGGACAAATTGGACAACTTTTGGGGTCAAATTTTCTTGCTACCCTTGGGAAAATAAAAATTTAAGGGGATAAAACACCATTTTTGTGAAAAATAAGTTTTTTTTTTATTTTCAAGGCTCTGAGTTATAAACTGTAGTGAAACACTTGGGGGTTCAAAGTTCTCACAACACATCTAGATAAGTTTCTTGGGAGGTCTACTTTCCAATATGGGGTCACTTGTGGAGGGTTTCTACTGTTTAGGTACATTAGGGGCTCTGCAAGCGCAATGTGACGCCTGCAGACCATTCCAGCTAAGTCTGCATTCCAAATGGTGCTCCTTCCCTTCCGAGCTCTGCCATGTGCCCAAACGGTGGTTCCCCCCCACATATGGGGTATCAGCGTACTCAGGAGAAATTAGACTCCAAAAGTTGTTGTCGAATTTGTCCTGTTACCCTTGTGAAAATAAATAATTGGGTGCGAAAAGATCATTTTTGTGAAAAAATATGATTTTTTATTTTTACGGCTTTGCATTATAAACTTCTGTGAAGCACTTGGTGGGTCAAAGTGCTCACAACACATCTAGATAAGTTTCTTAGGGGGTCTACTTTTCAAAATGGTGTCACTTGTGGGGGGTTTCAATGTTTAGGCACATCAGGAGCTCTCCAAACGCAACATGGCGTCCCATCTCAATTCCAGTCAATTTTGCATTAAAAAGTCAAACTGCGCTCCTTCCCTTCTGAGCTCTGCTATGCGCCCAAACAGTGGTTTACCCCCACATATGGGGTATCAGCGTACTCAGGACAAATTGTACAACAGCGTTTGCGTCCGATTTTCTGCTGTTACCCTTGCTAAAATAAAACAATTTGGAGCTGAAGTAAATTTTTTGTGAAAAAAAAGTAAAATGTTCGTTTTTTTGTTGTTTTTTTTTTTAAAACATTCCAAAAATTCCTGTGAAACACCTGAAGGGTTAATACATTTCTTGAATTTGGTTTTTGAGCACCTTGAGGGGTGCAGTTTTTAGAATGGTGTCACACTTGGTTATTTTCTATCATATAGACCCCTCAAAATGACTTCAAATGTGATGTGGTCCCTAAAAAAAAAAATGGTGTTGTAAAAATGAAAAATTGCTGGTCAACGTTTAACCCTTATAACTCCCTAACAAAAAAAAAATGTTGGTTCCAAAATTGTGCTGATGTAAAGTAGACATGTGGGAAATGTTACTTATTAATTTTTGTGACATATCTCTGTGATTTAAGGGCATAAAAATTCAAAGTTGGAAAATTGCGAACTTTTCAGAATTTTCACCAAATTTCCGTTTTTTTCACAAATAAATGCATGTAATATCAAAGAAATTTTACCACTATCATGAAGTACAATATGTCACGAGAAAACAGTGTCAGAATCATCAGGATCCGTTGAAGCGTTCCAGAGTTATAACCTCATAAATGGACAGTGTTCACAATTGTAAAAATTGGCCCGGTCATTAACGTGCAAACCACCCTTGGAGGTTAAGGGGTTAAATAACCATACCTATTTTCCAAAGCATTTTGGTTAAAATTGAGGTCTTACCTGATGACGACTTCATGCACTTTTAATTCATCACCAGGAAAATGGCATCACCAGAACTAGACAGACGTAATCACGCTTTTAATAAAAATGCTAAACGCTTGGTCACTTCACTACTGTATACCTGTCTGTTTGATATCAATGATTTCTAGATTGCTAGATGTCCCAGTAGGAGATCTAGTCGAATATATTCAGTTTCATTCCGTGTAAATGGCGTCATCGTCAACAACTGTTGACACAATTATTAGAAAATGGAAGAATCACAAGATGACGGTCAGTCTTCTTTGGTCTGGGGCTCCATGCAAGATCTCACTTCGTGGGGTAAGGATGATTCCTTTCTTCCATATGCTATGAACCACAAGATAAACCTTCACACCGTTTATAAAGTGCTCAGTCCACATTCATCCATGTCTACCCAAATGAGGCCTAGCCAAATCAGCCTCTCGAGAACATCCTACGGTAGATGAAGATGAGTTTTCTAAATTGACCCTTTTGAAAGTCTTTCTTGTAAAAAAAAAATATGTCTGAATCAGCTCTAAGGACGGTCACTTGACCCTCATTCAAGCTTCATTTTTTATGATGTAGAAGAAAAATGGACCAAGTTTTAATCAGACTTTGGTCAGCGTTTCATGGTTTTTTCACTGACGAGAACATTTTTTTTTCAACCTTCTCCTATTAGGCCTTATTCACACGTCAGTATTTTTCCTCAGTATTTCATCTGTATTTGTACTTCAAAACCAGGAGTTGTCTCCAAAACACGTATCTGGTTTCAGTCTTTCAAATATAGTTTGTCTCTGTAAGTTCCGCTCTTGACTTTTGCATAAAAACTCTGATGCAAAATACTGACTGAGGTTTTAGTCAGTGAAAAACAGACAGGACACGGATTGCGGCCGAATACTGTCCAGTTTTTTTCACAGACCCATTGCCAAGTTTGATCCAACACTCGGATCAATATTGGTCATGTCACCGCAATTTTGTATGGACCACTCTGTCCGCAAAAACTCACTGACATGCGAACAGCCCCACAGGCTATCACAGGTGGGAGTGTTATCCATGAAAAACACAGATAGCACAGGTATGTGAAAAACGGATGTGCGAATGAGCCCTAAAGCACATGCTGGCCCTCTTGCTCAACGGTTGTAATGATTCCAGTAGCACCTGCTGTTTGCATTTCTTATCCCTCTTATATACACCTCACGACTAAGATATATTTTTATTTCCACAGTATGATGTAAAGAATCATCGTGTTTTCCTGAGACGAACGAAGTATGACACATTGCGGGAAGAAGACTTATATGTTGGAAATAAAATAAATGTCTTTTCACGTCAACTTCATCTTGTTGACTATGGAGACCAATACACCGCCCGTAAAGTTGGCAGTAAAAAGGAGAAGTGAGTGTTACCCATTAATCCTGCCCAGTGCCGGTTGTATTTTTCTCATGTTTCTTGTAAATACAGATAGTCTTAATATTTTCATTTTCAACCCCTGTGTTCATATACGGCATCAGAAGATAAAATCCGCTTACTGTTAAATCCTTTTTTGTTTGTCACATTCCTAACAAGTTGGGTCAGTCGGCTATGTCTCTTGCAGAGATGCATTTTTAATAAAAGTGTGCAGCTCCTGTATATATTAAAAAGGCGATCTCAGGCCATTATTCCATCTGTTTGAGTATACTTTTTATCCAAGCTTACCATTGTATGCTGCCATATGTTCCCTTTCCCTATGTAAACATCTGACTTTTCAGTGTTTCATTACAGCCTTTTATATTTATACGTTTTTTTGTGTTTTTTTTTCTTTTAGGCTACAGGTTAGTATGTATAATGTTTTTTAATAATTGCTACAGGATTAGAATTTTTTATGCATGCCTTACGTATTAATAAATAAAATGCTATTGGGAAAGAATCATAGCATTTCAGACGACTCTTTTCTCTGCTCTGAATGTGATGTTAATTGAACAGTTTGCATCATTAGTCTATATTTTAGGTAACCAAGCAATTTTTTTAACCTATGTTACAAAATTTATAAAAATCAGTGCCACAGTGAAGTATTTTCAAAGAACAAAGTGCAAAAAGATTTTTTTTTTTTTACCTATCACAAAGTATGTTATATGCATAAGTTGACTGTAGAATGGTCCACATTTTAGTCATGCTATTGCGGAGGAATAAACTAATGCCAAGCATCTGTCATGACACAGCTGTCGGGTGACTTGGGACCAGGGGCTTCTTCCTGTTCGTAACACTTGGGGGCACCCTAGCTTTCCCTACTCCCTGGGATACTTCTGAAGGTGGAGATGCCGGGGCCTCCACCCCACCTTATCTCCTGAGCTCGCCCTCCGTCTGTTCTCTTCCCCACCAAGAGAAGAGGGGCGCTACTGTGCACCGTAGTACACCAACCTGACAAACAAGGGTTAACAGAAAACTCCAAGCATACAAAATATTCACTCACATTTAACAGAGAAATGCATGGGGGCATGGAGGTAGGGGAATAAACCAAAATCGAGAAGGATAGGGAGTTTCCACACATACAAACCAAGCAACAGTCACTGATAACTCCTCCAACTCTCCTTCTCATATGAACAACTCTCCCTCCGTTAGCCATGCAGCAATATGCTAGCTCCGAAAAGTATTTGTAACAGAGCCCAGATTATAAAGGGGAAAGGAGTAGCGAACTGGGCTCAGTTGTGGACACAGTGATTTCCAACATGGTTGATTAACCCCTGTTCTGCCAGAAGGAATAAACACATTTAAAATGAAGGAGTACTTCTTTTCAGCGCCGGAGTAGGAGCAATCAGATGCTGTTATCTTCTGGCTCTACTCTGTCGCGGTAACCCTGTGACAGTATCACAACCCTGTGACAGTATCATTGGCATTGCCTATGCCAATAGGCAACAGAGGATCAGGCATGTTAAAAATCCAGTCAGCCTTACCTTATACACATTAGGTTGACAGCCCGTCCAACTAAAGTTCTGTGTTTATGTGTATGGCAAAATTAAAGTATATCTCTCAGCAAATTTCACAATAGAAACTGCATACATCTACTATATAATTGTCTAAGGGTAACTTCCGTCTTTCTGTCACGGATATTCATTGGTCGCGGCCTCTGTCTGTCATGGAAATCCAAATCACCAAACGCCCACAACCAATCAGCGACGGGCACAGTCCGGCGGCAACATGGCCGCTCCTTCCTCCCCGCAGTCAGTGCCCGGCGCCCGCATACTCCCAGTCACCACTCACACAGGGTTAATGCCGGCGGTAACGGACCTCTGCTATTAACCCTGTGTGTCCCCAACTTTTTACTATGTGGCATCAATAGTAAAATGATCTAATGTTAAAAATAAAAAAACAAAAAACCTGCTATTCTCACCCTCCGTCGTCCGACGATGCGCTCGCGCCTGCCGCCATCTTCCGTTCCCAGTGATGCATTGCAAAATTACCCAGAAGACTTGGAGGTCTCGCGAGACCGCTAAGTCATCTGGGTAATTTCGCAATGCATCCTGGGAACCGAAGATAGCGGCAGCGGCACGCGTATCGCCGGAGCTTCGCTGGATCCCAGGGGGTGAGTATATAACTATTTTTTATTTTAATTATTTTTTTAACAGGGATATGGTGCCCACACTGCTGTATACTACGTGGGCTGTGTTAGATACCGCGTGGCTGCTATATACTACATAGGCAGTGTTATATACTATGTGGTTGTGTTATGTACTGCGTGGGCTGTGCTATATATTACGTGGCCACTGCTATATACTGCGTGGGCAGTGTTATATACTACGTGGCTGCTATATACTGCGTGGGCTGTGCTATATATGATGTGGCCAGTGTTATATACTGTGTGGCCTGTGAAAACTAGGAGTATCTCCAAAACACAGAACCGTTTTCTGTCTTTCAAATATAGTTTGTCTATCAGAAGTTGTCTCCACTCTAAGCTCCACGAAGCGCCAGCCACACTTTCAGCCTAAATGGTGGCCTCATCGCCTCATGCTATAGCTGCACCTCCATTCCGGCCAGTCACTTTTCAGCATGGTGAATAAGAGCCAGATAGCTTTAGAAAGTCTTGCACTTCTGTTCTTTCAGCATACTCTGTGTCATACCTCACTTTGTGCCCTTCACCCTTCTTTTCTAAGAACCACCAGCCCGATATGACGTTACACAGCAGGGAACAAGAGATAAAAGATTCCCTTGGAAAAACCGAATCTTCACACACTCACTAGCCTCCATCTGCTCTTACAGTGGCATGTAAAAGTTTGGGCACCACTGGTCAAAATTACTGTTATTGTGAGCAAATTGAAGGTAAAATTATACATATATATATATATATATATATATATATATATATATATATATATATATATATATATATTTCCTTCTTGTACATTTTATTCCCTTCACGCCGCAGCCCTTTTTCGTTTTTGCATTTCTGTTTTCTGCTCCCCTTCTTCCCGGAGCCTTACCCTTTTTTTTTTTTCGGTCAATATGGCTATGTGAGGGCTTGTTTTTTGCGGGACGAGTTGTACTTTTGAACAACACCATTTGTTTTACCATATTGTGTACTCGAAAATGGGAAACAAATTCCAAGTGCGGTGAAATTGCAAAAAAATTGCAATTCCACAATTGGTTTTTGGAGTTTTTTTTTACCATGTTCACCAAATGCTAAAACTGACCTGCGATTATGAGTCTCCGGGTCATTACGAGTTCATAGATCCCAAACATGTCTAGGTTATTTTTTTTATTTAAATAGTGAAAAAAAAATCCAAAGTTTGTTTAAAAAAAAAAATGGCGTCATTTTCCAAGACCCGTAGCACCTCCCTCCATTTTTCGTGTTCTGGGGTAGGGTGAGGGCTTATTTTTGTGTGCCAAGCTGACGAATAACGGCGATCTAAAAAAAACAAACAAACAATTATATGATATAGTCTGGTACCCCATATTAGAGACAAATGGGGTCCCCCAATTCCCCTCCGTACCTCCGCCATCCCCAGAGCCTCCTGATCCATCTCGCGGTCCTCCATGTACTCTTCCTGGATGAAAATCTGATGAAGATCTGCCGGCCGATACCCAGGAACAATAGGAGATTTTTTCTATTGGTTCATTTTGATGACTGTGATAGGGTCTATCACAGTGATCAAAATAAAAAAAAATAATAAATCAAGCCCCCTTTTGTCACCCCCTTAGTTAGATAAAAATAATAACATTAAAAAAATTTATTTTTTCCATTCTTTGCAGTAAGTGTTGGGGCTAGGGTTGTGGTGTTGGGGTTAGGGTTGTGTTAGGGTTGGAGTTGGAATTTGGGGGTTTCCACTGTTTAGGCATATCAGGGGGTCTCCAAACACGACATGGTGCCCGCCATCAATTCCAGCCAATTTTGCGTTCAAAAAGTAAAACGGTACTCCCTCCCTTCTAAGCCTTGCCATGCACCCAAACACTGGCATTCCCCCACATATGGGGTATCGGCATACTCAGGACAAATAGCAGAGCAAATGTTGTCATCCATTTTCTCCTGTTACCCTTGTGAAAATAAAGAAAGGTTGGGTCTAAAGTAAATTTATTGTGAAAAAAGTTAAATGTTAATTTTTTCCTTCCACATTGCTTTAGTTCTCGTGAAGCACCTGAAGGGTTAATAAACTTCTTGAACGTGGTTTTGCACACCTTGAGGGGTGCAGTTTTTAGAATGGTGTCACTTTTGGGTATTTTCTATCATATAGCCCCTCAAAGTCACTTCAAATGTAAAGGGGTCCCTACAAAAATAAAAAAATGATTTTCTAAATTTTGTTGGAAAAATGAGAAATTGCTAGTCAACTTTTAACCCTTATTAACATTCCAGCAAAAAAATTATGTTAACAAAATTGTGCAGTTGTAAAGTTGACATGTGGAAAATTTTATTTATTAGCTATTTTACGTGACAAGACTCTCTGATTTAAGGGCACAAAAATTAAAAGTTTGAAAAATTACAATTTTTTTACATTTTTGCCAAATTTCCAATTTTTTCATAAATAAACACAAGTCATATCCAAGAAACTTTTCAACTACCTTGAAGTACGATACGTCGCCAAAATGTTCTCCGATTCAGTGGAATTTGTTGAAGCGTTCCAGAGCTATAACCTCAATAAGTGACAGTGGTCAGAATTGTAAAAATTAGCTTGGTCATTATGGTCAAAATTGGTCGTTCACTAAGGGAGTATATATATATACCGTATTTTTCGGATTATAATACCCACTTTTTCCCAAAATTTGGGGGGAAGATGGGGGTGCGTCTTATAAGTTAAATATACCCTACCGGCTGCGGTGGAGCAGGGTCCCAGGGTCGCTGCTGGAGGAGGCAAGGGTTGGGCGTTGCTGCAGGCTGTAGGTTGGGATGAGGGGGTGTTTGGAGGTGCGACACTGCGGGTGTTCGGTGGTGCGGGGGCCCCGATGATATTTTGTGAATGCCCGGGACCCCCGCACTTCCATGGTTTACATTTTGGTGGTCTCAGGGAAAATGGCTGCCAGGGCAGCGCATGCACAGATGGAGATCTCGGCAACAAGATCTCTGGAGATGAGATCTCAGTGCCAAGATCTCATCTGCGCTTGCGCCGCCCCCGGCAGCCATTTTCCCAGAGTCCACCATGGAAGTACATGGGCACCTGCAGCGTCGCACATCTGAAAACCCCTTTCTCCCAGTCTGGGGTCCGCAGCATCACCCTACTCCTGCCTGTACTAGCAGCCACCCTGCGTTCCCGTTTCACCCACTCTTGACACACTGATAGCAACACCGCAGAAGAAATGCTAACACAGGCTCCCAGTATCCGTTGTTTCAGATGCTGCACATCTCGTATCTTCACTGCATAGACAATAGCCTGCAGATGACCCCAGCATCTGAAACAACGGATACTGGAAGCCTGTACTAGCATTTCTTCTGCGGTGTTGCTATCAGTGTGTCAAGAGTGGGAGAAAAGGGTTGCATTGACAATCCATCACAATGGGCAGCACTTTGAAAACATTTTATAAGTGGTCATAAACTTGTAAATAACTCATGAAAGAATAAAGTTATGTTAAAACCAAGCACACCATTGTTTTCTCTTCACCACGACAGCACCCACTTGAGAGAGGGGATCCGCCCCTAGGAACAGGAAACCCTATGGAGAGAATAAAAGGGGCGGTCCCCCTCGCTCCCACAGTTGGTTTCCTGTTCGTACGGGAGACCTGGAGAGAAGAGTATACCCAGCCTGGATGCCGCTTGCGCAGTTTACCTGTACAGGGACGGCAAGGGCTCCAGAGCTGGAAGCAGCGTCGGGGGTCCTATGGCAGCTTCCCCCCTCTGCTGGCAGGTACCGTGAGGCCAGGATCGGGGAGTCGCCTGGCTCACGGAGATACATCCAGCAGACCTGCAGGGACCGGATCGCTGGTGTAAGAACCTGTGTCGCCATCTTCGGGTGGTGCACAGGCAGCGTGTCGCCCAGTGTTTTGTCCCCCGGAAGTATTATTACAACTTCCGGGGTGATGCTGGAGGAGGACGGCGCCTGCGCGATCGCTGGATGGGGACGCAGGCGTGCACCGCAGAGCCGCAACCCGGATGTAGTGGTCACTTCCGGGTGCGGCAGGAAGAAGATGGCGGCCCCCATTACAAAAGGATGCCGGCGCTGATACCCGGCGTCCATCATGGCATCTCCCCAGGACACAGCGTTGCCTTCAGCTGAAGTCACCGCTATTACTCCTGGAAGCCGGACTAGCAGCAGCCGCAGATCATCCTCCAAGAGCGCCAGAGAAAAGAGATCGGACCGGTCGGCTCCTCCATCTGTGCCTCCCTTTATGTCAATATTCCCAGATAGAGTTGTTCTAAAGACAGACCCTTCATACTTACCCAAAGTATGTACTAAATTTCACAGATCGCAAGAAATTTTCCTTCCCTCCTTCTATGATAACCCTACAAGTCAGGAAGAACAAAAATACCACACATTAGATGTGAGGAGAGCCATATTAGCCTATTTGGATAGGACTAGTGCCTGGAGGAAGAGCAGGGCTCTCTTTGTTTCCTTCCAGGGTCATAGAAAAGGAGCTGGAATCACGAAGGGTACTTTATCTCGGTGGATTCGAGATGCAATATTTCTGGCCTATTCATCCAAAGGGGAGAATCCGCCTGAGACCGTAAGAGCACATTCCACCCGGGCGATGGCATCATCCTGGGCTGAACGAGCGGAGGTTCCGATAGAGCTGATATGTAAGGCCGCAACTTGGTCTTCGCCTACTACCTTCTATAATCACTATAGATTAGACTTGTCTTCCTCATCTGACTTGTCCTTCGGTAGATCAGTCCTTAACACGGTGATCCCTCCCAAATGACTATCTCTGAAAGTCTCTCAAGTGGGTGCTGTCGAGGCGAAGAGAAAAAACTGGATTACGTACCGGTAATGCTGTTTTATAGAGCCACGACAGCACCCCTTCACTTCCCACCCTTATAGGTTTTTTATTTAGGAGCACGGTTAAGGGTGTTTGGTTCTTGTAGTCAGCCATACTTAAGTTAACTACCGTATTTTTCGGACTATAAGACGCACCGGACCATAAGACGCACCCCAAATTTGGGGTGAAAATTGCAGAAAAAAACATTTTTTTATAAGATGGGGGTTCGTCTTATTGTCCGAATTTACAGTATCTTACCTGAGGGCTGGCGGTGGCAGAGCAGGGTCACAGGAGGCAAGGTGTCGGCAGAGGTGGGGTGATGCTGGGATGAGGAGGTGCTGGGATGAGGAGGTGCTGGGATCAGGAGGTGCTGGGATCAGGAGGTGCTGGGATCAGGAGGTGCAGTGAGAGGTATGGCGTGAGAGGGGTCCCAGGCTTACCGTGCAGGCAATGCAGGCTTACCGTGGTGGCAGAGGTGCGGTGGCAGAGGTGGCGCAGTAAGCAGGGTCCCTTTCCCCGGTGAGGTGATGCAGCAGAGCCGGGTGAATCCTGTTGTTATCGGTGGGCGCGGCCATCTTCCTGAGGCCGCGCGTGTGCAGATGAAGCGCTCTGCTTCCCGGGGCTTCAGGAAAATGGCCGCGCGTGCGCAGATGGAGATCACGGAAAATGGCCGCCACCACCGATAACAACAGAATTCACCCGGCTCTGCTGCATACCGGGCTGCTGCATCACCTCACCGGAAAAAGGGACCCCACTTACTGCGCCTCCTCTGCCGCCACACCTCTGCCGCCGCACCTCTGCCGCTGCACCTCTGCCACCGCACCTCTGCCGCCACGGTAAGCCTGCATTGCGACTATTGGACGCACCCCCCATTTTCCCCCCTTTTTTGGGGGGGAAAAAGTGCGTCTTGTTGTCCGAAAAATACGGTAATTATAAACGATGATATTGAATGACCTTCTAAAATCTGGTGGGCGGTTCCTCGCAATCTCTGTAAACCCAACTGTGGGAGCGAGGGGGACCGCCCCTTTTATTCTCTCCATAAGGTACGTAATCAGGTGTTTTTCTTGTGAAATTCTCAATAAGTTTGATGTGTCACATGACCCTCTTTCCATTGGAAAAAATAAAGTGGGATCCAAAATGGCCGACTTTAAACGGCTGCCATGGTCACCACCCATTTTGAAAAGTTTTCCCCCTCCCATGTATGAATGTGCCACAAACAGGAAGTTGATATCACCAACCATTCCCATTTTATTTAGGTGTATCCATATAAATGGCCCACCCTGTGTGTGTATGTATGTATGTATAGTATGTATGTATAGTATGTATGTATGTGTGTGTATATATATATATATATATATATATATATATATATATATATATATATATATATATATATATATATAAAGAAGCAAAAGAAGGCAGCACTCCAAATCCTTGTCAGGGTGAAAACAGTGAGGTTTATTCAGCCCACATCTCTGTGCGACGTTTCGGCTCACACTGAGCCTTTTTCAAGCCTTCAAGGCTTATTATAATTTATTATAATTTTATAATCTTATTTTACTTTTTAGTAACCTTTTCATATTTCCTTTTACATTTTTCAGACCACTTACAGTTGCCTACATAGTAAAAGAATTTCCTACCTTATTTTCTCATTTCTTAGGACTCTGGCTATGATCAAACCTGATGCTGTTCAAAAAATGGGCTCAATTATTGAAGCAGTTCTAGATTTCGGATTTGCTATTACCAAAGCCAAGATGGTTTATTTGTCTCGGTAAGTATGTGTTTGAGAATGGCCTACTTCAGGAGAAAGATTAATGGAGAAGGAGAAATAAAGTGCTGAATTTATGAAGGCCAAAGAAAAGTGTTTTTTATTGTTATACTTGTCATATATCTATTGTACAAAAAAGTTTTCTGAAATGATAAAGCTTTTACTTTTTCTTTTAATCTGACAAGCTTTTCACTTTTATTGTGGCAGAAAAAAATCTGACAAAGTATACAAAGGTACATTGCACTACTTAAGAAATGCCCTAAGCAAGCGTGCTGCCCTGCATTTTGAGAACACCTTCATTTTTTTAGTGGGAGCTACAGTATATCTTGGCTGGGGAATAAGTCCCTGAATGTGTTCTTTGCTTTATATGCAAACATATTATTTTGTCCATACATATTAGACAGTCGGCTGCACCTGTCGATTTCGGTGGGTTCAGACGACATTGGTCTAATGTGTAATGGGGCCCTTATTCTCTCCCACCAGTCTTATCTTGAACCACTTATCTCTGAAGCGCACGTTTTTATAATTTAAATAAAATAATTATGTAAGTTTGTCCTTTTGCCTCTATTTTCTTTCTGCTTCTTGCTGAAAACTTACCGTAGATAAAATTTTAAAATAAAAAGTATGCATATGTCTACTTTTTACTTTATTACATTTATTTATATTTTTTATTACTTTAGCCCTAAACCTAACACTAACTAGGTTTATAAAAAGTGTGTAAAATGTAAAATTTACAGTAATTTCAATAATTTTTTTTCTATTATACTTTTTACAATGTGGGACAACTCTCCCTGTGTGTCTATATCTCTGCTCACACAAAATGTCAAAAGTGATTAGAGGCAGAGAGTTGCGGGAGAGAACAGCACCATGCAGTACATGTGCTATGTGTGCATGCTTTTCTAATCCAACTCTATGGCCGCGGGCCGGACAGTCATTTTGCCCCTGATAGTGAGGGCAGGGGTTGGACCGAAATGTTGTGCCCTAATCGAACCTGGCGCCCATGTGGCTCCCCTTTCATGCAACACCTTTGAGCCAACCATCTCGTATGCCTGCTGATTCTTCCCTGACAGATGATGTTCGGGTCCTAGTAGTATCAAGCATTTTGAATTTGATCTCCCAATCCTCCTTGGCTATTTCCAACTTCGCCCAGCGTTCGTGTGTATGGGGCTTAGGAGAGATGACCGTTGGCTGAACTCTCCTTCAGCTGATGGCATGCCAGAGCCACTCTATATATGCCAAGGTAAGGAGGCTTATTTGCCATACAATACTCCTCTGGGAAATTTAATATGCAAATTTAATCTTTCATCTGCTACTCTATAGCGCCATCTGTTGGAAGGAAGCAGCGATCCTACAAGTCACTATTGACCCTTTAACTAGCCTTGTAGGATTGCTTCTTCCAACAGGTCGCGCTATAGAGTTTAAGTCCTCTTCCTCTCTGAAGAGGCAATTTCCATATTAAGTTTCCCAGAGGAGCATTGCACGGGGAATAAGCCTCCTTACTTTGGCATGCCAGAGCCGGTATGTCACTCTCCGCAAGGAGAAACTTTACTCCTTAGATCCCAGTCTTAGCCTCTCACCTAGCCAAATCAGTTCTCAATTCTTTGCACTGGCAAGGGGCAATACCCTGAAACACTGTGTGTGTGCAAAACTGAGACTCTGATTTGGCTTTTATCCTGTCACATTTCAAGGCTTGTTAAAGGGTGGATAGTGACTTGTAGGATTGCTGCTTCCAACAGGTGGCGCTGTAGAGTTCTAGCCCTGAAGTGGCAGTTTGCATATAGCTTGTGTACAGGCATTCTTGGTTTCCGAATTCTGACCTATGCCCAAGCTCCTAACACAGGCATAGAGGACAAGGGAAGCCTGCCAAGAGCAGTTGCATTTCTGAGCACAATACAATGTCTCCATTTTAGATTATCCTGCACTTTATCTCACTGGGTAATTGAACCTTAGGGCTAAGAAAATTTCCTCTGTAGATAAGGAAACTTGCAATACAGATCGCATCTCACCTAAGGCATTAAACATTTGAGGCACTGATTAGTTATTATGCCAGTAAATAATTCTTGTTAAATACGAAGGCCATTATTATTGGCATGGCTGCCACTGTCAAGAAAAATATTGCTAGAAAAATTATACTTCCTACTGCTGTGAGATTTTTTCTGATAGAGATGTCTATTAGATACTTTTTTACTATGTGCAATATATAAAAGGCAGCTTACATTTTAGGTGGTTTTCTCATTACAACAACCCCTACTCATGTAGCATATTGGGCACATGGATGCTCAGGTCTCTCCTGAATAGAGCTGGCACGCTGTATGAGCAGCTCCTGTTCTGGAAGCCGCGAGCCAGCCTCACATTACTTGGATGGCCATTAATCTGATTTGCCACCATGAGATACTGCAGCGGCTGTTGAGCAGGCAATGCCCGGCAGGCAGCAGCTTCCTTCATACATTCACCTATTTGCCCACGTTCCTTCTTCTAGCAGCCTTATTCTACAGGGTGGGACATTTATATGGATACCCCTAAATAAAATGCGAATGGCTGGTGATATCAACTTCCTGTTTATGGCACATTGGTATATGTGAGGGGGGAAAACTTTTCAAGATGGGTGGTGACCATGGCGGCCATTTTGAAGTCAGCCATTTTGGATCCAACTTTATTTTTTTAATGGGATGAGGTTCATGTGACACATCAAACTTATTGAGAATTTCACAAGAAAAACAATGGTGTGCTTGGTTTCAACTTAACTTTATTCTTTTATGAGTTATTCACAAGTTTATTACCACTTATAAAATGTGTTCAAAGTGCTGCCCATTGTGTTGGATTGTCAATGCAACCCTCTTCTCCCACTCTTGACACACTGATAGCAACATCACAGAAGAAATGCTAGCACAGGTTTCCAGTATCCGTTGTTCCCTCTTCCCATTGGAAAAAATAAAGTTGGATCCAAAATGGCTGACTTTAAAATGGCCGCCATGGTCACCACCCATCTTGAAAAGTTTCCCCCTCCCATATACTAATGTGCTACAAACAGGAAGTTGATATCATCAACCATTCCCATTTTATTTTGGTGTATCCATATAAATGGCCCACCGTGTATACGTAATGGGATGTCTCAGTGGAGTGATGCCCAATGAGTTCAGAGCAAGTGAGCCAGCACCCCAGCAGTTATCCCACTTGACAGTACAGAGTGGGTAAGAGGGCACATGGAGGGCAGAAATTCATGGGCCAATATCAGCACATCTATTAGAGCAGGATACACCTGGCCTTTTCTGGTGACAGATGCTCTGTAGATTACAGGAATCTAGTATCTCTCATTGTGATACATGCTAGATCTATAAATGTGTTTGCTGTACATATATTATATGATAAGAGGCATAACATTGTAAAAGTAGATGATCCGCTTATATATTTGCCATTTACTATAAAGGATGTCCAGATGTCGGCTAATGAGTAGTGACAGAGATAAGAAGAGAAGTGAGAGGATACCGATGCCACATAAAATGCCCTTCTGACAGCACCTTGGCATCCTCACCTACTGCAGTACAATCTGTATATTGCTCTCTTGGCATTTTTTTTAAACAATTCCTGGTGTCATATTGACATTTTATCAGGTACAGAATTTAACCTTAAAGTGGTTTTCCACTACCTGGAAAACTTTCTTAAATAAAGTAATACATACATGCTAGCCACCTTAGGGAGAGACCCAAGTTGGGCTAAATGTAGCGGGACGAAAGAGACCGAAAAGCCCTCTACTTAAAGGAAATACATAGTGGATGCTTTCCTGAAACGGAAAGTACTTGCAAGCAGCATAATACAAAGAATAGCAGGTTTACCCAGAATCCTTTGCAGTAGGCAGAGCTATGCAAATCATCTCTTTCCACCCCTGTCTAATCCACAGCGCTTGGAACCGCCAAGCGTGCAATGCTGCGGATTAGTTTCTAAATTTACACAGCCAACCAATTCCTACCTGTGGACACGTGTTTCGGGCTTTAGGCCCTCATCAGCACAGGGCTGGAATTGGTTGGCTGTATGGAGTGGGGCTCGGTGGGCAAGCGATACATACATGCTAGCCACCTTAGGGAGAGACCCAAGTTGGGCTAAATGTAGCGGGACGAAAGAGACTGAAAAGCCCTCTACTTAAAGGAAATACATAGTGGATGCTTTCCTGAAACGGAAAGTACTTGCAAGCAGCATAATACAAAGAATAGCAGGTTTACCCAGAATCCTTTGCAGTAGGCAGAGCTATGCAAATCATCTCTTTCCACCCCTGTCTAATCCACAGCGCTTGGAACCGCCAAGCGTGCAATGCTGCGGATTAGTTTCTAAATTTACACAGCCAACCAATTCCTACCTGTGGACACGTGTTTCGGGCTTTAGGCCCTCATCAGCACAGGGCTGGAATTGGTTGGCTGTATGGAGTGGGGCTCGGTGGGCAAGCGATACATACATGCTAGCCACCTTAGGGAGAGACCCAAGTTGGGCTAAATGTAGCGGGACGAAAGAGACCGAAAAGCCCTCTACTTAAAGGAAATACATAGTGGATGCTTTCCTGAAACGGAAAGTACTTGCAAGCAGCATAATACAAAGAATAGCAGGTTTACCCAGAATCCTTTGCAGTAGGCAGAGCTATGCAAATCATCTCTTTCCACCCCTGTCTAATCCACAGCGCTTGGAACCGCCAAGCGTGCAATGCTGCGGATTAGTTTCTAAATTTACACAGCCAACCAATTCCTACCTGTGGACACGTGTTTCGGGCTTTAGGCCCTCATCAGCACAGGGCTGGAATTGGTTGGCTGTATGGAGTGGGGCTCGGTGGGCAAGCGATACATACATGCTAGCCACCTTAGGGAGAGACCCAAGTTGGGCTAAATGTAGCGGGACGAAAGAGACCGAAAAGCCCTCTACTTAAAGGAAATACATAGTGGATGCTTTCCTGAAACGGAAAGTACTTGCAAGCAGCATAATACAAAGAATAGCAGGTTTACCCAGAATCCTTTGCAGTAGGCAGAGCTATGCAAATCATCTCTTTCCACCCCTGTCTAATCCACAGCGCTTGGAACCGCCAAGCGTGCAATGCTGCGGATTAGTTTCTAAATTTACACAGCCAACCAATTCCTACCTGTGGACACGTGTTTCGGGCTTTAGGCCCTCATCAGCACAGGGCTGGAATTGGTTGGCTGTATGGAGTGGGGCTCGGTGGGCAAGCGATACATACATGCTAGCCACCTTAGGGAGAGACCCAAGTTGGGCTAAATGTAGCGGGACGAAAGAGACCGAAAAGCCCTCTACTTAAAGGAAATACATAGTGGATGCTTTCCTGAAACGGAAAGTACTTGCAAGCAGCATAATACAAAGAATAGCAGGTTTACCCAGAATCCTTTGCAGTAGGCAGAGCTATGCAAATCATCTCTTTCCACCCCTGTCTAATCCACAGCGCTTGGAACCGCCAAGCGTGCAATGCTGCGGATTAGTTTCTAAATTTACACAGCCAACCAATTCCTACCTGTGGACACGTGTTTCGGGCTTTAGGCCCCCATCAGCACAGGGCTGGAATTGGTTGGCTGTATGGAGTGGGGCTCGGTGGGCAAGCGACACATACATGCTAGCCACCTTAGGGAGAGACCCAAGTTGGGCTAAATGTAGCGGGACGAAAGAGACCGAAAAGCTCTCTACTTAAATAAAGTAGTCCCCTTTATAAAATACAGCACTGTATACTCGCCTCCCGTACTGGCACAGTTGCAGCAATGTTGGGGCCGCGTGAGTCCTGCAGCGGTACTGTCACTTCACACCTGTGGAGGAGCCTCAGAAGACGGAAGTAATAGGAGGCAGTGATTGTCTGCAGCATGCGCAAGCCCCAGGGGAGACCTGCTGCAGACACTGGTACGATAAGTGAATAAACCGTTTTTTCATCAGGAGGACTACTTTATTTAACAAGTTGTTGTCCAGGTAGTTTTCCCTCCATTGAAATGTCTGGTAGTGTATTCTAGTTGCCCAACACAAAACTTATTGGACCTACTTAGTTTAGTGGAAAAAAGAACCAAAGTACTTTAATAAAGAAGCACTCCTCCTCCCTTCAACATTTGTATTCTCTTAAGTCATCATATTACATAGCACTGTCTACTTACAATTGCTCATTCTGCCTTTCTACTCAGCTAATTCTTCTATTTTCCAATCGATCTATGACATCATATACAGTAATTAAAAACTGACCAGCTGGATCCTTCTAAGGCTACGTTCACACTAGCGTTGTGCGCCGCTGCGTCGGCGACGCACAACGCACCAAAAAATGCGTGCAAACGCACGCAAAAACGCTGCGTTTTTCGACGCGTGCGTCGTTTTTTGACGAAAATCGGACGCAAGAAAAATGCAACTTGTTGCGTTTTCTTGGTCCGACGCTAGCGTCAAAAAAGACGCACGTGTCGGAAAACGCAACAAACAAAAACGCATGCGTCCCCCATGTTAAACATAGGGGCGCATGATACGTGCGTCGCCGCTGCGTCGCCCGACGCTAGCGCGACGCACACTAGCCGAACGCTAGTGTGAACGTAGGCTAAGATCTATGTAGAAACAGGAGGTCAATTTTCTCTGCACAAGTCATGAGCCACTGAAAAGTCCCTGGCAGGGGGGATGGGGTGGAGCAGCTGGCTCAGGAGTTGAAAAGGGCAATGAATTATGCAGGGACAAGAGTCTTCGTGATTCTACACAGAGCAGATAAAAGAACAATTTGCTGGGTAGAAAGGTAAAATGAGGAATTGTAAGTACGCAGTGCTGTATAATATGATGATTGTAATATATTAAGAGGATAACAAATTTGATGTGAGTGTGCTTCTTTAATTTGGTAGGAAAAATGTGGGACTTTATGGGCTACTGGGACACAAGTGGTTTACTTTAATATCTGATTTGCCATAATAAGTGATGGGGGGAGTTTTTGCTTTTATTTTTTCTGCTGCTCCCCTGAGTAATCTTTTCTTACGGTTTCACACATAAGGGCCTATTATTTAGAGCTAATGTATATGGCATTACGAAGGTTAATCGTACAAAGCTGTTAAGACACGCTCCCTAATTATACTACTGAGAGCCATGTCCAATTACTAAGGCCATAGAAGTTAGCGCTAAAAAAGGGTAAAAACTGGCCATTTTTTTTACCTAATGACAGGCCCACTTTATGGCCTGTTTATGCATATTTCCATGTGATCATAACAGTTATTGGCCAGCGTGCACAATAAATCAGATCAGTGTTATCGGTAATAATAATTGCAGAGATGGAAATGCCCATCAGACGCTGCGGCGTAACACAGTTTCCAGGGACTTTTCACCTTTTGTGCTTCAGCAGTCCCCCAGTCCTGCAGTAATATTAATGACAAAGGAATATGTACAATGACAGTATAATCTTTATTTTTAATAATCTTTATTTTTATATAGCGCTAACATATTCCGCAGCGCTTTACAGTTTTGCACACATTATCATCACTGTCCCAATGGGGCTCACAATCTAGAATGCAGTATCTCTAGGCTCCAGTATTATGGTAAATAGCTAGGGTATATAGATTTTTGCTCATAAACATGAAGCATCTTCATTGCCTATGTAATGCATTTACAGTGTGTTTGACCTGAGCATGTATTAACTGTTTTGTGGTTTGTATTTTAGTGCTGAAGCCATGGACTTCTACAGTGAACATCAGTCAAAATCGTTTTTTATGTAAGTGATTGTAGTGACAAATATATATTAAAGCACTGTCTCTTAAGGGAATCTGTCAGCAGGTTTTTTTCTACCTCATCTGAGAGCAGCCTGATGTAGGGAAAGAGGAGCTGAATCCAACGATGTATCCCTTAGATGGCTGGGTACAACCGTCCTGATACAATCAGAGCTTTTAGATTTAATGAAGCAGAGCTGAGCAAGCTGCCCCCACCCACACCAGGCTCTGTATGCACAAAGTCCATAGACAGTGAGCTGCCTATCACAGGAGGTGGTTGCCGGAACTAGTCCAGCAATGGTAATCTCTCACTGATAAATCCTTGACCGTTAGTAAGCAGTATGCACTTTGACAAGTGACACGTCCCAGAATTCTGTGTTTCAGCCTCTCTCCTGCTGTCTTCAGATTACATAGCAATAACCTGCTGACAGATTTTCATTAAGCATGGTTCAATCTGTCATTGATCTGGCTTTTTTGTGCATTGTGATGAATGTGAAGTAAGACAATGATATCCTAAGTAAAACCACGGGTTTAAAAAAAAAAAGACTAGATGAGAATGTCAGATTGCACGGATTACAGTACCAATCACCAAGGATATGCCTAGAAATCGTCATGTTCCGTATTTGTATATCCAACTCGTTATAACATGATATAACCGTATACAGTATTGGTCAAAAGTTTGGACACATCTGTTCATGCAGCGGTTTTCTTTGTTCTCATTGGAATGTGTACATTGTAGATTCAGACTGGAGGCAGCAAAACCATAAAGGGAACAAGGAGTGAATAAACACTGGCAAATGATACCCGAATGTGTTACACTTTAGATTCCTTACAGTATCCCTCTTCTCTTCTGATGACAGCTTTATGTACCCACAGTATTCATATCATAATCATATCCGCTCACCAAATACAGTTAATATGCCATTTATACCGCACAGTGAATTGCATTTTACTTTGTTTTCAGGCATTATATGTACCCATAGTGCCAATAAGTAATACTTCACCTCATGCATACAACACGCCCTCGTTCAGTTACTGTGAGAAAAAATACAAAGCCATTACCCTCCGAAGGCAGAAATGTGAAAATGAAAAAACATTCTGCTGCCTCAGGCTCCAAAATCACTATGTTCCCCATGGGTCAGAGGGGTTGTTCCCTTACAGGCACTGTTCTGCCTGGCTGCAGTTTTTTAAGTCCTTACAAACCACGCCGTACTCTCATTCCACTGCTGCTTCTGGTGTCTCGTTTGGCTGCTCACTTGATTGGCTGACACCACCTTGACAGCGCTGCAGCCAATCAAGTGAGCTCAGTGGCTCTGCCCGTGTGTGCTGATCGCCCCCTTCAGAGCTGTTGAGCTCACTGATTGGCTAGCTCGCTATCAACATATCAGCGCCGCAGCCAATGCTAGACCTTGGGAGCAGATGAGCAATGGCGGAGACTCGCTGGTGGACCTGGGGAAGGTGAATACAGCACAGTTTGTTATGCTTTAACAAACTACACTTAGGGCGGAACATTGTCTGTAAGGGATCAGCTCTTTAAGAACTGCCCCTTTATATTTGTTGTAGGAAAAATCACATAATCTTTAACAAGGTTAAAAAACAAACAGATTATATTCTCTATATTACTAAAAGTCAAGCTATCCTCATTGATCTTTTCCATGACCACTTCTTGTTATTGAAGCGTTGAATACTTTAGGATTTTGTGACCAGTGCTATCTACCATGGTCATTAATAAGTAAATAAAGAGCCCCGGGTTAGTTTTTATGATGGAGCCAAGCTGTGCCATTATCGCTGATGTAACATTTTGCTGGTGATATTTTCGTTGCATTATCTTGGTAGTAGTACGTATTCTAGGTCTGGAAACGTCGTAAAATGTTTGACTTTGTGGTTCTGTGTCTGTGTGACAAGGATGGGAGTGTGAAATTACAAGGATTCATCCCGTTAGTGTCGTCTCTCCTACTGCCCCCTACTAGTAACCAGGAGCTTTTCTCCATGTTATCACCTCTTCCCGTACCCTTTATGTGTTCTGTTATGGTCACTTTTATGTTTTTTTCCTCTTCTGTAAAGTAGTGTGATGAGGAGCCGTTGAGCCCCTAATCAGGTCATTTATCTGCTCCGTGATTCTAATCTTTACTGGCATCTAAATTGTAGAAATATATAATTCTATTTACCGTATTTTAATTTATTGACTGTATAAGCTTTAGGTTCAGCACATCCAGAACTTGAATTCATCTTAAGTCAGCCTTAGTTTAAGTTCGTCTTTTGCCACAAACATGAAATATTATGCACTTTTTGCAAAATGTTATCTTTTAATGCAAAATTGCATAAAGACTCCCTTACATATAAGGTACTTTGGCGATGTCATGTTTTCCGGGAGGGTGAAACTGATGAGCTTTTCAAATGCAAACCAATTCGAGAGACGTTGGCGATTTATTTCCTAAAGCAGCTCCTTGCACAATTTTCAGGAAATTCCTTTTATTTATTTTTTATGTTGGCTTTTTTGGGAAGTGGGGGCATCTTTTTACCATTTTTGTGGTGGAGAGGTTTGCTGTCATTTTTTTTTTTTTTTAATCTGTTGATCATCACCCAGACAGGTTTTCTGGTCTTCTCATTGAGCTATATTGTAAAGTATGGATCTTCTTTTTACCAAAAAAAAAAAAACGCCTGAAGGATGCTCCGATCACTGCTTGGCATTTTTCGAAACCTGAAGTGGGTAAAAGTTATTTTCAAGCCTGAACGGATGCACAAACTGCATAGCAAGTCCCTTTTGTTTTTCCATAGAAATGAAGAAAAAGATTCTTTTGAGCTTTTTCTGGTGGTTTTTGGAATGGACCAGCTCCAAACCTGCATGAAAAAAACACAACATGTGGACATACCTTAAGGGTATGTTCACACAATGACTTTTTCAGGTGGATTCCAGGCAGAAACGATGTTGCAAATAATGAACATAATGCACAGTAATATGAAAATAACATTTGCATGCGCACATTCTGTCTTTTGTTAATTCGTTTAACCACTTCAGTGTTCAGAAACCATCAATATAAGAAGTAAGCTGCTCACTTGTTATAGGTTAAATTATAGAGAAAACACACCACAAAAATGCCGACAAAACCAGCAACCCAGTGACTCTTTTCTGTAATTTAAACTATAGTGAACAGCTTCCAAGTTTCCGCACCCTGAAGTGCTTAAAAGAAGTAACAGAAAACTGAATGTGCGCACAGCAATGTCTTTTTTACATTGCTGTGCATTAGGTTCACTTTTTGCTGCTGTTTTGCAGCGCATTTATAGGCGTAATTCTCCTGAAAATGACACAGTATGTACATATTCTTGGGGTATGTGCACACGATGTCTGTTTTTCTGGAGGCAGAGCCACGAAGCTTTTCTAGGTGAAGACGCTGGCAGAATTTTTCCTGATGCGGCTTCTCTGGCAGCTTTGCTATAGTTTTTTTGCGGCAGTTCCACCAGTAGTGGTGAGCGGCTTCCTAGCAGAAGTTGCCCGAAGAAGCAACATACAACTTCTTCAAACCGCTTCACGGTTTCCGAACACTAAAGTGGTAAAGGAAATAACAAAAGTCTAAACATGTATAGCATTGTCATTTTTACATTGTTCTGTACTATGTTCATTTTTTGCAGTAGTATTGCGCCAAAAGACAATACCCTCTTGGGGTTTTTGGTTGTAGGAAAACTCATTTAAAATTTATCAAGAAAAATGAGTTGGTGGGCCTGAAATGCATGACAGGTACAAGTTCTTATCTTTGTATCCCCCCACCTATCGGGAGAAAAGGAGTCCAGCATCCACCTTTTACTAATTCAGACGGAGTCCGTTCCCCATTATTATAATGAAGTAGTGAAGCCTTTGTAGAATAATAGTCAAGTAGTAATTCTGGTCATCGAGGCACAGGCGATGGATGCTTCTCACTCAATTGTTTCTGTAGCTGCCATTGATGAAAGGTGGGTGCAACCTGTCCATTATAGCAGATGGGGGAAAGCATATTTCAATGGTTGTGTGAATCATTTAAGAGGGGTTTCAGGACCTCCATCACGGCAGGTGAGATGCTATAAATGCCTGTAATGGATACACCATATTCATTGAGAAATAATGGCCCAGTTATCCTGCACGATGTACGCACCGTGCCTCCTGCAACCGAACACTAGACTTGAAGCCATGTATGCCTCTCTTATCACAGTTCGCAGGATCTGGTTTATGAATACATGGATAGTACTAATAATGTCATAGATTAGGTTGATGATGTTCCTCACCATGCCTCCTAGGGCAGAAGTCAGCGATATGTCAGCACAATCCATGCTGTAGTGCCTTCTGTACATGCCGTAATTATGGTATAGCTCGCTACGTATGTCAGTCGGCGTCAGTGCCCTCTAGCAGACATTCTGTTCTGTTCAATGTCATTGTGGTAAATAATTAAAAAGCCTGGAACTGGAGTTAGAAGGCACAGTTTCTGTTGAATAGTAATTCTGTTAAACGAGGCACAAGGTATGCTGACAGATTTGCAAAGTTACATTTATTAAGGTAAAGAGGACATCGGGGCTCAGTGTGACATAGACCTTTATTCATAGTGAGAGGTGACAATACGCTCTTTGTCCTCCGAGCTAAAGTTGTCATTTAAAGCATTGACAAATATGGAACATTCCCACATGAGGATTCCTTTGTCCGACTAATTACTCCTGTGGCAAACTCTGACGTAGGTAACTTTAACGTGCCATCTACTAAATGCCATGCTAAAAGGATCAATTCAGACCTGATGGTAATGGCGTGCAATCGTCTCCCAGCATTACCATCACAACCAAGAAAAAAGGAGGTTTCTTAAATTGTATTGTACACCTTGTGACAAGTATTAAACCCTGTTCGTGAATGCATCCATCAGTATCTATGCAATATCGCCTGTCAAAAATGCAGGCAACCGCGTCTCCAAAATAATTAGATCTGCTGATCTCCTCCATTTTATTAGCGGAAACTCCTGGCGATCAGCTATTGTTAAGGAAAGTTGCCGGCCTCCCCCGATACTATTACATGATGTCTCTGTTGTCATGTCTGACTTCAAGAGGGGAAAATACAGCTCAAAACCACAGCAAAGGTGAGCTAATGGCAACTTTGCTTCTCTGACGCTTAACTTATTTGTTGTGTTGTAGACAGGGTTTCTCGCCAGGTAACCCTAGTGAGTGGCTGTTCAAGCTGCGGACCCCTATAAAAACAATCAATTATAATAATTATCCAAGAGTGAATTCTACAGCGTTATGCACTGTTCTTCCTGTCAAAGTGGTGGTCACCTCGATGCTGTACAGGCCCTACTTCTTATAAGTCAGTGGGGCCAGTGCTACTTGTGGCCATGGTGTGATGGATCAGCACTATGACCTGACTTCCTGACCTCCAGCAGCAAAAAGACCCACACACTGGGCCCTACAGTATGCAGGCCCCAAAACTAGACACCATAGTATACAAACTCTGTAATATACAAACCATAAACTTGGGGGCTACCATTGAGAGTGGATCATTCAAGCATCATCTCTATCTGTAAGGCCTGTATCCCCACAGTCAGATCTCAGTGTGCAGAATTTTGCACTGTTTTGTGGTAGCAACATGTTACTAGCTTCAGTACTCTGCTTCCTTTTGACAGTTTTGGCCTTTTTTGTTTTGTCATGCCTTTGCTGCAGCTTTCCAGTACACAGATCTACTTGCTCCTCCAGCATGGCCTCCAACCTCTCTCTGCTCCTTCCAACTACCTCTGGTCCAAGTGCAGGGTAATTGCAGCTCTAGCATTAGCCATTAGGGTATGTTCCCACGGTCAGCAAACGCTGCGTACATCCGCAACGTCCAACCTGCAGTAGCCAGATGTTATAGCATAGTGGATGGGATTTCAAGAACTCCTATCTCCACTATGCATGCACGGACGCCTCAAGCTTCCCTTTGGAGACAGACATGCGGCGCATCTTTCCAGGCCGCAGCATGTCTATTTATGTTGCAGAGACTCTCAGTCTCCGCAAGATAAATATCACCAGTCCAATCTACTGTATTGGGCGCGGTGATTCCGCATGGTTCCATGAAAACATGAGGAATCACCTGCGTTCCAAAGCCAGCAGCACTTTGGACAGAGCGGACATGTGCTGCGTCCAAAGCACTACCTAAGGCTACTTTCACACTAGCGTCGTACGACGCACGTCGCAATGCGTCGTTTTGGAGAAAAAATGCATCCTGCAAAGTTGTCCGCAGGATGCGTTTTTTCCCCATAGACTAACATTAGCGACGCATTGCGTCATGTTGTGGCGGACCGTCGGAACAAAAAAACATTGCTTGCAGCGTTTTTTTGTGCGTCGTGTCCGTCATTTCCGACCGTGCATGCGCAGCCGGAACTCCGCCCCCTCCTCCCCGCAACTCACAATGGGGTAGCGGATGCGTTGTAAAACTGCATCCGCTGCCCCCGATGTGCTGCGTTGTCACAGGATACGTCGGCCCGACGCACTGCGACGGGCCGACGGTAGTGTGAAAGTAGCCTAATACTGACCGTGGGAATATACCCTTACTGGTTTCTTCTGCGCTATCACAGTACATCCAGCATAGCAGCTGTGGAAATTCCCCTTGAGGTCTGTGTTATGCATGTTTAGATTCAGTGTTGTAGACCATTCCTACATTACGCCTATCCCATTACTGAGATAGGAGACGTCAGATGCTGCAGAAACAATTCTATAGAGACGGAAGGATGGATGAGCTATAGGGAGAGCTCCTCCGTCTGCATAAATCTTATTAGCATCAAGTGCCATCTCTTATGTTAGTAATGGGAAAGTCTGTCTTCACTGAATCCAGATTTTACCTCCAAACTGAAAATTTTGATAACATTTTGTAAAAGAAATAAGCTAATTTCTTTGATAATCTGGATTACAAATTTGCTTACTTTCATATCTACTATTGAGTTATTTATTAAATACAAATTAATATGATGGTTGCTCTTTAAGGGCCCCCATAAACATTACACGTATGTCAGCAGAACGATTGCGCACGTCCTGTTTCAGACTGCCAATCGCATTGTTCTCTCTGAGATAAGCAACCGGCCAAATAGTCAGCAGCTTTCTCATAGCGAACACAGGAGCATTTGGGTGCGCGAGCACGTCTTCGTATGGGAGGGTGGGCCGAGACTACTGGATGATCTGCAGAAGCATCTTTAGACTGATGGTGAACTAGTGTGTATGGCTTGTGCTGTCCAATCACATCTCATACCTCGGGCAAAGAGGGGAAACCTGTTAGTTTCAAGATATCTAAGATGTGGGTATCCATTTATATATGTTGTTTGGGCCTTTAGCAGAGAAAGCAGGATGTTTTTTTTTTCTACTTGATCTTACAGTAGGGGGACAATGGACAAATGATCTTGGTAACCTGTATTGTAAAGAGAGAGCGACTAAACTCTCGTTCTTTGCACACAATGGATGTATCAATGGCCAGAGACTTTTCAGTAGGAAAGCATTATATTGCATTTGAATATCATGGATATTAATAGACTACACACCCTTCAACTGATATTTGTTCCCCACTTTATCTGTTATGTGATCTCATGTTGACTCCCTGCTTAATGTTCTATGAAGATGGTCACCATCTTGTGAATGATAACTTTGTCTCTTTTTTGTGTGCGTACCAGCAGCCCTAACCACCATCCCCACAGCCCAATATATGTTTGGCCTGCAACTCTCTATCTTCACATATATAAAGGTGGCCGAGCGCTCCTGTGTTCTGTGTGAGACAGCTGATGCCAGACTTGTCTGGTGGTAGCTTTTATCTTCAAGAACAAAAAGACTGGAATTCTGAATTTGAACATGTTGAATCCTTCTCTCCTCCGACATCATTTTGAATCCCAACAAATTTGAGGCATCCAAAACCAAAATGTTCGGTATAAATTTTGCCCCCAAATCAACATTGTGGGGTGGGCCAAGTTTGTTAATAGAGGGCCCTGGTGTTTTCTGGTGGAGTTGGAGGCAAGACTAAGGCTATGTGGACATGTTGTATATTTTGATGCGTTTCCGTGGCGTTTTTGGATGTGGGTGTGCGTGTATGTGTGGGTGTCTGTGTGTGTCTCTGTGTGTGTGCGGGTATCTGTTGGGCTGTGTGTGTCTGTGTGTAGACAGGCATCGTCCGATGGGACTACTAGTCCCATCTGGCTATGCTTGCTACAGTGACAGCTAGCCGATGATGGGACAGTAGTAATCCCATCATCCGGATACTGTGTTTGTGTAAAAAATACAAAAACACACATATACAGTACATTCTCACCATACAGCTAATCCACGACGCCCTCGATCACCTGTAAAAAAAAATAAATAAAAAAATAATAATAAACCAACAGTATGCTCCCTGTTCCGACGTAATCCATTTAATAACGAGTGTCCCACGGCAATCACCCGTGCAGAGCTGTCACATTGGGAGATGTGATCACTCTCCAGGGGCCTCCGGTGATACAATGACGGAAGGTATCACTCCGCCGTCAGAGGTTACTGTCACTTGCGGCACTGCTGCATGGAAAAATTCTCACGCAGCAGTGCCGTAAAGTGACAGCATGAACTCCAGTGAACTCTCAGTGATAACACTGCAGGAGCCATTATCTCCTGTCAGTGTGTCACTGGAGGCCTATAGAGCAGTCACATCTCCTGGCGTGACTGCTCTATAGGGGAGATCGTCGTGGGACACGCATTATTAGATGGACTACGTCGGAACAGGGAGTATACTGTTGGTTTATTTATTTTTATAATTAGGAATTAGGCATATAATAAACATGGGAAACTGTGGTATTTTATTTCAGTAAAATACTTTATTCTGGCTGCGTCTTTATTTAACATGTAACAACTATAGGATTAGTAATGGAGAGGTGTCTTATTGACACCTCTCCATTACTAAGCCGTGGGCTTGATGTCACCTTACAATACAAAGGTGACGTCAGCCCCACAACTATTACCCCACTTGCCACCGCTACAGGGAAAGTGGGAAGAGAGAGGCTAAGTGCCAGAATTGGCGCATCTTAGAGCTGCACCATTTCTGAGACTGCTGAAAGCTGGTGTTTGTAGCCGGGGGGGCCAATATCCATGGCCCCTTCCTAGGCTATAAATATCAGCCCGCAGCTGTCTGTATAGCCTTTTCTGACTGTGAATTATAGGGGGACCCCATGTCAGTATTTTTTAGGGGGGTCCCCCTATTATAATTGCCAGTAAAGGCTAAATATACAGCTGCAGGCTGATATTCATAGCCTGGGAAGATCCATGGGTATTAACACCTTTCTTGGCTATAATCATCGGCCCCCACTCGCTGGCTTTCCCTCTCTGGCACAGAAAATTGCGCAGGAGCTCACGCCATTTTTTTTTTCATATTAAACTGATATTGCCGTTTAAGGCAAGGGTCACACTTGCGAGAAACTCGCACGAGTCTCGCACCTCAATACCCGGCACTACCGCTGGCACTCGGGACTGGAGTGTGCGGCTGCATGTATTTCTATGCAGCTGAACGCTCCGCTCCAAGTGCCGGCAGCAGTGCTGGGTACTGAGGTGCGAGACTCGTGCGAGTTTCTCGCAAGTGTGACCCCGGCCTAATGCCGATTTTGTGTGTGTGTGTCTTTATTTAACTCTTTATGTACCATTTTATTATGTTTATTACTAAACATCGGGCTTGGTATTATCTATCTATAGATATATCTATCTATCCATCTATCTATCAATATATCTATCCATCTGTCTATCGATATACCTATGTATCTGTCGATAGATAGATGTCGATAGATAGATATATCGATAGACAGATGAATTTTTTATATCGTTTAGATAGATGGATAGACATATCTGTATATAGATGGATGGATAGATAGATAGATAGATAGATAGATAGATCTACCGTATATATAGTAAAAAAGGAACAGCACAACAGTTCACAGCGGGTGCCAGGCCTCCAGGCAAACAGTCTAATACTTGCCAAACTAAACAGAAGAAAAAAATTAAGGCAGCACTCTAATTGTTTCAGGTGGAAAAAAGTGAAAAACTTTATTCTGCCCCACTCATCCTGGGCAATGTTTCGGCTCCTCCTGAGCTTGACAAAGGCTCAGGAGGAACCGAAACGTTGCACAGGATGAGTGGGCAGAATAAAGTTTTTCACTTTTTTCCACCTGAAACAATTGGAGGGCTGCCTTCATTTTTTTTTCTTCTAGATAGATCTATAGATAGATAGATGGACGGATAGATCTATAGATCTATTTATAGATCGATCTATCTATCTATCTATCTATCTATCTATCTATCTATGTGTGTAAACATTATTCTTCAATGGAGTATGTAAAAGAAGAGGTTGGACAAGGAAATGACATCACAAGTCTTTTTTACTTTCTTGTTAAGTACCGTAATAGATCTTTCTTTAGCCTAAAGAAGTGCATACAAATTCGAATGAGAAAAATGCTTCATCAAATCCGCACAGATTTTTACCTGCGTTTTTCTGCCAAGAGATGCAGAATCTGCGCAGAAATTTCCACAGGCAAATCTGCAACGTCTGCACATACCCTTAAACATTCCCACAGTAATGTTCCTAAGTATGCCATTAACTTATATGGGGTGGAAGAACCTCTCTGCTATCGCTACCTCACATGGAAAAAGGTTGTCTCATTCAGATGGGTGTGTTTTTATACGTAAGGATAGAGTAATTTATTCTCTTTCTGTGGTACTTAAGGCATGTTCTTGGCAGTGTCCTTTTTGTGACACATTACATTTTACACTCAGTTTCCTAAGTACACCTATTGCCTTTGATATTCTTTTAAGGCTCCCATACATTAATTAGTAAAATCAGACAAATCTGCCAATTTTGTCAGAACTGGCTAACTACCTAATGGGTTTGGGGGGGCTTTTGAATAGATAGGGATTGAGCAGTTTGTAATTACATGCCTGATTGTCAAAACTCTGTTGTCTCGTGTCCCAGGACCAGGGGCTCCTTCCCTGTCCCTAATTCTAGTGGTGCCCTAGCTCTCCCTGTTCCCCAGACTATTGCTGATTGCGAAGATGCCAGGGCCACATACCTTGCCTTACCTCCTGAATCTGCCCTCAGTCTGTACCCTTCCTCCACCCAGGGAAGAAAGGAGTAGTAGTGTACCATAATACACCAACTAGACTAACTAGGTAATACGAACAGGGATAAAGGAAAATACCAATCACACAAATATACACACATAAACAACAGGTAAGCACCGAGGAGTGTATGAATGAGTTAAACCAAAGTAGGAGAAGACTGGGAATTATCACACACTCAAAAGATTGCAACAGTCACAGATAAATCCGCCAAACACCTTCTCCAACAATAACCACCAACATTCTACAACCATGCAGCATAAGCTACTCTGACAATGAATGCTAGCCAGGACCCAGATTATATAGGAGATGGGTAACAGTGCACACCTGAGAGCCTTAATGCTGGAAAGCTTCCATGAGCTCTCAGCTGAGCAGATTAACCCCTGCACTGCTAAAATAAATTTACACCATTTATTATGAAGGTGAAGTGCTTCTGATCAGTGCAGGAGTAGGCAAAATCAGACGCTGCAGTCTTCTGGCTCCTCTCTGTCACGGTAACCCTGTGACACTGATCCTTCAGTTCTCCATGGAGATAAACCGCCATTACCAAAACTATCTGTCAGAGGCTTACGATGCATTTATACGTTTAGATAGGCAAACTAGTGAGAAGTAGAAAATCCTGGTTATTGGCAGCAGATTGCCCATGTATCAAGGATAATGTACAGGACAGAACGATTGTATTTGCCGGTATTCTGTCCCCCTTCATTGTTTATTGTCACAGGTTGGTAAACAGGCGCTGAATGACTTGTGCATAGTCAATCTGTGCTTGTTAATGGTGCATTGACAGGCCCAAATTGGCACGTCTAAATTATTAATTACTCTACGCTCCCAATACAGAACAAGCACACTTTGCTGACCTGAGCATGTGGGTGTATTCACATACTGGCCCTGCAATACATGCTGGCAGTCTGCATGCTTCTTAAGTGATAGATGACTAGCCATCGTTTACAGCCAAGAATAAGGCAGGCAGGATTGTAACACTTCCTTGACATGTTGTTGCAGAACTATCACGCGTAATGACCCCTGAAGAATCCCCTTTTATTTTTTTTCACAGGAGCATGCCATATCGAGACAGCACTTATTTTATAAAGGGGTATGTTAGGGATGGGAAAGTTCCAGATTCAGGGTCCCATCACAAACAAGGGGTAACGCAGGCTAGGTCCATAGGTTATACCCTTATCACACCAGAGCACATCAAGTGTACTAGACTACTTGGCCTATTGGCCATGAGGCTTTGCTACCGTATATCGGCAGAAATGGCAAAACGTAACCTTTTTGTTTGATAATCACACATCTTATTAGCTCTGAGGTTGTACCTACAAAGCCTGGTATTCCCCTACTATAGGTGACCGCTCTTTCTGACTGATCCACTGACCGGATAATCTTACAGGTACCACCAGTGCTAATATTTGATAACTCTTGTTCATATGTAATTTAGGAGCATAACACAATATCCCTACTAATGTTTTTATGTTTACTAGCAGTTACCTCTGTGTTTTTCCAATAATAAGTAAAGGTTTTACATGTCTTGCCAGATTTGAGTTTACTTTAAGCATAACACACTTGACTATTCAATTGAATGTTTTGGTGATTGGATATAACCCATAATTATTTTATGTCTGGTACTATTGCAACCAAAATGATTCAACCCCCGTTTGGAATTATTATTATTTTTTTAGCAAAATTTACAAACTTTTTTTTGCAATTAACCAATCATACAAACAATTTAAATAGCTCAACACAATAAAATAACAAGTGGTTCCCCAGAATTCAACACAAAATGCCACTGCAGTCTTGTTCCTTAAATCGGGATTTGATTTCCCTGGCTTGTATTTCGAACTCGTCAGTGGTGGACCAAATATGGCGTATATGCAGAAATTGCCCGATCGGGACTGAGTAAATCATATGGGCTGGATGGGAGGAAGAAGCATGCAGGAGCACGTTAGTGGCAGTCGGTTTCCTATAAATCGTAGTTTGGATGGTGTCCGTCCTATCCCTAGTTAGTCTTACATCCAAGAACTCGATATTAGAGCTATCAGATGTGGCTGTCACCCGGATGTTCCTATTATTGTCATTCAAAGCAGCTACAAAGCCAGTGAAGGACTCACTATTACCCTGCCAGACGATGAAAATGTCGTCTATGTAGCGCGTCCATAATAGGATGCGTTCCATAGACAGCAGATCATCAGACTGTAGGAGGTCCCTTTCCCACAGCCCCAGGAACAGATTAGCATAGGAGTAAATATATAAATGGAGGGCACCGCAAAAATACAACAAAGATTGGAAGGTTCACTGTGGGCTTGTGATTTAAACATGAAGAAAGAGCAAGAAAAAGATCATGCCCACATAGACAGGAACACCTCCATATATAATCCAGTATCAAAAATAGTTTTTATTATTAAATTGGCAAAAAACTCAAGACTGCACATAGGTACACACACAAAACAACACAAAAACCATTAAAAACACTTAAAAAATGCAAACATGCAAGAAAACATGCCTATATATATATATATATATATATATATATATATATATATATATATATATATATATATATATATATATATGTCATATCCTAGAATGAGGAAAATGACAGCCCACAAAACATGTGCTTCCCACAATAATGTTATCACAAGAATCTGACTGCACAAGCGAAGATAATGCAAGGATAAATGACCACTCCATGAAATGGGTGTAAAGATGTTAATATTGCAATACCATACATCCCTATAATAAGGCACATAATATGCGTGCAGGATACTTCAATAATATAGAAACTTTAGTCATATGGCAAAAAGAAAAAATGTAGCTGATGAAAAAAGGCGTACAACAAAAATGGTGATGAATGAGACAGTAGAAAAAATAGAAAACCATAAGAGATGTTAATATATGAAGTGTCTCAGTAATAGTATGCATAGGACCTGCGGGAGGGGGAGGGAGAGGGGGAACTAGACAATGCAAGAGCCCAAAACCTCAATCCCATGGGGAAAAAAAAAAAAATTGTCATACCCACAGTCCAAAGCCATAGAGAAAAATCTTGTGAAGTGGGGAAGCAGAATGTGGGATAGGCTCCCACGCGTATCGCCGCCTGAATAGGGGCTTCCTCAGGGAAAAGATGTCATGTCATGATATCTTTTCCCTGAGGAAGCCGCTATTCAGGCGGCGATACGCGTGGGAGCCTATCCCACATTCTGCTTCCCCACTTCACAAGATTTTTCTCTATGGCTTTGGACTGTGGGTATGACAATTTTTTATTTTTTTTTTTCCCCCATGGGATTGAGGTTTTGGGCTCTTGCATTGTCTAGTTCCCCCTCCCCCTCCCGCAGGTCCTATGCATACTATTACTGAGACACTTCATATATTAACATCTCTTATGCTTTTCTATTTTTTCTACTGTCTCATTCATCATAAATTTTTGTTGTACGCCTTTTTTCATCAGTTATATTTTTTCTTTTTGCCATATGACTAAAGTTTCTATATTATTGAAGTATCCTGCACGCATATTATGTGCCTTATTATAGGGATGTATGGTATTGCAATATTAACATCTTTACACCCATTTCATGGAGTGGTCATTTATCCTTGCATTATCTTCGCTTGTGCAGTCAGATTCTTGTGATAACATTATTGTGGGAAGCACATGTTTTGTGGGCTGTCATTTTCCTCATTCTAGGATATGACATATGTATATATATATATATATATATATATATATATATATATATAGGCATGTTTTCTTGCATGTTTGCATTTTTTAAGTGTTTTTAATGGTTTTTGTGTTGTTGTTTTGTGTGTGTACCTATGTGCAGTCTTGAGTTTTTTGCCAATTTAATAATAAAAACTATTTTTGATACTGGATTATATATGGAGGTGTTCCTGTCTATGTGGGCATGATCTTTTTCTTGCTCTTTCTTCAGATTAGCATAGGAGGGCGCAAAGGCCGCCCCCATGGCTGTTCCCTGGAGCTGCAGGAAGCTGCAGGAAAAAGGACCCCCTAAACGTGAAAAAGTTATGAGTGAGCGTAAAACGCAATATCTCCAGGACAAAACCCCGAAATGCAGGGGAGCAATTGGATGCGGATAGAAAAAAATCGGTGGCTGCTAGGCCATCACTGTGTCGAATGCTAGTATATATATAATGATTCCACATCCATTGCCCCCATGATTGTATCCTCGCTTAACTTAAGGTCATCCACCCTCCGTAGCAACTGGTTAGTGTCCTTAAGAAATGAGGGAAGTTCTTCAACTAAGGGTTGTAAGATAGAATCTACTCATTTGTCAATACAGTCTAAATAATTACCTCTCCCCGACACTATGGGGCATCCAGGTGGTGTCAGGGCATTTTTATGCGTCTTGGGGAGAAGGTAGAATGTCGGTACCATAGGTTCCACTACAGTTAATGCCGTGCACAGTTCCTTAGTGATGATGCCCCTATCAGTGGCTTTTCTGAGAATCTCCCCGAGTTCTGAGCAGTAGGCGGACAAGGGGTTACATGACAATTTCTTGTAACAAGTAGAATTGGATAATTGGCGCATGGCCTCTTTTTCGTACATCGTCTTGGGCCACAAGACGATGTTACCCCCCTTGTCCGCCGGCTTGATCACAACCCCAGGGAGATCTCTCAGCTGTTTCAGACGTTCCTTCTCATATCTAGTCAGATGTCATTCTGGATGGATTGCGGGATCCGTGTTAACTCCTCACTGACTACCTTGACAAAGATGTCAATAGCCGCACAATTAGAAAGTGGTGGAAACCGCTTAGACCGCATCGGGATAGATTGTGGGATCATAACTCCTTCCTCTGTGTGGTGTTCCCTGGACAATTCTTCCAAAATTCTTAAGACGTAATGCATAGCCAGACACCAGGTTCTGCCAGTGTTCCTGAGGAGTCCTATGTCATTCCACATGGTTAATGGATTCCATTTTAATAATAATCTTGACTTGTCAACAGAGTGAGCCAAGAAAGTTAAGTGAAGAGATCATTTGCTTGCATAAACCAGGAAATTAATTGAATTTGTGTTCTTCAACTGACTGAAACTTGGATTCACTGTCCATTTGGAAAATCTAATGATGCTCAAGCTTCATATTCAGAGCGCATGACATTTTCTCCTGCAATTTCCTGACACTTCATTGACTCAATAATACCATCCACATGCAGCAGATTTCCAGTGCCAGAAGAAGCAAAGCGGCTACAGATTATCACCAAGCTACCGCCATGCTTTGCTCTAGGCATCACCCAGCCACTGACATGCTTTACTGTAGGTAGGGTGTTTTCAGTTTATGTTGCATTTTTCCTCCTCTGCTGATCAATAGGCCTGAAAAGTTCCAGTTTTGTTTCATTGCTACATAGAATAAAATCTCAAAACTTCTGTGACTTATTTATACGGATAAGAGTTTACAGGGGCTGACTTTTCTTACGCTTTTAGGTGAGTAGAAATGTATGCTTGAGCGTGAAGATCTTCAGCATTTAACATGCTCTGTACTGTCCAAATCAAACCTCACTGCCTGAGGCTAACAAATCTAGGTTTTTTGCAGTTGCTCGAGGGCATATGCCCACCTGCCTCTTCAGGAATCTGGTGGCAGCTGGTAATTGCTTTCTGTTTCTGCCACATCCATGTACTATGATTCCACCTGTATCACTAGGAGCATTAAATGCCTTTTCTATCCACATACTATGATTCCACCTGTATACCTAGGAACTTTAAATGCCTTTTCTTTTTTTGTATCTGCTTCCTTGTTTTTAATTTTTTGTTCCTCTCTCTTGACAAGTCAGGAATAGAAGTGAGCTGGATGCCTTTTCCCATGAGGAATGGGTAAAGGTTCCTCAGGAACAGTCAGAAGCTGGTGTCTGGCTATGCATCACATTTCATTTGCAGCAGGTCATAACAGCCAAAGGTGCTCTACTAAGTACTAAGGTGCTAAGTAGTAAAGTACTGCTGTAGTCATTAAAAGGGGCATTTTGTGTCAAATTTGGATAAATCCCTTTTTAGATTAGTTACATTGAGTTATATAAATTGTTCCTGTTTGTTTTTTTGTGCAAAAAGCAGAAAATATTGTTATTAATGTTGATTACAATTGTACATGGTATTTTTCCACATGCCTTTTAATGTAATAAATTAACAGTGAATATAATCAGTTACTGTAGGGTATATATACTTTTTATATTCACTTTGCACTGCTTTCACAATTACTAGGCAAGTCAGTATTTTGAACACATCACCATTTTCATGCAGATTTTCCAACTACAAGCTGTATAAACTTACAGGATGAAGCAGATCAGGTGATATGTATTTTGTGTAATGAGGGAGTCTGTAGCCCAAAGATACATCCCCCTTTATCAATGCGAGCAGAATTATTAGGCTACGTGCCCATTATCAGGAAGTATCAGCATTTTGGATGCAGTGTATTGTCACTGCATTCTAATCACGCAGATAAATCCGTATGTGTTCACTGAACCATGCGGATTTACCGCATCCAATATATTCTGTTGTGGAAGTTTCTGTTGCGGAGACAAGTGTTTGTGCAACAGAAATTGACAAGCTCATAAACCCGCGCTGCTGGTGAGTTTACACAGCATCAAGTAACAGCACAGTGGGCATGGTATTTCTATAAATCCCATCCACTGTACTTCTAATTTAGAACACCGCCTTTTGGACACAGTGCAGGTAAGCTGCATCCAAAACGCTATTATTCAGGATCGTGGGCACATACCCTTAGTAAGCTTGTTATTAAGGCAAAATGAGCCAAAACAAAGATTAGCTGACTTTGAAAAGTCAGAAGTGTTACAGAGGGATGCAGCACTTTGGAAATTACTAAATTATTGGGGTATGATCATTGAATCATCAAAAGTTTGGTTGAAAATAGTCAACAGTGTTGCAAAAACATGTGGAAAATAAGACCCACATTATATAAAAGACTCCCATTAACTGCCCAAGATTTGAGAAGACTCAATACGAAGTGATCAGGAACCCATTATCCTCCAGTGTTGTCATATTCCAGAGCTGCAACCTCCCTGGAGGCCCAGAAGTATAAGGTGTTTAGTGCTCAGAGACATGGCAGATGTATGAAGGGATGAAACCTGACAACCACTGAGCAAGTGTAGCGCTGGCGTCTACGCGGACTGCTCCTCTCATCCGGCAGGGACATGGCTCACTCGCCGTGGCTCCTGTCACGCTCTTCCTCCTTCCTACTCGGTGTCTGCGCATTGCATACAAATCCGTGGGCACTGTTGTTAGGGCGTGTGCCCACTCCATCCTTCTTATAGGAACCTTGCTGTCTATCCTAAAGTGTCCCCCGCCAGTTAGTTAGTTTCCTACACAATTGCTAGTTCTCAGGTTCCTGTCACGTTCGTTCCCACTAGTTCCACTAGTGTCTGTCCATCCCTAACCTCCGTGCCAGAACTTGCCTTGTCAGTCTGTATGTCAGCCGGACCCATCTGTACCTGCTGTGCCAGTCTGTATATCAGCTGGACCTGCCTGCACCTGCCATGCCACTTTTGATATCAGCCGGACCCGTCTGCAGCTGCTGTACCAGTCTGTATATCAGCCAAAATCATCTGCATCTGTGGTTCCTGTGTTCCTGCTGTACCTGCCTGTATTAGCTGTATTCTCCTGCTGGGCCATTCCAGCTACCTGTCCCTTGGCGGACAGCTGCTGTGTGTCCGAAGTCTGTCTTGGAGTAACACCTGGTGTCCATTGGGCGCCAAGCCTAACCCCACCATCAGGGGCTTTAGTGAAGAGTCAGGAGCTCACCTAGTTATGTCCCACCAGGTTTCACTCGGGCCACGGCCGTGTGGTTCCACCACTCTAATTACAACAAGACACAGAAGTTGAAATTTCAAGACTGAACCAAGAATTACCATATATACTTGTGTATAATCCGACCCGACTATAAGCCGAGCCACCTAATTTTGCCACAAAAAATAGGAAAACATATTTAATTGAGTATACAGTTATATGAAAAAGTTTGGGCCCCCTATTAATCATAAGCTTAATGTTTTATAAAAATTGTTTTTTTTGCAACATTTATTTCAGTTTCATATATCTAATAACTGTTGGACACAGTAATGTTTCTGCCTTGAAATGAGGTTTATTGTACCAACAGAAAATGTGCAATCTGCATTCAAACAAAATTTGACAGGTGCATAAGTATGGGCACCCTTATCATTTTCTTGTTTTAAATACTCCTACCTACTTTTTACTGACTTACTAAAGCACTTTTTTTGGTTTTCTAACCTCATTGAGCTTTGAACTTCATAGCCAGGTGTATGCAATCATGAGAAAAACTACTTAAAGTGGCCACTTGCAAGTTGTTCTCCTGTTTGAATCTCCTCTGAAGAGTGGCATCATGGGCTCCTCAAAACAACTGTCTAATGATCTGAAAACAAAGATTATTCAACATAGTTGTTAAGGGGAAGGATACAAAAAGCTGTCTCAGAGATTTAACCTGTCAATTTCCACTGTGAGGAACATAGTAAGGAAATGGAAGAACACAGGTACAGTTCTTGTTAAGGCCAGAAGTGGCAGGCCAAGAAAAACATAAGAAAGGCAGAGAAGAAGAATGGTTAGATCAGTCAAGGCCAATCCTCAGACCACCTCCAGAGAGCTGCAGCATCAACTTGCTGCAGATGGTGTCACTGTGCATCGGTCAACTATACAACGCACTTTGCACAAGGAGAAGCTGTATGGGAGAGTGATGCGAAAGAAACCGTTTCTGCAAGCACGCCACAAACAGAGTCGGCTGAGGTATGCAAAAGCACATTTTTAGAAGCCAATTTCTTTTTGGAAGAAGGTCCTGTGGACTGATGAAACCAAGATTGAGTTGTTTGGTCATACAAAAAGGCGTTATGCATGGCGGCCAAAAAACACAGCATTCCAAGAAAAACAATTGCTACCCACAGTAAAATTTGGTGGAGGTTCCATCATGCTTTGGGGCTGTGTGGCCAATGCCCGCATCGGGAATCTTGGTAAAGTTGAGGGACGCATGGATTCCTCTCAGTATCAGCAGATTCTTGACAATAATGTTCACGAATCAGTGACAAAGTTGAAGTTACGCAGGGGATGGATCTTTCAGCAAGACAATGATCCAAAACACCGCTCCAAATCTACTCAGGCATTCATGCAGAGGAACAATTACACTGTTCTGGAATGGCCATCCCAGTCCCCAGACCTGAATATCATTGGACATCTGTGGGATCATTTGAAGAGGGCTGTCCATGCTTGGCGACCATCAAACTTAACTGAACTGGAATTGTTTTGTAAAGAGGAATGGTCAAAAATACCTTCATCCAGGATCCAGGAACTCATTAAAGGCTACAGGAAGCGACTAGAGGCTGTTATTTTTGCAAAAGGAGGATCTACTAAATATTAATGTCACTTTTCTGGTGGGGTGCCCATACTTATGCACCTGTCAAATTTTGTTTGAATGCAGATTGCACATTTTCTGTTAGTACAATAAACCTCATTTCAAGGCAGAAACATTACCGTGTCCAACATTTATTAGATATATGAAACTGAAATAACTGTTGCAAAAAAAACCACTTTTTATAAAACATTAAGCTTAAGATTAATAGGGGTGCCCAAACTTTTTCATATAACTGTAAGCTGGATATGCATTGTCCCCTCATCCCTATCCTGGTATGCATGGCTCCTCATCCCCATCCTTGTCTGCATGGCTCCTTATTCCCATCCTTGTCTGCATGGCTCCTTATTCCCATCCTTGTCTATGGGAGTGGAGAGAGGTGAATATTCATAACCTTAATGAGCTGGCACCTGTGATAGCCAGGCAGCTGTTGCAAGCCAGCGGCTGTGGCTGTAACTAAAAAACAAAAACATCCTGCTTACCTTCCCTGTGCCCCCTCGAATCATCTTGTTCTGGTGCCAGCAGCTCAAGCAGCCGAGCGATCACGTGTTTCCGCTCATTAAAGGAATGAATATTCACCTCTTTCCACGCCTATGGGTGTGGAAAGAGGTGAATATTCATTACCTTAATGAGTGGGCACCCATGATAGCCCGGCAGCTGCTGGAAGCCAGCAGCTGTGGATGTAACTGTGTGTGCTATAAGAGAAATGAATATTAATTTCCAGTGCAGTGAATATTCATTTCACTTTAGCACCAGGCACAGGCTCTAGCCGCATCCGCTGGCTCCTGACTCCTGTGACCCACTACTCTTCCGCTCCCCCTCCCCTCCCTCTGGGACAATCACATGTATATAAGCCCAGGGGGGAATTTTCAGCACAAACAAATGTGCTGAAAAACTCAGCTTATACACTAGTATATACGATATTTGAAGACACGTTTTTCAAAGGTTTATGGACTGATGAGATGTGAATGAGTCTTGACAGACCAGAAGGATGGATCAGTAATTGGCACAGACCTCCAGTTTGACTCTGTCACCAGCAAGGTGGAGGTGGGGTGCTGCTATGTACTGGTATTATTAAAAATGAGCTAGTTAAATCTGTTTGGGTTGAAAATTAACTTAAAATCACCTTCTAAACCTACTGCCAGTTTTTAAAGTACACTTTCTTCCATCTACATCTGACAAGAAAACCATGATTTTTGGATGACAATGCTCCATTGCATACAAATAAGCCCTCCTCTTCTTGGCTGCCAATAAAGGTCTTAAATATGAAAGAATAATGACATGGCCTCTTCTGCTCTATTATCTTAACCCTATTGAGAACTTGTGGGCTCTTCTTAAACTGGAGATTTAAAGTGAAGGAAAACACTGCACATATCTGAACGGTTTCTGGAAGGCTGTGGTTGGTGGTGGCCAAAAAGTTGATCAAGAGATTAAGAGACTCACTTTAGTGGAAAAATCACAGTCAGTACCTGGGCTGCACTTAGAGCAATGAAGAATACTTGATGGTATGAAATAAAGCTTTTTTATTATCCAAGGCGTTTCAACACTGGACTGACGCCCTTTTCAAATCAAAAACCTAATTTTTGTAAATGTCAGAAATATATTTTGTATATTTTGAGTTGTTTGGTTATTGTTGTCACTATAACAGATGAAAATAAGCTATTGGATGGAAAAAATTACTTTTTTTCTATTAAGATGCCTAATAATTCCACAAACTAAATGTTTCCCAATAATTCTGCACACAGATATTCTCCTAAGAAAGGCAAAACCTCACACTTTCTTACATATACAAGTTTATTAACCTTTTGGGTTGACCGACTGCAATGTAGTTGTTCAATAATAAAACTAATGAGCGAAAATACAAATTGCCTAATTGTGTATACAGTGTATAATCCGTATATTCTCGTGTATGAGCCGAGTGTTTAAGCACATTTTCTTGTACTGAAAACGCCCCCCTCGGCTTATACACGAGTATACATAAAGCTGGCGGGGGAGGGGGAGCGGCAGGAGCTGGTGGCTGTGGCTGTAACTGTGCAGCTGTTAGCGCAGAGTGACAGCTGAAGCTGCAGCCCCCAGCTTCCAGAAGACATCTTACTCACCCTCTAGCGTGCCCTCGCAGCATCTCGTTGGTCCCGGCGCCTGCAGCTCTTCCTGTGCTGAGCGGTCACGTGGCACCTCTCATTAAGGTAATAAATAAGCATGCCTCTCCACTCCATAGCTGGAACGAAATGCTTCAACAACACGCTGGAAGGTGAGTAGGATGTTTGTTTGTTTTTGTAATAGGAAGCATGCATACCGGAACTGGAGGGAGCCACGCAGACAATGAAGGAACGAGGGGGAGCTATGCATAAACGATAGGACCAGGGGAGTCATGCATTCATCGATGGAACGGGGGGAGCCACGCAGACAATGATGGAACGGGGGAAGCCATGCAACCAACGATGGGACGGGGGGAGCCATGCATACAACGATGGAATGGGGGGGGGAGCCATGCATACAATGATGGGATGGGGGGAGCTATGCATACAATGATGGGACTCGGGGAGCCATGCATAAACGACAGGACCAAGGGAGTCATGCATTCATCGATGGAACGGGGGGAGCCACGCAGACAACGATGGAACGGGGGGAGCCATGCAACCAACGATGGGACGGGGGGAGCCACGCAGACAACGATGGAACGGGGGGGGGGGGGGGGGGGGGAGCCATGCATACAACGATGGGACGGGGGGAGCCATGCATACAACGATGGGACTTGGGGAGCCATGCATACAACAATGGGACTTGGGGAGCCATGCATACAACAATGGGATGGGGGAGCCATGCATACAACGATGGGACAGGGGGAGCCATGCACACAATGATGGGACGGGGAGAGCCATGCATACAACGATGGGACGGGGGGAGCCATGCATACAACGATGGGACGGGGGAGCCATGCATACAACGATGCGACGGGGGGAGCCATGCATACAACGATGGGACGGGGGAGCCATGCATACAATGATGGGACGGGGGGAGCTATGCATACAACTATGTGACAGGGGGAGCATTGCATACAACTATGTGACAGGGGGAGCAGTGCATACAACGATGGGACTGGGGGAGCCATGCATACAACGATGAGACGGGGGGAGCCATGAATGCCAGGACGGGACCTGGGAGCCATGCATAGCAGGACAGCAACGGGGGGGGGGGAGGGGAGTCTCGCATAGCAGGACAGGGATGAGGGGACAATGCATACCCAGCTTATACTGGAGTCAATAAGCTTACTCAGTTTTCCGTGGCAAAATTAGGTGCCTCGGCTTATACTCATGTTGGTTTATACTCAAGTATATACTGTATGTAGACAAGATAATTATTGAATTAACATTGCATGTTGAGTTATTTAAAAGTGCTTGCAAATGTTAATTTCCAATGATTCATGCATTCTAAATATATATCTATGTAATTTTACTCTGTTTTTGGTTAAATGAGTGAATGATTTAAGTCTACATTTTCAGTGAGGAAACTTGATCATGCATTGTAGATATCCGAGAGGAGAAACCATAAATAGACGCCTACATCCATAAAGAAAGCTTCTTTGTGTGCTGTAGCAAGTGGAAAACTAGTAGTAGAATGACTTGTTTACAGAATCCTCTACATTGTGGAAGGGTAGTAAGTAGTGATGAGCGAGTGTACCTGGATAAGGTGTAATCCGAGCACACTTGTGTCCTAATCGAGTATTTTCGGCGCGCTTGAAAAAATGGGCCAATCCCTGCGTGTGTTGCGGCTATCAAACAGCTGCTAGACATGCAGCCACGGCGATTCGAGCATTTTTTTTCGAGCATGCCTACTCGATTAGGACATGAGCATTCTCAGATAATGCTCATCACTAGTAGTAAGCACTAAGAGCCTCCCACTACATAATCAACTTAGTGAAACCTGTCACCACATTTGCCCCATATGTTGCCACCACCTTTCAGCCCTCATATAAAGCATACTAATATGTTATGTATCTACCCGGCCTGCAACAAAAGTAAAACACATTTTATTATACTCACCTGGGGGGCAGTCAGGTCCGATAGGTGTGGCTGGTCCTGGTTTAGTGCCTCCCTTATTCTTTCGATGTCATCCTTCATATGGATGATGAGTGCTACATCATCCACACAGTCTGCCTGGCATCATGCTCCTGTGCAGGCGCACTTCTCTGTCCTGACCAAGGCAGAGCAAAGTACTGCAGTGCGAAGGCGCTGGGAAAGATCAAAGCGCCCCAGTGCATGCACACTGCAGTACTTTACTCGGCCCTAGTTAGTACGCCTGTGGAGGAGCGCGATTCCGGGGAGACTGGATGATGTAGCACTCATCATCTATATGAAGGACGACATCGAAAGAAGAAGGGAGGCATCGACCAGGACTAGCGACACCCATCGGACCGCCCCGCAGGTGAGTATAATAAGAGGTGTGTTTGTTTTGTTGCAGGCTGTGTCGGGGGCATATACACAGCATTATAGTATGCTTTATATGAGGGCTGAAAGGTGGTGGCCGGATCTCCAATGGGGACCCCTGCTCTGAATCCCCACTAACACAACTCCCCTTTGTAAGTAGGAGTAATTGCCAACACAATGTAGCGAGGTGTATTGTGCATGATTTCTGTGCCTTACTGCAGTAAAGGGTGTAATTCTTCTTTCATCATTCCATGATCCTTCCATCTTGTTTATTTTTGTAAAACATTTGCAAACTTTCAGCTTCCTAGCATTTATCTTTTTCTTTTAAATATATATTTTTTAAAATGTAATGCTAAAACTCCCTTTATTTTTCAGTGACCTTATCAATTTCATGACAAGTGGACCGATAGTAGCAATGGAAGTAATTGGAGATGATGCTGTTTCTGCTTGGAGAAAATTACTAGGTCCAACAAACTGTAGTGTAGCCCGAAGTGAATCACCGCAAAGCATACGAGCCAAGTTTGGCACCGATGGAACGAAAAATGCCGCTCATGGTTCTGACTCCGTCGCTTCAGCTGCCAGAGTAAGTGCTTTTCATCAAGGTGCCAAGTACTGTATTTTGCTTATAAATATATTTATCACCGCCTTTCAGGGCTCATCTACAGCATTCTATAATGCCATAGATAAGCCATCGATTTGACCTGCCAGATAAGAAAAATAAGTTTTATTATACTCACCCAGGGGGCAGTCTGGTCTGATAGGTGTCGCAGGTCCGGGTCCGGCGCCTCCCTTCTTCTTGTGACGCCGCCCTCCTGCTTGCTTCATGGTCCCCGGAATCGCGCTCCTGCGCATGCGTACTTATCTGCCCTGTTGAGGGCAGAGCAAAGTACTGCAGTGCGCAGGTGCTGGGAAAGGTCAGAGAGGCAAGAAGAGGGGAGACGCCGGACTCGGACCTGCGACACTCATCGAACCGGACCACCCCCCACGTGAGTATAATATTTTAATTAAAGAATGCTGTAGACAATCCCTGACAGGTGATGGCCGCATCTTATAGCGGCCAAAACAGCTGACAGGTTCCCTTTAACGCTTCAGCCAGTTTTGACATTCATGGTAAGGAATTTTTTTTTTTTTTAATCTTCACCTTACAAAAGACATATGCAAATGGGTTGTCCAGTATGATAATATTGATAACCTATCCATAAGATACGTCATCAGCATCTAATCGGCGGTGGTCCAATACCCTCATCTCTTACTTGCTCCATTGGCTGCAGGTTGTGAACACTTTATTCGAGGCAGCAAGGTGCATCTCCATTCAATGTAACATTAGTATGGATATTCACTAAAGCAAAACCTGTATACCAAATCAAAAAAGTATATAAAAATATAATTTTATTAAGTCCTAGTATTAAAATATAGGAAACAATAGAAGCACATGAAGGATGGAAGGAAAGCAAATGACAAAATGTAACGAAACCACTGCATAGAGATATTAGTAGTGGGTGTAATGACTAAATAACATAGTGACTGAGAAGAAACTCCCATACAAATAGCCAATTGTATATATAAATAGATGGAAGAAACATCATAAACATTGCCATAGTGAAGTAGACATAGAAAAGAAAGGAAGAACAAGAGAATGACATATACCAGTAGTCAGTACCTCGTGGCTCCTGTGACTCCATTCCGTGTGCAGCAGATGCTGACATGTGCTGCAGAACAATGTCAGATTCTTTGGCAAGTCTCTACACCGGCGGCTGTCAGAACAAATAACAGCTGATCAGTGGGGGTGCTGGGTGTTGGCTCCCCACCGATCTCATGATACCACCTACCCTATGGTCTGTGACCAGAAAACCCCTTTAACTGTTGGTCACTAGGGTTATAGCAACGCAAAAACAATCTAATTGTTTTATGTTTCACTACTTTTTCTGTTACCGTACTTTTTTTTTGTTAAGTCACCACATTTAAATGCTCAATATATTATTTTTTTCTGTTGACGGTGCTGTGTGAGATCTTGTTTTTTAAATGAGTTGTATTTTATGGGGGGGATACATATGACATTTTGATTATTTTTTATTCTATGATTTTTTTTTTATTAATTCAGGATCAACAAAAGAGCATTTCTTCTGACAGCGTAGACCGGATGGATTCAGTCTGGTTCATACAGATGTGGCAATCTTTGTTTGTTTTTTTTACATAATAAAGTAGAATTATTATAATTTTTTAGACTAGTTAATACACCAAATTTATATGTTTTAGGTTGTTAAATGGCTGGCATTGGAGTTCTCTGGATCTCTGCCATTGTGGTAGGATCCTTGATGTACATTACTTGTAAGCTATCTCCAGGAAATGACCTATTGTTTAACTCAGGTTTTTTGTGTCAAGTGTTTTTTTTTTTTTTTTTGGGGGGGGGGGGGTTGCAATGTTTGTTCTTTGCCTAGCTTTTTCTCCAATTTCACAAACAAAAAATAGATATCTTGAAATTTTGAAACTGACCTTTAGGCTGTGTGCACACGTCAGGATTTCTGGCAGAAATTTTCCTGACAAAAACCTGACATTTCTGCCAGAAATCCGCTTGCGTATTTTTGATGCATTTTTTGCACGGTTTTGATGCGTTTTTTTTTCTTGCGTTTTTTCCAAATGCATAGAATAGCGGGAAAAACGCGAAAAAAACCACAAAATTAATGAACATGCTGCTTTTTTTACCACGACGCGTTTTTTTCGCGGAAAAAAAACGCATCATGTGCACAAAAATTGCAGAATGCATTCTAAATAGGATGCATAAGTCTGCAGTTTCTAATGCGTTTTTATTGCGAAAAAACTCGAAAAAAACGCGAAAAAACCTGAACGTGTGCACATACCCTTAGGGTTTTTTTAGACTGTAAATTCTTGTAGTTTCAGGTAATTCACAAGTACATTAGCCACAGTGAACATACTCGGACCCTATTTTTTCTAGTGAAGCGTCTAATGCTAGCCGCCCAATATATAAGAAAATAGGGTGGGGGTCTCATGGCTACATAAACCCTGAACAGCCTTCATGTTATTTTATGGGTTTTTTACTTCAGCTGTTTTTGTTTATGAAAGGTCAAACAAAGGTCAGTGAGTCAGCTCTGATTACCTCAGGAGCAGTTCAAACCGGTTCTGACTGGCTATATTGGCGCCTTTTTAACTGTTTGCTATTGGTGGAATATTATTTTTTTAGCGGTCTTTTTTAAAGTATAAAAGCCCTGCTTGGTGGTTCTTCCCCATTCCGCTGGCTATATGAAGAAAAGAAGATGCCATCCTCGCTCCCTTTATTTTTTATTCCTACTGTCGTGATGGTTTATGTGTGGGATAATCGCCCATTCTATGGGTGTATTGATTTATTGGTGTTTTGGTGTTTGGACAATTTTATCTGAGTAATTTATTGATTTATTATATTATTGAGTCTTAATGTAACCCAAAATAAACTTCACGGCCATTTTATTCCAACAATTTGAATTGTCTTTTTATTATTGGTAGGAATGGGTTTTGTGTGGCCATGAGCGTGTGCTTTGGTCATTGTGAAGGGAAGCAGGGTCCGCAGTGACATCACCTAATATAAATGGTGGATCCTGTGTTATCAGCTGTGGATAGAGATGTTATCTGCCATTGTAATCTTTCCTTTGATGATAAGAAGCCTTGATATTTTAGAAAATGATGCTTTCATACCTTTTTTATATTTCTCTCTAAAAGCAAAAGTGCATGCCCTCGAGAATTAAATTGTTCTGTACGACGTTGGAGTCTTTCAAATCGCTTTGACTATTATTAAGAACTTTACAAAAAAAAAGTTCAGCAGAAACCTAGCTGGATGTTGTGTATAGTTGCAATCAAAAGTACTCAACTCTGATTTTCAAATGAGCTTTATTAGCTAGACCTCCAAACTTTCTACTGTTAAAACCAAATGACAATTATTTATATACCTCAAGACATGTAATATAACAAGTGATTTCTCCAAATTGAACACATAATGCCACTTTTGCTGACTACTGCAGTCTCACAATCTTTCATGCCCTTCATGATGAGCATCATTAGTACATCACCCTTTGGCTGTTATGACCTGCAGTAACTGAAATAATAGCCACACACCGGATTTGTAAGAACTTTGCCTATTTGTTTTTGGAATAATTTAATATCTCTTTATTATTGTCTTGCCATGGTGTAATTTACCAATGACCACACTGCCTTTTTCCTTTTTGGATGGTTTTATGGGGTGTTTTTAATAGTTGTTTCTACTTCTGATATTTGTATTGTAATAGGGTGTACTTAATTAACTTTTATATATTTGCATTTATTACTTTTTTGGTGTTTGTGCCCTCGATGTAACCTGAAAGATGAGAAAAAGAGGTTAGATTATACTCACCCAGGGGCGGTCCCGCTGCGGTCCGGTCCGATGGGCGTCGCGGTCCGGTCCAGGGCCTCCCATTTTCTTACGATGACGTCCTCTTCTTGTCTTCATGCTGCAGCTCCAGCGCAGGCATAGTTTGTCTGCCCTGTTGAGGGCAGAGCAAAGTACTGCATTACACAGGCGCCGGGAAAGGTCAGAGTGGCCCGGCGCCTGCGCACTGCAGTACTTTGCTCTGCCCTCAACAGGGCAGACACAGTATGCCTGCACCGGAGCCGCAGCGTGAAGACAAGAAGAGGACGTCATCGTAAGAAGATGAGAGGCCCGGACCAGACCGCGATGCCCATCGGATTGGACCGCCCGCCCAGGTGAGTATAATCTAACCTCTTTTTCTCATCTTTTAGATTACATCGGGGGTTTATCTACAGCATTACAGAATGCTGCAGATAAGCCCCTGATGCCGGTGGGCTTAGCTTACCTTCGAATTTGGGGGTGACAGGTTCCCTTTAAAGAATCACCCCCATTAACTTTTTTCCCCTTAACCCCTTATTGACTGCCGATACGCCTGTTAACTGCGGCAGTTAAGGGGCCTTATTCATCAACGCCGTTTTTTCTAAAGGCACTGAGAAATAAGGGTATAGCGCCCCCCCAGCGTTGTAAAATCTCCCAGGGGTTGCTGAGACCCTGGAGAACATGATCAGTGCTGGTTTTTACTGTCCTCTGACGGGCGTTATTCACTGAATAACGGCGATCGCATAATAAAAAATAAATAAAATAAATTCAGATTTAACCCCTTTACCCCCAAGGGTGGTTTGCACGTTAATGACCGGGCCAATTTTTACATTTCTGACCACTGTCCCTTTATGAGGTTATAACTCTGGAACGCTTCAACGGATCCCGGTGATTCTGACATATTCTACTTCATGATAGTGGTAAAATTTCTTTGATATTACCTGCGTTTATTTGTGAAAAAAAACAGAAATTTGGCAAAAATTTTGAAAATTTCGCAATTTTCCAAATTTTAATTTTTATACCCTTAACCCCTTTCTGACTTCGGAAAGTGTTTCACAGGAATTTTTGGAATGTTTAAAAAAATGAACATTTAAGTTTTTTTTCACAAAAAATTTACTTCACCTCCAATTTGTTTTATTTTACCAAGGGTAACAGGAGAAATTGGACCCCAAAAGTTGTTATACAATCTGTCCTGAGTACGCCGATACCCAATATGTTTGGGTAAACCACTGTTTGGGCGCATGGCAGAGCTCGGAAGGGAAGGAGCGCCATTTGACTTTTTCAATGCAAAATTGACTGGAATTGAGATGGGATGCCATGTTGTGTTTGGATAGCCCCTGATGTGCCTAAACATTGAAACCCCCCACAAGTGACACCATTTTGGAAACTAGACCCCCTAAGGAACTTATCTAGATGTATGGTGAGCACTTTGACTTACACACTAAAAGACGCTATTTATTGCAAAAAATATTTTTTGCGTTACCACATTTTGAGAGAGCTATAATTTTTCCATATTTTGGTCCACAGAGTCATGTGAGGTCTTGTTTTTTGCGGGACGAGTTCTCGTTTTTATTGGTAACATTTTCGGGCACGTGACATTTTTTGATCACTTTTTATTCCGATTTTTGTGAGGCAGAATGACCAATAACCAGCTATTCATGAATTTCTTTTTTTTTGGGGGGGGGGGGGGGGGGGGCATTTATACCGTTCCACGTTTGATAAAATTGATAAAGCAGTTTTATTGTTCGGGTCAGTACGATTACAGCGATACCTCATTTATATCATTTTTTATGTTTTGGCGCTTTTATATGATAAACTATTTTATAGAAAAAAAAAATTATTTTTGCATCGCTTTATTCTGAGGACTATAACTTTTTTAATTTTTTTCGCTGATGATGCTGCATGATGGCTCGTTTTTTGCGGGACAAGATTATGTTTTCAGCGGTACCATGGTTATTTATATCCGTCTTTATGATCGCGTGTTATTCCACTTTTTGTTCGGCGGTATGATAATAAAGCGTTGTTTTTTGCCTTTTTTTTTTTTTTTTTTTTTACGGTGTTCACTGCATGGGTTAACTAGTGGGACAGTTTTATAGGTCGGGTCGTACGGACGCAGCGATACTAAATATGTGTACTTTAATTGTTTTTTTCTTTTATTTAGATAAAGAAATGTATTTATGGGAACAATATATATATATATATATATATATATATATATATATATATTTTTATTTAGGATTTTTTTTTTTTTTTACACATCTGAATATTTTTTTTTTTTACACTATAACATTGCCCTGGGGGGGGAATCATGTTAGAGGGTCAGATCGCAGATCTAACACTTTGCAGTGCACAGTGTCAGATCAGCGATCTGATGTGCACTGCAGAGAGGCTTCCTGGCACAAGCTCTGAGCAGGTGCTGGTAAGCCACCTCCCTGCAGGGCCCGGATGCAGCCCCGCGGCCATTTTGGATCTGGGGCCTGCAGGGAGGAGACGCTCGGTACTATGCGAGCACATCACGTTGTACCGAGGGTCTCAGGGAAGCCTGCAGGGAACCCCCTCCCTGCGCAATGCTTCCCTATGCCCCCGGAACACTGCGATCATGTTTGATTGCAGTGTTTCGGGGGTTAATGTGCCGGGAGCGTTCCGTGACCGCACCTGGAACATAGTGCCGGATGTCAGCTGCGATAGCTGACACCCGGCTGCGATCGGCCGTGCTAACCCGCTATGACACACTATCCCGTCGGTGGGCATACGGGCCCACCCCACCTCGACGAGATAATGCGACTAATGTCAGAAAGGGGTTAAAATTGATTTATCTCTTCTCTGATATGATCTAACATATAAGTGAAATGGGTTCTCTGAGCCCCCCACAGTACCTTAGGTACCTGCTCTGTGATCCTCTGGCCCCCTCCTTCTTCTGCAGAATGAAAATGGTGAGCGCATGCGCAGTGTGCCTGCTAAGATATGTGCAGCGCCCCAGAGACCTGGTCGTTGCAGTATGGCACTCTGCCGCTAAGGAGAGTGGCGGTATGTCTGATGGCACTAAGGAGTTCTCCTGACCAGGTATCACCAGAACACATTACACTTCACACTCCGGCCACTAGGGGGAGAAAAAGGCTTTATTTATTCAGTCGCCATGACAGCACAACGAGAGAGGGGATCCGCCCTTCAGGGACAGGAAACCTCAGACATAAAAAGGGCGGCACCTCACTCCCCCGCCAGTTGGTTTCCTGTCCCTGACAGTGGAACCTCTTCAGGCAGACCTTTTTTGAAGAAGGTTGAAGAAAGAAGTCTTCCCACTCCTGACAGGCCGGATCAGGTAGCGGGGGTCCCCTGCCTCGGCCTAGTCAGGAGGCCGGTAGCACCACACGGCAGGGGGACTGTTAGTGTCGGTGAGAGCAGGAGGAAGCAACCCCAAGGGGTTAGCTTCTAGGTGTCACATTACCTTGTGAGTATACGCCGCCGTGTCTACGTGGCCTCTGGGGTCTGTCCACTCCTGCCTTGGTGGTCCGTCTTGGCCGGAGGACGCTGCCGTCCTCTGTTCGGCGCGTCTGCCCTCGGCGCCGCAGCTGTGACCGGAAGGGGCGTGTCCGGATGACGCAGCGAGCGGCGCCGGGCGGTGGCGCGGCCGCGCATGCGCGGTAGCGTTCTTTCGCCGGCTAATGGCGGCGCCCAGGGGCAGGGGGAGGATACTGGCCGCAGGGAGTTCGGCGCTCAGCGTGGGGCACGGCGTGCAGTGGCCAGAGCCTATCGGTAGTTAATACCGATCGTTGACACCTGGAGGAAGCCCTGCTGACCCCCATCCGGGGGTGGTACCCAGGGGGATGTATTTAAGAGCTGCACAGATGCCCATCCTGGTTCCTGTCCATTTCCTAATGGAGTCACCGGAGGGAACTCCGCAGCTGTGCGGTGAACAGCAGCAGCCTTTGGAGCAGCCACAAACAGGAAAGTCTCAGAGAAGCTCCCAGCGGCGTTCCAGTGGCAGTAGTCGTGCTGGTGGAGCTAAAGCTGCTCAGAGGCCCACCAAATCCTCGGGCCGTAGGAATTCTCCGGCCAAAGAGGACCCCCCGATCACGGTACCGTTTACTTCAAGGATGGGTAAGTGAGCTACGTGAAAGTACACTTTCTGATTGGTGTCCCTCCTTGTATTCCCTCTCTCCTTATTTAGGGGAAAAAATGTGCTTCCAAAGCTAAACATAGGGAGTGTGCCGTTTGTACAGAGCCTCTCCCAGATGGGCATAAAAAGAAGCTGTGCAGATCCTGCATACAGCACTTAATCGAAGAGGAGGCCCCTGACCTGACGTCTACCCTTAGGGACATGGTCAGACAGGAGATCAGGGACTCCTTAAAATCCAGTTCTCATAAGAAACAATCCAAGAAGAGAATACTAGGTTCATCCCCTGTATCAGAGATGGATTCCGATATTGTGAGCTCGGATTCTCATCCATCATCTTCATCTTCAGAGGACGTAGAGTCTAGCCGAACATGTCTATCATTAGATAGGATTAATCATCTGGTGAAAGCTGTCAACAACACCATGGGGATTGAAGAGACTCAGCCAGAATGCTCCATTCAGGACATTATGTTCAGGGACATAGACCGTAAATCCCGAAGGGTTTTTCCTGTGGTGGAGAAAATCAAGTCTCTGATTATGAAGGAGTGGAAGAAGCCCGAAAGAAAGGGGTCACTTCCGCCAGCATTTAAGAGAAGATACCCGTTCGGGGAAGAAGCTTCAGCTTCTTGGGACAAAGTCCCGAAGTTAGACGCAGCAGTGGCCAAAGCATGCAAAAACTCTTCTCTTCCATTTGAAGATTTAGGTAACTTAAAGGACCCGCTCGATAGAAAGGCTGATGTGTTCCTTAAAGGAGCTTGGGAGACTTCTGCGGGATCCCTGAGACCGGCAGTGGCGGCTACTTGCACAGCTCGGTCCTTGATGGTGTGGCTAGGCCACCTGGAAGATCAACTTAAGGATAAAGTGCCTAGAAGTGAAATCCTATCATCTATGCCCATGATCCAAGATGCTGCAGCCTTCCTTTCGGATGCATCAGCGGATTCGGTCAGGCTGGCCGCAAGATCTTCAGCCTTATCCAACGCAGCCCGCAGAGCACTTTGGATTAAATGTTGGCCAGGTGATTTACAAGCTAGGTCAAGGCTATGCGGCATCCCCTGTGAAGGAGTTCATCTGTTCGGTCCGGTACTTGATGAGCTGCTTGAGAAGGCGGGCGACTCTAAGAAGCGGTTCCCTCTATTAAGAAAACCTTTTTATAGGCGTGACTACAGCAGGGGATGGTCTTATCGCCGCAGATCTGATAGAGAACCAAATAGAGATTCATCCAAATATTACAGCAGCAGCAGAAGAAGAGGTAGGGGGTATATGTTTAACACCCCTCGGGACTCGAAGAAAACTCAATGACTAGCGGTCCAGGTGGGCGGTAGGCTTTTAGCTTTCTACCCAGCCTGGTTGAGGATCACCAACAGTCCATGGATACTCAGTATCATTAAAGAGGGATTAAAGTTCCAGTTTCATCAGATCCCTCAGGACAAATTTAAACTAACTCCTATCCGTTCTTCTCCTGCAGAACAGTTGGCGTTGAAGTCAGAAGTTCGGGATCTCAGACAAAAGGGGGTTCTTATTCGGGTACCCACGAGAGAGCGAGGTAGGGGTTTCTATTCCCCGTTATTCTTGGTAAAGAAGCCAGATGGGTCATACCGTACCATTATTAATCTGAGAGGCCTGAATGAATTCTTGCTAATCCCATCCTTCAAAATGGAATCTGTGAAAACGGCAATAAAGCTTCTTTTTCACAAGTGCTTCATGGTGGTCTTGGATCTAAAAGACGCCTATTACCATGTTCCGATACATGCAGATCACCAGCGTTTTCTCAGGGTGGCGATTTCTCTTGCCGGCACAGTGGAGCACTTCCAATATCAGGCACTCCCCTTTGGTGTTGCAGTCGCACCCCGGGTCTTTACTAAGGTTATGGTAGAGGTTATGGCACACCTTCATGAGCAAAACATACTGATAATTCCTTACTTGGATGACTTACTGATCGTGGGGCATTCAGAGTTACACTGTAAAGAGCAGTTAGAGAAAGTGATGGTAGCACTTCGTAACTTAGGTTGGATTGTCAATCTTAAAAAATCGCGTCTTCAACCCTCCACAGCACAGCAGTTTTTGGGTCTTATTGTAGATTCAGCTCAGCAGGAATGTCGCCTGCCAGACTCAAAAGTTGATGCTATCCACCGGCTGGCCTCTAGAGCAATTAAAAATCCCGTAGTCTCCTTAAGAAGTGCTATGTCTCTTTTGGGGTCACTTACTTCTTGTTTTCCGGCGGTGATGTGGGCACAGTTTCACTCTAGGTCTCTTCAGTGGGATGTTCTACGTAATTTTCGGCGACTAGGCGCCAACCTAGATAAGAAATTCTCTCTATCCGTAGAGGCCACGGTTTCACTAAGGTGGTGGACACACATCCCTAATCTGCGTAAAGGGGTACCTTGGACATATCATATATCACGAGTAATAACAACTGATGCTAGTCCCACGGGGTGGGGAGCACATTGGGAAAATAATTACGTTCAGGGTCTATGGTCCCGATCTGAGCAGGACTCGTCTTCCAATCTGAAAGAATTGATGGCGGTGGAACGCGCCTTGGATAGGTTTCTTGTACCTCTACAGGGTAGACATGTTAGAATACTCTCGGACAACCAGGTGACAGTTGCTTATGTGAACCGCCAAGGAGGCACACGGTCTACGTCATTAATGAACGTTACAAATCGTATTTTTCAGATGGCCGAAAATCACCTACTCTCCCTTACGGCCCTTCATATAAAGGGGAAACTAAATACCATGGCCGATTACTTAAGCCGCAACGAGCTCAAACAAGGGGATTGGTCTCTAAAACCGGCTGTCTTCAATCAGATCGTACGGTTGTGGGGATGTCCAGAAATAGATCTGTTTGCCAGTCGAGGAAACAAGAAGCTCCATCAATTCTGTTCCCTAGACCCAAGAGACAACCCGTACGCAATCGACGCTCTTCTGATCTCCTGGAACTTCAGTCTCGCCTATGCGTTTCCCCCTCTGAATCTAATTCCTTTAGTTCTGAGGAAGATTCGGGAAGACAAAGCCTGAGTTATATTAATAGCTCCATTCTGGCCCAGAAGGTCTTGGTTCCCATGGTTAAGAAGCATGTCCATTTCCCAACCATGGATTCTCCCAGAAATTCCAGACCTCCTCTCCCAGGGTCCAGTTTTGCATCCACGAGTAGCCAACTTACATCTGACAGCGTGGAACTTGAGAGGTCACTTCTGAAAAAAAAGGGATTCTCTCAGAACCTTATAAATACGCTGCTTAAGAGTAGGAAAGCCTCCACGACTAGCATTTATGTTAGGATATGGAGGAAGTTCCTATCAAGCTCAGGAGCACAGATCGATCAGAAACCTAATATTGCTCAGATCCTAGAATTTCTACAGAAGGGCCTAGATTTAGGCTTAGCCACCAGCACCCTTAGAATCAGGTTTCGGCTCTAGGGGCACTATATAATTCCAACATAGCTAGTAATCACTGGATAACAAGGTTTTTCAAAGCGGTCACCAGATCCAGGCCGGTTATTAAACAGAGAATAGTTCCATGGGACCTAAATCTTGTGCTCTCGGCTCTAACACAAGCTCCGTTCGAGCCCATTGACTCTGTCCCGATCAAGATTCTGTCTGTCAAAACAGCCCTCTTAGTTGCCCTCACATCGGCAAGAAGGGTTAGTGATCTGCAAGCATTGTCCAGGCAGCGTCCGTATATGCAAATTATGGAAGATAGAGTGGTGATGAGGCCTGACCCTCTTTATCTTCCAAAGGTCGCGTCAAAATTTCATAGGTCCCAGGAGGTAATCTTGCCTTCATTTTGTCCTAATCCCTCTAACAATAAAGAACAGAGATTTCATTGTTTGGACGTGCGTAGATGCCTTCTCAGATATATTGCAGTAACAGACGCCTGGAAAAAAGATCATTCCTTATTTTTATCCTACCAGGGAGTTAGGAAGGGGCTTAGGGTATCAAAGAATACGCTAGCCAGATGGATTAGGGAGGCCATATTTCTTGCTTATACCGCAGGTGGCGTGGAAATTCCAGAAGGCATAAAGGCACACTCCACTCGTGCGGTAGCCACATCTTGGGCTGAGAGGGCAGAAGTGTCGATTGAAGACATCTGTAAGGCGGCCACATGGTCTTCTCCATCCACCTTTCTTAGACACTATAGGTTAGATCTAGGTGGCTCCTCCGACCTCACGTTTGGGAGAAGGGTGCTGGAGGCGGTTATCCCTCCCTAGTCACTTTATTCACTTCTCTGAAAGTCTCTTGTTGTGCTGTCATGGCGACTGAATAAATACGTACGCTACTCACCTGGTAGCAGTGTTTTTTCAGGAGCCATGACAGCACCCTTATATTCCCTACCCTCTTTGTTTATGGGTTCAACACTTCCTTTAGTTAATTCCTAAGTTTAGTCACTGGGTGAATTGTACCATATATTAATATTGTCTATGTGCTACTAACCTAGAAGGTCCTTTCATACTCTGTAAACCAACTGGCGGGGGAGTGAGGTGCCGCCCTTTTTATGTCTGAGGTTTCCTGTCCCTGAAGGGCGGATCCCCTCTCTCGTTGTGCTGTCATGGCTCCTGAAAAAACACTGCTACCAGGTGAGTAGCGTACGTATTTATTGGGCCACTCCTCACACTGGTAAAACTAGGGGCTGGGGAGGAAGTTAGTCAGAAGTTGACTGGGTTGGAACCAGGCAACATCCCGTGGCAGGGGGTGCTGCAGGGAGAAGGCACAGGGGGGTCCCTGTCAGGCGTGGGAACATGGCAGGTGCCTAGCGAACAGAACGTAACGGAACCGCGCTTGCACACCCTGCGGCGGTATCCAGGAGAGAGACACGAAGGGAAGGATATTGTGGAACAGTGTAAACGAGATCAAGCACAAAAGAGAACCAGTAAGAGTCGTGCCGAGAGAGAGAGGCAACATCTTACTGAGGCGCGTAGTCGGTGGCCGGAACACCGCAGGAGTAACTGACTTCAAGCCTTACTTCAAACTCCGCCGGACAGTCAATTATAGGTTGGATGTCTACCTTAAATTTCCTAAGCAGACATAGGGGGCAACATTGGGAGAGGGGCGTCTCTAGGGTCCCGAAAGACCTCCAAGCCTTCCCGTCATACGGGTGCGTCCTAGCCAAAACATACTGGGGGACGAGAAACTAGTAACATCTGGAACTGAAGAGAGAGAGAGCTGTAGAGAACGAACGAGAACAGCAGTTGTGAGGACTATTCCGAATGCTCAGCAGGGTAGGACTACAACACACAGGCGCTATTGGTAGGCAACGATTTCCATCTGCGAAGGAAACTCTGGATGTTCCCATCGGACCGGCCGGTCTCTGATAGCCCTGTTAAACGTGCTCTGGATTGAGGATCCTGGAGTCTTCAGTAAAGAGGTAAAGAGACTGCAACCCTGTGTCCTCGTTATTGCCAGCACCCCACACCATCACCATCCACCTTACTGGGAAGCCCTGGGGACACACTTCACCTGTGGGAAGTTACACCATCCAGCTGCCATTCCATCACCCCAGCGGACCCCACAGCAGCGTCGGTCACCCTGACCGAACACCACAGGTGGCGTCACGAACGCCTGACAGACTGTATCACCACCTTCATTGGACGCCCCTTAGCAGGGTCGCGGACCGGGCCTAGCCACCGTGACCGCCTCAGAACCGAACCAGAGAGGCCCGGTACCGAGAACCCGTGGCCCTGTGTCTGGGGGCGATCCAACTTGGCGTCACGAACAGGATCGTACTTAAGCCTGAAGAATTGGGTCATGTGTGCCTTGGAACTGTGATTGAAAAGTGTTGGACTGTGATTTATTGCAAAGACTGTGTATTGCTATCTACCGCAAGGTTCCCGCCGAAACTGCCGCCATTGCAGCGCCACGAGGAGCGCAAGAGAAGAAGAAGGGTGTGGAAGTGGGCGTGAGTAAGCTGGAGAGCGCGAAAGATAATGGCTGCCCAGTCTAAATATTTCTGTACCTTGAGGACGTGTCCGTCAGCAGCAGAGATCCGCCTCCTAATCCTCAATGGGGGGCGGAGGAACAAGAAACGAAACCGCCCACGAAGGAGAGAGTGGGAAAGAGACCAGGAAGCGACCCACGTGGAGGACGCCATGGCTGACCGCTCAGACCCAGACTGCGGGGTCGAAGCAGAGGGCTCCCCCAGCTACCCGGATGAGCATCACGGCCAGGGCCTTACATCTGGGACCGGTCTTCTACAGGGCGAGATGGAGGATCTTGTGGAGCAGCTTCTCCAGTGGCGGCTTGAGACCGCGGCCTCGTGCAAAGAGGTACCCGCAGAGGAGCTCCTGACTCTGGAACCTTCACCATCGTTGTAGTCGGTCGCACCGGAGGAAGCCGCATCGACCGGTGAGTCCGCCGATCCCACCCCGGCCGCGGAGGACCTGCTGATAGGCCCGGTAGCGGCGCCCCCTCTCCCTGGGACCCATAAACTCCAGCGCCTTCCACAATGGGACCAACCCACGGGCATGGAGCGCTTCCTCAAGGCCCCGATCTCGCCGCTTACCATGCCAGGCGAGGTCTATGCAGAGCTCACGGTGTGCCGCTGGGTGAACCCGGGGTCGAACATCATGGGGTTCCCTGGGGTGCAGACACAGGAGGGAGAGATGGTGGAGGCCCTTAGCTGGGAGCAGTACCAGGCCCAGCTGGATCGGCGGTGGGAGGAGACGGAGAGACAGCACCAGGCCCAGCGGGAAGCCCACTACTGGCGAGACCTTGAAGTAAAGGACCGGGCCCGCAAAAACCGTACCACTCACCAGGCCCCGCGCAGGCAGGGCACCATTGTTGAGTTCCGGCTCCGTGGAGGGTGGGGCTACATCAAGGAGCCGGACCTATATTCCGAGGTCTTTGTAAACCGGAGGGATGTAGAGTCCCATCTCAAAGAAGGCCACCCGGACCGGGATCTGTACATGGGGGACAAAGTTACCTACACCCGGCATTTCGGGGAGAGGGGTTGGTTCGCCCTGAATGTGCGCAAGCGACCAGCCCCCATGACGTCATCAACCAAAGCGGCGGAGAAGCCGTCCCCGCTAGCAAGGGTGCCCCCTTGTGATCGGACCACGACCGTCACCAAGACCACGGTGGTGACCCCTACATGCACTGTTGTGAAAACCACCACTTGCACTGTCGATACTGTTACTACGGTGGTGGCGGAGAGCTCGACCTCGGGAGTGGTTGGCGCCTCGGTTGTTGCGAGGTCCAGGACAATCGCCACACAGACCCCTGACTGGAGCCCGGGATCTCCTGTGACCACACCGAGTGCCCGCGAGTACCCGGCGGGGTGGCCCCGTCCACTGCTGCCGGTGGAGTTGTCACAGCCACTAACGCCAAGGAAATAAACCTCAGAGACCCGACTTGTACATCAGTTATTTAACTGTTTCCTGCTGCTACCTTAAACCCGTCCAGGGTTAACTCCTAGGTATCCCTTTGTTTACCCAGGATCCCTATTGTTTTCTATTGTTTTTCTACTGTTGCACCAAGTTCATCATTGTTTTAAAGACTGCCGGATCATGGACGGTGAATGATTCAGAACTGCTTTGTATATAGTTTGCACTTTCTTAAAGGTGCTCCCTACTGGTTTTACAAGCAAGAGAAGACTTTGCGAAGACATGATGCAGAAGGTCTTGCTTGCAGTGGACTTGCAGACAGAGAGAGAATCTGCACTAGAGACTTGGGTCCCTCTTAAAGGGAATGTTTACACGGTTGCCTTAATAAAAGTTGAAACGTTAATAATGTTAAAAAATTTAGAAAGTTTGATAATGTTGACAGAGACTGAGGACAGGAAAGCTTGGAAGTGAACCCGTAGGGATTAGAGAGAGAGTCCTCCTGAGAACTGTGGAAAGATGGTCGGTACAATGACAGTAGGCTCAGCCAAGGAGCTAGGCGGTCCTGCATTGGGGAAGTTAGAACGGAAAGAAAGTTGAGTTACTTGTATAGCATTTTATAGTAGGCCTTTAGTGGGTTCAGCGTATACGCCCTTAAAGGAAAGTTAACTTATTGTTCAAAAGTTTGCACTTAGTAGAATACCCGGCTGGGTACTGAGAGTTATTTATAGTCAAAATGTTATTTAAAAATATTTAATCCTGTTTTTGTTTGTAACGTTCAAGTGTTCTCACCTCCCATAAAGGGAAGCACCTTTTCTATTTACTTGTTCTAAGCATTCCAAAAATTTTGTATGTCTTTTGCTGTATTATATTGTTGTTCTTCTTCCCAGTCCAGGAGTACTGTATTTAACCGGGGGGGAGTGCAGCGCCCCAGAGACCTGGTCGTTGCAGTATGGCACTCTGCCGCTAAGGAGAGTGGCGGTACGTCTGATGGCACTAAGGAGTTCTCCTGACCAGGTATCACCAGAACACATTACACTTCACACTCCGGCCACTAGGGGGAGAAAAAGGCTTTATTTATTGGGCCACTCCTCACACTGGTAAAACTAGGGGCTGGGGAGGAAGTTAGTCAGAAGCTGACTGGGTTGGAACCAGGCAACATCCCGTGGCAGGGGGTGTTGCAGGGAGAAGGCACAGGGGGGTCCCTGTCAGGCGTGGGAACCTGGCAGGTGCCTAGCGAACAGAACAGAACGTAACAGAACCGCGCCTGCACACCCTGTGGCGGTATCCAGGAGAGAGACACGAAGGGAAGGATATTGTGGAACAGTATAAACGAGATCAAGCACAAAGGAGAGCCAGTAAGAGTCGTGCCGAGAGAGAGAGAGGCAACATCTTACTGAGGCGCGTAGTCGGTGGCCGGAACACCACAGGAGTAACTAACTTCAAGCCTTACTTCAAACTCCACCGGACAGTCAGTTATAGGTTGGCTGTCTACCTTAAATTTCGTAAGCAGACATAGGGGGCAACATTGGGAGAGGGGCGTCTCTAGGGTCCCGAAAGACCTCCAAGCCTTCCCGTCATACAGGTGCGTCCTAGCCAAAACATACTGGGGGACGAGAAACTAGTAACATCTGGAACTGAAGAGAGAGAGAGAGCTGTAGAGAACGAACGAACGAGAACAGCAGTTGTGAGGACTATTCCGAATGCTCAGCAGGGTAGGACTACAACACACAGGCGCTATTGGTAGGCAACGATTTCCATCTGCGAAGGAAACTCTGGATGTGCCCATCGGACTGGCCGGTCTCTGATAGCCCTGTTAAACGTGCTCTGGATTGAGGATCTTGAAGTCTTCAGTAAAGAGGTAAAGAGACTGCAACCCTGTGTCCTCGTTATTGCCAGCACCCCACACCATCACCATCCACCTTACTGGGAAGCCCTGGGGACACACTTCACCTGTGGGAAGTTACACCATCCAGCTGCCATTCCATCACCCCAGCGGACCCCACAGCAGCGTCGGTCACCCTGACCGAACACCACAGGTGGCGTCACGAACCCCTGACAGACTGTATCACCACCTTCATTGGACGCCCCTTAGCAGGGTCGCGGACCGGGCCTAGCCACCGTGACAGCCTCAGAACCGAACCAAAGAGGCCCGGTACCGAGAACCCGTGGCCCTGTGTCTGGGGGCAATCCATATGCATCCTGCAACTGCTGGGAATTTTCTTATTGGCTGATGTTTTTTGATTACTACGATAGACCCTATTATAGTGATCAAAAGCCCCCAATATTAGTAAATACAGCAGCACTTGGGCTGTGCCTCTTTTCTGTCCTTGTAATTGTTCTGGGAGAGAAGAGTGATACTCTGCCTCCAAGTGCTGACCTTTTAGTGAAGAAAAGGTAAAAAAAAAAATTACATTTCTACCCCCGCGTCTGTAAATCTCCTAGACCTCATTGATTTTACCCCTGTGTTAATTCCCAAGCCCCCTCCCAAGAAATAACCACAACTACGATCGCCTAAACAAGACCCCTAATTTCCCTCCTACAACATTCATTTCTAAATTCCTATACCCCAGACAAAATATGACAGTCGATGAGTCTTTGATGAGTTACAAGGGCCGTCTGTCATTCCGCCAATTCATCTCCTCCAAGCAAGGCAAACACAGCGTCAAACTGTACAAAATGTACAAGAACAAATAAGGGTAGACATCTACTTTCCTAATATATAAAGGTATATACCGCCAAATTAGCCTCTCAAACTGCCCCCCAGACAATAGGCTTCCCAGGTAAAATTGGGAGCTAATGACATCCTTTTTTCATCAAGGGTACACGAGCATCCCCTATACGAATCACGAAATATACGAAACACGCTGCAAATACAGGGACCTGTGGGGCAGTCAGCGAAAACTAAGTGGGATTTTCGTCACAGTTGGTGTTCAGACGTTTGGAAGAGGGGGCGTCATTCTCAGTTGCAAACAACCAACTTCTTGCAGTGAAGTGGAAAGACAGGAAGGACATGTACATGCTGACCACACCGCAAGCGGATACAACTGTGAGGGTATGTGCACACATCAGGATTTCTTGCAGAAATTTTCCTGACAAAAAACGGACATTTCTGCCAGAAATCCGCATGCGTTTTTTCATGCGTTTTTGACGCGTTTTTGGTGCAGTTTTTTCCAAATGCATAGAATAGCGGGAAAAATGCAGAAAATCCGCAAAATTAACATGCTGCTTTTTTTTACCGCGATGCGTTTTTTTCGCGGAAAAAAACGCATCATGTGCACAAAACATGCAGAATGCATTCTAAATGATAGGATGCATAATGTATGCGTTTTTAATGAGTTTTTATAGCGTTTTTATCGCGAAAAAAAACGCGAAAAAACCTGAACGTGTGCACATACCCTTAGGGTCAGAGATGGGAACACCAGCCAGGACAAACAGAAAAAATCCCAATGAGCTCTCACTTTCCTCCAGTTCTAGGAGAATATTGTTGAGTGTCACATATTTGACTCGATGGCACAGGTGGAAGCCTTCAAGTCTGAGGATGTCCAAAGACTTGCAGAGCACCATTTTCTTTTCCCCGTTCCTGCCACTCCCACCCAAAAGTATCCCCCCAAAAGATTCTGGGATTGTAAGAAGCCCAGTAGGAGGAGTGGTTACTGATACTATTGCCTCAACCAAGCCTTTGTATCTCCCCCTGTTTTGAGACCTACCACGTATCTTACAATTATTAGGTTTTTTTTTTGTTTTTTTTAATAATTTATGTTTTCTGCTTAGTGGGCTCCAGTAGGGTAATTTTTATGGAACAAGTAATGAGAATATTTTCATCAGTAAATCACGTTACCCTATCTTACAATTCCAGGACTTGATCAATCACATACCAAACTATTATTCACACAAATTCTCGTCCATGTACCCACATCTGTATACTCCAGAGTGTGGACCCATGTTCTTGAAAAAAGTCAGGTCACTTGACAATTCCAGGACATTATTACTTACATAACCATTTTTGACCATGTTAGATTGACTGTTTTTATGTTTATACGATTATGTCTTGCTACACTAAATTTTTGTTTTCATTTATATTCCTTCTATATTTATATTGATGATATAGGCATCATCATTTTAATGGAGGATCTCTAATAATGAGGATGTTCCATACTTATACACTATGGGCTTTACTGTATGGTTCTTGCCGAACCTCCTGTACCAGACAATACTTTCAGGATTCTGTAGGGATTAGTTGTTTTGTGCATATAGCGGTTCCTACCTTGGCGGGTGGGAGCTTGGTATAGTGCACCACGTCCAATGACACATTAAATTCTCATATAGGGATTGATGGAGCTAAACTGACTTTGTACGACCAGTCTCTGAAAGATAAACCTGTCATTCTAGCCCTGCTGGTGTTATTTCATCTTTGGAACAAACTCCGCTTTGCCACATAGTTGGCTGCATTTTCCTCCACATTCTGCCCTTCATTCCAGTACAGTTTATTCTTCCTGCTACAATATAAGCAATTGCAAAGCAACTGTGTTATTAGCAAGACCAAGTTTTATAATCAGCCAATGTGTTTGTAGGGGCATGCCTGCCTTTGTGAGTAATAATTCCTGGATGGATTTTCTTGTTCACTCAATGTCTCTAGAAGCTTTGAACGGGTCCTGGAATTCTATTCAATATTACCCTAAAGACCAAATGTTGTGCCATCTATTATGCAAAGCCATGTGTCCATTAGTCACATTGATTCGATATTGGATGCATTTTTGAACAATGAAAAACTACTGCAATAAAATTTGAGGTGTTCTTCAGAATGTACAAAAAAGATTTAGAAGAGACAGTTAAAAAAATGCAAATTGTAAATGTTCAAACTTCTGTGGTATCAACTGCATAAAAAATGGTGGTATCAAACTACTCACTACCTCCCTAAATACATTAAAGGGTATAATTAATAAAAAAAGACATTTATGGGGTATTACTGTTGCTCTTGAACCACACAGGCTCGGCAAATATGACAATCTATTCCAAATAGAGCCAACTATGTTTTCCAAAATTCACATTGTGCCCCTACCGTTCCGAGCCCTACCGTTTGTCCAAACAGAACTTTTCGACTACATGTGGAGGAGTATCACTGCACTCGTAAGAGTGGGTGACATAACTCCGATTTAAGGGCATAAGAATTCAAAGTTTGAAAATTGCAACATTTTCGCCAAATTTCCATTTTTTTTTTTCACGAATAAACGCAAGACACATCGAAGAAATGTAACCACTATCATGATCACGAGAAAACAATCTCAGAATCACTGCGAAACGTTGAAGCGTTCCAGGGTTCAAAGTGACACTGGTCAAAATACTAAAATTTAACTTGGTCATTCAGGTCAAAATTGGCTGTCAGTAAGGGGTTAAACCTGTGTAAATATTAGAGTAGTGTCTACATTTTCAGTGAGGAAACTTGATCGTGCATTGTAGATGTCTAAGAGGAGAAACCAGTTTCCTTAAATAGACTCCTACATCCATAAGAAAGGTTCTTTGTCTGCTGTAGTGAGTGGAAAACTAGGCGGTAAAATGACTCCTTCCCAGAATCCTATACCTTGTGGAAGGGTAGTAAGCGCGGAAAGCCTCCCACTACGTAATCAACTTCATGAAATAGCTTCTAGAAGTTTATTCAGTTCTTAAAGGGTTGTTTATCAGCAAAAAGCATTGTAGATATGCCCTGTTGTTATGGGGTATATAGATGTGATGGCGGGAGGCCCTCTGCCCGGAATCCCCAACAATACAACGTTGCTTTGTATCTGGGGGTGATGGCAAATATAATGTAGCGAGGTGTATTGTGCATGATTTCTTTGTTATTGCAATAAAGTGTATAATTCATCCTTCGGAAACAAGAATTTTATATTTTTGTAACACATTTGCGGAACTTCTGTTTGCATTGGGTTTTTTCTTTTATGCGTTTTTTCTTTTAAATATTTTTTAGTTAATTTTAAATGTTAAAATCCCCTTTATTGTGCAGTAACCCTATAAATTTTACGATAAATGGACCGATAGTAGCAATGGAAGTATCTGGAGATGATGCTGTTTCTGTTTGGATAAAATTACTAGTGTAGCCCGAAGTGAATCCCCAGAATGCATGCGAGCCAGGTTTGGCATCAGGCGTGCTTGATCAAACATCTGATGTGCAAATATGTGCTCTTAGGAGGGATTCTCTTCAGCGGTTGAAGAACTTTGAGACTGCAGTAGGCATTAAAAGTGGCATTTTGTGGTGAATTTGTAGAAATCAATTGTTATATTCGTTGTATTGAGATATTTATAAGGAACTTGCCATCAGGTTTCCCGTTAGTAAACCGCTGCCTGCAACTTTTTTGTCTTTATACAGCAAAGTGTGAGACGTGACAAACAAAACGTAACTTTAATATTAGCATAAAAATATCACAATTACAACTGGTTGAAAATAAAATGAACTGATTAGACTGATAAAATAATATTGAAGTCAGCCTGTCACATCACAGATAGGTAGTGCAATCCTCAAAACAGAAATATACAGTCCACTTGTATGGCTCAAATATAACACATAAATAGAGAGAAATAAGTTAGGCTTCTAATAGTGGGATTGATGAGCCAAGTTGGAAAGCAGCACCTTATTTGTGTCCTATTTAGGGTCCTGATAATCCGTTTCATGTTCTCCTGCATTCAGGCATGCCGCTAAAAGTCTTTATACAACACTCTCCCTGTATGGCATTAAGCACCAAATAGTAAGATGTACGAACCAACCCTTTGCACCTCTTGTGACCTTGCTAACTTGACCCCACTTCCTTTAATTGATGGGGCAGGATTAATAAGCTCACAAAAGGCACCAAGATTGGTCCATACATGCCCAGTGAACTACCCTAGAGGGATAGCGGTGTATAACGATAATTTTTAGCGGTATGCCTGACTGTAGGGGCACATACAATGGACCACTAGGCCACTTTTACACGTTCAGTATTTGGTCAGTATTTTAAATCAGCATTTGTAAGCCAAAATCAGGAGTGGAACAATCAGAGGGAAAGTTTAACAGAAACACGTCACCACTTCTGTATTTATCACCCACTCTTGGTTTTTGCTTACAAATACAGAGGTAAAATACTGACCACATACTGAACGTGTGAACTTGGTCTTGGGTTCCTAATTAACAGGCACATAAGTTGCTGGAGGAAGTTTAATGATGTCCGGTTCCTTTTTACATTTTTCTTTTTTCCATAGGTTTATTGCAAACAGCACAATGTTTTCTTTTAAATTTTGCTAATAAATCTTATTTGCAGTGGGGGTTAGAGAAGCACTCCTTCCATCAAAATTGTTATCCTCTTAATATATTGCAATCATCAAACTGTGTACTTACAATTGCTCATTTTGCCTTTCTACCCAGTTAATTCTTCTTTTCCATTCGGTCTATGACATCATGTAATTAAAAACTGATTAGCTGGATCCTTCTAAGCTCTATGTAGAAACAGGAGGTCAATTTTCCCTGTAGGAGTCATCAGTCACTGCAAAAGTCCCTGGCAGAGGGAATGAGCAGCAGCTGGGTCAGCCATTGAAAAGAGAAGTGATTTCTGCAGGGATAATGACTTCGTATTTCTAGATAGAGCAGAGAATAGAGAACAATATGCTGGGTAGAAAGGCAAAATGAGAAATTGTAATTACACAGTGCTATGTAATTTGATGACTAATATATTAAGAGGATAACAATTTTGATGGGAGGAGTGCTTCTTTAAACACTTTTGTTTGCAACTATATAGTGGATATGGGAATATAAGATTTTGGATCAAGTCTTTTACTAGTATTGGTCTTTTCATGTGGACCTTTTTGGACCCCCTCCCACAACTCCATACCCCGTGTGTAACTGCAAGTCCTGTAGTTGGGCCCCCTGCATGTTAGACGGGTGTTCAGTTTACACTACATAGCGGGAAATAAGATGTGTGATGATATTCATTTATGCACTTAACCAGATAACAGCATTTCATGTTTTACTCCCGATTACAGTTCAAGGAAAAAGCTATTTGCAAATGACCTCCATTGACTTAAGAGCCATGCTGAGTGCATGTGACGTACATGTTTTATAGCTGTCAATATACTGTCAATATACTGTATCAGCAAACATGAAGTGTGTGGTTAAATAAAAAATATAAATCATTGTCTTTATCTTTTTTTCCACATAGCTTGAAAGGATTTTTGATGCATCGATTCATACAAATAAATTGGTATGCCACCAGAACTCAGATTAGCTGGTCTTAATCCTGTAATTGCTCTTGGCTTAGACAAGTTGCATGGCCTATGCTCTGAGGTTTATTCTTCATTCTGACATACAAAATATATTTTTATGTAGGGTATCTTGAAGGGGTTTACATCTTCTTTAAAAGTTATTCTTAATGGACCCATGCTAGGGTAATTAAAAAAAAGCTTACTGCTTTGTGATAGCAATCCATATGATCGCCCAGGCCTTGTATAAGGCAGAGCGCTCACATCTTGCCCATGAACTCTCACCGTAGTATCGTTATTTTTCTATACTTCTTAGCTAATGTCACTTGAATTTCCTCATGCCATTTCTACAATTTGCAGCTGTAACCATGACTTTACGTGTTGATCCCAGTTACCTAATTGTCAATTATCTAATGGATATTCAGAAAAATCACTATTAAGAAATCGGCCTAAACTTTGCATTTGTATTCCATCTTATTTGCTTGGATGAGAACACAAAAACTTGTTCTCAGTCTAGTTCCATACATTCCCACCTGACACCATAGTTGGTTTCCGTCTTTTATTGTTATTAGTATTATAATATTGCTACTATTATAATATTCGTCTTCATTTGAGCTAGAACATTTTATGCAGATCTGATGGGAATTGGATGTGGCTTTTCATACTTCGAAAGCTCATTTACACTGCAGATTTATTGAGCGTTGAGCAAAACGCTTGTTCGTAAGGTGAAGTCATATTTTATTCTGCAAAGATGATGATCATTCTCATCAACACATTGCCCTTTTCAACAAAGTCTGTGCTGCTGAGATTAATGGCATTCTATGTGCCTCAATGCTCAAAAAAATAAAGAGAACACTAAAATACCACATCCTAGATATCACTTAAGTAATTATTCCAGTTGCAAATCTTTATTCACTACATAGTGGAATGCGTTGAGAACAATAAAAGATAAAAATGATAGCTGAAAATCAAAATTAATATCCTATGGAGGTCTGGATTTGGAATGATACTCAATATCAAAGTGGAAAATCAAATTACAGGTTGATTCCAACTTCAGTGGAAATGCCTCAAGACAAGAAAATGATGCTCAATAGTGTGTGTGGCCTCCACATGCCTGTATGACCTCCTTACAACGTCTGGGCACAGTCCTAGCGAGGTGGCGAATGTTCTCCTGAGGGATCTCCTCCCAGACCTGGATTAAAGTATCAGTCAACTCCTGGACAGCCTGTGGTGCAACATGGCGTTGGTGAATGGAACGAGGCATGATGTCCCACATGTGCTAGATTGGATTCAGCATTGTAGTGCATCAGACACAATGGTCTCGCAATGGGTTAGAGGATCTCATCCCGATACCTAATGGCAGTCAAGGTACCTCTGGCTAGCACAATGAGGGCTGTGCAGCTCTCTAAAGAAATGTATACCCACGCCATAACTGACCCATTGTGAAACTGGTCATGCTGGAGGATGATCCAGGCAGCAGAACGTTCTCCATGGTGTCTCCAGACTCTGTCACGTCTGTGACATGTGCTCAGTGTGAACTTGATCTCATCCGTGAAGAGCACAGGCGCCAATGTCGAATCTGTCAATTTTGGTGTTCTCTGGCAAATGCAAATTGCCCAGCACGTTGTTGGGCTGTAAGGACAACACCTACATGTGTACTTTGGGCCCTCCTTCTACCCTCATGGAATCCGTTTCTAACAGTTTGAGCAGACACATGGATGTTAGTCGCCTGCTGGAGGTCATTTTGCAAGGCTTTGGCACTGCTCCTCCTGTTCCTCCTTGCACAAAGGAGGAGGTAACGGTCCTGCTGCTGAGTTGCTGCCCTCCTATGGCCCTCTCCTCGTCTCCTGGTGTACTGGCCTGTTTTCTGGTATCTGCTCCATGCTTTGGACACTATGCTGACAGACAGCTACCCTTCTTGCCACAGCTCAGATGGATGTGCCATCCTGGATGAGCTGCACTACCTGAGCAACGTCTATGGGTTGCAGACACCGCCTCATGCTACTTTACCAATGACAAAATGCAAAAGAAGCACTCCTTTTATAGGGGTTGTCTTGATAATTGCCTATCATTTCTACCTGTTGCCTGTTCCATTTGCACTACAGCAGGAGGAATTGATTCACAATCAAAGTTACTTCATAACAGGACAGGTTGATTTCACAGAAGTGTGATTGACTTTGAGTTACATTGTGTTGTTTAAGTATTCCCTTTATTTTTTTGAGCAGTGTAGGACATTTAATAGTGTACATGGAACATTAGTCAGGCCTGGACAGACTATCTATGTGATCTGTCAGTTCCCATTACATGTCTGTTCTCAAAAATACTCGCATATCCCCTGAAATAACAATTCTGGGGTATTTTTCCTCAGACTTCAGTGTTGTGCTATTCCTCTGTTTTATGAATAAATTGCCAGCTTGAGTAACCATCATTGAAAAGCTATATCTTTACCACTTTGGATACCATCATCACTGAGTGGACAATTTAAGACTGACTGTGTAGATGTACATTTCATTGACAAGAAGAATAGGACATCACAGTGTAAAATTCTAGATTAAAAAAGTGCTCCTATATATATAATGTATGTATGTGTGTGTGTGCGTGTATGTATATATGTATATATATATATATATATATATATATATATTGTAGTACAAATTGTTACTGTTCAGAAGTGCTGACAGATCCTCTCCAAGTCCCACTTGCCACCTGTCCTTTTGTTAGCAGAGAGCATTGTGCGGGAGGCACTTTTAGTTGACATCTGCATTGTGAATTCTGTTTTTCTGTTATGGACTAAAGCTGCGGAAAAGGGTCCATCAAATGTCTGACACCGGGAGAATCCAACAATTCCCATTGGCTTATAATGGTGTTGGGTCAGGTTCCGCCAAAGTATCTGTCATTTTGGCAGAAAAAAAGTGCTTCATATTGCGCTATTTTTTTCATCAAATGTGAATGAATCTTAGACTGGGGCCCCAAATGTAACCTGTAATACAGGATCTGCCTCTGATGATACCACTGCCCAAGCCTTAGTAAAAAACGTCAGAGTTGCTGATGAATAAACCTCTCTGCATCCCAGAGTTAGAGTTTAGCTTAAGTAGAGCTGGTTATTACAGAGTTCAGTTTTGTTTTAAAGGGAATCTGTCAGTAGGATCAACCCTCCTAAGCCGTCTAAATGGGCATGTAGGTCATACGAAGCTGAATGCAATGATGCCTTGATATCTGCCAGCTGATGTCTTTTCCCAAAGAAATCCACATTTTTCATATATACAAATTAGCTGTTAAGATCTACGGGCGGGACCCTGATCTCCCTGAAAATCTGTTACCAGAGCGGTACCAGTATGAGACATGTAGGTCAGAAGAAGACCATCAGTCATTACATGTCTCACAATGGCACCACTTCCTTTTCATTTATAATAATCTCTGGAGGCAGATTCTCATGCAGATGAGTGTCCCGTCCCTAGATCTTAACAGATCATTTATATGTAAGAAAATGTGGATTTTTCTGAAGTAAAACCTCAGATTGCAGATCACAAAGTATCATTTTATCCAGCTTCCTATGATCCAGTAGCCCATGAACACAAGTTAGGAGGGTTGATGCTACTGACAGATTCCCTTAAAAGCTGTGATCATGTGAAGTTGTATTAATGCTTCTTCTTCTAACCTCCACTAGGAGTTAGAGTTTTTCTTTCCATCAAGCGGAGGCCGTGGACCAAAAAACACAGCAAAATTCACACATTGTACCTGCTGCATTATTAAGCCCCATGCGGTATTAGAAGGTAGGTTTCTGGGGTTTTATCCTTTTGGAATTTACGGAATTTATTTTCAATACTTTCTATTATGTCTTCATCGTATTCATAAGTACAAGCAAAATAAATCAGAAACCACACACCACCCCAATGTCAAATACCACGGTTTACAGCGAGCATGATAATCCCTCTGTTATTCAGAAATATCCGTGCTGTGGTATTTAACATGGCCTTTTCTTATATTTACTTTGTATTTTTGCCATTTTCTTCAACTAGAATAAATGTTGTTTTTTTATTTTATCTTCTCTGTTTCTTTGCAAACAAATCATAAGAAAAGGACTTTGTTTTTCACACTTTCTTTGCTAATGGGGAGCGACCTTTTCACCGGTATAGTTAGCTGAAATAGTCCAAAGGCCGGTGTCACACTAGCGTGTGCAATGCGAGAAACTTGCACGAGTCTTTCGCATCAATACCAGGCACTGCCGCTGGCAATCTGGATCAGAGCGTGCGGCTGCATGTATTTCTATGCAGCTGAACGCATCGGTCCGAACCGCCGGCGGCAGTTCCGGGTATTGAGGCGAGAGACGAGTTTCCTGCATTGCACTCGCAAGTGTGACACTGGCCAAAGTGTTTATTTCACCCACAAGTCTCCTTGATTTGGGAAAAGTTAAGAATATACAATCTACTACAGAATCTGTGAAATGGATGGACACAAAATCTTTGGTGCCTGTTATCGTGGGGGAATTATAAAGTAACAGCCAAAAAAAGGCCAACATGACTGATTAGATTTCACTCCGAGCAACTATAGGCATAGACACTAGTGATGAGCGAATATACTCGTTACTCAAGATTTCTCGAGCATGCTCGGGGGTCCTCCGAGTATTTTTTAGTGCTCGGGGATTTAGTTTTTCTTGCCGCAGCTGAATGATTACATCTGATAGCCAGCATAAGTACATGTGGGGGTTGCCTGTTTGCTAGGGAATGCCCACATGTAATCAAGCTGGACTTGGGAAAGCGTGCTCGGGAAATCTCGAGTAACGAGTATATTCGCTCATCACTAATAGACTCATTACATTGGCTGAGATTTGGGAGACTTGCCAACGATTACGGGCCAATATAGCTGTAAATTATCAATGCGTTCTAATGCTTAAGTGTGGTATCTACATCACACGGCTGTTTTAGCCTATATACATGCTTATTTTATTTTTCTGATTTTCTTTTTTTTTGTTTAAAACTCTGATTCTGAATGTTTCTATGTAAAGAGTTACTGCGGCGTCACTCCTACATTGGGAGGTTAGTGTTTCTGGATGGCATCCCATTGGTAGGTATCTGCTACTAGTTGTAGGTGTTGTGCACCTGTCTGATTCTGCGAAATAGGATGTGTGCATATCATCTACTGGCCATGCACACCAACTGTCAGCACACTGGTTGACAATCTCATGTGTTTTGGGGTGTTTCAACGGCAGATGTTGGAGAAAAGAAGAGTCTAGCATGTTGACTTTTGACACACCCAATTCTGTTGTTCTGATGGGTGACAAGCTGCCATAACAGGTTTTCTAGAGCAGCTTACTCCCCTCTTATTGAGAACACATGCATTCTCAGCCAGTCTAAGCCTTCTTGTGTTTAGGGTGTCAGGAATATTTAAAGTGTATGTCTACCTTTGGACTACGCTGGGTCTAATGATTTGCATCACATGACTCGCTGCAGCCATGTTTGTGAGACAGTCTTGCTAGTTACCCATCACATTTGTGCACATCGACATACTACATGTATAGCTGTGCTGGACCACATCTCAGTGTATTTCGGAATGGAGTTTGCAGTCTAGTAATTTTGCTTCTAGTGTATGATATAACCTGTATCTACACGTCATACGCAAACACAGACACAATATGAAAGGCAGCTAGTATATAGTACTGCCTTAAAGGGGTTGTCTGGCCTAAGAAGACTAGTCTGCCTATAGTCTATGTGATTCCAGACTGTTGAATAGTGACAGCATTGCGCATGCTGTCAAATTTCCCTATGTCGGTGAGCAATCATTTGCATATTTTCAGTCACATGCCAACTAGACTCTCCCTGCTTCTTAATATTCTAGCAGTGAAGAGTCTAGTAGGCACGTGAACAAAAGGATGCAAATTGCATAAATGTGGTCACTGGACAGCCCTTCCATCCAGGTAATACAGGTGAATCCTGACAGCATTTGCTGCGCTCACTGCCAACACGTTGCCAGTCACTATGTGACTGTAGACTATTCCTAGACTAACATTACAAATGATCATGTACAGGGTTAAAAAAGTGATCCTTGTCATTAGCCTAATAGTGTCTGATATAATTCACCATTTTATTCTGTCGTTATCACTTAGGTCCTATATATTTATTTTACTCACTGTGGACAACAGGGTTGTCTTTATTAGATATCTCCTTTAAGTATTATAATTCAAAGAGAGACATTATTATTATTTTTTAAGGTGATTCATTAGACTTTACATGCTGTGATCTGACTTTGGCCGCCAGCATTAGCATTAGCTGACCAAAATCTGAATTCCACAATGACGGCACAATAAGAATTCGTAGGATTCTGTTAATTACTTTAGTAGTTTTGTCTTTATTGCTCCATGGGTACATGTATTAACTTTGAACTAGTAACAACTTTTTTATCTGGGCCTCTGTAAAATGTCTTTTTGAAGGCATGCCATCCTTTGGCCATGACACAATGTACCTATTTAGAATTATCTTTTTTACTACCCTAACGTGATAATTTTACAATGCAGTTTTAGTGTAATTAAATAGATCCAGTCTTGCTTGCCAGTCTTGGTTCATGATTTCATAGTCGTGAATTAGTCTAAGGCAACAGTCACACCTTCAGTATTTGGTCAGCATTTTACATCAGTATCTGTAAGTCAAAATGAGGAGAGGAACAATGAGAGCAAAATTATATCCAAAATATTAAGGGGATAACTAACAGACAATACCCTAAGGGTATGTGCACACGTTGCAGTACGTACGAGGTCAGATCCCCTGCTTTGATGCAGGGCTCCGCGGTGAGCCCGCATCAAAGCCGGGACATGTCAGCTGTTTTGAACAGCTGACGTGCCCGTAATAGGCACGGGCAGAATCGCGATCTGCCCGCACCTATTAACTAGTTAAATGCCGCTGTCAAACGCAGACAGCGGCATTTAACTACCGCTTCCGGCCGGGCGGCCGGAAATGACGTCATCGCCGACCCCCGTCACATGATCGGGGGTCGGCGATGCATCAGGATGGTAACCATAGAGGTCCTAGAGACCTCTATGGTTACTGATCACCGGTGGCTGTGAGCGCCACCCTGTGGTCGGCGCTCACAGCACATCTCCATTTCTGCTACATAGCAGCGATCAGCAGATCGCTGCTATGTAGCAGAGGCGATCGAGTTGTGCCTGCTTCTAGCCTCCCATGGAGGCTATTGAAGCATGGCAAAAGTAAAAAAAAAAAGTTAAAAAAAATGTGAAAAAAAAAATATATAATAGTTTAAATCACCCCCCTTTCGCCCCAATCAAAATAAATCAATAAAAAAAAAATCAAATCTACACATATTTGGTATCGCCGAGCTCAGAATCGCCCGATCTATCAATTAAAAAAAAGCATTAACCTGATCGCTACACGGCGTAGCGAGAAAAAAATCGAAACGCCAGAATTACGTTTTTTAAGTTGCCGCGACATTGCATTAAAATGCAATAACGGGCGATCAAAAGAACGTATCTGCACCAAAATGCTATCATTAAAAACGTCATCTCAGCACGCAAAAAATAAGCCCTCAACCGACCCCAGATCACGAAAAATGGAGACGCTACGAGTATCGGAAAATGGCGCAATTTTTTTTTTTTTAGCAAAGTTTGGAATTTTTTTCACCACTTAGATAAAAAATAACCTAGTCATGTTAGGTGTCTATGAACTTGTACTGGCCTGGAGAATCATAATGGCAGGTCAGTTTTAGCATTTAGTGAACCTAGCAAAAAAGCCAAACAAAAAACAAGTGTGGGATTGCACTTTTTTTTGCAATTTCACCGCACTTGGAATTTTTTTCCCGTTTTCTAGTACACGACATGCTAAAACCAATGATGTCGTTCAAAAGTACAACTCGTCCCGCAAAAAATAAGCCCTCACATGGCCAAATTGACGGAAAAATAAAAAAGTTATGGCTCTGGGAAGGAGGGGAGTGAAAAACGAACACGGAAAAACGAAAAATCCCAAGGTCATGAAGGGGTTAATTTAAAAAAATGGCATGGGCTCCCGTGCAATTTTCTGTGCCAGAGAGGGAAAGCCAGCGACTGGGGGACCGATGTTTATAGCCTAGGAAGGGGTTAATACCCATGGATCGTCCCAGTCTATGAATATCAGCCCCCAGCTGTATAATTAGCCTTCACTGGCTATTAAAATAGGGGGACCCCCCAAAAAAACGACATGGGGTCCTGCCTATAATTATTAGCCAGAAAAGCTATGCAGACAGCTGCAGGCTCGTATTCATAGCCTAGGAAGGGGCCATGGTTATTGGCCCCCCGGCTACAAACACCAGCTCCCAGCCACCCCAGAAATGGCACATCTGTAAGATGTGCCAATTCCGGCACTTAGCCTTTCTCTTCCCACTGCCCTGTAGCAGTGGCACATGGGGTGATAGGGGGTTAATGTCACCTTTGTATTGTAAGGTGACATCAAGCCGGCTTAGTAATAGAGAGGTATCAATAAGACACCTATCCATTACTAATCCTATATATGTTAAAGGGTTAAATAAACACACAGCCAGAATAAAGTATTTTAATGAAATAAAACACTACACATTTTTCCCATCTTTATTGTTCTGCCAATCCATGCGACACCCTCGATCTCCTGCAAAAAATAAAAATAAACCAACACAAATACTCCCTGGTCCGATGTAGTCCATTTAATAACTACTGTCCGACGACGATCTCCCAGATCAGAAGATGTGACCATTCTACAGGGCCTCCAGTGACACACTGACAGGATACAATGGCTGCTGCAGTGTTATCACTGGGGGATCAATGAGTTCATTGCTCTCAATTTACGGCACTGCTGCATGAGAATTTTACCACGCAGAGGTTCCGCAAGTGACAGTTTGAACTCTGCTGAACTCACGGCGGCAGAGGGATACGGTGCGGAAGGATACCTTCTGTCATTGTATCACCGGAGCACCTGGAGAGCGGTCACATCTTCCGATGTGACAGCTGTCACAGGAGATCATCTTGGGACACTCGTTATTAATTGGATTACATTGAAACAGGGAGTATACTGTTGGTTTATTATTTAATTTTTTATACAGGTGATCGAGGGAGTCGAGGTTTAGCTGTATGGTGAGTATATACTATATGGTGTATGTACTGTATGTGTTGCTGTTACTGTGTTTACACAGTAGCCGGATGATGGGATTACTGCTGTCCCATCATTGGCTAGCTGTCACTGTAGCAGGCATAGCCGGATGGGACTCGGACGATGCCTACCTACACAAGACACACACACACAGAAAGCCCCGCACACACCCCCAGTCCCACACACACACACACACACACACACACACACACACAGACACACACAAACACCTGCACACAGACACGCACATCATTTCCGCACACACACAGTCTCCACCCACAAACCTAGTCTATGCCAACACACTTTTCCTCCCGATCTGCAGCGTTTCTCGCACCCTACTCTGCAGCAAAACCGCAGATCTTTTTAAACCTGCAGTTTTGCTGAGGATTTGAATGAATCAATGGTAGTCAATGGGTACAGAAATGCTGCAGATCCTCAAAAAGAATGGACATGCTGGGGAAAATAAAACGCTGCAAATCCACGCCTTTTTTTTCTGCAGCATGTGCACAACAATTCTAGCTTTCCCATTGACTAACATTGCTTGTGCACTACACTGCAGATTTGATGCAATTCTGCGTGTCCAAAGTGCTGCGGAAACGCATCAAAATCCGCAACGTGTGCACATAGCCTAAGACTATTTTACAAAATAATAGACCGTGCATCCATAAACCTACTGGTTAATATTAGGAGATGAGAACTGAATCAATCTCAACCATATAATCCAGAGGAGTCATTGTGTCTCAATCCATGCCTCTACGACTCTCCATATCCAAACTGGTCAGGCCCTGGTTTGCCCAAGACTCCTGCCCTAACAAGGGTAGTTGTTGTGAATTCTGTTGTCGAACTCCCTCCTGTGGTCGTGAGTGGTACTTCGGCGAGTTCTGTCTATGGGCTCCCTCTGGTGGCTATGAGTGAAGCTGCTGCTTCTGAGGTTCCTTACACAGGTGACGTGGGTTGTCCTTTGGTTGGCTGCTCTATTTAACTCCTCTCAGATCGTTACTCCATGCCAGCTGTCAATGTTTTTGCATTTTCTCAGTTCGCTCCTGGATCTCTCTGGTGACCTGCCTTCTCCTGCAGAAGCTAAGTTCCTGACAGTCATTATTTGTTCACTGTTTTCTTGTCCAGCTGGTTTTCATGATTTTGTCTTGCTAGCTGGAAGCTCTGGGATGCAGAGTGGTCCCTCCACACCGTGAGTCGGTGCGGAGGTCTTTTTTGCACACTCTGCGTGGTCTTTTGTAGGTTTTTGTGCTGATCGCAAAGTTACCTTTCCTATCCTCTGTCTATTTAGTAAGTCTGGCCTCCCTTTGCTAAAACCTGTTTCATCTCTGCGTTTGTGACTTTCATCTTTACTCACAGTCAATATATGTGGGGGGCTTCCTTTACCTTTGGGGAATTTCTCTGAGGCAAGGTAGGCTTTATTTTCTATCTCTAGGGCTAGCTAACTCTGAGGCTGTGACGAGGCGCCTAGGGAGCGTCAGGAGCGCTCCACGGCTATTTTTAGTGTGTGTGATAGGATTAGGACTTGCGGTCAGCAGAGCTCCCACATCCCAGAGCTCGTCCTGTATGAGTTTAACTATCAGGTCGGGTGCTCCTAACCACCAGGTCATAACAGGTAGTCCACAGCTTTACCTGAACATAAACGCCCTAAGCTCTTCCTACGTATCTCCCAACGTGCTTCATTCTCATTAATCAGAGGAATTATTTTGCACTTGTAAATCTATTTCAGATCTTAGGATGTGCACCTATTATTATGAGCTTCGCTCAAATGGATGGGGTATTTAGCATGTGTTTAATGAAAGCTCTCCCAATTAGACTCCATCTTCATGGTTCAAAACATAGTCACTCACTTGGTTTCAGATGTGTTTCCATATTTGTTCCTCACCCAGTAGCGGGTCGGTTTGCCCCACATCCAGTTCTCTTGACACGCATATAACATATTTCGTTTAGAATATCCAACCTACGGCAGGAAATAACTTGTCATGTCCAGCCCGATGACGTGCTCTGATGCTCATCTAACCTTCAGATTCAACTCTAATATGTAACAGCTAATACTTGTCATTAATCATGTGACTGGTCAGACCACCCCTGTAGTAATTTGATACACTCATTTTATTTAAGTGAGTAGGCCTGAAAATATTAGAATAATACAAAACAATTCCCGGATTTGGCATCACCTCCCTCCCCTTTGCAAATTTCCGCCCTAGGCACTTGTCCCTCCCTTGCCTAGTGGCAGAGTCTACCTTCTTTAGAGGACGGAACAGTGCTTTGTGCTTTGGCTCTGAGCCAATTAACTTCCTGATCTGACAGATGTATATGAATAACAGCACTGTCTGTCCCCAGCGTGACCTTGTTAATGTATAACTATGTGAGCCCTTGTACTTAGAAAGTATTGTAGATGATTTCCTTTTCTATGTAGGCAGTGGAAATTCACCTCTATCACTTTTCTGATCAAAGTCTCCTTGACCATTCCTAACAAATATTGGTTGCTTAGCAAAAGCCACGATTGACCGTCTTCCCTGTAACTGTAATGGTGTGACGCAAGGGGCTCACTCACTAATTACCCACAGTGCACACTGTGACATTGTTTTCTCAAGTATGAGAAGCATTTCTTCAAGTAATAATGACATATCAGCATTTTCAACCTCCACTTGCTCATAATGGAGATTATCCACACAATGGAATTCCTTTTTCAGGGCCTAAGGGAGTTCTGATTGAAAAATGACCAGCGATAGAGAGTCCTTGCGTAATTCACTGCCCCCCTAGGCTCTGCACTAGTCACAGTCTGGTTCTAGCAATGCACTATATACAGTACGAGCTGCAGACTTTTTATATGGGATTGTTAGCAGGTTGTTCTAGCAGCCATTCGGTCTCAGATTATGGCTCTAACATAATGTATTCCCTCTATCTGAAACGGAATCTCTCCAAAAACTGAACTTCTTGTGTTTTTATTCCTTCTACTAACCTAAGGGTATGTTCACACGTTCCTGATTTCCCTCCTTTTTTTTTCAGGACTGAAACCGCAGCTCTTTGCAGAAAACGCAGGTCCTTTTTTTGGTGCTTTTTTGGTGCGTTTTTTGATGCGTTTTTTTATGCAGTTTTCTATGCAGAGTCTGTGTGTTTTCTAGGAAGTTTTTTAGGGTTAAAATGGCTGAAAATACCCTAACCCTACCCCTAACCCTACCCCTAACCCTACCCCTAACCCTACCCCTAACCCTTCCCCTAACCCTACTCCCAACCCTAACCCTAACCCTATTCTAACCTTAGTGGAAAAAAAAAAAAAATTCTTAATTTTTTTATTGTCCCTACCTATGGGGGTGACAAAGGGGGGGGGGTGTCATTTATTATTTTTTTTATTTTGATCACTGAGATAGGTTATATCTCAGTGATCAAAATGCACTTTGGAACGAATCTGCCGGCCGGCAGATTCGGCGGGCGCACTGCGCATGCGCCCGCCATTTTGCAAGATGGCGGCGCCCGGGGAGAAGACGGCCGGACGGACACCGGGAGGCCGGGTAAGTATAAGGGGGGGGAGATTAGGGCACGGGGGGGGCATCAGAGCACGGGGGGGGGGCATCGGAGCACGGGGGGGTCATCGGAGCATGGGTGGGTGGGATCGGGGCAGCCACACTCCGCCCACGCACTTCCGCCCGCTTCCCCGCACTTCCTGCTGCAGCGGTTCGGCACCACAAACCGCAATAAAACCCGCAGATATATTTTTGATCTGCGGGTTTTACTGCGGGTTTGACCTCACAATGGAGGTCTATGGGTGCAGAACCGCTGCGGCTCCGAAAAAAGAAGTGACATGGTACTTCTTTTTTACCGCGGCTATTCAGCGCGGCTTTTTTTCCCGATTCCCGCATCATGTGCACAGTGGTTCCTGTTTTCCATAGGGTACATTTTACTGTACCCTGCATGGAAAACAGCTGCGGAACCGCAGCGGCAAAAACGCTGCGGTTCCGCAGAAAAAAACGCACTGTGTGAACATGGCCTAACTCTACCTGACATTTAAATTACCTTGCAGGGTTTAACCAGAACTCCCAAGCAGTACGCCCGCTGTCTTGTGGTTATATTTGATACTCATCTTTCCTTTATTCCTTATATCTGATCACCCATTCGCTCATGTTACCTGCATCTTAAAACATATCCAAATTCTCACCTTTTCTCACCTTTCAAACTGCTAAAACTCTTACTGTCGCTCTTATTCATTCTCATCTGGACTACTGCCACTTCCTTCTGATCGGTCTCCCTCTAACCAAACTCTCTCCTCTCCAATCCTTCCTGAATGCAGCAGCCACGTTCGTATTTCTGTCCAGCCGCTGTACTGATACCTCCACCTTCTGCCAGTCATTACACTGGTTACCCATTCACTACAGAACACAATGCAAACTCATATCTCTCACCCACAAAGCTCTCCACAGTTCTGTACCGCCTTATATCTACTCTCTCATTTCTGTCTATCGCCCTACACATTCCCTCCCTACTGAAACTGACCTAAGACTAACATCCTCCATAATTCAACCCTCGCACTACTGTCTCCAAGACTTCTCCTGTGCTGCTCCAGTTCTTTGGAACACACTACCCCAGACAATCTGATTAATACATAGATACTTAAGGCCCCGTCACACATAGCGACGCTGCAGCGATACCGACAACGATCCGGATCGCTGCAGCGTCGCTGTTTGGTCGCTGGAGAGCTGTCACACAGACAGCTCTCCAGCGACCAACGATCCCGAGGTCCCCGGTAACCAGGGTAAACATCGGGTAACTAAGCGCAGGGTCGCGCTTAGTAACCCGATGTTTACCCTGGTTACCATCGTTAAAGTAAAAAAAAAACAACCGCTACATACTTACCTATCGCTGTCTGTCCTCGGCGCTCTGCTTCTCTGGTCTGGCTGTGAGCACAGTGGCCAGAAAGCAGAGAGGTGACGTCACTGCTCTGCTTTCCGGCTGACCGGCGCTCACAGCCAGACCAGAGAAGCTGAGCGCCGAGGACAGACAGCGATAGGTAAGTATGTATTGTTTGTTTTTTTTTACTTTTAGGATGGTAACCAGGGTAAACATCGGGTTACTAAGCGCGGCCCTGCGCTTAGTTACCCGATGTTTACCCTGGTTACCAGCGAAGACATCGCTGAATCGGCGTCACACACGCCGATTCAGCGATGTCAGCGGGACCTCAACGATCAAAAAATGGCCCAGGCCATTCCGACACGACCAGCGATCTCACAGCAGGGGCCTGATCGCTGGTACGTGTCACACATAGCGAGATCGCTACTGAGATCGCTGTTGCGTCACAAAACTCAGCGATCTCGCTAGCGATCTCGCTGTGTGTGACGGGGGCTTTAGCCCCATGTTTTAAAGTGTGCTTTAAAAACCCACCTCTTTAATCAGGCCTATCACCTCCACTCTCTGACCTATTCTTCCCTGTTCCCTCCTTCTAAACATTATTCAAAATCTGCTCCCTCCTATTCACCTGCTTCCACATTCTCCATGCACATAATAACAGCACTTAATAATTGCGCTTAAACATGTTGGCTGATGACCGGATCATTATTATTATTATTTATTATTATAGTGCCATTTATTCCATGTCGCTTTACATGTGAGGAGGGGTATACATACAAGTACAGTAATCTTACAAGTCACAACTGGTACAGGAGGAGAGAGGACCCTGCCCGCGAAGGCTCACAATCTACAAGGGATGGGTGAGGATACAGTAGGCGAGGGTAGAGCTGGATCATGCAGCTTTATATGAAAATCCCTATTTATTACAATTGCTGGATCTGACATAACCTGCACTTTTCACCTACCATGTCCCCCCATTTCCTTGTAGATTGTAAGCTTGCGATCAAGGCCACCACTCCTAATGTAACGGTTTACATGGTCTTACCTTGTATTGAATTTATGGTCTGTACATGTCACCGCTTATTGTAAAGTACTACGGAATATGTTGGTGCCATATAAAATAAAATTGTTATTTATTATTATGTAGGACTTCAGTTTACGGCTAATTTGGCATTGATCTGGGTGAGAATAAATGGCAATGAGGTTTAGTGGTGCTGAGTCCTGGCTTTCTTTATAGTTTTAACTGTCATAATAGTTATTTCTGTGGAACATCTTATTAAACATATTGTTCACAAAATGTTTCTAAGCTGAAATGTTATGTAAGGTTATCAGCGATTAAGCCTGGAAGGTTTACCTCCTCATTACAGTGCAAGTCACGTATGATCTTCGTGACCGTTTCATTCTAGACATCGCATTAAATCTGGAGATCTGCTGACAGCTCTGTGCAGAATGAGTCATGGCTAGGGCTTCCCACCGCTGATCCCAGCACCCCGCTGCTCCAGGGTACGTGTGTGAAGTGGTTATGATAGCAGCAGCCTCTTTCCATTTTTAGTATGCTATCTTTTACCTTTCTATCTGGAAATGACTGTCGTGCTTAAAATAGCCTTGTGTTTAGGAGAAAACATTGACGAGTAGAGTCGAGTCCTGTGGTATTTCATTTCGGATTCAATTCTGCAGCTCATCTTCCGCACAGTCAGGCGACCTCCCTCCCTTCACTGTAACATTTGGGAAGTCATCAATAAAACTGGGTTATGTCCTAGTTAGCATATTTTGGATCTCTGGAAATGACTTCAGCAGTAGAGAAATATATGCCAATGACATATAGGAAACATGCAAATAATTAAAGAGAAATAAACAAAAATATTAAAGCAAACAAAACATATGCAACCGTTGAATGAAAAACTCCCTTAAATTGTATTTTGTTCATGCTGTAGTTTTTTTTTTTTTTTAAAGGAACTTGACAGGAGATCTGTTACTACAGCCATGTATGCCTTACTCTAGCACACTGCTGTGTTTCAGTGAAAGCTGGAGTCCATACGTGTCAGATGAATGGTCTGATGCCGACCCCTGTGGCTTCTTTCTGTTCCGCTCCCTACAACTTTGCGATCTCTCCATATACATACACATAGGCCTGAATCTTGGACTAGTCATCCCAGATCGATGGTCACCAGACGGCTTTTCAAAGTATGTTTTCTCTGAAATACTGTAATGCTTTAGCATAAAACTTACACGGGGGCAATAACGCAGCTAGAACCACCATATTGGATACATATTTACTGTATTCCATGTATTTGGGTATGTTTGCTTGATGGCAGGTTTCAATGAATCAATAAACTATACATGGTTTCCTGCTGTGCCCACTAACTTAGTTGAGGCTATCGGGGCAGCACGGTGGCGCAGTGGATAGCACAGCAGCCTTGCAGCGCTTGAGTCCTGGGTTCAAATCCCACCAAGGACAACATCTGCAAAGAGTTTGTATGTTCTCTCTGTGTTTGCGTGGGTTTCCTCCGGGTACTCCGGTTTCCTCCCACATTCCAAAGACATACTGATAGGGAATTTAGATTGTGAGCCCCATTGGGGACAGCGATGATAATGTGTGCAAAACTGTTCAGTGCTGCGGAATATGTTAGCGCTATGTAAAAATAAAGATTATTATTATTATTATTGATGCTTATGCAATGCTTTTAGAGTCTGTAGCCTGTCGATGAGCCTCCTATTGTAGCACATGCAGAACGTGTCATCAGTGAAGTCAAAAGCTGTATTTGTGAGTTCGCCTGTAAGAAATAAGTGCTAGTGGCAATAAATTGACTTCAAAATAATTCTTGAACTAAATTATCTTCTGCTGGACTCTTGAGGCCTGTTATAGCCAGAGCCAGGGCCAATTGGAAGATGGAAGGGAAGAAGCCAGCACTGCTTATGGTCAGAACGCAATAACTGAAGTGCAATTGCACATAAATTCTAACTGTATTTCAAATATGAGACATTTAGCAAACAATTGATCAATTCTTTGAGCTACCCCGCCACTTCACGGCAATCTCATAATGGGGCAGTCCTAATCTTCGTATTTTATTTACGTTGTGCCATTATGGCTTCCTGAATGTATAAAAAAAAAAAAAAAAAGGACCACATTAAATGCGAACTGTACCTGGAGCATTTTCAGAATCACTCCCTTGGTGCCAGGAAAGGCAAGCGCAGGTAAAGGCCGATCAGGTCCAGTGCGGACATTTCAGATCTGGCTTCCACACTGCCAAACCCGCACCAAAGATGAAGGGTGAGACAGGCTGAGACACAGGTGCACAATTAACTTGAGCCTGAGGCTCAGTTATTGCGTTCTGACCATAAGCAGTGCTGGCTTCTTCCCTTTTTTTTTTGCTTTGCATTGGTATGTGGCTGACCACCACTGTTGCCGCGCACGCTGGGTTATGTGCGCCATTCTTTCTGTGTTCACTGTGATTGATAGGCTGCTGTGCACACACACAGCAGCCCTGCCCCGCCTCAGGCTCAAGTTAATTGTGCACCTGTGTCTCAGCCTGTCTCACCCTTCATCTTTGGTGCGGGTTTGGCAGTGTGGAAGCCAGATCTGAAATGTCCGCACTGGACCTGATCGGCCTTTACCTGCGCTTGCCTTTCCTGGCACCAAGGGAGTGATTCTGAAAATGCTCCAGGTACAGTTCGCATTTAATGTGGTCCTTTTTTTTTTTTTTTTTATACATTCAGGAAGCCATAATGGTACAACGTAAATAAAATACGAAGATTAGGACTGCCCCATTATGAGATTGCCGTGAAGTGGCGGGGTAGCTCAAAGAATTGGTCAATTGTTTGCTAAATGTCTCATATTTGAAATACAGTTAGAATTTATGTGCAATTGCACTTCAGTTATTGCGTTCTGACCATAAGCAGTGCTGGCTTCTTCCCTTTTTTTTTTTCCAATTGGAAGATGCATTGGTACCTGTTGTCCCAGTCTGACATGGTGTTACGGTAACAATTGCAAGTACGTTTTCTTGTGATAGATATTTTTTTTCCCCTTTTTTCTGCTCTGGCAAATATTGTTAAATTATAATATGTTCATATTTGTGATGAAAAACCAAAGAAGATCACCGAAAAGTTAGACCATTGTCATTTCCACCTTCCTTTTAGATACACAATTGTTCTCAACGTCTTCTGCAGATGTGCACTGTTCCCTGCCTCCTGGCTTCCTTCATCTTGTGGGAGGAGCTCTGCTAGTTGATTGACAGATCGGACCAGCGGCATCATTGTGCTGCTGCTCTGAAGTGGATGCTTTTCGTTGCTGCAAGCAAAAACAGCTTTGCCTCTGCAGCATTGTTGAAGCGTAGGGACACTGCTGCTGGTCGATTTGATAGCTATGAGTGCACTCCATTGATCTGAACAACTTCAGAGCGGTGCTTACAAGCTCTATCGAAAAGAGCTTGTAAGCACTGCACTAGAGTGCATTGGTGGCAGGTTGCCTAGGCAGTGAGCAAGAAATAATAAAATTAAAAACATAAAATAACCTTTTATTACAAGTAAATTTCCAAGTTGCTTGTTTTTATATGTGGCAACCTCTTAGAATACACGGCAGTGTGCCCCCGTTCCCTATCATAAAAGAGAATTGGGATGATTATGACGATGCAACTCAGATCAAACTGTCAGAGTTTGATTCGAGTGCCATTTTACTGTGTTGCGATTCATGAGGGAATGACAGCACAGGTGCAGAGAAGACTGAGAGCTTAATTTCTCCATCTTCTTCATTCTCTGGGTCCTCGGGAATCGGACTGCACTCCGATGACATCCATGTATCGTCCGATGTTTCACATACACTCCTACACTTTGATGGATGCGCATGATCGGATTATCGGAGGTATTCGATTGTTCTCTGATGCCAAATCTGCATGAGAAAAAAATCACAGATCTGCACTGCCCCATAGTATAACATTGGCCTGGTGCTATCCGATAAAACATCACAGATCTGCACTGCCCCATAGTATAACATTGGCCTGGTGCTATCCGATAAAACATCACAGATCTGCACTGCCCCATAGTATAACATTGGCCTGGTGCTTTCCGATAAAACATCACAGATCTGCACTGCCCTATAGTATAACATTGGCCTGGTGCTATCCGATAAAACATCACAGATCTGCACTGCCCCATAGTATAACATTGGCCTTCTGCTATCCGATAAAACATCACAGATCTGCACTGCCCCATAGTATAACATTGGCCTGGTGTTACCCGATAAAACATCACAGATCTGCACTGCCCCATAGTATAACATTGGCCTGGTGCTTTCCGATAAAACATCACAGATCTGCACTGCCCCATAGTATAACATTGGCCTGGTGCTATCCGATAAAACATCACAGATCTGCACTGCCCCATAGTATAACATTGGCCTGGTGCTTTCCGATAAAACATCACAGATCTGCACTGTCCCATAGTATAACATTGGCCTGGTGCTATCCGATAAAACATCACAGATCTGCACTGCCCCATAGTCTAACATTGGCCTGGTGCTATCCGATAAAACATCACAGATCTGCACTGCCCCATAGTATAACATTGGCCTTCTGCTATCCGATAAAACATCACAGATCTGCACTGCCCCATAGTATAACATTGGCCTGGTGTTACCCGATAAAACATCACAGATCTGCACTGCCCCATAGTATAACATTGGCCTGGTGCTTTCCGATAAAACATCACAGATCTGCACTGTCCCATAGTATAACATTGGCCTGGTGCTATCCGATAAAACATCACAGATCTGCACTGCCCTATAGTATAACATTGGCCTGGTGCTATCCGATAAAACATCACAGATCTGCACTGCCCCATAGTATAACATTGGCCTTCTGCTATCCGATAAAACATCACAGATCTGCACTGCCCCATAGTATAACATTGGCCTGGTGTTACCCGATAAAACATCACAGATCTGCACTGCCCCATAGTATAACATTGGCCTGGTGCTTTCCGATAAAACATCACAGATCTGCACTGTCCCATAGTATAACATTGGCCTGGTGCTATCCGATAAAACATCACAGATCTGCACTGCCCCATAGTCTAACATTGGCCTGGTGCTATCCGATAAAACATCGCAGATCTGCACTGCCCCATAGTATAACATTGGCCTTGTGCTATCCGATAAAACATCACAGATCTGCACTGCCCCATAGTATAACATTGGCCTGGTGCTATCCGATAAAACATCACAGATCTGCACTGCCCCATAGTATAACATTGGCCTGGTGCTATCCGATAAAACATCGCAGATCTGCACTGCCCCATAGTATAACATTGGCCTGGTACTATCCGATAAAACATCACAGATCTGCACTGCCCCATAGTCTAACATTGGCCTGGTGCTATCCGATAAAACATCGCAGATCTGCACTGCCCCATAGTATAACATTGGCCTTGTGCTATCCGATAAAACATCACAGATCTGCACTGCCCCATAGTATAACATTGGCCTGGTGCTATCCGATAAAACATCACAGATCTGCACTGTCCCATAGTATAACATTGGCCTGGTGCTATCCGATAAAACATCACAGATCTGCACTGCCCCATAGTCTAACATTGGCCTGGTGCTATCCGATAAAACATCACAGATCTGCACTGCCCCATAGTATAACATTGGCCTTCTGCTATCCGATAAAACATCACAGATCTGCACTGCCCCATAGTATAACATTGGCCTGGTGTTACCCGATAAAACATCACAGATCTGCACTGCCCCATAGTATAACATTGGCCTGGTGCTTTCCGATAAAACATCACAGATCTGCACTGTCCCATAGTATAACATTGGCCTGGTGCTATCCGATAAAACATCACAGATCTGCACTGCCCTATAGTATAACATTGGCCTGGTGCTATCCGATAAAACATCGCAGATCTGCACTGCCCCATAGTATAACATTGGCCTGGTACTATCCGATAAAACATCACAGATCTGCACTGTCCCATAGTATAACATTGGCCTGGTGCTATCCGATAAAACATCACAGATCTGCACTGCCCTATAGTATAACATTGGCCTGGTGCTATCCGATAAAACATCGCAGATCTGCACTGCCCCATAGTATAACATTGGCCTGGTGCTATCCGATAAAACATCACAGATCTGCACTGCCCCATAGTATAACATTGGCCTGGTGCTTTCCGATAAAACATCACAGATCTGCACTGCCCTATAGTATAACATTGGCCTGGTGCTATCCGATAAAACATCACAGATCTGCACTGCCCCATAGTATAACATTGGCTTGGTGCTATCCGATAAAACATCACAGATCTGCACTGCCCCATAGTCTAACATTGGCCTGGTGCTATCCGATAAAACATCGCAGATCTGCACTGCCCCATAGTATAACATTGGCCTGGCGCTATCCGATAAAACATCATGTACCACTCGCCTTGTTATAGACTCAAGTGAATGAACCCTAAATATGATGTTCTTATAGGAATGTTCTTTATTTGAACTGACAACATTTAGGGCAAATGTGTAAATGATCTGAACGTTGTCCAGAGGTGGTCAATAGGAAGGAGAAGCAAGCGGGATTTGGCAATTAATAGGGGATAACCAGAAACTGTGAGGTGCATACAAGGCTGGGATTAACTACTGACAACCTGACCCTCAGGATGCCGGTCACAGGGCTTTGCGTCTCAAAATCTTTTAGACCATCCCATGGAACTTGTTTTACTTAATTTATTTAGAACTCAAGATAGATATTTAGTTATATCTTGTACTAGAGTTTTATACAAAACACACGGTGGGATTTCTGAAGAATTTCAGTCAAATTAAGTCAACTTTAACACAACTGTAAGGATGCATGTCCACGGTCCATAACGACAGCGCTTTGGACTGAGCGGAAAACCCGCTCCGCTCAAAGCGCCGCCCCCTTCTGTATGTGCGGTGATTCCGGATGTGTTCATTGTACACATCCGGAATCACCGCACCCTCTACATAGGACCCTGTTATTTACCTTGCGGTGACGCATGTCCGGAAACGCTGGTTCGCCAGATGCGTGTTCGCACGAATAGTGTAGACGGGATTTCATAAAATCCCCTCCACTATGCTGTAACATCTGGACGCTGCGGATTGAACGCTGCGGCTGTATGCAGCGTTCAATCCGCAGCTAATCCGGATGTAATCTGGCATGTGGAAACATACCCTAAATGATCTAAGCTGCAGTTTACCTAGTTTAGGCAGTTGTTACATCTAGGTCTTAGCGCTTGGGTTGCGCATAGCCTAATACTGGTGTAATAACTTGCTTGTTACATATGTATTTCCCTTGGCGGCAGCTCACTGCTGGAATGATAACTCCTGAACTAGGATATCTCCATTTCATAGGCTCATGTGGCTCTGGGGCAGTTGTGGTTTGCTACTATTTTAGCTGACTTGTTTGGTTGTATTAGATCAGTTCTCAATTTCTTGCATTGAAGTGGTCTTCTGGCCGATCACTTTCCTGTGGATATAGAAAGTGCAGTCCAGCTACTGTGACCCTTATTTGAGCTCCGTTTTTTTTTTTTTGCCGCAAGTGTATAAAATCTAACCCCTAGCCAGCCTTTCTGGATTTACCAACAATTGAAATAGAACGAGTCAGTTTGTGAAATTTCTTCCCTCTCAATATCTCATGATCAGGTGAGATTGTTGCAAAGTAGAAGCATTTAGGAAGCACAACAACTCAACAATGAAGTGTGGACCCCAAAAAGTTATAGAGCAGGGCCGTGGAATACGGAGGTGCATAATAGTGGTCACTGCTCTGCTGATTCATAACTGCACAGTACAAATCTCTTGTAGCATTAACATCAGCACAAAAACTGTGTGCTGGGAGCTTCATGGCATGCCTTTCCTAGGTGGAGCACCTGTGTACGCCTTACATCACCAAGCACAGATGGAGTGTTGTAAAATACCCCATAACTGGACTCTGGATAGGTGGAAACGTTTTTTTCATGAATCAAAAATCTCTATTTGCCTGTCTGATGGATGGTTCTGGGTTTGCCGATTCCAGGAGAGCATTACAGGGGTTGTCCAACTACTTTATCTAAATTTTTGGCCCCGATAAAATAAAAAAGCTTTTACTCACCTTCTGTGCTGGTGCTGTTCCTGCAGTGTTGGCACACACTCTCCCCAGGGCTCCCGTGCTGTTGTTGTGACATGAGACGCCTGCGCCCAATCAGCACTGGTGTCGCTGTCCCCGTCTTCATGCGGATTGAACGTGAAGAGGAAGCATGAGATCCGCTGCAGCCCAGACTTCCTCTTCATTTTCAATTCGACAGGAGGCAGAGACAGTGATGCCAGCGCTGATTGGGCGCCAAGCACCATGTGTCACAAAAACAACATGGGAGCCTCAGGGAGAATGAGTGTTTCACTTCATTGAGCCAATTGTAAAATTAAGTGGAGAAAGGATAATGCTTATGGGGTTTTTCTCGGGTTCGCCTAGGTCCGTTAGTTCAAAGGTTGACTCAGAATACCAAGATATTTTTGACAATTGTATGTTTCCATATTTGTGAAAAAAGATTGGGAAGCCACTTTTCTGTTCTAGGATGCCTGTTCCCCAATGCTGAAAGCCCTGTCCAGGAAAGCGTTGGTGGTTGAGTTTGGTGTGGAGGAACTTGACTGTCCCAAACAAAGCCTCAACCCCGTAGAGATTGTGATCCTGGCGCTCTCATCCAACATTTGTGTCTAACCTCACAAATTCTCTTCTGGATGAATGGGCAAAAATTTCCTCAGACACACTCCAAAATCTTAAAGAAATCTTTCCAATTACAATGGAAGCTTTTAGCTGCAAAGTGAGAACCACCTCCGTATTAATGACTATGGATTTAGAATAAGATGTTTATAGAGGTAACAGGAAGGTGTCCCAATAATTTTGTCCGCACAGTGTTTAATGCTGTAAACAAGCACAAAGAATACAGTGTACTTATGTTTGTCTTTCATTATTTTACAGGCTTAACAGGGAAAATTATAAACCACATATTGAATGCAGGCTTTGAAATATCTGCACTGCAAATGGTAAGTTTCTATGAATGATGACATTTTCCAGTGGCCTAAAGGAAGAACTGAATCGCGGTGGTTTAAATAGCATGGCACTGAAATACAGAATTCTTAGTTTGGAGGTAATAGAGCAAACGGGCGAGCACCCTGAAGGGGGCTGAAGTACTGGCAGATGATGGTGGGCTCTGCTTTATTCAGCTAAAATGCCAAGACTGGGCTTGAGGTGGTCATGGATTTGATTGCCATCTTGTTCTTGACCGAATGACTTCTTATCTCCAGGCCACGCTAATCTATAGTTTTGCTAACCATGACTATTTGGGTTTTGGGCAATCTTATGTCTGACAGCTTTTTCTTATTCCAGTAATGATTCTGTTTGTTCATGGAGAGATCATTTCAGAAATGCAAGAATAGAGAGATTTTTGCTGTGATTGGAACCATTTTCCATGAAGAATTGGTAAATCTAGAGCACATGCGTTGCCTGGGTTATTGTCATGATGATCTTTACATGATCTACATCACGTGTTCTATAAATCTGGAGTTCTGTATAAAAGGTGTTCCCAAAATATGATCCATTGTTCAAAACACTTTACGGATTATAGGTGGCTTGAATTTAAGGTTTTGCTCATCTATTTAGGCTGTGGAAGTAAAGTAAGACTACTTTTAAGGAGACCAGGATGAAAAATATACTTATGATAATTGAAGTTGCAGGTCCAAAGCCTGGGTGTGAGAGATACTGGTGGCATTTCCTGCATTTATACCTAGGTACAATTTTGTCACCGAGATCTTGTGGTTTCTAACCCCTTAGTGACCGAGCCAAATTTTTGAAATCTGACCAGTGTCACTTTATGTGGTAATAACTCTGCAACGCTTCAACAAATCCCAGTGATTTTGAGATTGTTTTTTCGTGACACATTATACTTTATGATAATGGTAAATTTAGTTCAACATTTTTTGTGTTTATTTATAAAAAATATAAATAATTTGAGAAAAATGTTAAAAAATTAGCAATTTTCTAAATTTGAATGATTATCTCTTTAATCCAGATAGTCATACAACAGCAAACCATTAATAAATAACATTTCCCACATGTCTGCTTTACATCAGCACCATTTGTAAAATGTTATTTTATTTTGTTAGCATTTTAGGAGGTTTAAAAATGTAGCAGCAATTTTTCATTTTTTCAAAGAAATTTACCACATTTATTTTTTTAGGGACTTATCCATGTTTGAAGTGACTTTAGGGGTCCCATATATTGGGAAACCCACAAACGTGATACCATTTTAAAGACAGCACCCCTAAACATATTGAAAACTGCTGTCAGGTAGTTTATTAACCCTTCAGTTGCTTTACAGGAATTAATGCAAAGTGGCATGACAGAAATGAAAATGTGTATTTTTACCACCTAAATGCCTCTAACTTCTAAACAGATTACTACAGCCGTCAGACTCTAAGGCCGCTATTTGGGCATGAATTGCCATCGCAAACATCAGGACAACAAAATCATGATCTGAGGGCACCAATTGGGATAAAGAAGAAGCCCCCACATTCTGTTAACCATTTATAATGATGTAGTCACTATTGACAGCAGCATCTAAGGGGTTAAACAGATTTAGAAGGTGCAAATACTGATCGTGGCTGATACAGCAAGTTGTCAGCTATAGTGTACAACCGACAGATGCTGGATTGTCATCTGTATGGGGAGGCTATTCTCTTATATCTTAGGTCAGTTAAAAGACGTATTGGCGGTCATTAAGGGGTTAATGGCTGTCTACATGGTAGTGTCATTGTTATCGGCTTCAACCTGTATACATCACTCTCTATATCCTGACTGGCTAGAGTTATTGCAGATATGTGCGTATATGCCTGAAATGTATATAGCTGTTAATTTAAAGGGTACACCACCCCTCTATTTTTACAGTAGGTAGTGTGACCGCTATTTTCTAAATTTTCAGCTTGATTCATCATTTGCATTTATTTGCATTATTTATTTTGTCTTGTCTTTCTTTTTGAAAATGTGTCCAAATGGCCAACAATGTTTCAGAATTTTCGTCACAAGTTAGGTTTTCTTTTCCTTTTTGCTATATTTGCAGCATTTTTTAATAAAATGTAAATGGTCTCTTCAGAGGTAAAGAGGGCTAGAACTTTAGTGCCACCTTTAGGAAGTAGACATCCTAAAAGTCAATATCGACTCTAACGAGCCTTGTCACACAACTTAGGATAAAAGCCAAAACCAAAATCTCAATTAGCAGACAATTTACAGACACTGATGCCTCACACAGCCAAACCAGATCTCACACTTTGCACTGATGAGCGGCAGAACCCCGAAACACAGTGTCTGCAAACTGAGATTTTGGTTTTGACTTTTATCCGAAGTCATGTGACAAGGCTCGTTAGAGAGTCGATACTGACTTGTTGGATTGCTACTTCCTATTGGTGACACTAGAGTTCTAGTCCTCTTCCTCTCTGAAGAGACAATTTGCATATTTGGAGCACTGCGGCTTAAAAGTCTCCTCACCGCGGCATGTCAGTCTTGACGTGTCGCTCTCAGCAAGGAGGAACATTACTCCTTCAATAAAATAAAGCAAAACCTTTTAAATAAGCTTAAAAATGGAACATTTTAATCTTTAACTGTGCAAAAAAAGACAGATTTTTTCCTCTACTGTGGTCCTAGATTACAGTTTCACAAACTTTTTACAATTTTTCAAAACACCTCAAATGATGAATTAGCCGAAAACATCTGGATAATGTAAACTTCTCTCACATTGTCGACCAAGACTAAAAAATGACTGAAAAACCTAGTGTAAATATGGCACGAAAGCCATAATGAATTGGATGCACACCTGAAAATCATGGCAGCTTCCTTGGAGGATATAACTTCTGCTGAGTTCCAGAAGTTCAGCATTCTGCTTGGGGCACAATATGAATACAGTAAATCAGTATCATCAATGTATATGCCACTGCTCAAGAGGACGAGTCTTGTGATCATTGTAATGTATTCGCCATAATAGAGCAAGTCTCTGGCACCGTTTCCAGACTTCTGCATTGTGCTATTCCTCCTGGAAATGTAGGTGTGTTATCAGTTGGCGCTTACACAATCTGACATTGTCCAGTCAGATCAAACCGTGCACTGACACATCCCCAGCTGATAACACTCAGTTGTCAAAGTATTAAATAGTTCTAAAGGTACAGTCACATTTAGCGACGCTGCAGCGATATAGACAACGATGTCGATCGCTGCAGCGTCGCTGTTTAGGTCGTTGTGTGGTCGCTGGAGAGCTGTCACACAGACAGCTCTCCAGCGACCAACGATGCCGAAGTCCCCGGGTAAACAGGGTAAACATCGGGTTACTAAGCGCAGGGCCGCGCTTAGTAACCCGATGTTTACCCTGGTTACCATTGTAAATGTAAAAAAAAAAAACCCACTACATACTTACATTCCGGTGTCTGTTGCGTCCCCCGGCATCAGCTTCCCTGCACTGTGTCAGCGCCGGCCGTAAAGCAGATCCAGCAATGACAGCGGGTGATCAGCGACCAAAAAAAGGTACTGATCATTCCCAATGACCAACGATCTCCCAGCAGGGGCCTGATCGTTGGTCGCTGTCACGCATAACGATTTTGTTAACGATATCGTTGCTACGTCACAAAAAGCAACGATATCGTTAACGAAATCGTTATGTGTGAAGGTACCTTAACTTTTCTAGGAGGAAACGTACAGCACACAGTTCTAAGAACTGATGCTCCAGAATTGGTATGCCATGGAGAAAACAAGTATTTTCTGAACCATGCATGTGAATTCCTGACAGATCCTTCATAAATGGGTTTGTCTATCAGTAGGATCAACCCTCCAAAGCCAGCTATATGGGCATGTAGGACATAGGAAGCTGAATACAATGATACCTTGATATCTGCGATCCAAGGTCTTATTCCAAAGAAATCCCCGTTTTCTTATTTGTAAAAGCTGTTCACGACTATGGGCGGATACCAATCTGTATGAGAATCTGCCTCAAGAACTGGTTTTTAACCCCTTTACCCCCAAGGGTGGTTTGCACGTTAATGACCGGGCCAATTTTTACAATTCTGACCACTGTCCCTTTGTGAGGTTATAACTCTGGAACGCTTCAACGGATCCCAGTGATTCTGACATTGTTTTCTCGTGACATATTGTACTTCATGACAATGGTAAAAAATTTTGATAGTACCTGCGTTTATTTGTGAAAAAAATGGAAATTTGGCGAAAATTATGAAAATTTCGCAATTTTCCAACTTTGAATTTTTATGCAATTAAATCACAGAGATATGTCACACAAAATACTTAATAAGTAACATTTCCCACATGTCTACTTTACATCAGCACAATTTTGGAACCAAAATTTTTTTTTGTTAGGGAGTTATAAGGGTTAAAAGTTGACCAGCAATTTCTCATTTCTACAACACCATTTTATTTTAGGGACCACATCTCATTTGAAGTCATTTTGAGGGGTCTATATGATAGAAAATACCCAAGTGTGACACCATTCTAAAAACTACACCCCTCAAGGTGCTCAAAACCATATTCAAGAAGTTTATTAACCCTTCTGGTACTTCACAGGAATTTTTTGAATGTTTAAATAAAAATGAACATTTAACTTTTTTTCACAAAAAATTTACTTCAGCTCCAATTTGTTTAATTTTACCAAGGGTAACAGGAGAAAATAGACCCCAAACATTGTTGTACAATTTGTCCTGAGCACGACAATACCCCACATGTGGGGGTAAACCACTGTTTGGGCGCATGGCAGAGCTCGGAAGCGAAGGAGCGCCATTTGACTGGTACTTCACAGGAATTTTTTGAATGTTTAAATAAAAATGAACATTTAACTTTTTTTCACAAAAAATTTACTTCAGCTCCAATTTGTTTAATTTTACCAAGGGTAACAGGAGAAAATAGACCCCAAACATTGTTGTACAATTTGTCCTGAGCACGACAATACCCCACATGTGGGGGTAAACCACTGTTTGGGCGCATGGCAGAGCTCGGAAGCGAAGGAGCGCCATTTGACTTTTCAATGCAAAATTGACTGGAATTGAGATGGGACGCCATGTTTCGTTTGGAGAGCCCCTGATGTGCCTAAACATTGAAACCCCCCACAAGTGACACCATTTTGGAAAGTAGACCCCTTAAGGAACTTATCTAGATGTGTGGTGAGCACTTTGACCCACCAAGTGCTTCACAGAAGTTTATAATGCAGAGCCGTAAAAATAAAACAAAAAATTTTTCCCACAAAAATTATTTTTTTAGCCCCCAGTTTTGTATTTTCCCGAGGGTAACAGGAGAAAGTGGACCCCAAAATTTGTTGCCCAATTTGTCCTGAGTGCGATGATAAACCATATGTGGGGGGAACCACTGTTTGGGCGCATGGGAGGGTTCGGAAGGGAAGGAGTGCCATTTGAATGCAGACTTAGATGGAATGGTCTGCAGGTGTCACATTGCGTTTGCAGAGCCCCTAATGTACCTAAACAGTAGAAACCCCCCACAAGTGACACCATTTTGGAAAGTAGACCCCCTAAGGAACTCATCTAGATGTGTTGTGATAGCTTTGAACCCCCAAGTGTTTCACTACAGTTTGTAACGCAGAGCCGTGAAAATTGAAAAAAAAAATCTTTCCCCCCAAAATTATTTTTTAGCCCCCAGTTTTGTATTTTCCCGAGGGTAAGAGGAGAAATTTGACCCCAAAAGTTGTTGTCCAATTTGTCCTGAGTACGCTGATACCCCATATGTTGGGGGGAACCACCGTTTGGGCGCATGGGAGGGCTCGGAAGGGAAGGAGTGCCATTTGGAATGCAGACTTAGATGGAATGGTCTGCAGGCGTCACATTGCGTTTGCAGAACCCCTAATGTAACTAAACAGTAGAAATCCCCCCCAAATGACCCCATATTGGAAACTAGACCCCCATGGAACTTATCTAGATGTGTTGTGAGAACTTTGAACCCCCAAGTGTTTCACTACAGTTTATAACGCAGAGCCGTGAAAATAAAAAATCTTTTTTTTCCCACAAAAATTATTTTTTAGCCCCCAGTTTTGTATTTTCCCAAGGGTAACAGGAGAAATTGGACCCCAAAAGTTGTTGTCCTATTTGTCCTGAGTACGCTGATACCCCATATGTTGGGGTAAACCCCTGTTTGGGCACACGGGAGAGCTCGGAAGGGAAGGAGCACTGTTTTACTTTTTCAACGCAGAATTGGCTGGAATTGAGATCGGACGCCATGTCGCGTTTGGAGAGCCCCTGATGTGCCTAAACAGTGGAAACCCCCAATTATAACTGAAACCCTAATCCAAACACACCCCTAACCCTAATCCCAACAGTAACCCTAACCACACCTCTAACCCTGACACACACCTAACCCTAATCCCAACCCTATTCCCAACTGTAAATGTAATCTAAACCCTAACCGTAACTTTAGCCCCAACCCTAACTGTAGCCTTAACCCTAGCCCCAACCCTAACTTTAGCCCCAACCCAAACTGTAGCCCTAACCCTAGCCCTAACCATAGCCCTAAACCTAACTTTAGCCCCAACCCTAACTGTAGCCTTAACCATAGCCCTAACCCTAGCCCTAGCCCAAACCCTAACCCTAGCCCTAACCCTAGCCCTAATGGAAAAATGGAAATAAATACATTTTTTTAATTTTTCCCTAACTAAGGGGGTGATGAAGGGGGGTTTGATTTACTTTTATAGCGGGTTTTTTAGCGGATTTTTATGATTGTCAGCCGTCACACACTGAAAGACGCTTTTTATTGCAAAAAATATTTTTTGCGTTACCACATTTTGAGAGCTATAATTTTTCCATATTTTGGTTCACAGAGTCATGTGAGGTCTTGTTTTTTGCGGGACGAGTTGACGTTTTTATTGGTAACATTTTCGGGCACGTTACATTTTTTGATCGCTTTTTATTCCGATTTTTGCGAGGCAGAATGACCAAAAACCAGCTATTCATGAATTTCTTTTGGGGGAGGCGTTTATACCGTTCCGCGTTTGGTAAAATTGATAAAGCAGTTTTATTCTTCGGGTCAGTACGATTACAGCGACACCTCATTTATATCATTTTTTTATGTTTTGGCGCTTTTATACGATAAAAACTATTTATAGAAAAAATAATTATTTTTGCATCGCTTTATTCTCAGGACTATAACTTTTTTTTTTTTTTGCTGATGATGCTGTATGGCGGTTCGTTTATTGCGGGACAAGATGACGCTTTCAGCGGTATCATGGTTATTTATATCTGTCTTTTTGATCGCGTGTTATTCCACTTTTTGTTCGGCGGTATGATAATAAAGCGTTATTTTTTGCCTCGTTTTTTTTTTTTTTTACTTACGGTGTTTACTGAAGGGGTTAACTAGTGGGCCAGTTTTATAGGTCGGGCCGTTACGGACGCGGCGATACTAAATATGTGTACTTTTATTGTTTTTTTTTTAATTTAGATAAAGAAATGTATTTAGGGGAATAATATTTTTTTTTTTTTCATTATTTAGGAATATTTTTTTAAATTTTTTTTTCACATTTTGAAATTTTTTTTTTTACTTTTTTACATTGTCCCAGGGGGGGACATCACAGATCAGTGATCTGACAGTGTGCACAGCACTCTGTCAGATCACTGATCTGACATGCAGCACTGCAGGCTTCACAGTGCCTGCTCTGAGCAGGCTCTGTGAAGCCACCTCCCTCCCTGCAGGACCCGGATCCGCGGCCATCTTGGATCCGGGGCTGGAGGAAGCAGGGAGGGAGGTGAGACCCTCGCAGCAACGCGATCACATCGCGTTGCTGCGGGGGGCTCAGGGAAGCCCGCAGGGAGCCCCCTCCCTGCGGGAAGCTTCCCTATACCGCCGGCACATCGCGATCATCTTTGATCGCGGTGTGCCAGGGGTTAATGTGCCGGGGGCGGTCCGTGACTGCTCCTGGCACATAGTGCCGGATGTCAGCTGCGATAAACAGCTGACACCCGGCCGCGATCGGCGGCGCTCCCCCCGTGAGCGCCGCCGATCGCGCTGGACGTACTATCCCGTCCGTGGTCATGGGGGCCCACCCCACCTCGACGGGATAGTACGTCCCATGTCAGAAAGGGGTTAATAAAAGGGGAGTTACCAGTGTGATGTGTGATGGCTGCTCTCTGCTCTCCTGATCTCACTGCAGAGCTGTGTGTGATTATACCTGACACATCTCCTCTCAGCTTGTATCTCACAGGCAGACAGGGTTGTAATACAGCAGAGCTGTGAGAGCTATAGAAAATATGTCTGTAAGAAGACAAAAATTCAGTTCTACTGTTCTGTGTTAGTTACATGTCTCACTCTGTGGACACCTCCTTTCATTTACAATAATGTCAGGAGGCAGATTCCCATGCAGATCAGTGTCCAGGCCATGTTCCTGAGCAGCTCATTTACATATCAGAAAAAATGTGGATTTCCTTGGAATAGGACATCAGATCAAAGATACCAAGGCATCATTTTATTCTGCCTCCTATCACCTACATGCCTATATAAACAGCTTAGGAGGAATGATCCGACTGGCAGATTCCCTTTTAAAGGTTTTTCTGGTTTCTTGGCAAATAAGGAGCACTACTGATGACATCATGTTTGCATATACCTAGCAGGACATGTGTGACACCGCTCATATGTTGATGTGGAAGTGACCGACACCAGACTAGCATTTTAAATTACACTGTGTGTAGAATTATTAGGCTATATTGCCACAATGAGATTTTGATGTTGCAGATTTTCAGCAGCAATTCTACACCCATTGAGTAAAATAGGTTACTTGCATTTTTGTGAAAATCGTCAGCATAAAAAAACTAATTGTGGTATGTCAGTATTTTAACCATATCATCATTTTTGTGCAGATTTTTCAACTCTAAGCTGTATAAACTTTAATGCTTATTGCATGAAGCAGATCAGGTGATGGTTATTTGTGTAACGAAGAAGGGTGAGCCCTAAGGATATCAACACCCTTAAAGGGACACTGTCACCCCCTCCAGCCGTTATAAACTAAAAGAGCCACCTTGTGCAGCAGTAATGCTGCATTCTAACAAGGTGGCTCTTTTAGTTTATGTTGCTGTTATTCCCACAATAAAGGTATTTATAATTTTGCCCAAATACCTTTCTTTAGACCTGGAAGCAGGTCTGAACCCCCCTCTTTGAAGCGCCCAACTGCCGTCAGTCATCTCTTCTGTAGCGCTGGTCGCCGCCCCCTCAACGCTGTTTTCGTCTGAAATCCGGCACCTGCGCTGTGCTCTTCTGCCTGGGGCAGGAGCATTGAGCATTGGCCGTCATAGCTCAGATGCAGGGTTCCGGCCAATGTAGGAAAGGCTTAAACCCAACCACCACTGATCAAGACTCAGAAGCTGAAATGTCAAGACTGGGCTGATAAGATGAGAGTGACTCTTCATGGACCATATGAATGGGCCTGTGATTGGATCAGTAACAAGCACCGACCTTCACTTCAACTTAGATGCCAAAAAGGTAGAGGTGGGGTACTCCTATGGGCTGGTTATTAACTAGATGGTGGCCCGATTCTAACGCATCGGTTATTCTAGAATATGTATGTATATAGCAGCCACATAGTATATAGCACAGGCCATGTAGTGTATATAGGAGCCATGAAGTATATAGCAGACAAATACGTGTCCTGTGCTATATACTATGTGGCTGCTATATACATACATACATACATACATACATACATATTGTAGAATACCCAATGCGTTAATAGAGGCCACGCAATATATAACAGTGGCCACGCAGTATATAACACAGCCCAAATAGTATATAACACAGCCCACGCAGTATATAGCAGCCACGCAGTATATAACACAGGCGACGTAGTATATAACACAGGCCATGCAGTATATAACAGTGGCCACGTAATATATAGCACAGGCCATGCCGTACATAACACAGCCCGCATAGTATCTAACACTGGCCACGTAGTATATAGCAGCCACATGGTATATAACGCAGCCCACATGGTATATAACACTGCCCACGCGGTATATAACACTGCCCACATAGTATCTAACACTGGCCACGTAGTATATAGCAGCCATGTGGTATATAACGCAGCCCACGCGATATATAACCCTGCCCACGTGGTATATAACACTGCCTACGTAGTATATAACACTGGCCACGTAGTATATAGCAGCCATGCGGTATATAACACAGCCCACGCAGTATATAATGCAGCCCACGCGGTATATAACACTGCCCACATAGTATATAACACTGGCCAAGTAGTATATAGCAGCCACGCTGTATATAACACAGCCCACGCGCTATATAACACTGCCCACGTAGTATATAGCAGTGTGGGCACATCTGTATTAAAAAATGATAATTAAAATAAATAATAGTTACGGTATATACTCACCCACCGGGATCCAGCGAAGCTGTCCCTATGCGCGCGGCTGCCGCCATCTTCCGTTCCCAGGATGCGTTGCAAAATTACCCAGATGACTTCTGGATAATTTCGCAAAGCATCTCTGGGAGCGCAAGCTGGCGGCAGCCGCGAGCGCATTGTCGGACTACAGAAGGTGAGAATAGCAGGTTTTTTGTTTTTTTATTATTTTTAACATTACATCTTTTTACTATTGCATAGGCAGCATCAATAGTAAAAATTTGGGGACACACATGGTTAATAGCAGCGATAACTGAGTTCGATACCCGCGGCCCGTTACCGCTGGCATTAACCCTGTGTGAGCGGTGAGTGGAGGGGAGTATGCGGGCGCCGGGCACTGACTGCAGGGGAGTAGGGAGGGACTAATCGGACTGTGCCCGTCGCTGATTAGTCGCGGCAGCCATGACAGGCAGCTGGCGAGACCAATCATCGACGCTGGATTTCTGTTATGGAAGTTGCAGACAGACAGACAGATAGCTTTGCAAAAAAGAAAAAAAAGAGCATGAACCGCACATCCCAAAATCATACGTTGATCTAAAGCCGCTAGGCAAAAATTAATATAACTGAATATGAGGTTTTCAGTTTAACATTCTGATCAGACTGTATGAAGCCCACTGCCACTTCACGGCAAACCTCGTAGTGGGTCCTATCGCCCTAACGGAGCGGAGCCGTGCGGCGCCCACCGCCACAGCGGCCATGCACCAGCAGGGCGGACGGCCTGTTGCCCCACAGCACCCATGCTGCGAGACTGAGCCCCCATGACTCCAGACCGCGCCGCCCCACCAGCACAAAGCCACAGCAACAATGGCCGCCACACAGCACCAACACCAAAATGAAAGGAGCACTTAAACTCACCTTCACCAACTCCAAAGCATGTTCTAGTCTTCTTCTTGGACCAGCACTCCTCCCATTTGGCACAGGTGATTTTAATTAGCAGGAGACTGCAAAGTAAGGGGTCTAGCCCATTTTGGCTCTCACTGAAGAGCTGGAGGAAGGTGAGTTTAAGTGCTCCTTTCATTTTGGTGTTGGTGCTGTGTGGCGGCCATTGTTGCTGTGGCTTTGTGCTGGTGGGGCGGCGCGGTCTGGAGTCTTGGGGACTCAGTCTTGCAGCATGGGTGCTGTGGGGCAACAGGCCGTCCGCCCTGCTGGTGCATGGCCGCTGGTGGGGAATCGGGGTACACTACATACACTATAGGAACACACAGCGCAGGCCCTATTTAACAGTATTTATAGCTCAATCTCAAAAAACGGGGTGACAGGTTCCCTTTAAAGGTGGAAGAATAATAACATGGCCCCTACCTCACCTAACCTACACCCTATTGAAAACCTTTAGGCCCTTCTTAAATGTGAGATTTATGGTGAAGGAAAACAGTAAGCCTGTCCGAACTATGAACTGTTCCTGGGAGGCTGTGGTTGGTGCTACCCAAAAAGTAAATAAACTGACAGACTCCATTGATAGAAGACTTATTGAAAAGGAGTGTGGCTATATTGATCACTTATATACTTTTAAAATGTCATAAATGTTTGGTTGTTATTTTCACTTTAACAGATGAAAATAATCAATAGATATAGGAAAATTGATGGTTTTCATATAGTTGCATAATAATTCTATACACTAGTGGTTGCCCAATAATTCTGCAGACATATTCTCCTAAGAAAGGCAAAATCTCACTATTACTTTTTTAAATATTGAGATGTCAGATTTATTAGGCTATGTGCACACGTAGGAAATGTGGTGCAGAATTTTCTGCACTAAATCTGCATCTGCAGATTTGATGCAGTTTCTGTGCAGTTTCTATGCAGTTTCTGTGCAGTTTCTGTGCAGTACAATGTAAATCAATGTGAAAAGAAAAAAGCTGTGCACATGATGAAGAAAAATCTGCTGCAGAAACGCTGCAGAACTGCACAAAAGAAGCGACGTGCACTTCTTTGAAATCTGCAGCGTTTCTGCGCAGATTTTTCTGCACCATGTGCACAGCTTTTTTCTTTTCACATTGATTTACATTGTACTGTAAATCACAGTGCAGTTCTGCAGCAGAAAAATCTGCTGCAGTTCTGCACCAATTCTGCACTAAATCTGCATCGTGTGCACATACCCTTAACCTTTTGGATTTACCAACAGCACTGTAGTTGTTCAATAATAAAATGAATCATCAAAAATACAAGTTGCCTAATAATGCATATAGTGTATACTTGACATAGATTGTGGCCTGATCTTCAGTTACATTCACCACTCGACAGGTGAAGGTAGCTTTTTATAAATTTTTATCCTGTTCAGTAAACATCTATGTAGGTGACAAACCAGAATAAGACAGTCTGATATACAGTGGCTTGCAAAAGTATTCACTCCCGTGGCTTTTTTACTCATTTTGTTGCATTACAGCCTGTGTTTAAATATATATGCAATTTTGTGTGTGATGCATCAGCAATAAATAGTCTAAGTTGGTGAAGTGAAGTGAGAAAAATATAGTCAAAAACTAAATGTATGGGCTGGAATAACTAAAAATTGGCATATGCATATGTACTCACCTCTTTAGTTATGAAGTCCCGAAGAATGATTGGGGCATGCAGTTACCTTCATAAGTCACATGCTTAGTGCACCTGTGTGCAATCAAGTGTCATATGGTCGGTCAGTGTATACACACATGAAGACCAAGGAGATCTCCAAACAAGTCGGGGACAAAATTGTTGAGAAGTACAAGTCAGAGTTAGGTTATTAAAAAAAAAAATCCCAATCTCTGTTGATCCCCTAGAGCACCATCAAATCCATTATGAACATGGGAAGAACATGGTACCACAATAAACCTGCCAGGAGAGAGCCGCCCAAAAACTCTCTGCCCTTGCAAATAGGGCATTAATCAGAGAGGCAGTACGAAGACCAACAGTAAACTCTGAACGAGATGCAGAGTTCCCAAGTAGAGACTGGAGTATCTGTCCATATAACCCCCAATAAGCTGTACACTCCATAGATGTGACCTGTATGGAAGAGTGGGACAAAAAAAGTTGTGAGTTTGCCAAAAGACATGTGGGAGACTTCACAAATGTATGGTGGAAGGTGCTGTGGTCAGATAAGACCATAATTGAACTTTTTGTCCACCAAGGTAAACGTTATGTCTGGTGCCAAACCAACACCGCACATCACCTCAAGAACACCATCCCCACAGTGAAACATGGTGGTGGCAGTTTCTGCAACAGGGACAGGGAAAGTGGTTTGAGTCGAAGGAAAGATGGATGGTGCAAAATACAAGGATATTCTTTTGCAAAATTTGTTTGTCTGTCAGTGATTTGAGCCTTGGATGGAAATTCACCTTCCAACAAGACAGTGGCACAAAGCATACTCCTAAAGCAACACTTGAGTGGTATGAGGGGAAATGTGTAAATGTTTTGGCGTGGTCTAGTCAAAGCCCAGACCTTAATCCTATTGAGAATCTGTGGTCACCAAAGGAAACAATCTAACTTGAAGGAGTTGGAGCAGTTTTGCCTTGAGGAATGGGCAAGAATCCCAAGTCTCATCAAGACTTATCCAAAGCAAATTGCATCTGTAATTGCCACAAAAGGAGGCTCTATAAAGTACTGACTTTAGGGGGTAAAAAGTTATACACACTGAAGTTTTATGTTATTTTATCCTATTTGTTGTTTGCTTTACAATAAAAATAAAACCAAATGGGGGGGGGGGGGAGTAATACTTTTGCAAGCCACTGTATAGACAGGAAGATTGCGTATGCTATTGATTTGAGAATATGAACAGCCCATTTATACAGTGTTGATCACATCACGGCACAGTAATTGCTCTCCTGTTTTGGACACAAACTGTTGTGACTCAGAACCAGCCCTTGTAGCTGAAGTACATTAGTAAGTTGCGTGATGTACTAATATAACCCTAAAAACCTATAGTTGCTTAGTTAGATAAGCCATTTGACCCATTTGTGAATATTTCTGTTAAAGACAATTAATATGCACTCATATTCCTTTAACGTTACTGAACCACGAAACACAGAAGATTTCTAAATACCGTAAGTTAATTTTTCACCTTCTGATCTGTGATATGTTATGTAGTGAATAAAATATGAGTTCCACATCATTGCATTCTTGTTTTCTTATATTGTACTTAAGTTTGCCAACTTTTTGCGATTTGGGGTTGTAAGACACAAAAGACAACATTCTATGACTACAAGCCGTGTATGCAAATTGCCTCTTCTGAGAAAAAGAGGACTTAAACTCTATAGCGCCACCTGTTGGAAGTAGCGATCCTACAAGTCGCAATCAACCCTTTTAACGAGTCGTACAATATGACTAAAGGTACCATCACATTAAGCAACGCTGCAGCGATATAGACAACGATGCCGATCGCTGCAGCGTCGCTGTTTCGTCGTGTGGTCGCTGGAGAGCTGTCACACAGACAGCTCTCCATCGACCAACGATGCCGAAGTCCCCTGGTAACCAGGGTAAACATCGGGTTACTAAGAGCAGGGCCGTGCTTAGTAACCCGATGTTTACCCTGGTTACCATTGTAAATGTAAAAAAAAAAAAAACACTACATACTTACATTCCGGTGTCTGTCGCGTCCCCTGGCGTCAGCTTCCCTGCACTGTGTCAGCGCCGGCCGGCTGTAAAGCAGAGCACAGCGGTGACGTCACCGCTCTGCTTTATGGCCGGCGCTTACACAGTGCAGGGAAGCTGAAGGCGGAGGACGCGACAGACACCGGAATGTAAGTATGTAGTGTTTGTTTTTTTTACAATGGTAACCAGGGTAAATATCGGGTTACTAAGCGTGGCCCTGCGCTTAGTAACCCGATGCTTACCCTGGTTACAAGTGAAGACATCGCTGGATCGGCGTCACACACGCCGATTCAGCGATGTCAGCGGGTGATCTAGCGACGAAATAAAGTTCTGGCCTTCTAGCTCCGGCCAGCAATCTCACAGCAGGATCCTGATCGCTGCTGCGTGTCAAACACAACGATATCGCTATCCAGGACGCTGCAACGTCATAGATCGCTATCGTTATCGTTCTAAAGTCGCTCAGTGTGAAGTTAGGATAAAAGCCTTGTGTAACTTTCCTGTTCAGTGCTATCTTACAATGTCTTTGTAAGAGCCCCGAGTCTTTCTCACTGCTCCACAAATAGATGTAATTGAATAGCGTACACTTAACATGTAATCTGATTTTGGATTATCTTGTTCTTTACTTGTTTCAGTTTACCATGGAGAAAGCCAATGCTGAAGAATTCTATGAAGTTTACAAAGGGGTTGTAGCAGAGTACACAGTAAGTGCAATTCCTAAGGCCCCAAACTGACCCTTCTTCTACTGTCTGTAGGGTAGAAAGAAGATTGAGAAGATAGATGATTAAAAAATCTTTTTCTGCCTGCCCCTTTGCTTCTTTCTATAGGGGTAGCAAGATGAGCGTGGAGATAGAGAAGGTTATAAGGATTGCTTCCAACTGCCCCCTACAGATTGTAGTAGACAGGTCAGATAAAGGAAGCATGGCATGATTACAAGGTCCCAATATATGCATACATGAGTTTGTTGCTTACCTGTAAACATGGAGACACATAGGTATGTATAGAAGCTGTATACACAAAATTGTAAGCTTTAAAAATCAATATTTGGTCTGTACCCTGGAACTTTACAACAGAAGGCCACCATTTCAGAGATTACATGCTGTCACCTACTAGGCCACAGATATGGTCTATGTTATCTATGACTGCATGGCAACCTAGAAGCATTAACATGAGCCACTAGACAATAATATTTACCGTAATTCTGAAAACTGGCATGAGACATTATGCACATAGATCTTCATAATCATATCGCTTTCCTTCAGTTTGGAGCAGGAATTTTAGGCAAACATGTCATCATAGAATTACCGTAATTAGTATTTCTTGCTAAACATATTTTTTTAAGAGTTTCTGATTGTTTTTCTTTTAATTTCCATGCCTCTGTCTGTTAATGTGTTTGTGTATATTCTGTGACTCGCTCTGCTGCTTCACAAAGGTAGACACAGAAACAGTCCTAGTAGAAATTCACCTGCTGGTTTATTTTAGACAGCATAACCTTTGCAGGGTTCAGGAAAGCAAACAAAGCATTTCTGGCAAAATGGTAAAACATAAACAAAGTCTCTCAGAGTCCTTGTCCTACATGCTTCACTGCAGGTAGCGCACACAGCGTCCCTAGCTCCTATGGGAGCCACGTGGGAGTTCCACCTCTCTCCCAACATACAACATATACTACAGGTCCAGGAATATATCATGTATAAATCATGAGATCATTGCAGGTCCTCATACACCTGCAGGGAAAAGGGGTACGGTGAGCACCCTCCCACCCGCACAGCGGGTGCTCACAAAAAACCGATGCATTAAACTCTGTACCAGCCTCTCAGCACCTAGTGTGCTGGAAACACAAAAACATTCCGGTTTCACATCACTGACTGCTGCATGCGCAGTGACACGTACCTCCCTTCCTCCACAAAGCCAGTGACTGTCACATATTTTCCCTCTCTGCCCAAAGCCGGGGGTTTTGGCACCATCAGACACTAGACAGGGAATTTGGGAGAGGGCATCCGCATTGCCATGTAACTTCCCTGGCCTGTGTTCGACATGAAACGAGAAGTCCTGAAGAGCTAATAACCACCTAGTCAACTTGGCGTTCTGACCCTTTTTCTCACTTAACCATCTCAGTGGGGCATGGTCAGACACTAATTTGAATCTACGGCCCAGAAAGTAGTGCCTTAGTGTATCTATGGACACTTTATGGTCAAACACTCCTTCTCCACAATTCCATATTTCTTCTCTCAAGAACAGAGTTTTCGGCTCAGATACAGGATGGGATGCTCTTCTCCGTTTATTTCCTGTGAGAGCACCGCTCCTAATCCAGCTTCTGAAGCATCGGTCTGTAACACGAACTCCTTCTTAAAGTCTGATGCGACCAAGACCGGATGCCTACACGGAGCCCGCTTGAGTTCTTGAAACGCCTTTGTTACCGTTTCGTCCTCCTCTCCAGCAAGGACGTGTAGGGGAAACTCCTTCACTTCTGATTTTGACGGAGTCACCTTCAGAGGGGCCTGGCTTTTGACCGGGACACTCTATACATCTCCCTTTTACCACAAGTTCTAAAACCGCAAAATCCTGCCCAAGGATGACAGGATAGATTAAGTCCTTTACTACCCCAACCTCATGGGCTCTATCACCACAATCTGTTCCCATGGTTACGCGGGCTACAGGGTAGTCCTTGGTGTCTTTATGTATGCAGCGGACGCCAACAAACTTATGAGGGATTAATTGGTGGGGCAGTGCAGTCTGATTACGGTCATTAGACTTCCAGAGTCCAACAGTCCCAGAACCATTACCCCATTGACGGACACGGCACACTACTGGGGATCATCCCAGCACAGCCTTAGGGACGCTTCAGCAGGATTGGGATACCGCCCGTTGTGGGTCTAGCCACCTTCTGTGGTGAGCCCACCCCCTTTTTCGGTATCCCAGTACGGGGAAGTAGTGACGCCTGGTTTCCTGAAGGATTTCTCCACCACCTGGAATCTCTCAACCAGGCAGACCAAGTCACCTGCATTCCTGGGGTCGCCATGGGCAACCCAGGTCTGTATTGGCCTGGGAAAGGAGTGGACAAACCTGTCCATCACCACACACTCAACCATTTCGGTTGGAGTGTTAGTCTCCGGCTGCAGCCACTTTTGAACCAGGTGCAACAAAATGTGGGGGTTTGTCGCCAGCATACGCTCAGCGGTGGACTCGCAGAGCCCTTACAGACATTGTCACTCCCAGGCGTGCCAGAATTCCAGTTTTTAATTTTCCATACTCTTTGGCATCCTGGAGGGCTAAGTCGTAATATGCTTTTTGGGGTTCACCGGTCAAATAGGGGGCCGGCACCTCTGCCCACTGTTCTGGTGGTAGCCTCTCACTCTCCTCTACCTGCTCAAACACAGTCAAAAAGGCTTCAACATCATCCCCGGGGTCATTTTCTGTAAGGCTCGTCTTACTGTTTTATAGTGCAGCTTGTCACCCTTCCTCAACAAAGCCCATCCAGAAAAAAATGTGAATAGTTAACCAGCATACTGTTATTCCATATTCGGTGACCTTAAAATCCTTTATATAACAGTTTTGTTTCATTATGCATTTCATTCTTTTAAATAGGTCAAATAATAATAGTTATTAGTTGACCTATTTAAAAGGCTGAAATATTGTAATATACCGTAAATAAATAATAAAAATAGGTCAAATAATAAAACATTTTAAAAGGCATAGTAAATATTTATAAAATATCAAGGTGTCACATTAGAATCATGTAAGAGATTCCCAAATAAATCAAACTGTTGCTCCAATATCAACTCTCTCAATTGCAGACTAGGAGTATCCAATAATGGCAGACCAGGAGTATCCAACAATGGCAGACTAGGAGTATCCCACAATGGCAGACTAGGAGTATCCCACAATGGCAGACTAGGAGTATCCCACAATGGCAAACTAGGAGTATCCAATAATGGCAGACTAGGAGTATCCAACAATGGCAGACTAGGAGTATCCAACAATGGCAGACTAGGAGTATCCAACAATGGCAGACTAGGAGTATCCAACAATGGCAGACTAGGAGTATCCAACAATGGCAGACTAGGAGTATCCAACAATGGCAGACTAGGAGTATCCCACAATGGCAGACTAGGAGTATCCAATAATGGCAGACTAGGAGTATCCAATAATGGCAGACTAGGAGTATCCAATAATGGCAGACTAGGAGTATCCAATAATGGCAGACTAGGAGTATCCAATAATGGCAGACTAGGAGTATCCAATAATGGCAGAGTAGGAGTATCCAACCATGGACCCCATATTCTCTCAAATTTGTTCAGTGTATTACATCTTTTGTATATACCTTTTTTCCAGTCCAATGTTATTATTCTATTTTTAAATTCTCTGATTAATGGGGGTGAGGGATTAATCCATTTGGATGCAATATGTTTCCTAACCTGATATAGTATATCCATGCCATCCTCTATTAACATTAATATACATTTCCTAGGATCAGACAGAATCTCAATATTATATACTCTCTTAATGATACAAGACAACCCCTTTAAAAATAAATCTTAAATCTGGAGGTTTCACTCTTGCAAAATAATCTCTACAGAACAGAAATATTTTTTGGGTGACATGGAAGGTGAAAAAAAAAACATTATAATGAGAAATTCTTAAATCACTATATTTAAAGGGGGTTTCACATCTAAATTATTTACTGTATATGTGCATGTAGCTCTTCCAAAGAGAAGACCAGCAATACCTTTACATGAGTATGTAAAGTTACTTGGTACTCCAGTAGAAGGATCCATTTTATTGTGAGGCAATCCAAAAGGGACGGTAGTAATGTTTCTGTACCAAACACGGACCTTGGTCAGACATATATTGCTGAAGATTACAGAGAAGTTCCTTCTCTATTGCTAGCCGTACTTATTCACTGTACTGTATGGCAGTCCATGTCTGATAAAGGTCCATGTTTTGGTGAAAAAAAATACTTTACTATTGTACCTTTTTGGATTTTCTCACAATAAAATTCTGCACATATATCCTTCTGCTGGAGTGGCGGATATTAAATAATTGGCTTAATGGAGTGGAATCCTTCCCTAGCACTCCCTCCATGAAGGATTGCTGTATACCCGCAACACATATAATACCTTTACTTAGACAGTCTGTTCCTCTGTTACTGAGAATCAGCCTTTGAATTGATATGACATGATAAATCTGAAGCTTCTGTCACTCCAGCTCTATTTCCCACCCAGTACCACCTCTCCTTGCTTGACTGATAGTCCCTATGCTGCGAGACTTAAGGCAAAGAAGTCATCAGTTAAGCAGGAGGAGGTGACACTGGGTGGGGAATAGAGCTGGAGTGACAGAGGCTTCAGTTCTATCATGTCTTATCAATTCAAACACTGAATTCTCAGGAATGCAGGAATGGACTGGCCGTGTAAAGGCGTTGCAGGACTTGTGAATAATAGAGCTACATGCACGTACAATATAAATAGCTGTGGGTGTGAAATCCTCCTGACAGATTCCCCTAAAATCTCTTATTTTTTAAAAGGTACAAAAGCAGGTAATTTTCTGATGACATGTTCACCTTAAAATATTGTGTCATGAGGGGCAATGCTGCTTACATTATAATGTTTTCAGGATGTGCTTTATAAAAAAAACTCCAACATTTTAGTATTGGCAGAACAGATTTGATTGACGTTGTTTCTGCAGAATGTTTTCTTCTTGTCTTGGAAATCAATCTATTCTGTTTCATTACAATGTAAATATGAGAAAATGAATGAGGCATGGACGAACAGAGTACATTGTCATAAAGAGGCACTGAACATAGGAAACATCCATGCCACATTCCCGTACAATGGGGCCCTTCCAGGTCTAGGCAGTCTGTTCTGTACAGTAATGTGTTAGTAAAAGCGATCAGATATATAAAAAACATAAGCGCTGCCTTAAATTATCAGGTGATCGCTTGTTTTATTTTTATTTCCATTATATATTCAGATGTATGTGTTACCAAGTAACTGGAAATAATTTGCTTTTCCACAGGAAATGGTGGTTGAACTTTGCTCTGGTCCTTGTTTAGCAATGGAAATACAAGCACCTGATGCCCCAAAGTCATTTAGAGAGTTTTGTGGGCCTGCAGATCCCGTAAGTAAATCACATGTTTGAGGATTACATGATGCACATCATAGGTGTATAAGACCATGTTCCCACGATGAGTTTTGTTTTTCTTGTTTTTTTTTTTTTAATGTTGCATGTTTTAGAAAAAGTGCAAGTAACCTATTTTACATAATGGTTGCAGAAATGGTGCAGAATAACTGCAATATCAAAAACCCACTCATTGTGGGAATGTAGCCTAAAGGATTTCTATATATGTCATATACCTTTCCCATTCCCGGCACTTATCATAGTTATAAGAACCTAAGATATGGTTTCTTTACACAGCAAAACCGCTTTCAGACAACTGCTAAAATTTGCATTGGAAATTGGACTTTTTTTTAAGGGGAGGTTGAATAGATGTTGAAATATGCAAAGTATTAATCTCTTTTATTCGTAAGTAAAAGGAATGTTAAGTTGAACTCTATGAGCCACAGTTCTGGAAGATCTCAGCATGGACCTGGGGTGTTGGTACAGCGAGGTACAATGGAGTTGGAAAAAAAGGAAACCTTTTTCCCGCTCACCTTCCAAGAATTAAATATCCAAAATAGTTCATGCCACGTGAAGGGTAGCAATGTTTAGAACTTTTGACTTTCAGGCCCCATATCCCACCATCCTCTACTGCTTAGAATGTGAAACTATCGTAATTTTATAGACAATCATCTTTGTTATTTTGTACATAAAATTGACTTGCAACCATTTAGACTATGATTAGTTATAAATATGGTAAGATATGGAGCCTGAAAGTCACAAGTTCCAAACATTGTTACCCTTTTGCTCGTCAGGATATGTGCACATGTTGCATATTTGCCTGCAGAATTTTCTGCACAAAATCTGCACCTCTTGGCAGAAAACGCAGGTAAAAATCCACACATTTTTTATGCCTTTTTTAATGCGGATTTGTATTCATTTTTGTAACCTAAATAAAGATCTAATATTAAAAAAATTATGATGTAATTTCTGTGTCCAACCTCTTATTTTACATACTCCATGGAAAAATAGTGTTTACACACAGATAGATAGATAGATAGATAGATAAAATTGTACATATATAGTTAAAGACACACACACAAAATCTGCACGCAATATTTTTTTAATTAAAAAAAAAAATGGCGTGGGCTCCCGTGCAATTTTCTGCACCAGAGATGGAAAGCCGATGGCCGTGGGCCAATATTGCTAGCCTGGGAAGGGGTTAATACCCATGGAGTTTCCCAGGCTATGAATATCAGCCCGCAGCTGTATATTTAGCCTTTACTGGCTATTAAAATAGAGGGACAACAAAAAAAATGGCTTGGGTCCCCCTACAATTAAAGGGAATCTGTCACCCCAAAATTCGCCTAGAAGCCAAGGCCACCGGCATCAGGGGCTTGTCTGGAGCATTCTGTAATGCTGTGGATAAGCCCCCGATGTAACCTGAAAGATAAGAAAAACAAGTTCGATTATACTCACCCAGGGGCGGTCCCTCTGCGGTCCGGTCCGATGGGCATCACGGTCCGTGTCCGGTGCCTCACATCTTCATGCGATTACGTCCTCTTCTTGTCTTCACATTGCAGCTCCGGCGCAGGCGTACTTTGTCTGCCCTGTTGCGGGCAGGGCAAAGTACTGCAGTGCGCTGGTGCCGGGTCTCTCTGACCTTTCCTGGCGCCTGCACACTGCAGTACTTTGCTCTGCCCTCAACAGGGCAGACAAAGTACGCCTGCGCAGGAGCCGCGGCAGGAAGAAAAGAAGAGGACGTTATCGAATGAAGATGGGAGGTGCCGGACTCGGACTGCTACCCCCTGAGGAAGCGGGATTAATTTTACGCGAAACAGGCGTTGGGGTAGCTGACCGAGATCTGGACGGGACCTGTCACACTAATGGGTAATTAACTTTTATCCCATGTTACTCTGCACATTGTTTTGCATATAGGCATGTGGCGATATCACTGGCACTATTGATGCAACTTATATTGTTTAACTGTATCGCCACATACTTAGGACAGCCTTATTGATATGTTGGCGGCATACTGATCTTCTATTTGGTAATATGTATCTACATCTGGCATGTTTAATACTGTCCTGGTCTTTGTTCTCGGGTCACTTTTTGTATCCACGGATCATTCACATGGTTTTAATTGACTATTATATGGTAATACTTTTGTATTTGTGCTAGGTTTAATTCCTAATAAAGTTACATGAGATTATTTATCCTTTGGCTTTTTTTTGGACTCTTAGTTCTCCTGGGTTTCAAGTACCTTGAAACAGTAGAGCGAATTATGCGACAGGCTTCTTGGAACAGCAGTGTTGGGTATGTGGACAGGCACCTTGGAACAGCAAAGCTGAGTATGCAACATACAGGTTGGACTTGGAACAATTGAGCTTAGTGTGCAGGACAAGACCTTGAACTGTGTGGACAGGATCCTTTAGAACAGCAGGATGGAGTTTGTTAGGAGGCAAACTTTGGGAAATACAGTATGTGTGATAGCCCAACAAGAAGCTGAACTGGACAGTCCTGCTGTACACAAAGTACAGCCATGTGGTAGATAGATAAGCATGCTGCATGCCTGACCTGGCCCTCAAAAGGCCTAAGAAATACATCAGAGGTGTTTGCAGTATCGCAGTTGAGTGAGACCGCTGCCAGGGATGGAAGAAAGAGAACCTGATGGTGAAGCTGCGACTGGTGAGTAACTAATGAGAATAGTATTTGTCTCAATACTGGCTAGTCAGTCTGAAAATGGAAAACCCACAGCATTAAGGGAGTCTCTCAGCCCAAACTGACAGTATAAACTTACATCTCTAAAAAATGTCACCTTTAGTGTTCTAACCGCTGCCTCCATTCTGTGGAAACTGAAGTTTAATCATATATGCTAATTAGGCTGCTTGTGTACCCTGGGTTTGGCCAAGAGGCTCGGGGCATCCTTGTAGCCATTGGTCTTGCATGCCCTGCCTCCCTCACTGGTGACGGACAGCGCTGTGTTGCTGAGATTTCTCTGCAGACATTACTCGCTAGTTATTACAACACTAAGGTGCAATTTTTCTAAGCCTAAACACGTCTTTGTGGTTAGTTTACATTGTCAGTTTGGGCTGACAGACTTGCTTTAAATCCCATTAACAAATAGAAAATGGTGCCAAGTTATGGCGGCAGGTGCTAGAGCTAATGACTTTCTAAAAATAAGATGATGGTCTAGTTAACAGAAATCAGACAAATGGATCCGTGTAGATGGATCAGATAGTTTGACAGGGTATAATGTTACTACAGATACAACTTACGACCTCAATAGACCGCATTTCTGTAAATGATAGCGGTAAAGTGCTTGGTGGGTAGAATGCAATATACTCTCATATCTGAATATAGAAGCATAATAAACGGCAATATTTATATAAGCAAAGTGTCTCTGAAAGCTGTAAAAGTGAAAGTCTGGTCAATAATCTCTGGAATTATACACTCATAGAACTAAGAGGGAAAAATGCACTTTACTGTCGGTGTGGACATGAGTAAAGGGCAGACAGTAGATTAAATAAAATCTCAATACATGGGTAGCAGAAACAGTAACGGAAGCATAGGTGGTCAATTAGTATTCAAGGTTTGTATCATCTTCTTTCTTCAGGAGTTCAGCTGTCCTCTGCCTCATGGCTTCCTAGTTACCAAGGACAGTGTTTCCTGAAGAAGGACAGTTTGGACCAGTGGCATGGTCGCACCACCAGTCTGAGCTCCATTTCATGCTTTGCCTCTTCAGCATAGGGGAAGCACAGAGAGAGTGAACCTGACTGGAACCAGCGATCCGGCCAACTTCAGAGTGAAGCTTGGAGGCTCTAAATCATAAAGCCCGTAAACGTTACCTAAATACCTGGCTGCTACTCTGAAAGTGCAGGGTGGCCGGTGACCTGGGAAGCAAACTGTACACAATACAATTAAAAAATCATCCGTTCTTGAGAATGGAGAGGATTTTTAATAAGAAGTGAATTGAAAAGTTGTTTGTTTCTGCAAGCACTTTGCAATTTGATCCATTAGGGCTCTTTTCCACTTGAGAAAAAAAAAAGGTCCGATTTACGGACCGAAAAAACGGAGGAAAATCATGCGATTGTCATGCGGTTTTTTTTTTTTTTTTTTATCGCAACATCTGTATGACATCCGTATTGCTGTCCGATTTTTACGCACCGGTGTCTTTTGAAAAGCCGGCAAATCAGTGCTGTGTACTGTAAAATCACACTGACAGATTAGAATAGGAAAGATAGAATAGATATATGCACATAGAATAGGTACATCTATATATATAATTGTCTAAGGGTTTTTCCGTCTGTCTGTCTGTCTTTCTGTCTGTCTGTCCTGGAAATCCCGCGTCTCTGATTGGTCGAGGCCGCCAGGCCTCGACCAATCAGCGACGGGCACAGTATCGACGTAGAAATCCCGCGTCTCTGATTGGTCGAGGCTGCCAGGCCTCGACCAATCAGCGACGGGCACAGCGACGATGATGTCATAAAGGACGTAGACATCCCGCGTCTGATTGGTCGAGGCCTCCAGGCCTCGACCAATCAGCGACGGGCACAGTATCGACGTAGATGTCATAATGGTTGCCATGGCGACGATGATGTCATAAAGGTTGCCTCGACCAATCAGCGACGGGCACAGTCTGCCGCGAATTCTGGAATCATCATTGTCCATATACTACGGGGACATGCATATTCTAGAATACCCGATGTGTTATTGGCGGCCTCGATCAGAGACGGGCACAGCATGGCGACAATGATGTCATAAAGGTTGCCTCGACCAATCAGTGACGGGCACAGTCTGCCGCGAATTCGCCTCGACCAATCAGCAACGGGCACAGTATCGACGTAGATGTCATAATTGTTGCCATGGCGATGATGATGTCATAAAGGTTGCCTCGACCAATCAGTGACGGGCACAGTCTGCTGCGAATTCTGGAATCATCATTGTCCATATACTACGGGGACATGCATATTCTAGAATACCCGATGCGTTAGAATCGGGCCACAATCTAGTATATATATATATATATATATATATATATATATATATATATATATATATATATATATATATATATTTATATATATAGGTGTCTCACTGACATATATATACCTATTCTATGTGTATATATCTATTCTATTCTAACCTGTCAGTGTTATTTTACTGTACACCGCGATGAATTGCCGGCTTTTCAAAGGACACCGGTGCATAAAAATCAGACAGCACTCGCATGGTCAGAGTGCTGTGTAATTTTTTTCTCGCACCCATTGACTTACATTGGTGAGTCTCGTCCGAGAATCGCAGCAATACGCAGCATGCTGCGATTTTTTTTCTCAGTCTAATTTCAGCTGAGAAAAAAATCGCAGATGAGATGTCACCCATTGAATAACATTGGTCCAAGTGCAATCCGATTTTTTTATCGGATTGCACTTGTCCGTTTTTCTCGCAAGTGGAAAAGAGCCCTAAATGAAGATAACAAAACCTTCATAAAAATATATAATTTTGTGCAGTTTGAATTTGCATCATTACTTTATTCTGTCTTTCTAGAATACATTTGGTATGTTCGCAAAAGGCAACTACCAGATAGAAGAGCAGAATCAGATTACATATAAAGCATATGTAGAATCTTACAGGCTATCCTATTTATAAGTTATCATATAGTGCGTTGAGAAAGTATTCATTTCTAACTATTTTAAAAATATAAATCTGAAAATTGTGAAGTGCGTTTGTTTTCAGCCCCCTGTAGTCTGATACCACTAAATAACATCCTGAGTGACCAATTGCCTCCAGAAGTAATATATTTAGTAAATTGAGTCTACCTGTGTGTAAGTTATTCTCTGTATAACTACAGCTGTTCTGTGAAGGCTTCAGAGGTTTCATTGAGAACATTAGGGATCAACCTATCATGAAAACCAACACATCAGACAGGTTATGGATAAAGCTGTAGAGAAAGGTAAATCAGGGTTAGGTTCTAAGAAAAAAAAAATAGTCCAAGCTCTGAACTGTTCAATCCATCATCCAAAAATGGAAGGAGTGTGGCACAACTGAAAACCTACGAATACACAACCATCCACCTAAACTGACATCCCAAACAAGGAGAGCACTAATTAGAGAAGCAACCAAGAGGCGCATGGTCACTCTGGTGGAGCTTTAGAGATCCACAGTTCAGGTTTTAGTATCTGTCCACAGGACAACTATTTGTCATATATTTATTGAAGATTGTCAAGAAGAAAGCCATTTTTTTAAAGCAAGCCATAAGAAGCCTCAGTTGCAGTTTTCAAAAAGAAATGTAGGAGACACTGCTAGCATGAAAAAGAAGATGCTCTGGTCAGATGAGCCCAAAGTAGATCTTTTTGGGCTATATGCAAAACGCTATGTGTGGCAGGAAATTAACACTGCGCATAACCCTGAAAACATCATCTCCACCGTCAAACATGGTGGTGGCAGCATCATTCTGTGGGGATTAATACAAATGTATGTCACCATTTTCAGATTTATATTCTTACAATATTTAAAAAACCATGCATCGCTTCCTTTACACTTCACAAATACTTTCTACTTTGTGTTGGTATGTCACATAAAATCTCAATAAAATACATTTAAGTTTGTGAGTGTAGCATAAAAATGTGGAAAAGTTCACTGAGTATGAACACCTTTTCAAGGCACCGTATTAATGACTATTCCATTTCATACATTTATGGCATAGTCGTAGGATGCACTATAAATGTGTTGTCAATGAAAATCCCACCAATGGTATCTGCATCTATCTTATAAAGTTGTTCCCGATTGGCACTGCTGATAGTGAAGCTGTGGTCAAAATTACCATACAAGTGAGTGGGAATTCTCCATTGACCATGGAGTGTGTAATGTCCACACGGTGTAAGGAATTTAATAGAGAGTAAGCTTTAACTGTAGTTTATTCTTCTCATTTCCTCCAGCACACAGCATAACAGCAGCATAACATTTTCCTCCTCAGGCCAGAACTGAAACTGAAACTACTCTCAACTCCCGCCCTCGCTTTCTTAAAGAGACAGATCTAATTCTTATACATTACATCATCCCCCTTTTTTTTTTTTTTTTTTTTTTTATATATACATATATTAGCAACCTAAAACAAATATTGACAATGTAACAACACAAAAATGTCCAAGAAAAACCATATGTCTGTATTGTCTTATTCCCCTTTTTTTTTAAACTATATCTCTTCAATAAGTCTCGATGGAGCCCTTCTTTCCCGTGTAGGGTAATGTCTGCGTTCATTGGCGGTGTCCAGTGCTGACGGATCAGTCACCTCTTGTTGGTCCTCTCCACCGTCGGGTATCAAATCTTCCACTGGTGGGAGTTCATTACCATTGTTCTGCGGTATGATTTTAAAATGTGAGGAATTTCGAGTGATGGAGTGTCCGTCTCGCTCAGCCGTGACCATACTGCCTTTTCTCTCAGTAACATTATATTTTGCAGGACTATATACAGCTGAGGTTTTGTTGGTTGATTTTTGACGCACAACAACCATATCACCTCTTTTGATGGCACATGGCTGTGCCCGTCGCCTTCTGTCTGCATAATGTTTCATGGCTTGCTTGTTAAAGAAATCCGTTGATCGCACTGAAGAGTCATTTGGTAAGGGATGACTGGTCACATCAGGGATCCGTGTACGAAGAGTTCTGCTGAACATTAGATGAGATGGCGCAGCATTAGTGGTGGAATGTGGCGTGTTGCGGTAATTGCGCAGGAATTTGTATAGTGACTGTTTAAGTGGGGTGTGCTCCAGGCTAGCTGCCTTGATTCGTTTCCCCATGGTGCGCATGAAACGTTCTACGATTCCATTAGCTTGCGGCCAGCAAGGTGTGATTTTTCTGTGGCCGAACCCCAAGTATTCAGAAAACTGTGCAAACACATGTCCATTGAATGGAGGTCCATTATCTGTTTTGACCACTCTTGGAATACCATATGCAGAGAATATGTCGTCCAGTTCTGGTATGACACTATTAGCAGACGTTGAAGAGATGAATGAAATGACAGGGTATCTAGAATATTCATCAATTGTTACTAGAATGTATTGGCCATTTGGTAATGGTCCATATATGTCGACTGCCACTTCCTCCCATACAGCAGTGGGTAACGGAGACATTTGTAATGGCTCTAGAGTTGATGATGGAGTAATTAATTGACAAGTGGAGCAATGTCCAATCTTCTCTTCCACCAATTTATCCATATTTGGGAACCACACTTTTTCTCTGAGTAACTTTTTTGTGCCAACAATTCCTAGATGACCTTCGTGTGCTATCTGTATGACGAGGTTGCGCAAGGCCTTAGGTACAACCAGTTTGGTACCACGAAGGATGAGTTGATCTTCAGTGACTGATAATTCCTCACGTACATTAGAAAATAGTTTTAACTCTTTCAGATCAATCCCATCTTCAGGAAATTTTTTCTTTTGAATTTCATGCCACCTTCTATTTTGAATAATTTGTATTAAGGCACAGAGTGTCTTGTCACTTGTTGTCGTATTCACAAACTGATCAACAGAAAGTGCTTTTGGCACGGCGTGAGCTGCAACAAAGTGGATGTATTCTTCAATGGAGGAATGCACAGGTAAATCATCATTCGTGGGATGTCTTGAGAGATAATCAGCCGGATTGCTGTATTTTCCAGGTTTGTGAACAATTTTGTAATTATAGTCCTGTAGACGTAGACCCCATCGTTCAATCCGTGCTGGCATTTTAGCTCGGGGATTTCCAAAAATTGTAAGGAGAGCTTGATGATCTGTGACAATGGTGAAGGGAGCGCCATAGAGAAATAAGTGAAAGTGTTCACATCCCCAGACGACTGCCAAGCTTTCTTTCAGTGCTTGTTAAGCTTTTACTTGCATAAGAAATGATGTGGGGACTTTGATTGTCATCCTTGTATTGTGCTAAAATTGCACCCAGTCCCACGGGACTAGCATCCACAATCAGTTCGGTTCGAAGAGCTGGATCAAAATAGGCCATGGTGGTTGTTGAGCAGAGTTCCTTTTTGATTGTTTCAAAAGAGGCCTGACAGTCTTGGGACCATTGAAAAACACAATTTTGTTTCGTAAGTTCCCTTAATGGAGTGCTGATTGTCGAAAAATTTGGAATATATCTAGCACAGTAACTTGCCATTCCAAGAAAAGAGCGCACTTCACTGGCTTCCTGTGGAATTGAAGCTGCTCTGATGGATTCCACTTTCTTGGGATCAGGTCGTACTCCTTCCGCCGAGAAAATGTGACCATAAAACTCCAATGAATTTTTATCAAATTCGCATTTTTCTTTGTTTAAAGTGAGTCCAGCAGAGAGCAGACATTCAAAGATAGCATATAGAGCACGATTATGTTCAGCTTGAGTTTTCCCAAAAACCAGTATGTCATCACTGTAATTAAAGGCATTTGGAATATGTTGAATGACGCTCCTTATCGTATCTTGAAAAATTTCTGCTGCTGAGCAGACCCCAAACGTCAATCTTTTGTATCTTCTGAGACCCACATGGGTGGAAAATGTTGTTAAGTATCTGGATTCTGGACTCAATTCTAATTGATGATAGCCCTTATTGAGGTCGAGCTTTGAAAAAACAGTTGCTCCATTTAATAAATTAATAATGTCATCAATTGTGGGTGAGATGTGTCTTTCCCTTTGAATAGCAGTGTTGGGCAGGCGCATGTCAACACACAGTCTTACCTGCTCTGGAGTCTTTGGTTTTGGAACTACCACAAGTGGAGAGACCCATGGAGTGGGACCAGAAACAGTTTCAATGACATCATCATCCATGAGTAATTGGAGTTCCTTTTCTACCTTCTTTCTCAGGTGAAATGGAATACACTGTGAGCCTGGGCTACTGGACGGACACTGTCATCCACATGAAGATGCACTTGAGAGTCCTTTAATTTTCCTAATCCACTAAATAGGGAGGGAAAACTATTCACCATGGCTTGTACATCCAGGTCCGCAGGGTCGGTTATGGTATGAACAATCTGGATGAGTCCTAGCTTCAAGGCAGTGTGATAGCTGAGAAGACAGCCTCCTGATCCTTGTAAAGTGTGAAAAGTGGTTTTCTGCCTATTTTCTTTATAGCTAAGTTCAGCATCAAATTGTCCCATTGTTACTAGAGGTGTTTTAGATCCATATGGAAAGATTTTAGTATGCACTTGCTGTAAGACTGGCTTTGTTTTCAACTGTTCATAAGTATTGCTGTCTATGATATCCACCGAAGCTCCTGTATCTATTGTAAAGGTGATATCCGTGTTGCAGATGGTGAGTGTAATACATGGAGACTGCACTGAGCCAGTGGCAGACGTCGTGAACACATAGTTCTCAGCCACAGACACTTCTCCTATATCCTGATTTACCATTTTTATATTTGCAGGCTTTGTCATTGACAGAGGAGACTTGTTGGGCGCTGATTTGCAGACAACTGCAAAATGGTTCCCTTTTCCACATTTACTGCAAGTTTGTCCTATAGCTGGACATTTGTTCATGTGGTGAGGGAAATCTTGTCCACATCTATAACATTTCTTCTGTTGCGGGGCCTGCTTGCCTTGTGCACTGTTATGTTTGAGATTATGCACATGTAAATTATCCCCACTCTCCATTGCACTTGCCTGATGATCTGCTATCTCTATAGCACGGGCCATCTTGAGTAAATCATGCAGAGAGAGATCCTGCTGCAGAGCTTTACGCCTTATGGTATTAGACGGGCAGGTGACAATTACTTGAGTTAGGATTTCATCATCTACGTCAGTAAATGCACACCCATGTGCTAGTCCTTTTAGCCGGGTGACATAGGTGTCTATGGATTCTTCTGGAAGCTGCTTAGCAATCCTGAACTTGTATCTTTCATATCTGATGTTTTGTTTAGGGTTGAAGTAGTCAGTGAGAGCTTTGGAGCATTTGCTGTACGTGTCTGTCACCGCTGCTGGTAATCTGCTGTATATGTCATAGACTCCTGTGCCCGCACAATGCAGGAACACGGCTTTTTTTCTGTTCTCCTCTTTTATATCTATTGCTTCCAGGAAATTCTCAAATCGATGTAACCATTTTCTCCAGTTATGAGAGAGATTAGTGACATCAGTCATATCAAACTGTGGGAACATGTGCAAGTATTCAGCCATGATGGAGTCTCTCAGTGGCGCTGGCGTGTGAAGCAGTAAAGCAGGGGTCAGTACTCACAGAAGCAGGTGATTCTATCCGATCCTCGTCGCCAGTTGTAATGTCCACACGGTGTAAGGAATTTAACCCTGCTGTTCTGTTCGGTCTGGGGAGACCTATTTTGAACTTTGGTATTTTTTGGGGTGTTCAAGATGCGGTTCTGAAACTTGTGGTTGATTGACTTAAATGAGGATGGGTCGGTCGGCCACGGGTTTCAGAGCCACATCTTGAATATTTTAAAGAATATTGAAGTTCAAAGTCGGTCATTTTTGACCAACAGAACAGCAGGGTTAATAGAGAGTAAGCTTTAACTGTAGTTTATTCTTCTCATTTCCTCCAGCACACAGCATAACAGCAGCATAACATTTTCCTCCTCAGGCCAGAACTGAAACTGAAACTACTCTCAACTCCCGCCCTCGCTTTCTTAAAGAGACAGATCTAATTCTTATACATTACAGAGTGTATCAGGGGCCTGTTCTTAATGGTAATCAGACAGTCCATTCCTCTGTTATAAGAAATCACCATTTTAATTGATTTGCAAATGAGGCTGTAGATCTATCCCTTACCCAGCTCTGCCTCCTTCTCTTTGACTGACATACTTTATATGATGTGTGTATTCAGGCACAGAAACAGTCAGTGAAACAGGAGGAGGTTGTGTTGGGCAGGGAATAGAGCTGGAGTGACAGAGGCTTCAAATTTTCAGCTTCATTTGAATATCATTTCAAATCCTGATTTCACAGTAATGGAGGAATGGACTGGCCATGTAAAGTATTGCTGGACTTTTCTGTAAAAGAGCCTCATGCGCATATAAATAGTTTGGGGAGTGAAATCAGGCTGACAGATTCCTTTTAAGATTGATGCAGGGCACAATGATGGGTTTTGCATTGACATTTAACCCCTTAGTGACCAAGCCAATTTTTACAATTCTGACCACTGCCACTTTATGAGGTTATATGTTGTGAATTCTGTGGCTGAATTCACTCCTGTGGTCACAAGTGGTATTGCAGCCTCTGGCCTTCCTCCCTCAGGTGTTTTGGTGAGCTCGTTGGCTGCCTTGCTATTTAACTCCACCTGAGTCTGTCTTCCTTGCTCCTTGTCTATGTTCCAGTGTTGGATCTGAGCTACTGCATCTTTCCTGTGGCCTGCTGCTCTGCTAGATAAGTGTTACTTTGTTTTTGTTTCCGTTTTTTCTGTCCAGCTGTGCTATTCTCTTTTGCTGGAAGCTCTGAGACGCAAAGGGTGCACCGCCGTGCCGTTAGTTCGGCACGGTGGGTCTTTTTGCTCCCCTTTGCGTGGTTCTGCTTTAGGGTTTTTTGTAGACTGCATAGTTCTCTTTGCTATCCTCGCTCTGTCTAGAATATCGGGCCTCACTTTGCTGAATCTATTTCATTCCTACGTTTTGTCTTTTCATCTTGCTAACAGTCATTATATGTGGGGGGCTGCCTATTCCTTTGGGGTATTTCTCTGAGGCAAGTCAGGCTTGTATTTCTATCTTCAGGCTAGTCAGCTCCTCAGGCAGTGCCGAGTTGCATAGGTAGTGTTAGGCGCAATCCACTGCTGCTTTTAGTTGTGTGAGGATAGGTTCAGGTATTGCAGTCTGCAGAGATTCCACGTCTCAGAGCTTGTTCTATTGTTTTTTGGGTTATTGCCATATCACTGTATGTGCGCTGATTACTGCACACTGTGTTGCCTGATAGCACAGCATAACAGTTATAGCTCTGGAACGCTTCAACAGATTTCACTTATTCTGAGATTTTATTTTTCATATTTAACCTAATGTTAGTGGAAAAATTTCTTCAATATCACTTGCGTTTATTTATGGGGAAAAACGGAAATTTGGCAAAAATTTTGCAATTTTCAAAATTTTAATTTTTGTACCCTTACATCAGAGAGTTGTGTCACACAAAATAGTTAACAAATAACATTTCCCACATATCAACTTTACATCAACACAATTTTGGAAACATAATTTTCTTTTGTTAGGACGTTATAAGGGTTAAAAGTTGACCAGCGATTTCTCATTTTTCCTACAAAATTGTCAAACCATGTTTTTTTTAGGGACCACCTCATATTTGAATTGACTTTGGGGGGTTAATATGACACAAAATGACCAAAAGTGACACCATTCTAAAAACTGCAGCCCTCAATGTGCGCAAAACCAAATTGAAGAAGTTTATTAACCCTTCAGGTGCTTCACGAAAACTAAAGCAATGTGGAAAGAAAAAATTAACATTTAACTTTTTTCACAAAAAATTTACTATAGACCCAAACTTTTTTATTTTCACAAGGATATCAGAAGAAAATAAACCACAAAATTTGTTGTGCATTTTCTCCTGAGTGCAGCGATACCCCCGTACATGAGGGAAAGCCACTGCTTGGGCGCATGGCAGGGTTCAGAAGGGAGGGAGCACCGTTTGACTTTTTGAACGCAAAATTGGCTAGAATCAATGGCAGGCACCATGTCGCGTTTTGAGACCCACTGGTGTGCCTAAACAGTGGAAACCCCCCAATTCTAACTCCATCCCTAACACAGCCCTAACCCGAACACACCCCTAACCCTAATCACAACACTAACTCCAACACCACCATAACCCTAACACTCTTCCTAGCCCCATCCCTAACCCTAGCTCTAACCCTAACCCTAGCCCCAACCCTAACCCTAACTGAAAATAATGGAAAAAAAATATTTTATTATTTTTACCTAAATAAGAGGGTGACAAAAGGAGGTTTGATTTAATATTTTTTTTTTATTTTGATCATTGTGATAGACCCTATCACAGTGATCAAAATGAACCAATAGGAAAAAAAATTGTTGCCAGGTGCCGGCCGGCAGATCTCGGCGGGCGCACTGTGCATGCACCCGCCATTTTCTTCCAGGAAGATGATGCATTGGGCTGGCGGACGCAGCAGGCGGGTCTGGAGATGGCAGAAGTACCAGAGTGGTTCAGGGGACCCCATTTCTCACTGACCCAAATCATGTTCTTCGGGGTCTCGGCTACCCTCTGTAGCCGAGACCCCGGAGATTTACCGATGCTGGGGGACACTATACACTTATTTCTCAGCGAGTAAGTACCCTTAACTGCCGTCGTTAAAAGGCGTATCCATGGTCGTTAAGGGGTTAAGACATTTATGGAAATCGTCATAAATGTACAAGATGGGAATACCATTTTAAAAGCTTAGTGAACTGCACTGCTGAGGTCTGTCATACACTCTTTTATGTTGACAAAGCAGTATGCTTAGGCTATTATTGGCCATCTGTAGATGCATTTATTCATTTCATCCGAATGCCAAAAATTGTATCCTTTACTTAAGGTTGCCTGTACGGTTGTGGCCAAACATTTTGAGATTGACTCAAATTTTGTTTTTCACAATGGTTGCTGTTTCAGCGTTTTTAGATATTTTTGACAAATGTTTCTGTAGTTACTGAAGTACAATTATCATTTTGTAAGTTCTTACAATTTCTTTTTTTCAGCATTGTTCTATATCAGCCATGTAATCAAAAATCCCTGTGTACTATACACCCAAGATAAAGGAGGTGAATAAAGCTGGTGCTTTCCACCTTTCGTGTCTCCCCTTTTCCTCATAGATTATTATCTTGCGAGCAGGGCCCTCATTCCTCTTGGTATCTATTTTGATCTATGTGTTTATTGTTATGATGTAATGTCTATCGTATGTACAAGTCCCCTTTAAAATGTAAAGTGCTGCAGAATATGTCAGCGCTATAGAAATAAAATTATTATTATTATTACCGTATATATACGAGAGTATAAGCCGAGATTTTCAGCCCAAAAAAATGGGCTGAAAGTGCCCCTCTCGGCTTATACTCGAGTCATGGTCGGTGGGTGAGGGGGAGCGACGACTCTCAAATACTCACCTGCTTCCGGCGCTCCTGACGCGATCCCTGCATGTCCCACGGTCTTCGGGCGCAGCAGCTTCTTCCCCTGTTCAGCGGTCACTGGTTCCGCTCATTAAAGTAACGAATATGGACTCCACTCCCATAGGGGTGGAGCTGCTTATTCATTACTGTAATGAGCGGTACCATGTGACCGCTCACTACAGGAAGAAGCTGCCACGCCCGGAGACCGTGGGACATGCAGGGACCGCGTCAGGAGCGCCGGGAGCAGGTGAGTATCTCCTATTCCGCTTTCCACTGACACTCCGTCTTCCGCGTACTCTGCACTGACTGTTCAGGTCAGAGGGCACGATGACGTATTGGTGTGTGCGCCGCCCTCTGCCTGAACAGTTACTGCGGAGAGGCGGGACGCTGAGGAGCAGCAGGCAGCGACGAGAGGGGAGTATGTCATTTTTTTATTTTTTTTTTTAGTGCAGCAGCAGCAGCATTACATGTGGCACAATGTTATATGGAGCATCTATGGGGCCATAATGAACTGCATGGAGCATTATATGGGGCATCCATGGGGCCATAAAGAACTGCATGGAGCATAATATGGGGCATCTATGGGGCCATAAAGAACTGCATAGAGCAGTATATGGGGCATCTATGGGGCCATAAAGAACTGCATGGAGCATTTTATGGGGCATCTATGGGGCCATAAAGAACTGCATGGAACATTATATGGGCATCTATGGGGCCATAATGAACTGCATGGAGCATTATATGGGGCATCTATGGGGCCATAAAGAACTGCATGGAGCATTATATGGGGCATCTATGGGGCCATAAAGAACTGTTTGGAGCATTATATGGGGCATATTTGTATATGTAGCATCTTATGGGGCCATAAAGAACTGTATGGAGCATTATATGGGGCATACTTTAATATGGAGCATCTTATGGGACCATAATGAACTGCATGGAGCATTATATGGGGCCCCTGATTCAATATGGATATTCAAAAACACTTCACCTACTGATGTCTCAATTAATTTTACTTTTATTGGTATCTATTTTTATTTTTGACATTTACCGGTAGCTGCTGCATTTTCCACCCTAGGCTTGTACTCGAGTCAATAAGTTTTCCCAGTTTTTTGTTGCAAAATTAGGGGGGTCGGCTTATACTCCAGTATATGCGGTATTATAAAGCATGGATGTCAAACTCAAATACACAGAGGGCCAGAATTAAAAACTTAGACCAAGTCTTTGGCCAACCTTGATATTTATCAAAAAATGTCTACAATTGAGGAAGTTTTTCCTTGTCATAAAATATAATGATTAACCTTTTCATATGGAAACAAACTTAAAGAGGTTGTCCCACGATCAAAGTACATTTTAATTAATAGATCTTACAATAAAATAAGCACGATCACAAATGGGGCATACTGGAATAATGTAATATGTTTTGTAAGAGAGGTAAAAAGCATATGGCCCAATTTAAATATGTAATATCAAGTGCTAAAAACCTTGAATAATAGAGATAATAAAGTGTGATGCCAACAAAAACGCAGTAAGATACCCCCACTGTGATTTTTTCCACACTCACAGTATGATGTCCCTACTGTACCCCCATCAATAATCCCCGGAAAAGTGTGGTGTCCTCATCATAGAATGATTCCCCAACTGTGATCCCTACACAGCACTGCCCACAGTAAAATGGGCCCTGCATTGCCTTCCATACAGTATATTGGGCTCTGCAGAGCCTTTAATACAGTATAATTGGCACCTCATAGCCTTCCATATATTGTAAAGGTCACTGCATAGCCCACCATACAGTATAATGGGCCCCATATAGCTCTTCATGCAGTATAATGGGCCCCATATAGCACTCCATACAATATAATGGGCCCCACACAGCTCTCCATACAATATAATGGGCCCTGTCATGATCCCAATGGCAGGGGATCACAAAAGGACAAGCACAAAAAACAAAACAAGCTCTAGGGTGATGGAAACTGAGCTGACCGCGATCCTGAACCTAACACACAACTAGCTGTAGCCGGGGAACGTGCCTACGATGATTCCTAGACGTCTCGCGCCAGCCGAAGGACTAACTTCCCCTATTAGAAGAAACACAGACCTCTCTTGCCTCCAGAGAAACACCCCACAGAAATAGCAGCCCCCCACATGTAATGACGGTGAAATGAGAGGAAAGCACATACGTAGTTATGAAAACAGATTCAGCAAAATGAGGCCCGCTAAAGCTAGATAGCAGAGGATACAAAAGTGAACTGCGCGGTCAGCGAAAAACCCTACAAAAAACCATCCTGAAATTACTTGAACTCATGTGCCAACTCATGGAACATGAGGAGTAATATCAGCCCACTAGAGCAACCAGCAAAAAGGAATCACATATCTGCAAGCTGGACTAAGACAAAAATTAAGCAAAGCGTGGAACAGGAAAATCAAAAACTTAGCTTGTCCTGAAGATTACAGAAGCGGAAGCAGAGGTAACAAGACACACTGATTACATTGCTAGCCGGCGAGGAAATGACAAGAAAGCCAGGTTAAATAGGAAACTCCCATATCCTGATAGAACAGGTGGACACCAGAGACCGCAGAAAACACAAGTCACCCAGTACCATCTGTAACCACCAGAGGGAGCCCAAAAACAGAATCCACAACAGTACCCCCCCCTTGAGGAGGGGTCACCGAACCCTCACGAGAACCACCAGAGCGACCAGGATGAGCCCTATGAAATGCACGGACCAAATCAGCAGCATGAACATCAGAGGCAACCACCCAAGAATTATCCTCCTGACCATAACCCTTCCACTTGACCAAATATTGGAGTTTCCGTCTGGAAACACGAGAATCCAAGATCTTCTCCACAACATACTCCAATTCTCCCTCCACCAGCACCGGAGCAGGAGGTACAAGCGAAGGAACAACAGGTACCTCATACCTCCGCAACAACGACCGATGGAACACATTATGAATAGCAAACGATGCCGGGAGATCCAAACGAAACGACACAGGGTTAAGAATTTCCAAGATCCTATAGGGACCGATGAACCGAGGCTTGAACTTAGGAGAAGAGACCTTCATAGGAACAAAACGAGAAGACAACCACACCAAGTCCCCAACATGAAGTCGAGGACCCACGCGGCGACGGCGATTAGCAAACTGCTGAGCCCTCTCCTGGGACAACTTCAAATTGTCCACCACATGACTCCAAATCTGATGCAATCTATCCACCACCATGTCCACTCCAGGACAATCAGAAGGCTCCACCTGACCAGAGGAAAAACGAGGATGAAACCCCGAATTACAAAAGAAAGGAGAAACCAAGGTAGCAGAACCAGCCCGATTATTAAGGGCAAATTCGGCAAGCGGCAAAAAGGTAACCCAGTCATCTTGATCAGCAGAAACAAAACACCTTAAATAAGCTTCCAAGGTCTGATTAGTTCGTTCCGTCTGGCCATTCGTCTGAGGATGGAATGCAGACGAAAAGGACAAATCAATGCCCATCTTAGCACAGAACGTCCGCCAAAATCTAGACACAAACTGGGATCCCCTGTCAGAAACGATGTTCTCCGGAATCCCATGCAAACGAACCACGTTCTGAAAAAACAGAGGGACCAACTCAGAGGAGGAAGGTAACTTAGGCAAGGGTACCAGATGAACCATCTTAGAAAAGCGGTCACACACAACCCAGATGACGGACATTTTTTGAGAGACAGGGAGATCCGAAATAAAGTCCATGGAAATGTGCGTCCAAGGCCTCTTCGGGATAGGCAAAGGTGACAACAATCCACTGGCCCGAGAACAGCAAGGCTTAGCCCGAGCGCAAACTTCACAAGACTGCACAAAAGAACGCACATCCCTCGACAAGGAAGGCCACCAAAAAGACCTGGCCACCAAGTCTCTAGTACCAAATATTCCAGGATGACCTGCCAACACAGAAGAATGGACCTCGGAGATGACTCTACTGGTCCAATTATCCGGAACAAACAGTCTTTCAGGCGGACAACGATCAGGTTTATCCGCTTGAAACTCCTGCAAAGCACGTCGCAAGTCTGGGGAGACAGCCGACAAAATCACCCCATCCCTAAGGATACCAGTGGGCTCAGAATTTCCAGGGGAGTCAGGCACAAAATTCCTAGAAAGAGCATCCGCCTTCACATTCTTTGAACCTGGCAGGTATGAAACCACAAAATCGAAACGGGAGAAAAACAGTGACCAACGAGCCTGTCTAGGATTCAGACGCTTGGCAGACTCAAGGTAAATCAGATTTTTGTGATCATTCAAGACCACCTCACGATGTCTAGCACCCTCAAGCCAATGACGCCACTCCTCAAATGCCCACTTCATGGCCAAAAGCTCCCGATTACCAACATCATAATTCCGCTCAGTGGGCGAAAACTTTCTAGAAAAGAACGCACATGGCTTCATCACTGAGCAATCGGAGCTTCTCTGCGACAAAACCGCCCCCGCTCCAATCTTGGAAGCATCAACCTCAACCTGAAAAGGAAGCGAAACATCTGGCTGACGCAACACAGGAGCAGAAGAAAACCGGCGCTTAAGTTCCTGAAAGGCCTCCACAGCCGCAGGAGACCAATCAGCAACATCAGCACCCTTCTTAGTCAAATCCGTCAAAGGCTTAACAACACTAGAAAAATTAGTTATGAAACGACAATAAAAATTAGCAAAGCCCAAGAACTTCTGTAGACTCTTAAGAGATGTAGGCTGCGTCCAGTCACAAATAGCCTGAACCTTGACGGGATCCATCTCAATAGTAGAAGGGGAAAAAATATACCCCCAAAAAGAAATCTTCTGGACTCCAAAGAGACACTTTGAACCTTTTACAAACAAAGAATTGGCCCGCAGGACCTGAAACACCTTCCTGACCTGCTGAACATGGGACTCCCAGTCATCAGAAAAAACCAAAACATCATCCAAATACACAATCATAAATTTATCCAGATATTCACGGAAAATATCGTGCATAAAGGACTGGAAGACAGAAGGAGCATTAGAAAGTCCAAAAGGCATCACCAAATACTCAAAATGGCCCTCAGGCGTATTAAATGCGGTTTTCCACTCATCACCCTGCTTTATCCGCACAAGATTATACGCACCCCGAAGATCAATCTTAGTGAACCATTTAGCCCCCTTAATGTGAGCGAACAAATCAGTCAACAATGGCAAAGGATACTGATATTTGACTGTAATCTTATTCAAAAGACGGTAATCTATACAAGGCCTCAAGGAACCATCTTTTTTGGCCACGAAAAAAAAACCTGCTCCCAAAGGGGACGAAGATGGACGGATATGTCCCTTTTCCAAGGACTCCTTAACATAATCCCGCATAGCAGTATGCTCTGGCACTGACAGATTGAACAAACGTCCTTTAGGAAATTTACTGCCAGGAATCAAATCTGTAGCACAATCGCAATCCCTGTGAGGAGGAAGCGAATTGAGCTTAGGCTCCTCAAAAACATCCCGATAATCAGACAAAAATACAGGAACCTCAGAAGGAGTAGATGAAGCGATAGAAATCGGAGGTGCATCATCATGAACCCCCTGACATCCCCAGCTTAACACAGACATCGTTTTCCAGTCCAAGACTGGGTTATGAGTTTGTAACCATGGCAGACCAAGCACTAAGACATCATGTAAATTATACAGTACCAGGAAGCGAATCACCTCCTGATGAACGGGAGTCATACGCATGGTCACTTGTGTCCAGTACTGAGGTTTGTTCATAGCCAAAGGTGTAGAGTCAATTCCTTTCAAAGGAATAGGGACTTCCAGAGGCTCCAGACTAAACCCACAGCGGTTGGCAAATGACCAATCCATAAGACTCAGGGCAGCGCCTGAATCCACATAGGCATCGACGGAAATGGCTGATAATGAACAAATCAGAGTCACAGACAGAATGAACTTAGACTGTAAAGTACTAACGGCAACAGACTTATCAACCTTTTTTGGGCGTTTAGAGCATGCTGATATAACATGAGCTGAATCACCACAATAAAAACACAACCCATTTTTCCGCCTATAGTTTTGCCGTTCACTTCTGGACTGAATTCTATCACATTGCATTGTCTCAGGTACCTGTTCAGAAGACACCGCCAAATGGTGCACAGGTTTGCGCTCCCGTAAACGCCGATCAATCTGAATAGCCATAGTCATAGACTCATTCAGACCTGTAGGCGCAGGGAACCCCACCATAACATCTTTAATGGCCTCAGAAAGGCCATCTCTGAATCTTGCAGCCAGGGCGCACTCATTCCACTGAGTAAGCACCGACCATTTCCGAAATTTCTGACAATATATTTCTGCTTCATCTTGCCCCTGAGAGAGAGCCAATAAAGCTTTTTCAGCCTGAATCTCTAGGTTAGGTTCCTCATAGAGCAAACCCAATGCCAGAAAAAACGCATCCACATTGAGCAACGCAGGATCCCCTGGTGCCAATGCAAATGCCCAATTCTGAGGGTCACCCCGCAGGAAAGATATAACAATTTTGACTTGCTGAGCAGGGTCTCCAGAGGAGCGAGATTTTAAAGAAAGAAACAACTTGCAATTGTTCCTAAAATTCAGAAAACTAGATCTATCTCCAGAAAAAAACTCTGGGATAGAAATTCTAGGTTCAGACATAGGAGCATGTACAACAAAATCTTGTATATTTTGAACCTTAGCAGCAAGATTATTCAGGCTGGAAGCCAAACTCTGGACGTCCATGATAAACAGCTGAGGTCAGAGCCATTCAGGGATTAAGAGGAGGTAAGACGCAGCAAGGCTGCAATTAAGGCTAGGCAGCAAACTCTGAGGGAAAAAAAAAAAAAAAAACTTCCTCAGACTACTTTTCCTCCTACTTCAGCCAATACGATTACCACTTTTTGGCCGGCTATACTGTCATGATCCCAATGGCAGGGGATCACAAAAGGACAAGCACAAAAAACAAAACAAGCTCTAGGGTGATGGAAACTGAGCTGACCGCGATCCTGAACCTAACACACAACTAGCTGTAGCCGGGGAACGTGCCTACGATGATTCCTAGACGTCTCGCGCCAGCCGAAGGACTAACTTCCCCTATTAGAAGAAACACAGACCTCTCTTGACTCCAGAGAAACACCCCACAGAAATAGCAGCCCCCCACATGTAATGACGGTGAAATGAGAGGAAAGCACATACGTAGTTATGAAAACAGATTCAGCAAAATGAGGCCCGCTAAAGCTAGATAGCAGAGGATACAAAAGTGAACTGCGCGGTCAGCGAAAAACCCTACAAAAAACCATCCTGAAATTACTTGAACTCATGTGCCAACTCATGGAACATGAGTAATATCAGCCCACTAGAGCAACCAGCAAAAAGGAATCACATATCTGCAAGCTGGACTAAGACAAAAATTAAGCAAAACGTGGAACAGGAAAATCAAAAACTTAGCTTGTCCTGAAGATTACAGAAGCGGAAGCAGAGGTAACAAGACACACTGATTACATTGCTAGCCGGCGAGGAAATGACAAGAAAGTCAGGTTAAATAGGAAACTCCCATATCCTGATAGAACAGGTGGACACCAGAGACCGCAGAAAACACAAGTCACCCAGTACCATCTGTAACCACGAGAGGGAGCCCAAAAACAGAATCCACAACAGGGCCCCACACAGCTCTCCATACATTATAATGTGCCCCACATAATTCACCATACAGTATAATGTGCTCTGCATTGCCTTTCATACAGTATAATGGCACCACATTTAAAAAAATAAATACTCCCCAGTCCCCCGTTGCTCCAGTCTCGGCAGTGAGCGCTCTGAACACCTGCACAGCGGGCACATTGTATTGACGTCATCGCCCCCACAATCAGACGTCAGACGCAGAGGGAGAATGATGGCGGAGGGATTATTAGCTGATGGCTCCCTCTTTCACCATTGCTTTCAAATATTTCGGCATCCAAATATGTGGATACAGTTGAAGGTGCAAAACTTGGCAGAGGGCCCTCCTGGCATCGCGAGCCAAAGACACTCACCTTTCAGGCCCACAGGCAAGAGTTTGACATACAGTGGGTACGGAAAGAATTCACCCCTTTAAATTTTTCACTTTTTGTTTCATTGCAGCCATTTGGTAAATTCGAAAAGGTTCATTTTTGTCACATTAATGTACACTCTGCACCCCATCTTGACTGAAAAAAAAAAATAGAAATGTAGAAATTTTTGCAAATTTAATAAAAAAGAAAAACTGAAATATCACATGGTCATAAGTATTCAGACTAGTGTTGAGCCACCTCCCTAGTGTTCGGGTTCGGTTCGTCAAACTGGGATGAACACCGTCGAACCCCATTGAAACCAATGGCAGGCAAGCACAAACACATACAAACACATAGAAAACACCTTAAAAGGTGTTCAAAAGCTGACAAACTGCTCAGAAGACACAACAAACACATGGAAAAGTCACAACTACATATAGTCATGCGAAAAGAAAAGAGGTGGAGGAGTAAAAGGAGGAGGAGGCACAAATATAGGCATGTCATGCCCTTCTAAAATCAAGAAAGGCTGGAGTAAAAATCTAAAATCACTCTACCAACACCTAGACGTCTTGACCAAAAAAATAAAAAAATAAATATCTTTAGGTAGAATGGCGGCGGGTCCATTCAGAACACTTTCCTTAGAAGACGTAGTGGTACCTCCCAATCAGACATTGAGGGGGCGTTCCGGTTACTACCTGTGCCTCCGAATAGTGTCCTCCCATTGGGCTGCTTCTGTGAAGGAGCATACTACATAGATCGCTGTTTGCCCATGGGGTGCTCCATATCCTGCTCACTATTTGAGGCATTTAGTTGCTTCCTCGAATGTGTCGTTATGGACGTTTGTATGGCGGCACATATTATCCATTACCTCGATGACTTCTTATGCCTGGGCCCAAAAGATTCACCACAGTGTGAAAACACGCGGTAGTCCACCTGTGAGAAGGAGAGAGCTGGAGGGAGAGTGGACACCCCAGAGCCGAGGGGTAAGATTGAGAAAGAAAGAAGGCAGTGTAGCTTGCTTCATGGGTGGGGAACTATGCTGAGTAGCAGAAATTGCTACTAGGCCCAAAAGGATTTCCTGGGCCAGATGCCGTTAAAAAATAGAACTTAGGTAAACAGGCGGTGTAACTTGCTTCACGGGTGAAGTACGCTGCTGAGTAGCACCAAATTCTACTAGGCCCAAAAGGATTTCCTGGGCTAGATGCCGTTACAATATAGTAGTTGGGTAAACAGGCGGTGTAGCTTGCTTCATGGGTGGGGTACGCTGCTGAGTAGCACTAAATTCTACTAGGCCCAAAAGAATTTCCTGGGCTAGATGCCGTTACAAAATAGTAGTTAGGTAAACAGGCGGTGTAGCTTGCTTCATGGGTTGGGTACGCTGCTGAGTAGCACTAAATTCTACTAGGCCAAAAAGGATTTCCTGGTCCAGATGCCGTTAAAAATAATGCTTAGGTAAACAGGCGGTGGGTGGCTGGGCTACTCTGCTGACTAGCAGACACTGAAGCTTTGGAGCAGACCTCTGAATCCCAGGCCATATTATGAGTAAACAACTCTTCAGACGACCCCACCCACCTGGAATTGACGATGACAACGTCATGTAAAACTCAGCAAGGGGACTAAATAAAGAGTCTCCATTTTTTCCAAAAATTCGGCCACAGACACGACTTAAGTGGCATCAATTTCACCAGAGTTTTTTTTAAAACGGTTGGTGAGGTGATTTTCAAAAGTCATCAAGCTTTTAGTCTCCCCAAGATGACACAGGGGTAGAAAAGTCCTTGCAGATCCAGGATTTGTTAATCTTGATGAACGTTAGTCTTTCTACATTGTCACTGGACAGCCGCGTGTGCTTATCTGTCAGCACACCACCAGCAGGGCTGAACACACATTCAGAGAGAACGCTGGCTGCGGTGCACGACAAGATCTCCAAGGCCATTTTTCAAGATTGGAAGCCCAAAATGAGCAAGGGTCCAGTTCCACAGTCATGGCATCGATGTTAACTTGGAGATACTCTTGTACCATCCTCTCTAGGTGTTGGCTGTGCATCAGACTTCTTGTCTCCTGTGGCCTTGCAAAGGATGGTCTAAAAAAATCTTGAGCTGTTACTACCAGATACGATGTTACTGTTACGGTTTGAGTGATGACTCGATAGTCCCACGGTTGGCAAATTAGAAGTCAGAGATTCACTATGTGCACCACTGGTGTTTTTTGGAAAAGCAGATGTTAGATTCTGTAACAGTCTCTGCTGATACTCCTGCATGCGTGAATCCCTTTCTATGGCAGGAATTATTTCGCCAAATTTGCTTTCGTACCGGGAATCTAAGAGTTTGGCAACCCAGTAGTCGGCATTACTTCGGATTCTAACAATCCGAGGGTCATGTAGCAGGTAGTGCAGCAAGAAGGCACTCATATGTCTTGCGCATCTAGGAGGACCAAGTCCTTGTTGTCTTGGTGGTGGCGAGGTGAGAATCATGCTTCCTTCGTCTGCCCTCTCCCTCCAACCTCGCACAACAGAAATTTGATCAAGGTCTCCCTCATCTGATGAGTCTTCCATGCCCAGCGCCAGTTTGTCATCTACTTCTTCCTCGCCTCCTGCACCTTCCTCAACAGTTTGGCTGCTACCATGCACCCTTGGTAACCCCTCTCCACCAGCCTCCAATGTCAGCTGCCTTGGTGCTGCCAACCTTCTTGATCTTGGAGATATTGTCCCTTCCGCATACGACACCTCCTGCCTCCTCTTGTCACCACCTGACTCCGAACACTGTGTAAGGTGTGGTCCAGAATGTAAATCACCAGAATGGTCATGCTGATAATGGCATCGTCAGCACTAAACATCTTCGTTGCTATTTCAAAACTGTGGAGAAGGGTGTATAGGTCCCTGATCTGAGACCACTCCTGCAGCGTGATTTGCCCCACCTCTTGATCTCATTGTCCCAGGCTATACGTCATAACGTATTGCACCAGGGCTCGTCGTTGCTGCCACAGTCGCTGCAACATGTGCAGAGTTGAATTCCACCATGTGAGCACATCGCATTTCAGCCAGTGAACTGGCAGGCCCAACGACTTCTGTAGAGATGTAAGTCGATGAGCTGCGAGATGCAAAGGCGGAAGTGAGCACACAGTGACCGTGCCCTCTGCAAAAGCCCATCTAGTCCACGATAGTGGGATAAAAATAGCTGGACAACCAGGTTCAAAACGTGAGCCATACAAGGCACGTGTGTGACATTGCCCTGGCGAAGGGCCGCACCCAGGTTGGCAGCATTGTCGCACACAGCCTTAACTAGCTGCAGGTTGAGTGGAGACAACCATTGATGGAACTCGGTCTTCAGAGCTGAGCACAACTCCTCAGCTGTGTGACTCACATTTCCCAGACATTTCAATGTAAACACTGCCTGATGCCGTTGAGCCCTGGTGACAGCATAGTGAGGAGGTGTGCAGGATTCCTTCTGCGCATTTACAATGCAGGTGGCATTACCAGACAGGCTTTGGGTGCAGGTGGAGGACCGAGAGGAGGTTGAGGAGGTAGAAGCAGTGGAGGAACTTCTAGATACAGAGGATCGACGAGCAACTCGTGGGGACGGCAAGACTTGGACTGCAGCCCCTTCTCCTGATGTTGCCGTAGTTACCCAGTGCCCAGTCACCGACATGTAATGCCCCTGTCCATGTCTACTCGTCCAAGTGTCTGTGGTGAAATGCACCCTGTCACACACACAGTTTCTCAAGGAAGCGGTGATGTTGTGTGCGACATGCTGGTGTAGCGCAGGCACAGCTTTCTTTGAGAAGTAGTGGTGACTGGGCATCTGGTACTGGGGCACTGCGACGGACATAAGGTCTCGAAAATCCTCTGTGTCCACCAGGTGGAAAGGCAGCATTTCTGTAGCCAACAGCTTGCAGATGGAGAAATTCAACCTCTGAGCTTTGTCATGGCTAGGAGGAAATGGTCTTTTACTTGTCCACATCTGAGGGACTGATGGCTGGCTGCCGTGCTTAGACAGAGTTGAGTAGGGTATCCCCGGCAAACTGCTGGTCTGTGAGGAAGGTGCAGGCAGAGATGTTATGTTGCCTTGATCAAAATGTGGTGTCGATGTTGGAGAGCGCTCAACAACAGCAGGTGTTTCCACTTGCAAATGTCCTGACGACCTGCCAATCACACTGGCTGTTGCAGGTAAAAAGGTGTAAGGTCTGCATCCAAAACCATGTGCGACTGCTGTCCCCACAGTCACAGAGGATGAAGAGGACGCGGATGCACTTGATGGTGCAGACGGTGGTTGAGCCGGCCCACTAGGCCGCATTGTAGCACAGTGAGCTTCCCACTGCAACTTATGCCTCATATCCATGTGACGGTTCATGCATGAAGTACTCAAGCTAGTCATTTTTTGTCCTCTACTGAGATTTTGTTGACAAATCTTACAGACAACATGAGTTGGGTCATCCTTTGCAATGTCAACAAAATGCCCAGGCTATGCAAGGCTTAGAGCCCGTGCGACCTGAAGAGCCACCATGACTTCTGGTGTGAGGCACAGTTGGGGTTGAGGATGCAGTTGTTGACGTGCTTCCAGTACTCCGCCTCTGTCCAGGAAGGCGCAACATAACCTCATCGTCAGACTCGTCACTAGCATCCTCCTCCACCTCCTTTGCTGACCTTATGGACTGGGGGTTGACAGTAAGTGGGGTTTACAACCTCGTCATCATCATCCTGTGTGTTCTCACACCCGTCGTCCTCAGAGCCAATGTCTTCCTGCCCTGACCGAAAAGTCAAGTTTTCCTTCCAATCAGGTATCTGTCTCATCATCATCTTCCTCATTGTCTCCACCAACAGGAGTTACAGTTTGGGAATGAGGGTCTACATTATGCTCAGAACCTTCTTCATCTGGGCCTGGATCCGACTCGCAAAGATTCTGGGCATCAGTGCAGATCATTTCCTCGTCTGGATTCACAGAAGCTCTACAGACTCAACCATGTGTGTTACCCCATGCTCAGACGGGCGGCTGGAGACTTGGGAGCTGTGAGGAAGCAAGTGCGATTGGGGTGACAACTCTGAGGACTGGAGTAGTTGTGATGTTGAAGTTGACGTGGAGGAGAGCCCACTTGAACGAGCACTTGATATCCGTTCAAGCACCTGCTGTTTTTGTGCCTCATCTGGAATTTTTGGCGATGCTTGTAGCGATGGTCGTAAGAAATGATCATATCAGATTGTCCACGAAAAGAAGTAGATATCTTACTTTGGCTGGAAGATGGTCTTTCTTCTGCCGATGTTACTGTTGCTTTACCACCTACCCCACGGACACAACCTTTTTTTTCCCTTTCCAACACGCCTATTCCCCTTTCCACCAGCAGCAGGCCTTTTGCCACTCATTTTAGTGCTTAACTAATTGGCAACTCTGTATCTGTAGTTGTTGGCACAACAACTGATGGATGAAAACCTAGCAGAACTGAGTAGCCAAACTGTGGTACTAGGCCCAAAACTATTAACTGGATTAGATGCAGTAAAAATTGAGATACACAGGCGGTATAGTAAGTTTCACAGGCGGGCTACTCTGCTGACGTGCAGACACTGCTCCTAGGCCCAAAAATATTAACTGGATTAAATGCAGTAAAAATTGAGATACACAGGCGGTGTAGTTAGCTTCACAGGCGGGTTACTCAGATGACTATCAGACAATGCTACTAGCCCAAAAGGATTAGCTGAGCTAGATTACACAAAATGCTGTGACAAACACTTGCACAGCACTGGCACAGACCTGCCTGGCAAACAGTGCTATGAACTGCTGTAACCTACCCTGACAAGGGCTGATATTATAACTAGTCCCGACTCCTCCCGACTCCCTAAACCTATCTCTCTGAAAATTTGCTCTTAAAAAACACTCTTAGACTGTATAGCGCCCACAGCAGCAGTGGTGCCGTCTAACTTTAAGCTGCAGCAGTGAGGAAATGGTGGCGACCGGGCAAATGGCTGGTTCTTATAGGGCAAGGACATGTGACATACACAGCCAATGACACATGCCCTTGCTTGTGTGCATCACATGCACATTGCTGTATGTGTGTGCACTGCTGATAGGCTGAGATACTGCACCGCCCCACTGTAAATGCAGGGGAAAAAAAAATGGAGATTGGCGATATTTCAGCACAGATCTATCCCCCGCCCACTATACACTGAAACAGTCTATTAACAATAATAAACAGTTATAATGTGCAAATCAAGTTAGGCTTTTGATGAACGAACAGTTATAGAACAGAAACTCGAACAGCTGAATTTTAAGCAAATTGTTTCTAGTTCGTCGAACGACTCGAACACCGCTCAAAACAGCTCGAATTTGAAATTGGCGAACAGTTCGACTCGAACACCGCTCATCTCTAATTCAGACCCTTTGCTCAGACACTCATATTTGGGTCACATGCTGTCCATTTCCTTGTGGTACTCCTTGAGATGGTTCTACTCCTTCATTGGAGTTCAGCTGTGTTTAATTAAATTGATGGGACTTGATTTGGAAAGGTACACACCTGTCTTTATAAGACCTCACAGCTCACAGTGCATGTCAGACCAAATGAGATTCATGAGGTCAAAGGAACTGGCCAAGGAGCTCGGAGACATAATTGTGGCAAGGCACAGATCTGGTCTAGGTTACAACAGAATTTCTGCAGTACTCAAGGTTCCTAAGAACACAGTGGCCTCCATAATCCTTAAATGGAAGAAGTTTGGGACCACCAGATGTCTTCCTAGGCCTGGCCATCCAGCCAAACTGAGCAATCGTGGGAGATGAGCCTTGGTGAGAGAGGTAAAGAACCACCCCAAGATCACTGTGGCTGAGCTCCAGAGATGCAGCAGGAAGATGGGAGAAAGTTCCACAAAGTCTACTGTCACTGCAGACCTCCACCAGTCGGGCCTTTGTGGCAGAGTGGCCCAATGGAAGCCTCAGTTCAAGACATATGAAAGCCCGCATAGAGTTTGCTAAAAAACACATGAAGGACTCCCAGACTATGAGAAATAAGATTCTCTGGTCTGATGAGACGAAGATAGACCTTTTCGTTGATAATTCTAAGTAGTATGTATGGAGAAAACCAGGCACTGCTCATCACCTGCCCAATGCAATCCCAACAGTGAATCATGGTGGTGGCAGAATCATGCTATGGGGGTGTTTTTCAGCTGCAGGGAGAGATGACCGGTTGCCATTGAAGGAAGCATGAATGTGGCCAAGTACCGAGATATCCTGGATGAAAACCTCTTCCAGAGTGCTCTGGACCTCAGACTTGGCCGAAGGTTCTACTTCCAACAAGACAATGACCCTAAGTACACAGCTAAAATAACAAAGGAGTGGCTTCAGAACAACTCTGTAGCCATTTTTGACTGGCCCAGCCAGAGCCCTGACCTAAACCTAATTGAGCATCTCTGGAGAGACCTAAAAAAGGCTGTCCACCAACATTCACCATCCAACCTGACGGAACTGGAGAGGATCTGCAAGGAAGAATGGCAGGATATCCCCAAATCCATGTGTCATAAATTTGTTGCATTATTCCCAAGAACACTCATGGCTGTACCAGTTCAAACGGGTGCTTTTACTCAATACTGAACAAAGTGTCTGAATACTTATGACCCTGTGATATTTCAGTTTTTCCTTTTTAATAAATTTGCAAAAATTACTACTTTTTTTTTCATGTTATGTACATGTTATTTGTGAAAGTAGGGACATCAATGGCCTACAGGGTGAGAAAGAATGCAGAGCTTAAAGGGAACCTGTCAGCAGGATTGTACTGAGTTAACCTACAGACAGTGTCAGGATGGTGCAGTTATACCGATTAAAATGATACGTTGGTTGATGAAATCCTTCTTGTAGTTGTTGTTTAATCTTTATTTTCAGTTTTGAGTTAATAATTTGCTCGTACTCTGAGGCGACCTGTGGGAGGTCTTCATGTGGTGCTCTGATTAGGTTTTCATAATGCAGACTGCTGACAGGTCACTGATCCCTCAGTGACCTGCCCCCTAGTTTACATAATGAATATTGATGCTACTGCGCCATTTTGGAGCAGGCAATTTTTTTTGTTTCTAGCAAGATGGCGCTGCCGGCGCCATTTTGAGACAGTTTTTTTTTTTACGAATTTATACAAGTAAATAGAAGTAAATGGACATTATACATATGATCATGCCGCTGTGCAGCTGCCAGCACATACCTGCAGAAGGGTATTTTCATTTATTTATTTTTTTAAATATATACTGGTGTGTGTGTGTGTGTGTATATATATATATATATGTATATACAGTTAGGTCCATATATATTTGGACAGAGACAACATTTTTCTAATTTTGGTTATAGACACTACCACAATGAATTTTTAAACAAAACTATTCAGATACAGTTGAAGTTCAGACTTCCAGCTTTCATTTGAGGGTATCCACATTAAAACTGGATGAAGGGTTTAGGAGTTTCAGCTCCTTAACATGTGCCACCCTGTTTTTAAAGGGACCAAAAGTAATTGGACATATTCAATAATTTTAAATAAAAGGTTTATTTTTAGTACTTGGTTAAAAACCCTTTGTTGGCAATGACTGCCTGAAGTCTTGAACTCATGGACATCACCAGACGCCGTGTTTCCTCCTTTTTGATGCTCTGCCAGGCCTACACTGCGGTGGTTTTCAGTTGCTGTTTGTTTGTGGCCTTTCTGTCTGAAGTTTAGTCTTTAACAAGTGAAATGCATGCTCAGTTGGGTTGAGATCAGGTGACTGACTTGGCCATTCAAGAATATTCCACTTCTTTGCTTTAATAAACTCCTGGGTTGCTTTGGCTTTATGTTTTGGGTCATTGTCCATCTGTAGTATGAAACGACGACCAATCAGTTTTGCTGCATTTGGCTGGATCTGAGCACAGAGTATGGCTCTGAATACCTCAGAATTAATTTGGCTGCTTCTGTCCTGTGTCACATCATCAATAAACACTAGTGACCCAGTGCCACTGGCAGCCATGCATGCCCAAGCCATCACACTGCCTCCACCGTGTTTTACAGATGATGTGGTATGCTTTGGATCATGAGCAGTACCATGCCTTCACCATACTTTTCTCTTTCCATCATTCTGGTACAGGTTGATCTTGGTTTCATCTGTCCAAAGAATGTTCTTCCAGAACGGTGCTGGCTTTTTTAGATGTTTTTTAGCAAAGTCCAGTCTAGCCTTTTTATTCTTGATGCTTATGAGTGGCTTGCACCGTGCAATGAACCCTCTGTATTTACTTTCATGCAGTCTTCTCTTTATGGTAGATTTGGATATTGATACGCCGACCTCCTGGAGAGTGTTGTTCACTTGGTTGGCTGTTGTGAAGGGGTTTATCTTCACCATGGAGATTATTCTGCGATCATCCACCACTGTTGTCTTCCGTGGGTGCCCAGGTCTTTTTGGATTGATGAGTTCACCAGTGCTTTCTTTCTTTCTCACGATGTACTAAACTGTAGATTTTGCCACTCCTAATATTGTAGCAATTTCTCCGATGGGTTTTTTATGTTTTCGCAGCTTAAGGATGGCTTGTTTCATCTGCATGGAGAGCTCCTTTGACCGCATGTTTACTTGACAGCAAAACCTTCCAAATGCAAGCAACACACCTCAAATCAACTTCAGGCCTTTTATCTGCTTATATGAGAATGTCATAACGAAGGGATTGCCCACACCTGTCCATGAAATAGCCTTGGAGTCAATTGTCCAATTACTTTTGGTCTCTTTAAAAACAGGGTGGCACATGTTAAGGAGCTGAAATTCCTAAACCCTTCATCCAATTTTAATGTGGATACCCTCAAATGAAAGCTGGAAGTCTGAACTTCAACTGTATCTGAATAGTTTTGTTTAAAAATTCATTGTGGTAATTTCTATACCCAAAATTAGAAAAATGTCATCTCTGTCCAAATATATATGGACCTAACTGTGTGTGTATATATATATATATATATATATATATATATATATATATATATATATATATATACAGTGGGGCAAAAAAGTATTTAGTCAGTCAGCGATCGTGCAAGTTCCACCACTTAAAAAGATGAGAGGCGTCTGTAATTTACATCATAGGTAGACCTCAACTATGGGAGACAAACTGAGAAAAAAAATCCAGAAAATCACATTGTCTGTTTTTTTAACATTTTATTTGCATATTATGGTGGAAAAATAAGTATTTGGTCAGAAACAAACAATCAAGATTTCTGGCTCTCACAGACCTGTAACTTCTTCTTTAAGAGTCTCCTCTTTCCTCCACTCATTACCTGTAGTAATGGCACCTGTTTAAACTTGTTATCAGTATAAAAAGACACCTGTGCACACCCTCAAACAGTCTGACTCCAAACTCCACTATGGTGAAGACCAAAGAGCTGTCAAAGGACACCAGAAACAAAATTGTAGCCCTGCACCAGGCTGGGAAGACTGAATCTGCAATAGCCAACCAGCTTGGAGTGAAGAAATCAACAGTGGGAGCAATAATTAGAAAATGGAAGACATACAAGACCACTGTCAATCTCCCTCGATCTGGGGCTCCACGCAAAATCCCACCCCGTGGGGTCAGAATGATCACAAGAACGGTGAGCAAAAATCCCAGAACCACGCGGGGGGACCTAGTGAATGAACTGCAGAGAGCTGGGACCAATGTAAAAAGGCCTACCATAAGTAACACACTATGCCACCATGGACTCAGATCCTGCAGTGCCAGACGTGTCCCACTGCTTAAGCCAGTACATGTCCGGGCCCATCTGAAGTTTGCTAGAGAGCATTTGGATGATCCAGAGGAGTTTTGGGAGAATGTCCTATGGTCTGATGAAACCAAACTGGAACTGTTTGGTAGAAACACAACTTGTCGTGTTTGGAGGAAAAAGAATACTGAGTTGCATCCATCAAACACCATACCTACTATAAAGCATGGTGGTGGAAACATCATGCTTTGGGGCTGTTTCTCTGCAAAGGGGCCAGGACGACTGATCCGGGTACATGAAAGAATGAATGGGGCCATGTATCGTGAGATTTTGAGTGCAAACCTCCTTCCATCAGCAAGGGCATTGAAGATGAAACGTGGCTGGATCTTTCAACATGACAATGATCCAAAGCACACCGCCAGGGCAACGAAGGAGTGGCTTCGTAAGAAGCATTTCAAGGTCATGGAGTGGCCTAGCCAGTCTCCAGATCTCAACCCTATAGAAAACCTTTGGAGGGAGTTGAAAGTCCGTGTTGCCAAGCGAAAAGCCAAAAACATCACTGCTCTAGAGGAGATCTGCATGGAGGAATGGGCCAACATACCAACAACAGTGTGTGGCAACCTTGTGAAGACTTACAGAAAACGTTTGACCTCTGTCATTGCCAACAAAGGATATATTACAAAGTATTGAGATGAAATTTTGTTTCTGACCAAATACTTATTTTCCACCATAATATGCAAATTAAATGTTAAAAAAACAGACAATGTGATTTTCTGGATTTTTTTTTCTCAGTTTGTCTCCCATAGTTGAGGTCTACCTATGATGTAAATTACAGACGCCTCTCATCTTTTTAAGTGGTGGAGCTTGCACTATTGCTGACTGACTAAATACTTTTTTGCCCCACTGTATATACCGTATATACTCGAGTATAATCCGACCCGAGGCGCCTAATTTTGCCACGGAAAGCTGGGTAAGCTTGTTGACTTGAGTATAAGCCGGGTATGCATTGTCCCATCATCCCTGTCCTGCTATATGTGACTCCCCCGGTCTCCTAGTTGTATGCATGGCTCAGTGTTTTCCTCCCGCTTCTATACATGGCTCAGCGTCCTCCCCCTTCAATGCATGACTCAGCTTCCTCCCTGTCCTACCCCTTCTATACATGGCTCAGCGTCCTTCCCGTCCTCCCCCTTGTATGCATCGCTTTGCATTCTCCCCCATCCTCCCCCCTCTATACATGGCTCAGCGTCCTCCCCCTTCTATGCATGACTCCGCTTCCTCCCCATCCTACCCCTTCTATACACTATGTTCCAAATTACGGTATTATGCAGCTGACATTTTTCTCGGATATTCCTAAATGGTCGGTGCAAATGTAAGTCAGTCTAATAAAAGTCATCACCCGTTAGAGTATACATCAAATTTTACTGAAGAAACCTCCCAATGATAACAGTATAGTCTCCAAAATGAATAAAAACTCAAAATGCACTGTTCCAAATTATTAGGCACAGTAGAATTTCTAAACATTTGATATATTTTAAAGAACTTAAATTGATCATTTGTGGAATTTGCAGCATTAGGAGGTCACATTCACTGAACAAAAAAGCTATTTAACTCAAAAACATCCTAACAGGCCAAGTTACATGTTAACATAGGACCCCTTCTTTGATATCACCTTCACAATTCTTGCATCCATTGAACTTGTGAATTTTTGGAGAGTTTCTGCTTGTACGTCTTTGCATGAAGTCAGAATAGATTCCCAGAGCTGCTGTTTTGATGTGAACTGCCTCCCACCCTCATAGGTATTGTGCTGGATGATACTCCAAAGATTTTCTATAGGGTTGAGGTCAGGGGAAGATGGTGGCCACACCATGAGTTTATCTCCTTTTATGCCCATAGCAGCCAATGACTCAGTGGTATTATTTGCAGCATGAGATTGGGCATTGTCATGCATGAAGATGATTTTGCTCCTGAAGGTACATTTCTGCTTTTAGACCATGGAAGAAAGTTGTCAGTCAGAAACGCTATTTACTTTACAGAGGTCATTTTCACATCAGGAACCTTAAAGGGCCCCACCAGCTGTTTCCCCATGATTCCGGCCCAAAACATGATTTCTCCACCTCCTTGCTGACGTCGCAGCCTTGTTGCGACATGGTGGCCATCCACCAACCATCCACTACTCCATCCATCTGGACCATCCAGGGTGGCTCGACTGTTATGGCTGGCAATCAGGCAACACAGCGTGCAGTAATCAGCGCACATACAGAGATCTGGCAATAACCAAAAACAATAGGACGAGCTCTGAGACGTGGAATCTCTGTAGACTGCAGTACCTGATCTATCCTCACACAACTATAAGCAGCAGTGGATTGCACCTAACAACTACCTACGCAACTCGGCACTGCCTGAGGAGCTGACTAGCCTGAAGATAGAAATACAAGCCTGACTTACCTCAGAGAAATACCCCAAAGGAATAGGCAGCCCCCCACATATAATGACTGTTAGCAAGATGAAAAGACAAACGTAGGAATGAAATAGATTCAGCAAAGTGAGGCCCGATATTCTAGACAGAGCGAGGATAGCAAAGAGAACTATGCAGTCTACAAAAAACCCTAAAACGAAAACCACGCAAAGGGGCAAAAGACCCACCGTGCCGAACTAGCAGCACGGCGGTGCACCCCTCTGCTTCTCAGAGCTTCCAGCAAAAGACAATAGCAAGCTGGACAGAAAAAAACAGAAAACAAACTAGAAGCACTTATCTAGCAGAGCAGCAGGCCCAAGGAAAGATGCAGTAGCTCAGATCCAACACTGGAACATTGACAAGGAGCAAGGAAGACAGACTCAGGTGGAGCTAAATAGCAAGGCAGCCAACGAGCTCACCAAAACACCTGAGGGAGGAAGCCCAGAGACTGCAATACCACTTGTGACCACAGAAGTGAACTCAGCCACAGAATTCACAACAGTACCCCCCCCTTGAGGAGGGGTCACCGAACCCTCACCAGAACCCCCAGGCCGACCAGGATGAGCCACATGAAAGGCACGAACAAGATCTGGGGCATGGACATCAGAGGCAAAAACCCAGGAATTATCTTCCTGAGCATAACCCTTCCATTTGACCAGATACTGGAGTTTCCGTCTAGAGACACGAGAATCCAAAATCTTCTCCACAATATACTCCAATTCCCCCTCCACCAAAACAGGGGCAGGAGGCTCCACAGATGGAACCATAGGTGCCACGTATCTCCTCAACAACGACCTATGGAATACATTATGTATGGAAAAGGAGTCTGGGAGGGTCAGACGAAAAGACACCGGATTGAGAATCTCAGAAATCCTATACGGACCAATAAAACGAGGTTTAAATTTAGGAGAGGAAACCTTCATAGGAATATGACGAGAAGATAACCAAACCAAATCCCCAACACGAAGTCGGGGTCCCACACGGCGTCTGCGATTAGCGAAAAGCTGAGCCTTCTCCTGGGACAAGGTCAAATTGTCCACTACCTGAGTCCAGATCTGCTGCAACCTGTCCACCACAGAATCCACACCAGGACAGTCCGAAGACTCAACCTGTCCTGAAGAGAAACGAGGATGGAACCCAGAATTGCAGAAAAATGGAGAGACCAAGGTAGCCGAGCTGGCCCGATTATTAAGGGCGAACTCAGCCAACGGCAAAAATGACACCCAATCATCCTGGTCAGCGGAAACAAAACATCTCAAATATGTTTCCAAGGTCTGATTGGTTCGTTCGGTCTGGCCATTAGTCTGAGGATGGAAGGCCGAGGAGAAAGATAGGTCAATGCCCATCCTACCACAAAAGGCTCGCCAGAACCTCGAGACAAACTGGGAACCTCTGTCAGAAACAATATTCTCAGGAATGCCATGTAAACGAACCACATGCTGGAAGAACAAAGGCACCAAATCAGAGGAGGAAGGCAATTTAACCAAGGGCACCAGAAGGACCATTTTAGAAAAGCGATCACAGACCACCCAAATGACCGACATTTTTTGAGAAACGGGAAGGTCAGAAATGAAATCCATCGAAATATGTGTCCAAGGCCTCTTCGGGACCGGCAAGGGCAAAAGCAACCCACTGGCACGTGAACAGCAGGGCTTAGCCCTAGCACAAATTCCACAGGACTGCACAAAAGCACGCACATCCCGTGACAGAGATGGCCACCAGAAGGATCTAGCAACCAACTCCCTGGTACCAAAGATTCCTGGATGACCGGCCAGCACCGAACAATGAAGTTCAGAGATAACTTTACTAGTCCACCTATCAGGGACGAACAGTTTCTCGGCCGGACAACGATCAGGTTTATTAGCCTGAAATTTCTGCAACACTCTCCGCAAATCAGGGGAGATGGCAGACACAATGACTCCTTCCTTGAGGATACTCGCCGGCTCAGATAACCCCGGAGAGTCGGGCACAAAACTCCTAGACAGAGCATCCGCCTTCACATTTTTAGAGCCCGGAAGGTATGAAATCACAAAATCAAAACGAGCAAAAAATAACGACCAACGGGCCTGTCTAGGATTCAAGCGCTTGGCAGACTCGAGATAAGTCAAGTTCTTATGATCAGTCAATACCACCACGCGATGCTTAGCACCCTCAAGCCAATGACGCCACTCCTCGAATGCCCACTTCATGGCCAGCAACTCTCGGTTGCCCACATCATAATTACGCTCAGCAGCAGAAAATTTCCTGGAAAAGAAAGCACATGGTTTGAACACTGAGCAACCAGAACCTCTCTGTGACAAAACCGCCCCTGCACCAATCTCAGAAGCATCAACCTCGACCTGGAACGGAAGAGAAACATCAGGTTGACACAACACAGGGGCACAGCAAAAACGACGCTTCAACTCCTGAAAAGCTTCCACGGCAGCAGAAGACCAATTAACCAAATCAGCACCCTTCTTGGTCAAATCGGTCAATGGTCTGGCAATGCTAGAAAAATTACAGATGAAGCGACGATAAAAATTAGCAAAGCCCAGGAATTTCTGCAGACTTTTTAGAGATGTCGGCTGAGTCCAATCCTGGATGGCCTGAACCTTAACCGGATCCATCTCGATAGTAGAAGGGGAAAAGATGAACCCCAAAAATGAAACTTTCTGCACACCGAAGAGACACTTTGATCCCTTCACGAACAAGGAATTAGCACGCAGTACCTGGAAAACCATTCTGACTTGCTTCACATGAGACTCCCAATCATCTGAGAAGATCAAAATGTCATCCAAGTAAACAATCAAGAATTTATCCAGATACTCACGGAAAATGTCATGCATAAAAGACTGAAAAACAGATGGAGCATTGGCAAGTCCGAACGGCATCACCAGATACTCAAAATGACCCTCGGGCGTATTAAATGCCGTTTTCCATTCATCTCCCTGCCTGATTCTCACCAGATTATACGCACCACGAAGATCAATCTTAGTAAACCAACTAGCCCCCTTAATCCGAGCAAACAAGTCAGAAATCAATGGCAAGGGATACTGAAACTTAACAGTGATCTTATTAAGAAGGCGGTAATCAATACACGGTCTTAGCGAACCATCCTTCTTGGCTACAAAACAGAACCCTGCTCCCAATGGTGACGACGATGGGCGAATATGTCCCTTCTCCAGGGACTCCTTCACATAACTGCGCATAGCGGTGTGTTCAGGTACGGACAAATTAAATAAACGACCCTTAGGGAATTTACTACCAGGAATCAAATCGATAGCACAATCACAATTCCTATGCGGAGGTAGGGCATCAGACTTGGACTCTTCAAATACATCCTGAAAGTCCGACAAGAACTCTGGGATGTCAGAAGGAATGGATGACGAAATAGACAAAAATGGAACATCACCATGTACTCCCTGACAACCCCAGCTGGTTACCGACATAGAGTTCCAATCCAATACTGGATTATGGGTTTGTAGCCATGGCAACCCCAACACGACCACATCATGCAAATTATGCAGTACCAGAAAGCGAATAACTTCCTGATGTGCAGGAGCCATGCACATGGTCAGCTGGGCCCAGTACTGAGGCTTATTCTTGGCCAAAGGTGTAGCATCAATTCCTCTCAACGGAATAGGACACCGCAAAGGCTCCAAGAAAAATCCACAACGTTTAGCATAATCCAAATCCATCAGATTCAGGGCAGCGCCTGAATCCACAAACGCCATGACAGAATACGATGACAAAGAGCACATTAAGGTAATGGACAAAAGGAATTTGGACTGTACAGTACCAATAACGGCAGAGCTATCGAACCGCCTAGTGCGTTTAGGACAATTAGAAATAGCATGAGTAGAATCACCACAATAGAAACACAGTCTGTTCAGACGTCTGTGTTCTTGCCGTTCTACTTTAGTCATAGTCCTGTCGCACTGCATAGGCTCAGGTTTACTCTCAGGCAGTACCGCCAGATGGTGCACAGATTTACGCTCGCGCAAGCGACGACCGATCTGAATGGCCAAGGACATAGACTCATTCAAACCAGCAGGCATAGGAAATCCCACCATTACATCCTTAAGAGCCTCAGAGAGACCCTTTCTGAACAAAGCCGCTAGTGCAGATTCATTCCACAGAGTGAGTACTGACCATTTCCTAAATTTCTGACAATATACTTCTACATCATCCTGACCCTGGCATAAAGCCAGCAGATTTTTCTCAGCCTGATCCACTGAATTAGGCTCATCGTAAAGCAATCCGAGCGCCAGGAAAAATGCATCAACATTACTCAATGCAGAATCTCCTGGTGCAAGAGAAAACGCCCAGTCCTGAGGGTCGCCGCGCAAAAAAGAAATAATAATCAAAACCTGTTGAATAGGATTACCAGAAGAATGAGGTTTCAAGGCCAAAAATAGCTTACAATTATTTCTGAAGCTCAGGAACTTAGTTCTGTCACCAAAAAACAAATCAGGAATCGGAATTCTTGGTTCTAGCATCGATTTCTGATCAATAGTATCTTGAATCTTTTGTACATTTACAACGAGATTATCCATTGAGGAGCACAGAGCCTGAATATCCATGTCCACAGCTGTGTCCTGAAGCACTCTAATGTCTAGGGGAAAAAAAAGACTGAAGACAGAGCTAAGAAAAAAAAAATGATGTCAGGATTTCTTTTTTCCCTCTATTGGGAATCATTGGTGTGGCTCCTTGTACTGTTATGGCTGGCAATCAGGCAACACAGCGTGCAGTAATCAGCGCACATACAGAGATCTGGCAATAACCAAAAACAATAGGACGAGCTCTGAGACGTGGAATCTCTGTAGACTGCAGTACCTGATCTATCCTCACACAACTATAAGCAGCAGTGGATTGCGCCTAACAACTACCTATGCAACTCGGCACTGCCTGAGGAGCTGACTAGCCTGAAGATAGAAATACAAGCCTGACTTACCTCAGAGAAATACCCCCCAAGGATTAGGCAGCCCCCCACATATAATGACTGTTAGCAAGATGAAAAGACAAACGTAGGAATGAAATAGATTCAGCAAAGTGAGGCCCGATATTCTAGACAGAGCGAGGATAGCAAAGAGAACTATGCAGTCTACAAAAAACCCTAAAACGAAAACCACGCAAAGGGGCAAAAGACCCACCGTGCCGAACTAACAGCACGGCGGTGCACCCCTCTGCTTCTCAGAGCTTCCAGCAAAAGACAATAGCAAGCTGGACAGAAAAAAACAGAAAACAAACTAGAAGCACTTATCTAGCAGAGCAGCAGGCCCAAGGAAAGATGCAGTAGCTCAGATCCAACACTGGAACATTGACAAGGAGCAAGGAAGACAGACTCAGGTGGAGCTAAATAGCAAGGCAGCCAACGAGCTCACCAAAACACCTGAGGGAGGAAGCCCAGAGACTGCAATACCACTTGTGACCACAGAAGTGAACTCAGCCACAGAATTCACAACACTCGACACTCATCAGTAAACAAGACTGTTTGAAAATTAGTCTTCATGTATGTCTGGGCCCACTGCAACCGTTTCTGCTCATGAACACTGTTTAGGGGTGGCCGAATAGTAGGTTTATGCACCACAGCAAGCCTTTGAAGGATCATACACCTTGAGGTTCGAGGGACTCCAGAGGCACCAGCAGCTTCAAATAACTGTTTGCTGCTTTGTAATAGTATTTTGGCAGCTGCTCTCTTAATCCAATGAATTTGTCTGTCAGAAACCTTCCTCATAATGCCTTTATCTGCATGAACTCTGTTTGTGCTCTGTTTAAGTCACAAATCTCTTTACAGTATAATGATCACAAAGTTTTTTGTGAAGTATCTAATTTTGTCATACCTTGTCCAAGGTATTGCACTATTTAACGCTTTAACGCAGGGAGATCCTTTTTATTTCTCATATTGCTTGAAAACTGTGGCCTGCTTAATAATGTGGAACATCATTTTTAAATAGTTTTCCTTTAATTAGAATCACCTGGAAAACTAATTATCACATGTGTTTAAGATTGATTTCAGTTATCTATTGAGCCCTGACACACAATACCATCCACAAGTTTATTTGAAAAACAAAACAATTAAAACTTTGACACTTAAATCCAATTTGCATAATAATTTGGAACACAGTGTACATGACTCAGCTTCCTCCACATCCTCCCCTTGTATGCATGGCTCAGCGTCCTCCCCGTCCTCCCCCCTGTATGCATGGCTCCGCGTTCTCCCCTGTACTCCCCCGTCAAACTCACCCTCCTCGTGTGGTCCGGCACGTCTCTGCATCTCCGCTGTCTAGTGCCAGCAGCTCTCCTCTCCTCTGCTTAGCGGTCACATGGTACCGCTCATTAAGGTAATGAATGTGATGCTCTCCACGCCTATGGGAGTGGAGACGCATACATATTCATTACCTTAATAAGCGGTACCATGTGACCGCTGAGCAGATGAGAGGAGAGCTGCCGGACAACGGAGATGCAGAGACATGCAGTACCGCACGAGGAGGATGAGCATGGCGTCACAGCCGCAGACTCATGCCGCTGCTTCCCCTCTCCCGCCGGCTTTCTGGGACCGTGACTCGTGTATAAGGGGGCCTTTTCAGCACAAAAAAATTGTGCTGAAAATCCCGGCTTATATACGAGTATATACGGCAATATAATATTTATTATGTAAACTAGGGGGCAGGTCAGTGAGGGATCAGTGACCTGTCAGCAGTCTTCTTTATGAAATACCTAAGCAGAGCACCACATTCACCTAAGCAGACCCCCCACAGCCCACCCCGGAGCACAAGCATATCATTAACACGAGGTATCATTTTAATCAGTATAACGGCGCCGACTTGACACTGTCCATAGGTTTCTTAGCACAATCCTGCTGACAGGTTCCCTTTAAGCTCTGCATGCTTTCTCACCCTGTAGGCTATTGATGTCCCTACTGTCACAAATAACATGTACATATTGATGTTGGTATAGGATTAAAGGCTCAAAACTATGTCTGACAAATCACCCATTAGAATAAGTAGGCCAGAAAGGATTGCGGTAAATTCTACAAGGAGCTGTATATGTTTCCATATACTAAATGGTCTTATCAGCATTGTTTTTGTAATGGTGATTGACTTGTTGCTGTACTATTAGAAAATTCCTATATTTTATTCTTTGTCGTGCCCAAGCAGTCCTATAATGTCTGAAGTGATCATATAAAGAAGTTGGTGTTCAGAAAGGTTCCAGCATTTTCATTTCCCTACGGCTATCCTTGAGCATTGTAGTCATGCAGCCCTGTGAAGGAGTTTATACTGAAAACACAATCCTGTCCATCAGGTTTCTATAAGACAAGTATTTTGTGGGTTTTTTTTCATCGCAGCCTTGATTAGCATAAAGAGGTGCCATGACATGTAAGACCTGTCTGTACACACCCTTATTTAGAACTTTCAGTATTTTCCTAAGAAACATGACAGAGGTCTGGTTTTATAAAAAGTCTGCAGTCACTCAATATAACGCAATCGTGACAGTGTTTTTCAGGATTCCCCTGTATTCCTCATGTGGTTGGGTGATCACAAGCCCACATGTATGTGCATACCAGCAGTTACATGCCGATTCATCTCACCCGGCTTCACTCAGTAGAAGAGAAAAGTAACGGTCTAGTTGACACGTGACCGCAAGTATGCAAATTACAAAGATGTGGTCAAAGGACTGTGCAACCATACTGGAAATTGTGACAAACATTGTCACTATTTGCCAATCTGCAGTCACAGTTGTTTGAGACCAGACAACTCTTATAAAAAGGTACACATGTTACCGTATATACTCGAGTATAAGTCCAGATTTTCAGCCCATTTTTTTAGGCTGAAAGTGCCCCTCTCGGCTTATACTCGAGTCATTTTCCCAGGGGGTCGGCAGGCGAGGGGGAGCGGCAGGAGTGGTGGCTGTCACATCATACTCGCCTGCTCCCGGCGCCCACAGCTTGTTCCTGTGTTCAGCAGTCACATGGTACCGCTCATTAAAGTAATGAATATGGATGTGCCTCCACTCCCATAGGTGTAGCGCATATTCATTACTTTAATGAGCAGTACCATTTGACCGCTGAACACAGGAAGAAGCTGCTGGAGACCATCGGAGAAGCAGGGACATACAGAGACCGCGCCAGGAGGGGATGAGTATGACGGGGAAAGGTGAGCCATGCAATATTTACCTGTCCCCGTTCCACCGCCAGGCTCTGTCTTCCATGTCCTCTGGCTGTGACATTCAGGTCAGAGGGCGCGATGATGTGTTTAGTGCGCACCCTCTGCCTGAACAGTCACTGCAGAGACCTAAAAGACACAGCGGCGCGCAGCGGTGGAATGGGGACAGGTGAATATCACAACTATTGGGGGCCTGAGCCAGCGGCGACTCCGGCAACTGACCCCCACAGCGCGCTGTGGAGCATCTTATGGGGCCATCAACCTTTATGGAGCAGCATATGGAGCATATTATGCTATGGAGCATCTTATGGGGTCATCAACCTTTATGGAGCAGCATATGGGGCATATTATGCTATGGAGCATCTTATGGGCCATCAAACTTTATGGAGCATTATATGGGGCATATTATTCTATGGAGCATCTTATGGGGCCATAATTAACCTTTGTGCAGCATTTTATGGGACGTATTTTGTATGGAGCATCTTATGGGGCTCATCATGAACTGTATGGAGCATTATATGGGGCTCCTGATTCAATATAGGTATTCAAAAACATTTAACCTACTGATGTCTCAATCAATTTTACTTTTATTGGTATCTATTTTTATTTTTTAAATTTACCAGTAGCTGCCGCATTTCCCACCCTAGGCTTATACTAGAGTCAATAAGTTTTCCAAGTTTTTTGTGGCAAAATTAGGGGTCTCGGCTTATACTCATGTCGGCTTACACTCGAGTATGCACGGTACTTTTTCAGCCTGTATCTTCCATTGACTGGTAAACTTTTTCTACTATTATACTATTCACTTTTATTTAGAGCAGTAGAAGCGAGAATATAAACTTCTCTCTCACCCACAAAGCTCTCCGCAGTTCTGCACCTTCATACATCTCCTACCTTAGCCATCCGTTCTGCAACTGATCAAAGACTAACATGCTCCATAATCAAATCCTCTATTCCCTCTCCAAGACTTCTATTGTGCTTCACCACTTTTCTGGAATGCACTACCCTGGACAATCTTATTAAGGCCTCTTTCAGACATCAGTGTGTCCGGTACATGTGGTGACAGGTTTCACATGTATCGGAGACACTTACACACGTAGATCCTTTCAAGTGAGTGGGCCTGTGCACAGGTCAGTGTATTTCCATGGACCTTGTGTCCATGGGCAAAACACGCTGACATGTCTGTTTTGTTTACCAGCAGCACAGGCCGCAAAACGTCCTGCACACAGATAACACACAGGCATGTCTAAAATTCTCACAGTGATCTGCGGTGAACTCGCTGACTTCTTCCCATGGTGTTGAGGTCACCGCAGTTCAGCCTGACTGTGAACACAGCCTCAGTGACCAGCAGTAACCTCGATAATGTCACCGCTAGTCACTGACACTGCGCTCGCAGGAGCTCGTTCTCTAATGATTCTCGGCCCGGACGGTCACATCTTGGCACCTCCCAGTTTGAAAATGTTTTGTCCCTCAGACATGGATTATGGCGTGGGACAGAACGACAGACAAGTGAGGGATATTTTTTTTATTTTTGTTTTATTACAGGAGACAAGGAATTCAATGGAATGGGTGTTAGGGGAGTATAACTGTGTTTGTTATTTTTAAATAAGAATGGAGAGTGTGTTTTGTTTTATTCCAAATAAAAGATTTTATACTTGCTGTGTCTTTATTTACCATATAACTATAGGATTAGTAATGGATAGGAGTCTTATAGATGCCTCTCCATTACTAACCCTTGGGCTTGATCTCACAAGACAATACAAAGGTGATATCAACCCCACAAATATGAACCCCACTTGCCACCGCTACAGGGCAAGTGGGAAGAGCATGTCAAAGCACCAGAATTGGCGCATCTAATAAATGTGCTTTTTCTTGGTGGCTGCAGGCTACTTTTTTTTAGGCTGGGGGAAGTCAATACCCAAGGCTCCTTACCAACCTGAAAATACCAGCCCCCACCTTTCAGTTTTAGCTTTGATAGTTGTCAAAAATGGGGTGACCCCACGTTGTTTTTTTATTTAAATAATTAAAAAAAAATTGTGGGAACCTCTCCATTCTTGGTAACCAGACTTGCTGAAGTTGACAGCTCAGGGTTGCAGCCTCCAGCTGTCAGTTTTGCCTGGCTGGTTATAGAAATTACAGGGGAATCGAGGCCGGATTTTTTATTTATTTATAGCACAGGTGGCAGCGGATGAATACTCCCATCAGCCGCTCCTGCTGTCACTGGTATTAGCGACAGCAGTTGTATGCTGATTGGAGTAATAATCCCCTCAGCCACCACCTGCTGTTGTTGTTTTCAGTTGAATATAATTCTCATTATTCTCCCCTTCCTGCCAACAGAGTAGGGGAGAATGATGCTAGTGGTCTTCAGCACCTGACATCGGGGAACAGCGTTAATTGTACCGCTGCCTCTCAGGCGCCGGTAACAAAAATGAACCAAAGTGTATTATGCTTAGCTTCATGATTTTGTACCATGTCAATTATCACAAGTTTGTAAAATCCAATCACCGATTTGTGACGGACGTCCCGTGATAGCAGAAGATGAAGTTAAACATGTAAGATTCTGCTCTATACGACCCTGTGGGAGGAATGGAAGTAAATTGAAACTAGAAAGGATCCTAATAAACTTGAACCTACAATGCAGTGGATTTATCATGGTCAACAGTGGGAACAGAGGAAACCTCTTATCATTCATTTTCTTTTGTGTTTTTGTTGTGTGGGTGAATGGATTTGCCTACAGATTCCTGGACTTTGGGTACCTCTTAGGTGCTGCTATCAAATTAAAGGCTTACAAGGACTTAGGGTACCGTCACACTGAAACGACGCTGCAGTGATAAGACAACGATGTCGATCGCTGCAGCGTCGCTGTTTGGTCGCTGGACAGCTCTCCAGCGCCCAACGATCCCGAAGTCCCCTGGTAACCAGGGTAAACATCGGGTTACTAAGCGCAGGGCCGCGCTTAGTAACCCGATGTTTACCCTGGTTACCAGCGTAAACGTAAAAAAACAAACACTACATATTTACCTTCCGTGTCTGTCCTCCGGCGCTATGCTTTCCTCTGCACTGTCAGCGCCGGTCAGCCGTAAAGCAGAGTGGTGACGTCACCGCTGTGCTTTCCGGCTGGCCGGCGCTCACAGCCAGTGCAGAGAAGCACAGCGCCGGAGGACAGACATGGAAGGTAAGAATGTAGTGTTTGTTTTTTTACGTTTACGCTGGTAACCAGGGTAAACATCGGGTTATTAAGCGCGGCCCTGCGCTTAGTAACCCAATGTTTACCCTGGTTACCAGTGAAGACCTCGCTGAATCGGCGTCACACATGCCGATTCAGCGATGTCAGCAGGAGATCCAGCGACGAAATAAAGTTTCAAACGATCTGCTACGACGTACGATTCTCAGCGGGGTCCCTGATCGCAGTAGCGTGTCAGACACAGCGAGATCGTAACGATATCGCTGGAACGTCACGGATCGTGCCGTCCTAGCGATCAAAGTGCCACTGTGTGACGGTACCCTTAGACAGAGACAGATGATAAAAGAAAACAACTGCACCTAATGACTGGCCTGGTGAATGATTTATTAACTAGAAGGAATAAGCTGCTTATTATGTTGAATCTTAATACAGTCTCTGAAATGTCAATTAGCAGTGGTATGAATAGAAATAGCAGCTGGTGATATAAAAGGAAAAGACAACAGAATTGATCTGAGTGATCTGGAAATGTGTTGCAATATATATGCGGCAAGATGACATATCTGTATATCCTGTATACGTCTTTATAAAACAATTAGCTAGCAAAAGTCCATTAATATTTATTAGTTGGGTGTCGGGATCCAGATGCATAGTCTAAGCCCGATCATGTTTTCTGCCTACATACAAGTGGTCAAAATTGTTGGTACCCCTCGTTTAAGGACAGAAAACCCCACAATGGTCACAGAAATAACTTGAATCTGACAAAAGTAATAATAAATAAAAAAATCTATGAAAATGAACAAATGAAAGTCAGACATTGCGTTTCAACCATGCTGTCACAGAAATTTAAAAACTCATGTAATAGAACTGGACAGAAATGTGACAAATGGGACGTGTTAAATCAAGGTGTGTCCACTAACTACTGTAGCATCACAGTTGTCTACAATCTTGGAATCAGTGAGTGAGCCTGTATATACGGCTACAGATACTCACTGAGCTGATTGGTGATGTGATGTGTATCACACTCAACATGGACCAGAGGAAGCGAAGCAAAGAGTTGTCTTAGGAGATTAGAAAGAAAATTATAGACAAACATGTTATCCCCTTCCCGACCTGTGACGGCACGTAGGCATCATGAAAGTCGGTGCCAATCCAACCTGTGACGCCAATGTGGTGTCATGGAGGGATCGCGACCCTGCAGATTGGGTGAAAGAGTTAACTCCAATTTCACCCGATCTGCAGGGACAGGGGGAGCGCTCATTTTAAGCAAAGAAGGCTGCCGGTTACCAGCGGTGATGTCCAGGGGCCTCCGGAGAGGTAAGTATATCAATATTTTTTATTTTAATTCTTTATTTTACACATTAATATGGATCCCAGGGCCTGAAGAAGAGTTTCCTCTCCTTCAGACCCTGGGAACCATCAGGATACCTTCCGATACTTGGTGTCCCATTGACTTGTATTGGTATCGGGTATCGGCGATATCCGATACTTTTCGGGTATCGGCCGATACTATCCGATACCGATACTTTCAAGTATCGGACGGTATCGCTCAACACTACTCATCACACATCTAGATGAGTTCCTTGGGGGGTCTAGTTTCCAAAATGGTGTCACTTGTGGGGGAGTTCAAATGTTTAGGCACACAGGGGCTCTCCAAATGCGACATGGTGACCGCTATCGATTGGCGCTAATTTTTCTTTCAAAAAGTCAAATGGCGCTCCTTCCCTTCCGAGCCTTGCTGTGTGCCCAAACAGTGGTTTACCCCCACATGTGAGGTATCGGTGTACTCAGGAGAAATTGCCCAACACATTTTAAGATCCATTTTATCCTGTAGCCCATGAGAAAATTAAAAAATTGAGGCTAAAGGAATTTTTTTGTGAAAAAAAAAGTACTTTTTCATTTTTACGGATCAATTTGTGAAGCACCTGGGGGTTCAAAGTGCTCACTATGCATCTAGATAAGTTTCTTGGGGGTCTAGTTTCCAAAATGGGGTCACTTGTGGGGGAGCTCCAATCTTTAGACACACAGGGGCTCTCCAAATGTGACATGGTGTCCGCTAAAGATTGGAGCCAATTTTTCATTCAAAAAGTAAAATGGCGCTCCTTCCGAGCCCTGTCGTGCGCCCAAACAGTAATTTCCCCACACACATACGGGGAATCGGCGTACTCAGGACAAATTGTACAACAACTTTCGGGGTCCAGTTTATCCTTTTACCCTTGGGAAAATAAAAAAATTGTTGCTAAAAGTTCATTTTTGTGACTAAAAAGTTAAATGTAAATTTTTTCCTTCGATGTTGCTTCTGCTGCTGTGAAGCACCTGAAGGGTTAATAAACTTCTTGAATGTGGTTTTGAGCACCTTGAGTGGTGCAGTTGTTAGAATGGTGTCACTTTGGGTATTTTCAGCCATATAGACCCCTCAAAGTGACTTCAAATGTGAGGTGGTCCCTAAAAAAAATGGTTTTGTAAATTTTGTTGTAAAAATGAGAAATCGCTGGTCAAATTTTAATCCTTATAACTTCCTAGCAAAAAATTTTTTTTTTTCAAAATTAGACTGATGTAAAATAGACATGTGGGAAATGTTATTTATTAACTATTTTGTGTCACATAACTCTCTGGTTTAACAGAATAAAAATTCAAAATTTGAAAATTGCTAAATTTTCAAAATTTTCGCCAAATTTCCGCTTTTTTCACAAATAAACGTAAAAATTATCGACCTCAATTTATCACTTACATGAAGCTCAATATGTCACGAAAAAACAATCTCCGAATCGCTAGGATCCGTTGAAGCCATTCAAACCCATTTGTGTCAACTTCTGTGCATGTTGTCAGCCAAAATCACCAGGGTATGTAAACTTTTAGTCAGGGTCATTTGGATGTTTTGGGTTGTCATTATGATTTAGAAAAAAAAAACACAGTAGTGTGACAATAAATGGCTTCATCCAACCACTAGCCATGAGTGGAGAAAAAGTTTTGGTGTTATCAATCATATTCTCTGAAAAAAGGCCAAGAAAACAAAAATTCTGCCTCGGTATGTAAACTTTTGAGCACAACTGTTTATCCACAGTGTCAATGTTGGCTTCATTCTAGTAAATGGCTCCACTGGAGCATTGTCGGGGTTCCCATTGGAACACAGTTTTTTGTGGATCCCAACAGAAACCCTAAAGTAGTGCCTAACGGAGAGCACTGTATAAATGTGAACATAGCCTAACAGGTGCTTTACCAGATGGATAGATTAATCATCTGCCATACCAACCAACCTCCTGGTATTTTCTGTACTGGTACAACCTACGGTAAGGCGGCATGCATCAAAAAATGTCAGAAAGAATGAAAACTGTTCGACATGTGGAATTGTTTACACCTTCTCTCACCACAATGAAATAAAAATGTGAACACGCTCATTATTAATGTTTATTATTATAGTGCCATTTATTCCTTGGGGCTTTACATGTGAGGAGGGGTGTATACTGTATAATAAAAAACAAGTACAGTAATCTTAACAATACAAGTCATGATTGGTACAAGAGGAGAGAGGACCCTGCCCGTGAAGGCTCACAATCTACAAGCTCATGTAGAGTTTGATTATTATTATTATTATTATTTATTTATATAGCACCATTGATTCCATGGTGCTTTACATGAGAAGGGGTTACATACAAGTTACAAATATCACTTACAGTAAATAAACTAACAATGACAGACTGATACAGAAGGGCAAGGACCCTGCCCTTGCGGGCTTACATTCTACAGGATTATGGGGAAGGAGACAGTAGGATGAGGGTTGCAGGAGCTCCGGTGTTGGTGAGGCGGTAGCTACGGTAGTGATGAGGCGGCAGCGGGGTCAGTGCAGGCTGTAGGCTTTCCTGAAGAGATGGGTTTTCAGGTTCCGTCAGAAGGATCCGAATGTGGTTGATAGTCGGACGTGTTGGGGTAAAGAATTCCAGAGGATGGGGGATATTCGGGAGAAGTCTTGGAGGCGGTTGGATGAGGAGCAAATAGGTGTGGAGGAGAGAAGGAGGTCTTGGGAGGACCGGAGATCACGTGAGGGAAGATATCGGGAGATTAGTTCAGAGATATATGGAGGAGACAGGTTGTGGATAGCTTTGTAGGTCAGTATTAGTAATATGAACTGGATACGCTGAGGGAATGGGAGCCAGTGACGAGATTTGCAGAGGGGGGAAGCAGTGGAGTAGCGAGGAGAGAGATGAATTAGTCGGGCAGCAGAGTTAAGAATGGACTGGAGAGGTGCAAGGGTGTTAGCAGGGAGGCCGCAGAAAAGGATGTTGCATTAGTCAAGGCGGGAGATGATGAGGGCGTGCTCAAGCATTTTAGTAGATTGACGGTTGAGGAAAGGACGAATTCTGGAGATATTTTTGAGCTGGAGGCGACAGGAGGTGGACAAAGCTTGGATGTGTGGTTTGAAGGACAGGGCAGAGTCGAAGGTTACTCCGAGGCAGCGGACTTCCGGTACGGGGGAAAGCATGATGTCATTGATTGCGATAGATAGGTCAGGTAAGGAAGATCTATGGGATGGAGGAAAGATGATGAGTTCAGATTTGTCCACATTGAGTTTGAGGAAGCGAGAGGAGAAGAAGGAGGATATGGCTGATAGGCACTCTGGGATTCTGGACAGCAGAGCGGTGACGTCTGGGCCAGAGAGGTAGATCTGAGTGTCATCAGCATAGAGGTGGTACTGCTGCGATGCTGCGATTGTCTCGGACCGAGGAAAATGGCCGACAAAAAGTCGGCTGCTGGGAGCTGCCCCATAATTTAACATTTGTCCGAGTGCAATGCGATTTTTAATCGCATTGCACTCGTCCGTTTAAGTTGCCAGTGTGACCCCAGCCTTAGGCTAAATTCTCACACCCTTGTATTTAATGCACTGCACATGGATACGACAGAGTAGGCATATATGAATGTAAGAGTTTTTGTTGAATTGCTTAATTGAAGCTTATGTTTCAATAAACATAAAACAATTGTACAAGTGATTGTAAAAGCATTATATTTAAGCGCTGCGGAATATGTTGGCGCTATATAAATAAAGATTATTATTATTATTGTATCTTATTAAGGAAATCAGCTATCAGACATTTATTACCCTCCCCCTGCCTCCTGGACTCACCATCCACTGTGAAAAAGCAGCTCAAGTCCGTCTTACTCAGAGGAGATGGACTGCAGGTGTCATCATGTCACCAGGTCATTATCCTCTATGGGGAGAGGAGGGTAGAAGGGGAATGAGCAGCACAGAAGGGAACAGTGAGAAAGATACAGAAAAACATTGTGCGGAGCTCTATAACAAGTGTTTTACCTCACATCAGAGCTTGATTCAGATTAAGACAGCTGAGCTCTCCTGTATAATGTCCTCCATGTTTCTTTACACTGTCTCTAAGCTAAATAGTGCATGAAGAGCAGGCATTCCTTTCCCTGTCTATGCTGTGCTATCAATGGGAGAAATCACTGCAGCTTATCTTCCAACCCCATCTCCCCAGCAACAGTAGATTGCAAATTACAGATGGAGCCTGGAGAGGGGAAAACTGGTGAGAATGCAGGATCCAAGTCACACAATAGCCAAAAATGCTCTTATCCCTTATGTGCAGTGGGCACGGAAAGTATTCAGACCCCTTTAATTTTTTCACTCTTTGTTTCATTGCAGCCATTTGGTAAATTCAAAAATGTTCATTTTTTTCATTAATGTACACTCTGCACCCCATCTTGACGGAAAAAAACAGAAATGTAGAAATTTTTGCACATTTTTTAAACCCCTTTCTACCATTGGACTTACTATTCCGTCCATGTGGGGTGGGCCCTACTTCCCATGGACGGAATAGTACGTCCAGCACAATCAGCCGCGCTCACGGGGGAAGCGCAGCCGATCGCGGCCACGGATGTTCTGGACCGCTCCTGGCACATTAACTCCCGGAACACTGCGATCAAAGATGATCGCAGCGTTCCGGCGGCACAGGGAAGCATCCCGCAGGGAGCGGGCTCCCTGCGTGCTTCCCTGAAACCCACGCAGCAACGCGATGTGATCGCGTTGCTCCGGGGGTCTCCTACCTCCTCCTCCCTGCAGGCTCTGATCCAAAATAGTTGCAGGGGGCCTTCCGTTTCCTGCAGGGAGGTAGCTTTCAAGCGCCTGCTCAGAGCAGGCGCCGGGAAGCCTCTCTGCAGTGCCTGTCAGATCGCTGATCTGACACGGTGCACTGCAAAGTGTCAGATCAGTGATCTGATAATAAATAGTGATGTTCCCCCGGGGCAATGTAAAAAAGTAAAAAAAAAACACATTTACATGTGTAAAAAAAAGAAAAAACATCCTAAATAAAGGAAAAAAATTGTTCCAATAAATACATTTCTTTGTCTAAATAAAAAAAACAATAAAAGTACACATTTTTAGTATCGCCGCGTCTGTAATGACCCGAACTATAAAACTGTGCCAGTAATTAACACCTTCAGTGATCACCGTAAAAAAAAAAACGAGGCAAAAAAACAACGCCTTATGATCATACCACAAAACAAAAATGGAATAACACGCGATCAAAATGACAGATATAAATAACCATGGTACCGCTGAAAACGTCATCTTGTCCTGCAAAAAACAAGCCACCATACAGCGTCATAAACGAAAAAATAAAAAAGTTATAGTCCTCAGAATAAAGCGATGCAAAAATAATTATTTTTTCTATAAAATAGTTTTTATCGTATAAAAGCGCCAAAACATAAAAAAATAATATAAATGAGGTATCGCTGTAATCCTTCTGACCCGAAGAATAAAACTGCTTTATCAATTTTACCAAACGTGGAACGTTATAAGCGCCCCCCCAAAAGAAATTCATGAATAGCTGGTTTTTGTTCATTCTACCTCACAAAAATCGGAATAAAAAGCGATCAAAAAATGTCAAGTGCCCGAAAATGGTATCAATAAAAATGTCTACTCGTCCCGCAAGAAACAAGCCCTCACATGACTCTGTGGACCAAAATATGGAAAAATTATACCTCTCAAAATGTGGAGACGCAAAAACTATTTTTTGCAATAAAAAGTGTCTTTTAGTGTGTGACAGCTGCCAATCATAAAAATCCGCTAAAAAACCTGCTATAAAAGTAAATCAAACCCCCCTTCATCACCCCCTTAGTTAGCGAGAAATAATAAAATTTTAAAACATTTATTTCCATTTTCCCATTAGGGTTAGGGTTGGGGCTAAAGTTTGGGTTAGGGTTGGGGCTAAAGTTAGGGTTGGGATTAGGTTAGGGGTGGGGTTAGGGTTGAGTTACGGGTGTGTTTGGGTTAGGGTTCCAGTTAGAATTGGGGGGTTTCCATGGATTAGGCACATCAGGGGCTCTCCAAACGCAACATGGCATCTGATCTCAATTCCAGACAATTCTGCTTTGAAAAAGTAAAACAGTGCTCCTTCCCTTCCTACCCCAACATATGCGGTATCAGCGTACTCAGGACAAATTGTACAACAACTTTTGGGGTCCAATTTCTCCTGTTACCCTTGAAAAAATACAAATCCGGGGGCTAAAAAATAATTTGTGTGGAAAAAAACGATTTTTTATTTTCACAGCTCTGTTATAAACTGTAATGAAACACTTGGGGGTTCAAAGTTCTCACAACACATCTAGATAAGTTCCTTGGGGGGTCTAGTTTCAAATATGGGGTCACTTGTGGGGGTTTCTACTGTTTAGGTACATCAGAGCTCTGCAAATACAACGTGACGCATGCAGATCATTCCATCTAAGTCTGCATTCCAAACGGCGCTCCCTCCCTTCCGAGCTCTGCCATGCGCCCAAACGGTGGTTCCCTTCACATATGGGGTATCATTTCCCACATGTCTACTTTACATCAGCACAATTTTGGAACCAAATTTTTTTGGGGGTTAGGGAGTCATTTTTACAACACCATTTTTTTTAGGGACCACATCACATTTGAAGTCACTTTGAGGGGTCTATATGATAGAAAATACCAAAGTGCGACACCATTCTAAAAACTGCACCCCTCAAGTTGCTCAGAATCACATTCAAGAAGTTTATTAACCCTTCAGGTGTTTCACAGGAATTTTTGGAATGTTTAAAAAAAAAATGAACATTTCACTTTTTTTCACAAAAAATTTACTTCAGCTCCAATTTGTTTTATTTTAACAAGGGTAACAGGAGACATTGGACCAGAAAAGTTGTTGTAAAATTTGTCCTGAGTATGCTGATACCCCATATGTTGGAGTAAACCACTGTTTGGGCGCATTGCAGAGCTCGGAAGAGGAGTGCCGTTTGACTTTTCAATGCAAAATTGACTGGAATTGAGATAGGACTACATGTTGCATTTGGAGAGCCCCTGATGTGCCTAAACATTGAAATCCCGCACAAGTGACACCATTTTGGAAAGAAGACCCCCTAAGGAACTTATCTAGATGTGTTGTGAAAACTTTGAACCTCCAAGTGTTTCACTACAGTTTTTAACGCAGAGCCGTGAAAATAATTTTTTTTTTTACACAAAAATTATTTTTTAGCCCCCAGTTTTGTATTTTCCCAAGGGTAACAGGAGAAATTGGACCCCAAAAGTTGTTGTCCAATTTATCCTGAGTACGCTGATACCCCATATGTGGGGGGAACCACCGTTTGGGCGCATGGGAGGGCTCGGAAGGGAAGGAGCGTTTGCAGAGCCCCTAATGTACCTAAACAGTAGAAACCCTCCACAAGTGACACCATTTTGGAAAGTAGACCCCGTAAGGAACTCATCATAGATGTGTTGTGAGAGCCTTGAACCCCCAAGTGTTTCACTACAGTTTATATCGCAGAGCCGTGCAAATAAAAAAAAAAATTTTTTCCACAAAAATTAGTTTTTAGCCCCCAGTTTTGTATTTTTCCAAGGATAACAGTTGAAATTGGACCCTTAAAGTTGTTGTCCAATTTGTCCTGAGTACGCTGATACCCCATATGTTGGGGTAAACCCCTGTTTGGGCACACGGGAGAGCTCGGAAGGGAAGGAGCACTGTTTTACTTTTTCAACGCAGAATTGGCTGGAATTGAGATCGGAAGCCATGTCGCTTTTGGAGAGCCCCTGATGTGCCTAAACAGTGGAGTACCCCCAATTATAACTGAAACCCTAAGCCAAACACACCCCTAACCCTAATCCCAACGGTAACCCTAACCACACCTCTAACCCTGTCACACCCCTAACCCTAATCCCAACCCTATTCCCAACCGTAAATGTAGCCCCAACCCTAACCCTAACTTTAGCCCCAACCCTAACCCTAACTTTAGCCCCAACCCTAACTGTAGCCTTAACCCTAGCCCCAACCCTAACCCTAGCCCTAACCCTAATGGAAAGATGGAAATAAATACATTTTTTTAATTTTCCCTAACTAAGGGGGTGATGAAGGAAGGTTTGATTTACATTTTATGGCGGGTTTTTTAGCGGATTTTTATGATTGACAGCCATCACACACTGAAAGACGCTTTTTATTGCAAAAAATATTTTTTGCGTTACCACATTTTGAGAGCTATAATTTTTCCATATTTGGGTCCACAGAGTCATGTGAGGTCTTGTTTTTTGCGGACGAGTTGACGTTTTTATTAGTATTCGGGCACGTGACATTTTTTGATCGCTTTTTATTCCGATTTTTGTGAGGTAGAATGACCAAAAACCAGCTATTCATGAATTTCTTTTGGGGGAGGCGTTTATACCGTTCCTTGTTTAGTAAAATTGATAAAGCAGTTTTATTCTTCGGGTCAGTACGATTACAGCGATACCTCATTTATATCATTTTTTTATTTTTTTTGGCGCTTTTATACGATAAAAACTATTTTATAGAAAAAAAAATATTTTTGCATCGCTTTATTCTGAGGACTATAACTTTTTTATTTTTTCACTGATGATGCTGTATTGCAGCTCGTTTTTTACGGGACAAGATGACGTTTTCAGCGGTACCATGGTTATTTATATCAGTCTTTTTGGTCGTGTGTTATTCCACTTTTTGTTTGGCAGTATGAGAATAAAGCGTTGTTTTTTGCCTCTTTTTTTTTTTTTTTTACGTTGTTCACTGAAGGGGTTAACTAGTGATATAGTGGGGTCGTTACGGAAGCGGCAATACTAAATATGTGTACTTTTATTGTTTTTTTATTTACGGTAAATAAAGAAATGTATTTGTTGGAAGAATATTATTTTTTTTGGGGGGGGGGGAATTTTTGGGAATTTTTCTTACATTTTTTTTTACACATGTGAATATTTTTTTTTTTTACATTATAACATTGCCCCGGGGGAGGGGGGGCATCATGTTATAGTGCAAGATCGCTGATCTGACAATTTGCTGTGCACTGTGTCAGATCAGCGATCTGACATGCACTTCTCCTGGCTTCCCGGCGCCTGCTCTGAGCAGGCGCAGTGAAGCCACCTCCCTGCAGGACCCGGATGCCGCGGCCATCTTGGATCCGGGCCTGCTGCAGGGAGGAGGAGGTAAGAGACCCTCGCAGCAACGCGATCACATCGCATTGCTCCGGGGGTCTCAGGTAAGCCCGCAGGGAGCCCCCTCCCTGTGCGATGCTTCTCTATACAGCCGGCACACTGTGATCATGTTTGAGCGCAGTGTGCCAGGGGTTAATGTGCCGGGGGAGGTCCGTGACCGCTCCTGGCACATAGTGCCGGATGTCAGCTGCGATAGTCAGCTGACACTCGGCCGCGCTCCCCCGTCAGAAAGGGGTTCAGGGCATAAAAATTCAGAGTTGGAAAATTGCAAAATTTTCAACATTTTCGCCAAATTTCCATTTTTTTCACAAATAAACGCAAGTAATATCAAAGAAATTTTACCAATATCATGAAGTAGAATATGTCACGAGAAAACAGTGTCAGAATCATCAGGATCCGTTGAAGCATTTCAGAGTTATAACCTCCTAAAGGGACAGTGTTCAGAATTGTAAAAATTGGCCCGGTCATTAACGTGCAAACCACCCTTGGGGGTAAAGGGGTTAAAAAGGAAAAACTGAAATATCACATGGTCATAAATGTAAAGGGGTATGAATACTTTCCATACCCACTGTACACACAGTACACCTAATTGTGAAAATATATGTAAATACACAGTTGCCCTAACTTGATTTTTGCAATCCTATATTAAAAACCTAGCGGCTTCTCCATGATTCACAGTCTCCATTCACAGTAATAGAGCAACAAGACAGACTGACGCCTTCTCTTTGCCTCTGTCCACATGGGTGATAAATCCTTTAGTTGAAGTCATACGCTCAAACTCATACGTTTATGGTCTCATTCTTAATAATATCCCTCCTAAAGTCAGGGCATTGGCTCAGTGATTAGCACCGATGCATTACATCGCTGAGGTTTTGGGTTCAAATCTCACCAAATCCAACATTTGTACGGACTTTACAGTATATGTTCTGCAGAACATACAAAGAATTTAGATTGTGAGCTCCAAAGGGGACAGTGATGCCAATGTCTGTGGTGCGTTATGTGTTTGCATTATATAAGCAGGCATAATAAGGTTGGTCTTTTTGCTGATGACCTCCTCTTCACCCTTACATAACCACACATCTCAGTCCCAAACTTAATCTCAGTTCACAGCGTTTTTTCAACAAATATCAGGTCTCAAAATCAATGTTGAGAAATCCAAAGCCTTATTTCTCCACACATCCCACTGCGGCATATCTTATCACAATCTACGTTTGTATGTAGAGATCATTACATCACATTCCACAACTTGGAAACATCCATATATCTCCTCCATTCAGAAGTGGAAGGGGTCACGGTATCAAGTAGAGCAGGTGGAGGCGTTGGCCTGCTCCTTTCACCCAAATGTACTTTCCAAGTTATCCCCCAAGTACCCTCACTTGTCTTCCCTTCCTTTGAGGTCCATGTGGTCAGACTCTACGTCCCCTTCTCCATGCGAGTGGCAGTGGTATATCGTCCTCCCGGCCACTCTCATCAGTTCCTGGATCACTTTGCCACCTGGCTTCCACACTTTCTCTCCTGTGACACCCCCACCCTTATCATGGGTGATTTCAACATCCCCATTGCCTCTCCCCTCTCCCCATCTGCTTCTCACCTTTTATCTCTATCCTCCTCTTTTGGCCTCTCGCAGCATACTAACTCTCCAACACATGAAGATGGAAACTCCCTTGACTTGGTCTTCTCCCGACTTTGCTCAGTGGATGATTTCACAAACTCCCCTCTCCCGCTCTCTGACCACAACCTTCTTTCATTCTCTATCAAGAACTGCCATCCCGCTCAGGTCACCCCCACTTTCCACACTTATAGAAACATACAGGCCATTAACACCCAGAAACTTATGAAGAACTTGCAGTCCTCATTGGCCCCTATCTCCTCCATCTCATGTCCTGATTCTGCATTGAAGCATTACAATGAAACCCTGCAAAGTGCTCTGGATGAAGCTGCTCCTCCTATACATAAAACAACTCGGCACAGACAGCAACAACCGTGGCACACGCTGCAAACACGTTTCCTGCAGCGGTGCTCCAGGTGCGCAGAACGTCTGTGGAGAAAATCTAATCTACCCGAAGATTTCATCCATTATAAGTTCATGCTAAAGACATACAATTCTGCCCTTCACCTCTTCAAACAAACCTACTTCAACACCCTCATCACCTCCCTGTCCAATAACCCTAAACGTCTCTTTGACACGTTCCAGTCCCTACTCAACCCAAGAGAGCAGGCCCCAACCACGGATCTCCGTGCTGACGATCTGGCCAATTACTTCAAAGAAAAAATTGACCACATTCGACAGGAAATCATCTCCCAATCTCTTCATACCATGCACTGTCCTCCCTCCCCCACTGCATCTAGTTCACTCTCTGACTTTGAAGCAGTTACAGAAGAAGAAGTAAGCAGGCTCCTTGCATCTTCTCGCCCGACCACTTGCACCAGTGACCCGATTCCGTCACATCTCCTGTCATGATCCCAATGGCAGGGGATCACTAAAGGACAAGCACAGATACAAACAAGCTCTAGGGCGATGGAACCTGAGCTGACCGCGACCCTGAACCTAACACACAAATAAAAGTAGCCGGGGAACGTGCCTACGATGATCCTAGACGTCTCGCTCCAGCCGAAGATCTAACTTCCCCTATTAGAAGAAACACAGACCTCTCTTGCCTCCAGAGAAATCCCCCACAGAAATAGCAGCCCCCCACATATAATGACGGTGAAATGAGAGGAAAGCACATACGCAGTATGAAAACAGTTTCAGCAAAATGAGGCCCGCTAAAGCTAGATAGCAGAGGATACAAAAGTGAACTGCGTGGTCAGCGAAAAACCCTTCAAAAAACCATCCTGAAATTACTTGAACTCATGTGCCAACTCATGGTACATGAGGAGCAATTTCAGCCCACTAGAGCAACCAGCAGCAAGAATCACATATCTGCAGGCTGGACTAAAAACCAAATAAAGCAAAACACCAAAACAGGAAAATCCAAACTTAGCTTGACCAGAAGGTTCTAGGAGCAGGGAGCAGAGGTAACAAGACCCACTGGATACATTGATAACCGGCGAGGAAATGCCAGCAAAGCCAGGTTAAATAGGAAACTCCCATATGCTGATGGAACAGGTGGAACCCAGAAACCCAGGAAAGACAAGTCACCCAGTACCATCAGTAACCACCAGAGGGAGCCCAAAAACAGAACTCACAACAGTACCCCCCCCTTGAGGAGGGGTCACCGAACCCTCACGAGAACCACCAGGGCGACCAGGATGAGCCCTATGAAAAGCGCGAACCAAATCATCAGCATGAACATCCGAGGCAACCACCCAAGAATTATCCTCCTGACCATAACCCTTCCACTTGACCAAATACTGGAGTTTCCGTCTGGAAACACGAGAATCCAAGATCTTCTCCACAACATACTCCAATTCTCCCTCCACCAGCACTGGAGCAGGAGGCTCAAGCGAAGGAACAACAGGTACCTCATACTTCCGCAACAACGACCGATGAAACACATTATGAATAGCAAACGATGCCGGGAGATCCAAACGAAACGACACAGGGTTAAGAATTTCCAAGATCCTATAGGGACCGATGAACCGAGGCTTGAACTTAGGAGAAGAGACCTTCATAGGAACAAAACGAGAAGACAACCACACCAAGTCACCAACAAGAAGTCGAGGACCCACGCGGCGACGGCGATTAGCAAACTGCTGAGCCTTCTCCTGGGACAACTTCAAATTGTCCACCACATGACTCCAAATCCGATGCAACCTATCCACCACCATGTCCACTCCAGGACAATCAGAAGGTTCCACCTGACCAGTGGAAAAACGAGGATGAAACCCCGAATTACAAAAGAAAGGAGAAACCAAGGTAGCAGAACTAGCCCGATTATTAAGGGCAAACTCGGCCAGCGGCAAAAAGGTAACCCAGTCATCCTGATCAGCAGAAACAAAACATCTTAAATAAGTTTCCAAGGTCTGATTAGTTCGTTCTGTCTGGCCATTCGTCTGAGGATGGAATGCAGACGAAAAGGACAAATCAATGCCCATCTTAGCACAGAACGTCCGCCAAAATCTAGACACAAACTGGGATCCCCTGTCAGAAACGATGTTCTCAGGAATCCCATGCAAACGAACCACATTCTGAAAAAACAGAGGGACCAACTCAGAGGAGGAAGGCAACTTAGGCAAGGGTACCAGATGAACCATTTTAGAAAAGCGATCACACACAACCCAGATGACGGACATTTTTTGAGAGACAGGGAGATCCGAAATAAAGTCCATGGAAATGTGCGTCCAAGGCCTCTTCGGGATAGGCAAAGGTGACAACAATCCACTGGCCCGAGAACAGCAAGGCTTAGCCCGAGCACAAACCTCACAAGACTGCACAAAAGAACGCACATCCCTCGACAAGGAAGGCCACCAAAAAGACCTGGCCACCAAGTCTCTAGTACCAAATATTCCAGGATGACCTGCCAACGCAGAAGAATGGACCTCGGAGATGACTCTACTAGTCCAATTATCCGGAACAAACAGTCTCTCAGGCGGACAACGATCAGGTTTACCCGCCTGAAACTCCTGCAAAGCACGTCGCAAGTCTGGGGAGACAGCAGACAAAATCACCCCATCCCTAAGGATACCAGAGGGCTCAGAATTTCCAAGGGAGTCAGGCACAAAACTCCTAGAAAGAGCATCCGCCTTCACATTCTTTGAACCTGGCAGGTATGAAACCACAAAATTGAAACGAGAGAAAAACAGTGACCAACGAGCCTGTCTAGGATTCAGACGCCTGGCAGACTCAAGGTAAATCAAATTTTTGTGATCAGTCAAGACCACCACACGATGTCTTGCACCCTCTAGCCAATGACGCCACTCCTCAAATGCCCACTTCATGGCCAAAAGTTCCCGATTACCAACATCATAATTCCGCTCAGCCGGCGAAAACTTTCTAGAAAAAAAACGCGCATGGCTTCATCACTGAGCCATCGGAGCTTCTCTGTGACAAAACCGCCCCCGCTCCAATCTCGGAAGCATCAACCTCAACCTGAAAAGGGAGCGAAACATCTGGCTGACGCAACACAGGAGCAGAAGAAAACCGGCGCTTAAGTTCCTGAAAGGCCTCCACAGCCGCAGGAGACCAATTAGCAACATCAGCACCCTTCTTAGTCAAATCCGTCAAAGGCTTAACAACACTAGAAAAATTAGTTATAAAACGACGATAGAAATTAGCAAAGCCCAAGAACTTCTGTAGACTCTTAAGAGATGTAGACTACCCCAAGAAAGAAATCTTCTGGACTCCAAAGAGACACTTTGAGCCTTTTACAAACAAGGAATTGGCCCGCAGGACCTGAAACACCTTCCTGACCTGCTGAACATGAGACTCCCAGTCATCAGAAAAAACCAAAATATCATCCAAATACAAAATCATAAATTTATCCAGATATTCACGGAAAATATCGTGCATAAAGGACTGGAAGACTGAAGGAGCATTAGAAAGTCCAAAAGGCATTACCAAATACTCAAAATGGCCCTCAGGCGTATTAAATGCGGTTTTCCACTCATCACCTTGCTTTATTCGTATAAGATTATACGCACCCCGAAGATCAATCTTAGTGAACCATTTAGCCCCCTTAATGCGAGCAAACAAATCAGTCAACAATGGCAAAGGATACTGATATTTTACGGTAATCTTATTCAAAAGACGATAATCTATACAAGGCCTCAAGGAACCATCTTTTTTGGCCACGAAAAAAAAACCTGCTCCCAAAGGGGACAAAGATGGACGGATATGTCCCTTTTCCAAGGACTCCTTAACATAATCCCGCATAGCAGTATGCTCTGGCACTGACAGATTGAACAAACGACCTTTAGGAAATTTACTGCCTGGAATTAAATTTATAGCACAATCGCAATCCCTGTGAGAAGGAAGCGAACTGAGCTTAGGCTCCTCAAAAACATCCCGATAGTCAGACAAAAACACAGGAATCTCAGAAGGAGTAGATGAAGCGATAGAAATCGGAGGTGCATCATCATGAACCCCCTGACAACCCCAGCTTAACACAGACATTGATTTCCAGTCAAGGACTGGATTATGAGTTTGTAACCATGGCAGACCAAGTACTAGAACATCATGCAAATTATACAGTACCAGGAAGCGAATCACCTCCTGATGAACGGGAGTCATACGCATGGTCACTTGTGTCCAGTACTGAGGTTTATTCATAGCCAAAGGTGTAGAGTCAATTCCCTTCAAAGGAATAGGGACTTCCAGAGGCTCCAGACTAAACCCACAGCGATTGGCAAATGACCAATCCATAAGACTCAGGGCAGCGCCTGAATCCACATAGGGATCGACGGAAATGGATGATAATGAACAAATCAGAGTCACAGACAGAATGAACTTAGACTGCAAAGTACTAATGGCAACAGACTTATCAACCTTTTTTGTGCGTTTAGAGCATGCTGATATAACATGAGCTGAATCACCACAATAAAAGCACAACCCTTCTTTCCGCCTATACTTTTGCCGTTCACTTCTGGACTGAATTCTATCACATTGCATTATCTCAGGTGACGGTTCAGACGACACCGCCAAATGATGCACAGGTTTGCGCTCCCGTAAACGCCGATCAATCTGAACAGCCATAGTCATAGACTCATTCAGACCAGCAGGCGCAGGGAACCCCACCATAACATCTTTAATGGCCTCAGAAAGGCCATCTCTAAACTTTGCAGCCAGAGCGCACTCATTCCACTGAGTAAGTACCGACCACTTCCGAAATTTTTGACAATAAATTTCTGCTTCATCTTGCCCCTGAGAGAGGGCCAACAAAGCTTTTTCAGCCTGAATCTCTTGGTTAGGTTCCTCATAGAGCAAACCTAATGCCAGAAAAAACGCATCCGCATTAAGCAACGCAGGGTCCCCTGGTGCCAATGCAAATGCCCAATCCTGAGGGTCACCCCGCAGGAAAGATATAATTATCTTGACTTGCTGAGCAGGGTCTCCAGAGGAGCGAGATTTCAAAGAAAGAAACAACTTGCAATTGTTCCTAAAATTCAGAAAACGAGATCTATCTCCAGAAAAAAACTCTGGGACAGGAATTCTAGGTTCAGACATAGGAGCATGTACAACAAAATCCTGTATATTTTGAACCTTAGTGGCAAGATTATTCAGGCTGGAAGCCAAACTCTGGACGTCCATGATAAACAGCTGGGATCAGAGCCATTCAAAGATTAAGAGGAGGAGGAAGTAGCCAGGCTGCAATAAGGCTAGGCAGCAAACTCTGAGGGAAAGAGAAAGGAAAAAAAAAAAACTTCCTCAGACTACTTATCCTCCTACTTCAGCCAATACAATTAACACTTTGTGGGCCGGTTATACTGTCATGATCCCAATGGCAGGGGATCACAAAAGGACAAGCACAGATACAAACAAGCTCTAGGGCGATGGAACCTGAGCTGACCGCGACCCTGAACCTAACACACAAATAAAAGTAGCCGGGGAACGTGCCTACGATGATCCTAGACGTCTCGCTCCAGCCGAAGATCTAACTTCCGCTGTTAGAAGAAACACAGACCTCTCTTGCCTCCAGAGAAATCCCCCACAGAAATAGCAGCCCCCCACATATAATGACGGTGAAATGAGAGGAAAGCACATACGCAGTATGAAAACAGTTTCAGCAAAATGAGGCCCGCTAAAGCTAGATAGCAGAGGATACAAAAGTGAACTGCGCGGTCAGCGAAAAACCCTTCAAAAAACCATCCTGAAATTACTTGAACTCATGTGCCAACTCATGGTACATGAGGAGCAATTTCAGCCCACTAGAGCAACCAGCAGCAAGAATCACATATCTGCAGGCTGGACTAAAAACCAAATAAAGCAAAACACCAAAACAGGAAAATCCAAACTTAGCTTGACCAGAAGGTTCTAGGAGCAGGGAGCAGAGGTAACAAGACCCACTGGATACATTGATAACCGGCGAGGAAATGCCAGCAAAGCCAGGTTAAATAGGAAACTCCCATATGCTGATGGAACAGGTGGAACCCAGAAACCCAGGAAAGACAAGTCACCCAGTACCATCAGTAACCACCAGAGGGAGCCCAAAAACAGAACTCACAACAATCTCCTCCAGTCCCTTTCCCCGGCTGTCACCTCTCACCTAACAAAAATATTCAACCTTTCCCTCACTTCCGGTATTTTTCCCTCCTCATTTAAGCATGCCATCATACATCCATTACTTAAAAAAACCATCCCTCGATCAAAACTGTGCCGCTAATTATAGACCTGTCTCTAATCTTCCCTTCATCTCTAAACTCCTCGAACGCCTGGTCCACTCCCGTCTTACCCGCTATCTCTCAGATAACTCTCTTCTCGACCCTCTTCAATCTGGCTTCCGCTCTTTACACTCTACTGAAACTGCCCTCACTAAAGTCTCTAATGACCTACTAACAGCTAAATCTAATGGTCACTACTCCATGCTAATTCTCTTGGATCTCTCTGCAGCATTCGATACTGTGGATCATCAGCTCCTCCTCACTATGCTCTGCTCCATCGGCCTCAAGGACACCGTTCTCTCCTGGTTCTCCTCCTATCTCTCTGACCGATCCTTCACTGTATGTTTTGCTGGTTCCTCCTCCTCTCACCTTCCCCTTACTGTTGGGGTTCCTCAAGGATCAGTCCTAGGCCCCCTACTCTTCTCGTTGTATACTGCCCCTATTGGACAAACAATCAGTAGATTTGGTTTCCAGTACCATCTCTATGCTGACGACACCCAATTATACACTTCTGCTGCTGATATCACACCGAACTTTTTAGAAAACACCAGTGATTGTCTTACCGCTGCCTCTAACATCATGTCCTCCCTCTATCTGAAACTAAACCTGTCAAAAACTGAACTCCTCGTGTTCTCTCCCTCTACTAACCTACCTTTGCCTGACATTGCCATCTCCGTGTGCGGTTCCACCATTACTCCAAAGCAACATGCCCGCTGCCTTGGGCTCATCCTTGATTCTGACCTTTCATTCACCCCCTAGATCCGATCACTGGCTCGCTCTTCTTACCTGCATCTCAAAAACATTTCTAGAATTCGCCCTTTTCTTACTTTCGACTCTGCAAAAACTCTTGCTGTTTCACTTATTCATTCTCGTCTGGACTATTGTAACTCTCTACTAATCGGCCTCCCTCTTACCAAACTCTCCCCGCTCCAATCTGTCCTGAATGCTGCAGCCAGGATCATATTCCTCACCAACCGTTACACCGATGCCTCTACCCTGTGCCAGTCATTACACTGGCTACCCATCCACTCCAGAATACAGTACAAAACTACTACCCTCATCCACAAAGCACTCCATGGCTCAGCACCACCCTACATCTCCTCCCTGGTATCAGTCTACCACCCTACTCGTGCCCTCCGCTCCGCTAATGACCTCAGGTTAGCATCCTCAAGAATCAGAACCTCCCACTCCCGTCTCCAAGACTTTACACGTGCTGCGCCGATTCTTTGGAATGCACTACCTAGGTTAATACGATTAATCCCCAATCCCCACAGTTTTAAGCGTACCCTAAAAACTCATTTGTTCAGACTGGCCTACCGCCTCAATGCATTAACCTAATGATCCCTGTGTGGCCTATTTATAATAAAAAAAAAAAAAAAAAAGGTTCCTCGCATCATGTTCTCATACACTTTATGCAGTATTAGCCCTCTGTGTCTGTACTGCTACATACTGGTTCATGCAGCTTTACATGAACACCTGAGCCTTACACTATGGCTGGTCCGAATAACTAAAGCAATTGTTACCATCCACCTCTCGTGTCTCCCCTTTTCCCCATAGTTTGTAAGCTTGCGAGCAGGGCCCTCACTCCTCCTGGTATCTGTTTTGAACTGTATTTCTGTTATGCTGTAATGTCTATTGTCTGTACAAGTCCCCTCTATAATTTGTAAAGCGCTGCGGAATATGTTGGCGCTGTATAAATAAAAATTATTATTATTATATTATAAGTAAAAATCCAAATAAAATGTAGTAATAACCCCTATAAGCCTTGTTCACATGATGAACAAAGAATGCACATTAATGGTGGCCATGAATCATACAAAGTGAAGAGCAATAGATGAGATATTCCACATAAATGATGCCATAGAGAAGTATAACTTGGCCCTCAAAAAAACAGGCCCTCATACAGCTGCATCAGCTGAAATATTAAAATGTTATGGCTTTCAAAATGCCGCAATGAAAAAAGCAAAAAACAACGGCTAGTTCTTAAGGCCCTTTAAAGACTATTTTTATTTTTTTTTTATTGTGCGTTCCAGAAATCATAATCTTTTTATTTCTTTTGTCTATGTTGTTTGCCTTGATTATTGCAATACCAAATTTATGTTATTATCATTATGTTTTATACCTTTTGTACTATAAATATACTATTTGAAAATAAATAAATTGGAGGGGTTGCCACATTTTGAGATCAAATTTTTGTTAAAGGACCTTTAAAGGGCACCTGTCACCCCCAAAATGGAAGGGGCTTATCTACAGCATTCTGTGGCGCAGGCGTACTTTGTCTGCCTTGTTGAGGGCAGAGCAAAGTACTGCAGTGGGCAGGCGCCGGGAAATGTCAGAGAGGCCCAGCGCCTGTGCACTGCAGTACTTTGCTCTGCCCTCAACACGGCAGACAAAGTATAACCAACTGTGGCTTTTGTTGGTGCCATTTTTGGATACACACCACTTTTTGCTTCGTTTCGATTTCATTTTTTGTGAAGCAGGATGAACAAAAATATCCCTTTTTTTCATTCATTGTTCAGGATAAATAATGATAAAGTATTTTGGGTCGCATCGTTATAGACATGGTAAGTTCAAATATGTGTTGTTTTTAAAAGATGTTTATATTTTTCTACATTAAGCAATATTTCTAATGGAAAAACTGAGTATGGTGTTTTTGCTTAAATGAAAAAAAGACTTCAAAATATATATATATTTTTTTACAATTCCTAAGGGGGTTGTCAGGTCCAAATCGAAAATTCTGCAGCCACCCTGTGTGACTGCAGACTTATGAATCCCCCCAGCGCACGCACTGTGCTCTACGAGGATTCACCGGCTCCTGAGCTGGAACCCGAGGGTATGTTTGCATTATACATAGTAGTATAGGTTATAGTGGGCTCAACCTCGCACTATACACTTGTATTGATGGAAGCCGCACCCCGACTAGTGATGCGGCCGTCCAGTGGGCGTGGCCTACTAGTGGGTATGGCTTCGCTGCATGCAAGTGTATTGAGCGAGGTCATGCCCATTAGCCAGGTTCTGGCCGGGAGTATTTATAAACACATACATACCCTCCGGTCCCAGCTCAGAATTGGCAAATCCAATGGGGTGATTCATAAGTCTGTAGTGACGCAAAGTAACTACAGACTTATCATTTTGAACCGGACAATCTCTGTAGTCACCCAAGTGGACTTGCATATGAACATACAATCCTATGATTGCATAAGTGATACCACTGCACTTCTTACATAGTGCAGTCTATTATTTAGCATGTCAGTGTGTGAAATCTGATAGGCTGTAGATTATTGTAGACTAGGAGGTCATTGTCAGTTTTGTAGTTGCTATAACAACCCATCAGCATGATGCTTTGGGGGTGACGATGGGTTGGCAGAAAGGCAACCTATTGACATTGTGCTGTGAGGATGCTGATGAAATGACATGGGGAGCGCTTTCCCTCTGTGAAACTCATGGGGGACTATCCCCTATTTGAGTGGTTAAACTGTTATGATCAGCAAGAACATTCATCCTTGTTTTTACAGCAGGAGTCTGGCTGTGTATATCAGTGGGACTTGTGCAGCTGACAAAAAGCTGTACCATGCAGTCAGCATGACATATATATCTGTAACAGAGCTCAAAGTGACATGTGCTCATGTCATGTGCAATTAAAGGGTTAAACAAATACCAATTGCCCATATGCAAGCTGATTATGTCATGAGTGTGTCAAATGCAACAGACTGTCGCTCTGCATCTGGCTGCAGAAGGTCTCTGCATTTGGCATTACAGACGTTTCCTTAATCCTTCTGACTCTTGGACCCAGCAACAACCTCTATCTGGTTCTAGTTGACACACCTGGACCTGAGTGTTTATAGACTTCCAGTCTGCTGCAGAGAGTCACCAGTGATATTCACATTTTTCCCTTGTGAAGGCTTTGAGCTATAGCAGTCGACTAACTTCTCTGCTGATGTTGGAGGACGTTTGCTGTTACCTCTCTGAGTCTGCTCAAGCTTAGTTCATCCCCTTTGTGTGTCTACCTTTTTTTCTTTAGTTTACAGTGGGACTGACCAGTGTCATCCTACCCCTTCCTTATCCAGGTCTTAGGCTAGGTTCACTTTGTTGCATCCCCGTGCGGTCAGTGGGCGCGTCAAAACACTGCATCTGCATACATTCGCATGTCCTGCATACCCAATGTTAAATATAGGTATGCAGGATGCATGCAGAAGTAGGTGGACATAAGCAGAAGAAGTGCAGAAGTGCGCGGAGCTTCAGGGAGGAAGTATGCAGCCGTTCGCAAAGCCCCGGTATGCAAGTGTGAACCTAGTCTAAGCTCTAGTGAGATACAGGGCTTAGGTTTCCTGCTTGGTGACTGGTGAGGAACCAATTCAAAGACTAGGGCAGGTAGGGTGTTATTAGATCTGCCTAGGGGTCTCCACTCTCCCTTTCACTAGTGTCTGAGCTTCCTTCCCCTCATCCCTTCGTGTTGTACTAAAGGTACCGTCACATTAAGCGACGCTGCAGCGATATAGACAACGATGCCGATCGCTGCAGCATCGCTGTGTGGTCGCTGGAGAGCTGTCACACAGACAGCTCTCCAGCGACCAACTATGCGAAGTCCCCGGGTATCCAGGGTAAACATCGGGTTACTAAGCGCAGGGGCGCGCTTAGTAGCACGATGTTTACCCTGGTTACCAGTGTAAATGTAAAAAACACCAAACACTACATACTTACATTCCGGTGTCTGTCGCGTTCCCCGGCGTTCTGCTTCCCTGCACTGACTGTGAGCGCCGGCCGTAAAAAAGCAGAGCGGTGACGTCACTGCTGTAATCTGCTTTACGGCCGGCGCTGACACAGTGCAGGGAAGCAGAACGCCGAGGGACGCGACAGACAGCGGAATGTAAGTATGTAGTGTTTTTTGTTTTTTTTTTACATTTACAATGGTAACCAGGGTAAACATCGGGTTACTAAGCGCGGCCCTGCGCTTAGTAACCCGATGTTTACCCTGGTTACCAGTGAAGACATCGCTGAATCGGCGTCACACGCCGATTCAGCGATGTCTGCGGGAGATCCAGCAAAGAAATAAAGTTCTGGCCTTTCTGCTCCGACCAGCGATGTCACAGCAGGATCCAGATCGCTGCTGCGTGTCAAACACAACGATATCGCTATCCAGGACGCTGCAACGTCACGGATCGTTATCGTTCTCAAGTCGCTCAGTGTGAAGGTACCTTTAGTCTTTCCCACTCTGTGCGTGACAGATCAGCAGTTACACTGGTCAACAAGCGAACCACGATCGGTAATATAATCATTCTGTGCCTACAGGACGGTGAGCTGTTTTATACACAGCAATTACCATAAGATGTGACTCTCACCAGTTAACAATAGTACAGCAATTATGTGAGAATTAATTTAAAAGCAACTTTTATTTTTTTTTTTTTTAAATGAGACCATTATAGACAAGTAAAGGACAGCAGATTCTTTTACAACCATACTATGCCAATAAAAACAAACAGTACTTGGTGCCATCCGTAGCACCCATAGCACTAACGGGAGTTACGTAACAATGTTGGAGTCTGTAATAACCATTAGCCCCCCTAGTCATTAACATAAGGTACCGCTCAAGAGTCTCCATTTCAAAATGGATGTTCATGCTAACAATTGGTTGTGGCAAGGGTTAGTTTTACCCTATGGACTATGAGTTCTTGAGCAGTTCCCCTGATGAATCCAGGGTGGAGTAAAAGCGTCGGGAGGCGCAATAGGGAATGCTTTTAAAAAACGGTGAGCTGCCAAAATGACAGCTGATACATGTTGCTTGATCCACAGGTAGTATGTATCTGGCATTGGCTGTATGAACTCAGACATGCATAGTTGACTCTAAAACGATGCGGACAGAACATCTCTGGGGACTAGTCAGACAGATGGGTCCCCACCGGCTTCTCCCTACTCACTTTTTTAGATTGACAGGCATCTGCCTACATGCGCATATAGGCAGAGACTAGCCAATCCAAGGCAGCAGGCGGACAGAAGCTGTTGGGAATCTACCGTCCAACTAGTCTCCAGGCGGCTTGTAGAGTATGTATGAAACGCACAGTATTTCAGTCAGATATACCTGGCTGTGTTCATACATGGTACCCCTAATCCATGCTGCCCATGTATCAGCTGTCAGTTTCACTTTAAGTTGGTTTAAAAATCATTTCACCTAATATACGAGTGTTTTGCATGTTCGTCATGTTGATAATAAGGAATGAGCCTGCGATTAGTGGTTAAAATGAGAGATTCAGTCTATAGGAAAAAGAAGGGATGCATAATATACATACTGGAGAATGATCTGAAGTCATTTGAAACCATGGTTCTGTCACTTGGGCTTGGTCGGAGTCTTATCTTTGCTGCCCTGGTTCTTCTATAGTCTACCGTGTGCTTATTCTAATCTTGTTTAGTTTAAAACGTCTCCTCAAGCTTATAATTAATTTATTATACCCATTAATTAAGAATGATGTGCTGGTGCTAATTAACACGATACTCTGCCTTAGACTAACATTGACTTTCTACAGTAAGTATCAAATTTGATATCTTTGATGCCCATACTGGTGATGACAAATGGCAACAGCGCGACTATTGATGGGGACTATTTTTATAAAAAGGGATAGAGTCCAACTGACCCACAGATCTTACCAGTTTAGGACTTCTAGCATAGTCACTTATGGAAGGCTAGACAATACATATAAGGACCCATTAGAATGGTCAGAAAATGGGCAAATCATTCCAAGCAGTGACGACATCCCACTCTAAACCGTAGTGGAAAAACATCTGAATGCTGACGTATCATGGAGAAATTGACAGCTATATGGACAAATTAGCATAGCATCATTGCAGTTGTACGGTTTTCAATTATTAATCATTTTAGGGGAATTTCTAACACTTTGATAACATTATCTTAGGAGAGAGTTTCATATTTTGTAAGGTGACCTAAAAATTTTCAAGCATTGCTAAATACATGACTTCAGGCAACAAATCGCACTCCCTATTGTATGGAAATCATATGATTAAATAGTTCATAATTATTGAAGTGACTGAATGTGTATCATGTTAATAATTGTAGAGTAACAGGTTCTTCCAGTATATATCCAGTCACTAGATATTATAAGGCCTCATTCAGACGTGTTTTTCACATATGAAAAAAAAAATGGTAGCGCTGTCATCCCTGTTTGGTCAGTGTGTTATCAGAATTCCACCAGTGTTTTTTATGTATGGATAAATAAATTACAAAGCTTCTTCTATCCTTTACAATGTTAAATGCCGGCTGTATGTGGATGGCGTTGATGCCATCCTTGTGGTATACGTGTTTTTCACTGACCCACTTGTATTGGCCTTTTGTCATCCATGCTGCCGGGAAAAAATAGATATACCTCTGTATAGTTTTGCATGGACACGGTCCATGGAAAAAACACAGACATGTGAATAGCGCCATAGATTATAACTGTTTTGTGTAGTATCCATGAAAAACACGTGTACAACAGTATGTGCAACACAGACATCTGAATGAGGACTACAGGATAGTTTATTTACTGGAAAAGACCTGTACAAGTTAGGAATACGCCAGTAATAAAATAGGTAAAATCACATGTGTCCTTTACACTCCTTGCTACCAAACAAACAATGGCAAGTAACACTGGAAATTGCCCGTTTGTTCCATTTGAGGAAGTGAAATCCAGAATAAATGGATTTTTATTTAATAAAAATGAACTAGTATTCTTGTTCAGCCAAGCATAGAAAATTCACTAAAATGTGGTTGGTCCTTGATCTTTTCTGCCCATCCACAACCTACAACCGCTGCCTCACCTTTCCCAATCATCCACCACGCTATCTTCTCCTCCTCCTATTTTTTTTTTTGCCTCTGCTCCATTCATTATCTATCGGACCGCTGAGTACAGCGCTTTACATTTTCCATTAATGACATAGACATGGAATGGAGGCCTTCCATGTAAGGTGTTAGCCTGATATTTTTAAGAAATACCCCAGTATTGACTACAAATCTACTTTTTTATGTAATTAATTATTTTCTGTAGGTTGCATGCTATGTTGAATGTGTCAAAAGTGCATTGTCTGTAGGTTATACTGTATCCTGGATTAGTGAATCCTACATGATAAGGATTTAAGTCTTCGGATAGCCATACTGTTCTATTTCTAGCTTCATTGCCCAAGCTTGAGAGAGAAAGGTCTCTTTGAGATCCAACAGTAAAACTCAGATAGTTATCCTGACTCTTTATATAATGTTAAAGAGGTTCCTCTTATTCACAAACACTGGATTGTAAATCAATCATGTGAGCACTTCACATATGATGCAACCTATCCATTGCCTTAGTATCTAATACTTGTAGACATGTGACCGGGGATCAAACTTTTCACATCTTTCTTAACTAAAAGGATTATATTGTAATATATATATCAATATGTGATTTTGTGTGTGTATATACTGTATATCGGAAGGTCGGTATTGTCATGATGGGGGCAGGCTTTGCAGCATTGAGAATCTCTCCCCCCATGTGCTCACCCACCTATCCACTCTCTTTCCCCATGTGCTCCCGTCTGTGCTCTTTTCTTTCACCTGTCTACCCCATGTGCTATCCCCTTGTCTGCTGGCTCTCTTCTTCCTGTGCTGTGTTCTCCCCTCATGTGCTGTCCCATTTCTGCTGTCTCCTCTCTGTGCTCTGTCTCTCTCACCCCTGTGCTCTTTCCCCCTCCCATATCTGCTTTCTTCTCCTCTCATGTCATCTCTTCTTTGACCTGTGTTACTCCATGTGCTCTCGTACATGATCAGATACAGACAATTTTTAAAATGAACTTCCGTTCGTGGGAAAACTTTAATGTGACCGGCTTCCTCTGCCTGTAGACATGTCACGCATCTGCCGCCGGAACCAGCAGAATAATTCACAGCGCGGAATTTGTGCAGGCGCAGTAAATCAGACCGCCGCCATCTTTGTGCAGACAGATAGCGGCGGTCACATTAAAACTGTGCATGTGCTCCTCCTGTACAAAGATGGCGGCGGTCAGTGAATCATTTGGCTGATCCCGGAGGCGGCGTGCTCACGACGGTGTTCCACTGGTGGTACTGCGCAAGAGGCTGCGTACGGCGTATACAGTGTATGTGTGTGTGTGTTGCATACAGCATATACAGTGTGTGTGTTTGTGTGTGGTGCATACGGCATATACAGTGTGTGTGTGTGGTGCGTATGGTGTATACAGTGTCTGTGTGGTGCGACGGTGTTCCGCTGGTGGTACCGTGTAAGAGGTTGGTACACCAGCAGTTTCCATATTGGGACACCCATTACTTGGGTGTCCCAATATGGCGGTCGGTCAACTTCCGCCACTTGGAATTCTGGGATCCGGACACATCTGGACGGAACAGGATGTGAAGACAATACAAGGTAAGTATACAATGTGTGCAGAATTATTAGTCAAGTTGTATTTTGATCACATGATACTTTTTATACATGTTGTCCTACTCCAAGCTGTTCAGGCTTGAGAGACAACTACCAATTAAGTAAATCAGGTCATGTGCATCTCTGTAAGGAGGGGTGTTGTTTAATGACAAAAAAAGCCTATATAAGGTGTGCTTAATTATTAGGCAACTTGCTTTCCTTTGGCAAAATGGGTCAGAAGATAGATTTGACGGGCTGTGAAAAGTCCACAATGGTGAGATGTCTTGCAGAGGGATGCAGCAGTCTTGAAATTGCCAAACTTTTGAAGCATGTCACCGAACAATCAAGCGTTTCATGGCAAACAGCCAACAGGGTTGCAAGAAGCGTGTTGGCCAAAAAAGGTGCAAAATAACTGCCCATGAATTGAGGAAAATCAAGCGTGAAGCTGCCAAGATGCCATTTGCCACCAGTTTTGCCATATTTCAGAGCTGCAACGTTACTGGAGTATCGAAAAGCACAAGGTGTGCGATACTCGGGGACATGGCCAAGGTAAGGAAGGCTGAAAAATGACCACCTTTGAACAAGAAGTATAAGATGAAATGTCAAGACTGGGCCAAGAAATATCTTAAGACTGACTTTTCAAAGGTTTTATGGACTGATGAAATGAGAGTGGCTCTTGATGGGCCAGATGGATGGGCCAGAGGCTGGATCAGTAAAGGGCAGAGAACTCCACTCCGACTCAGACGCCAGCAAGGTGGAGGTGGGGTACTGGTATGGGCTGGTATCATCAAAGATGAACTTGTGGAATCTTTTCGGGTTGAGGATGGAGTGAAGCTCAACTCCCAGACCTACTGCCAGTTTCTGTAAGACAACTTCTTTAAGCAGTGGTACAGGAAGAAGTTGGTATCGTTCAAGAAAAACATGATTTTCATGAAGGACAATGTTCCATCACATGCCTCCAACTACTCCACAGCGTGGCTGGCCAGTAAAGGTCTCAAAGAAGAAAAAACAATGACATGGCCCCCTTGTTCACCTGATCTGAACCCCATAGAGAACCTTTGGTCCCTCATAAAATGTGAGATCTACAGGGAGGGAAAACAGTCCACCTCTCAGAACAGTGTCTGGGAGGCTGTGGTGGCTGCTGCACGCAATGTTGATCGTAAACAGATCAAGCAACTGACAGAATCTGGATGGAAGGCTTTTGAGTGTCATCATAAAGAAAGATGGCTATATTGGTCACTCATTTTTGGAGGTTTTGTTTTTGCATGTCAGAAATGTTTATTTCTAAATTTTGTGCAGTTATACAGTATTGGTTTACCTGGTGAAAATAAACAAGTGAGATGGGAATATATTTGGTTTTTATTAAGTTGCCTAATAATTCTGCACAGTAATAGTTACCTGCACAAACAGATATCCTCCTAAGATAGCCAAATCTTTAAAAAAAACCTCCAACTTCCAAAAATATTAACCTTTGATATTTGAGTCTTTTGGGTTGATTGAGAACATAGTTGTTGTTCAATAATAAAAATAATCCTCTAAAATACAACTTGCCTAATAATTCTGCACACAGTGTATATTAAGAAATATACAGTACAGACCAAAAGTTTGGTCACACCTCATTTAAAGATTTTTCTGTATTTTCATGACTATGAAAATTGTACATTCTTACTGAAGGCATCAAAACTATGAATGAATACATGTGGAATTACGGTATATACTTAACAAAAAAAGTGTGAAACAACTGAAATTATGTCTTATATTCTAGGTTCTTCAAAGTAGCCACCTTTTGCTTTGATGACTGCTTTGCACACTCTTGGCATTCTCTTGATGAGCTTCAAGAGGTAGTCACCGGCAATGGTCTTCCAAGAATCTTGAAGGAGTTCCCAGAGATGCTTAGCACTTGTTGGCCCTTTTGCCTTCACTCTGCGATCCAGCTCACCCCAAACCATCTCATGGCTCATTTTGGGGGTTTTGTGTGAAATTATATTCCCTTTTACATTTTTTCTCATTTTTTGTGTTGTTCCAATACACACAAAATAAATAAACACGTGCATAACAAAACATGTGTAATTACAATAATTTTCTGGAACAATTTCAAGGTTACCAACACTTAGAGCCATGACCGTGTGTGTTGAAAAATGGAAACAACTTTTTCAACACATGTCGATTTATTGAGTATGAGCACCACACACAGAAATACATGCACTTGCACACCTTGGCATGCTATCATTGTGGTTAGTAATGGCTGTCAGTGGGATGTTCTACCATGCTGAATACACTTGGGACACAAATCATCAAGATCTGCTGCTTGCAGCTCTCTTTGCAATTACCGACTAAAGAGGTCCTAGATGTGCTCGCTTGGAGACAAGTAGTGAGACACTGCCGGTCATGGTAGCACGGTTGGGCCATGCAAGCAGCTCCCCATGTAGCTTGGCATTAGAGAAATGGACATTCGACTGGTGCCACAAACAAATCAATATAACACCAAACTATTACTGTACCTGGAATGAAGGCTAGAGGGGTGTGGCTGCCATACATTATGCAATCCCACGCCATTATCTCAGGAGTAAAACCAGTGTGACTTTCAATCATAACAGTGTGTCATGGCATTGCCCACATTGCCCAAAGAATGGTGTGTAGTAATCCATTCTGTACTGCAAGTGAAATTGGACACCACATACTAAGCGTAAGGTGGCAAACAGTGTCTACACAAGGTATCCGAAGATGTTTGCACGTTATTAAGCTATAAGCCAAATGACCAGCTACAGTTCTTACTTTGACCTCACAATGCCATTCTCAAATGTTATCATGGTGTAGAGCAAGATGGCAATGGACGCTGGAAAAGAGGTCTGTCCTCTTCAGCAATGATTCCCACTTTTGTCATGGGTACAATGATAGCCGGAGATTGGTCTTGAGACCATGTGGGCAATGCCATGGAGATGCTTTACGAGGGAATTTGAAAGTGGCCCAGTAACTGTTTTTCAGCACAACAACACCAGACCACTTGTTCCTCGTGCTACTAAGATGTGCACCGTTGCCCTAAATGGTCTACTATGGCCTGCAGTGTCTTCAGACTTGTCTCCATCAAGTACATTCTGGGATGTCACAGGTCGGTAAGCAAAGGGAGCTGTCAGCAGTGGATCTTGATGATTTATGTGTCCAAGTACATTCAATGTAAAATCCCTCAGACAGCCATTAATAACTTCAGATAGCATGCCGAGGAGTTTAAGTGTGTATATCTGTACGTGGACGTCATACTCAACACTGAGTAAATCTAAATGTTTTGAAAAATATTGATTCCTTTTTTCATCATTTGCATATCATTAACATGTTTATCTATCTTGTGTATAGTGACATATGCCTCCCAATATAATCTTTCTAATTATGAAAGATGTCACATATTTATGTAACGCTGTGACATATAACTCGTTAGTGTGCAGTGTTGTAATTCAGCCTTTTAAAACTATCGCACATATTTTCTCCATATACTTTAAAGCCATTAGAGATGTACAGCTGAGACAAATTTTAAAAAACATTTTGTGAAAAATGCTGTCTGAAGACATCCTATACCAGATCCTGAATTTATTCTTGTGGTTTCCTCGGTTACATAAAGAACAATTATGGATCATGTTTGCAGCAGATGATAACATTCAATGGTTCCTTCGTACCTAATGAGACTTGTCATGCAGGGGATGTTGAATTCTAACACTGCAGTAGTCATTAAAAGAGACATTTTGTGTTGAAATTGGAGAAACTACTTGTTCTATTAGTTGTGTTGAGCTAATTAAAGTTTTTGAATTTTTTAAATTTCGACAATAAGCCTAATTTGTTACGGGTATTGGATCATTTTGGTTTCACCTGTATGTAGGAAGCTGTTTCGGATGTGCAGTGTTCAATGCGCTTTTTTATATTTTATCATATATGCAAAATCTTTTTTTTTTTTTTTTGTAGATTACGGTATTTTTTAGCATCCTTAGAAAGTATATTTCTATGATCATGTAAGCATTACTGACCTTCGCTTTCCAGACAGAACTGAGAAGATGTTCCACCACTTGCTGGCCAATCTGCTCCTGTTATGTTCATATGCATTAATAAAATAAGAATATGTTTTATGTTTAGTGAAATGATTTCTTTATTTTTCGCCAGCATTGTTTGATCTTATCTCCACCATTGTCTTTGTTCTTATCTCAGAAATAACTGCAGATCTCCTGATACAGATAAACACATTTCCTGAGGACCTGGACATAAACAATGAGTCTGCTTCTTATTGAAGTTTCCTTCCACCCCTTTTGTTCCTTTAAAATGGATGAGTAGCTTCTGTCTTGGGATAATCTCCTGTACATCACAGAATCTTCCTTTAGCCTGAGGTTTTCACTGATTGTATCTTATCAGAAGAAGTAGTAGTAATGCTAGTTTAGTTCAGCTTTACAATGATAGCATTTTTATGTAGTGAGTAGTGATGAGCGAACGGGCTCAGATAAGGCATTATCCAAGCATGCTTGTGTTCTAAACAATTGCCTTCAGCGTGCTCGAAAACTGTGTTCAAGTTCCCGCGGCTGCATGTCTTGTCGCTGTTACAGTCGCAACACATGTAGGGATTAACTATCAAACTGCATGTGATGCGGCTGTCTATCAAACAGGCAATTCCTGCATGTGATGCAGCTGTCTAAAACAGGCAATTCCAGCATGTGATGTGGCTGTCTAACAAACAGGCAATTCCTGCATGTGATGCGGCTGTCTAACAAACAGGCAATTCCAGGATGCTATACGGCTGCCTAACAAACAGGCAATTCCTGAATATGATGCGCCTATCTACAGTCATGGCCAAAAGTATTAACACCCCTGCAATTCTGTCAGATAATACTCAGTTTCTTCCTGAAAATGATTGCAATCACAAATTTTTTGGTATTATCTTCATTTAATTGGTCTTAAATGAAAAAAACACAAAAAGAATTGTCCTAAAGCCAAATTGGATATAATTCCACACCAAACATAAAAAAGGGGGCGGACAAAAGTATTCACACTGTTCGAAAAATCATGTGATGCTTCCCTAATTTGTGTAATTAACAGCACCTGTAACTTACCTGTGGCACCTAACAGGTGTTGGCAATAACTAAATCACACTTGCAGCCAGTTGACATGGATTAAAGTTTACTCAACCTCTGTCCTGTGTCCTTGTGTGTACCACATTGAGCATGGAGAAAAGAAAGAAGACCAAAGAACTGTCTGAGGACCTGAGAAACCAAATTGTGAGGAAGCATGAGCAATCTCAAGGCTACAAGTCCATCTGCAAAGACCTGAATGTTCCTGTGTCTACCGTGCGCAGTGTCATCAAGAAGTTTAAAGCCCATGGCACTGTGGCTAACCTCCCTAGATGTGGATGGAAAAGAAAAATTGACAAGAGATTTCAACGCAAGATTGTGCGGATGTTGGATAAAGAACCTCGACTAACATCCAAACAAGTTTAAGCTGCCCTGCAGTCCGAGGGTACAACAGTGTCAACCCGTACTATCCGTCGGCGTCTGAATGAAAAGGGACTGTATGGTAGGAGACCCAGCAAGACCCCTCTTCTTACCCCGAGACATAAAAAAGCCAGGCTGGAGTTTGCCAAAACTTACCTGAAAAAGCCTAAAACGTTTTGGAAGAATGTTCTCTGGTCAGATAAGACAAAAGTAGAGCTTTTTGGGCAAAGGCATCAACATAGAATTTACAGGGGAAAAAAAGAGGCATTCAAAGAAAAGAACACGGTCCCTACAGTCAAGCATGGCGGAGGTTCCCTGATGTTTTGGTGTTGTTTTCTACCTCTGGCACTGGACTGCTTGACCGTGTGCATGGCATTATGAAGTCTGAAGACTACCAACAAATTTTGCAGCATAATGTAGGGCCCAGTGTGAGAAAGCTGGGTCTCCCTCAGAGGTCATGGGTCTTCCAGCAGGACAATGACCCAAAACACACTTCAAAAAGCACTAGAAAATGGTTTGAGAGAAAGCACTGGAGACTTCTAAGGTGGCCAGTAGGGTTGAGCGAAACGGGTCGAACATTTTCAAAAGTCGCCGACTTTTGGCTAAGTCGGGGTTTCATGAAACCCGATCCGACCCCTGTGCGGGGTCGGCCATGCGGTACGCGACTTTCGCGCCAAAGTCGCGTTTCAATGACGCGAAAAGCGCCATTTCTCAGCCAATGAAGGTAAACGCAGAGTGTGGGCAGCGTGATGACATAGGTCCTGGTCCCCACCATCTTAGAGAAGGGCATTGCAGTGATTGGCTTGCTGTCTGCGACGTCACAGGGGCTATAAAGAGGCGTTCCCGCCGACCGCCATCTTACTGCTGCTGATCTGAGCTTAGGGAGAGGTTGCTGCCGCTTTGTCAGAAGCAGGGATAGCGTTAGGCAGGGTCCATTAACCACAAAACCGCTTGTGCTGCAGCGATTTGCACTGTCCAACACCACCCTCGGTGTGCAGGGACAGTGGAAGTTTTTTTTTTTTTTTTTTTCCCCTCAGCGCTGTAGCTCATTGGGCTGCCCTAGAAGGCTCCCTGATAGCTGCATTGCTGTGTGTACGCCGCTGTGCAAACCAACTGCTTTTTTCAAAGCACAAATCCTCTTGTTCCTTCCTTTCTGCACAGCTATCTTTTTTGTTTGTCCACACTTTTTATTTCATTTGTGCATCAGTCCACTCCTTATTGCTGCCTGCCATACCTGGCTGAGATTACTGCAGGCAGGGAGATAGTAGCTGCCTGCCATACCTGGCTGAGATTACTGCAGGCAGGGAGATAGTAATTGTAGGACATTCCCTGTTTTTTTTTTTTTTTTTTTTTTGGTGGGAGATTAAGATTGGCAATTTGGCATTTCTGCTAGAGTGCCATCCCTGTGTGTGCCATCTCTCTCACATAGTGGGCCATAGAAAGCCTTTTCATTTTTCTGTATTTTTTTTTGTGGGGTGTATAAATTCTCCCTGATAAAAATACAGTGGGAGATTAATATTGGCCTTTGGGCTTGTGTGCCAGTCCTGAGTGTGCCATCTCTCTCACAAATAGTGGGCCATAGAAAGCCTATTTATTTTTTTTTTTGGTTTTATAAATTCTCCCTGAAAAAAAGGGAGATTAATATTGGCCTCTGGGCTTGTGTGCCAGTCCTGAGCGTGCCATCTGTGCCAGCCCTGAGCGTGCCATCTCTCTCACAAATAGTGGGCCATAGAAAGCCTATTTAATTTTTTTTTTTGTTTTATAAATTTTCCCTGAAAAAAGGGAGATTAATATTGGCCTCTGGGCTTGTGTGCCAGTTGTGAGCGTGCCATCTGTGCCAGTCCTGAGCGTGCCATCTCTCTCACAAATAGTGGGCCATAGAAAGCCTATTTAAATATTTTTTTGGTTTTATAAATTCTCCCAGAAAAAAAGGGAGATTAATATTGGCCTCTGGGCTTGTGTGCCAGTCCTGAGCGTGCCATCTGTGCCAGCCAGCCCTGAGCGTGCCATCTCTCTCACAAATAGTGGGCCATAGAAAGCCTATTTAATTTTTTTTTTTGTTTTATCAATTTTCCCTGAAAAAAGGGAGATTAATATTGGCCTCTGGGCTTGTGTGCCAGTTGTGAGCGTGCCATCTGTGCCAGTCCTGAGCGTGCCATCTCTCTCACAAATAGTGGGCCATAGAAAGCCTATTTAAATATTTTTTTGGTTTTATAAATTCTCCCAGAAAAAAAGGGAGATTAATATTGGCCTCTGGGCTTGTGTGCCAGTCCTGAGCGTGCCATCTGTGCCAGCCAGCCCTGAGCGTGCCATCTCTCTCACAAATAGTGGGCCATAGAAAGCCTATTTAATTTTTTTTTTTGTTTTATCAATTTTCCCTGAAAAAAGGGAGATTAATATTGGCCTCTGGGCTTGTGTGCCAGTTGTGAGCGTGCCATCTGTGCCAGTCCTGAGCGTGCCATCTCTCTCACAAATAGTGGGCCATAGAAAGCCTATTTAAATATTTTTTTGGTTTTATAAATTCTCCCAGAAAAAAAGGGAGATTAATATTGGCCTCTGGGCTTCTGTGCCAGTCCTGAGCGTGCCATCTGTGCCAGTCCTGAGCGTCCCATCTCTCTCACAAATAGTGGGCCATAGAAAGCCTATTTTATTTTTTTTTTGGGTTTTAGAAATTCTCCCTGAAAAAAGGGAGATTAATATTGGCCTCTGGGCTTGTGTGCCAGTTGTGAGCGTGCCATCTGTGCCAGTCCTGAGCGTGCCATCTCTCTCACAAATAGTGGGCCATAGAAAGCCTATTTAAATATTTTTTTGGTTTTATAAATTCTCCCAGAAAAAAAGGGAGATTAATATTGGCCTCTGGGCTTCTGTGCCAGTCCTGAGCGTGCCATCTGTGCCAGTCCTGAGCGTCCCATCTCTCTCACAAATAGTGGGCCATAGAAAGCCTATTTTATTTTTTTTTTGGGTTTCAGAAATTCTCCCTGGAAAAAAAAAGGGAGATTAATATTGCCCTTTGGGCTTGTGTGCCAGTACTAAGCGTTCCATCTCTCTCTCTCTCTCAGTCAGTGGGCCATAGAACGCATATTTTTGGTTTTATTTGTTTTCTAAATTCTCCCTGAAAAAATCATTTTATTTTATTTGGTTTCTAAATTCTTCCTGATAAAATCATATTTTTTTTATTATTTTTATTTCTAAAGTCTCCCTGAAAAAAAAAAAAAAAAAACAACCAAAAAAACAGTGGGAGATTAATATTGGCCTTTCTGCTTGTGTGCCAGTCTTGACTCCTGGGTGTGCCATCTCTCTCTCTCTCTCTCTCTCTCTCTCTCTCTCTCTCTCTCCAATTGTGGTCCATAGAAAGCCTATATTTTTTTTCCTTGATTTGGGTTCTAAAATCTACCAGAGAAAATAACTACATCAATCATTGGTAGAAAAATATTGGCCTCTGGGTTTGTGTGCCACTCCTGACTCCTGTGTGCGTCATCTCTCAGTCAGTGGGCCATAGAACGCCTATTTTTGGTTTTATTTGTTTTCTAAATTCTCCCTGAAAAAATCATTTTATTTTATTTGGTTTCTAAATTCTTCCTGATAAAATCATATTTTTTTTATTATTTTTTTTTCTAAAGTCTCCCTGAAAAAAAAAAAAAAAAACAGTGGGAGATTAATATTGGCCTTTCTGCTTGTGTGCCAGTCTTGACTCCTGGGTGCATCATCTCTCAGTCAGTGGGCCATAGAACGCCTATTTTTGGTTTTATTTGTTTTATAAATTCTCCCTGAAAAAATCATTTTATTTTATTTGGTTTCTAAATTCTTCCTGATAAAATCATATTTTTTTTATTATTTTTTTTTCTAAAGTCTCCCTGAAAAAAAAAAAAAAAAAAAAAAAAAAACAGTGGGAGATTAATATTGGCCTTTCTGCTTGTGTGCCAGTCTTGACTCCTGGGTGTGCCATCTCTCTCTCTCTCTCTCTCCAATTGTGGTCCATAGAAAGCCTACATTTTTTTTCCTTGATTTGGGTTCCAAAATCTACCAGAGAAAATAACTCCATCAATCATTGGTAGAAAAATATTGGCCTCTGGGCTTGTGTGCCACTCCTGATTCCTGTGTGCGTCATCTCTCACTCAGTGGCCCATAGAAAGCATATAGTTTGTTACATTTGTTTTCTAAATTCTCCCTGCAAAAATCTATTTTTTTTTTTTGGGGGGGTTTCTAAAGTGTTCCTGAAAAAAATAAAAATAAAAAAAAAATAATAGTGTGACATTAATATTAACATTTGTGCTTCAGTGACAGTCCTGCGTGTGGGGCATCTCTCTAATTTGCAGCCACCAAAAAAAGAGTGTGTAACATTGGGCCTGATTTTCGCTGTGGTCTCACCAACCTGTAAAGGGGTAGCTAAATCATACTGAAGTTATAGCTCACCGTGTAAGTTGTGTGACTGCAACAAATAACGTTAGTTTGGTTACGTTTTTAAAACAATGAGGAAGTCTAGTGGAAGAGGTCGTGGCCGGGGGCGTTCATTGTCAGCTGGTAATGAGGGTAGTGGTAGTGGTGGAGCATCAGGTGGTCGTGGGGGAAAAAATATTGCACCTAAGTCTGGAGCTGTGGAGCCAGGTTCGTCGTCCGGCTACACAAGGCCTCGAACGCTCCCTTTTCTGGGATTAGGAAAACCGCTTTTAAAGCCGGAGCAGCAAGAGCAAGTTTTGGCTTATCTTGCTGACTCAGCCTCTAGCTCTTTTGCCTCATCTCGTGAAACTGGTAAAAGTAAAAGCAGCGCGTCGTTAGTGGATGTTCACGGTCAGGGACAAGTCACTTCCTTGTCCTCTTCAGCAAAAACAACAACAGAGAAGAATGCAGCAGGCGACACAACGGGTTACTCCATGGAGCTCTTTACACATACCGTCCCTGGCTTAGAAAGTGAAGCAGTTAACAGTCCATGCCCATTACAAATTGAATCTGACATGGAGTGCACTGACGCACAGCCACAGCCAGACTACTATGCTGGTCCTTTGACTCAGACCACAACATTGCCCTCGCAGGGTGCTGATCAAGAATCAGACCCTGATGAGACTATGTTGCCCCATCACGAACGCTATACCACCGAACGACACGGTGACACAGACGAAGTTGCGCAGGAGGTACAAGAAGAGTTATTAGATGACCCAGTTCTTGACCCCGATTGGCAGCCATTGGGGGAACAGGGTGCAGGCGGCAGCAGTTCTGAAGCAGAGGAGGAGGAGGGGCCGCAGCAGGCATCAACATCGCCACAGGTTCCATCTGCCGGGCCCGTATCTTGCCCAAAACGCGTGGCAAAGCCAAAACCTGGTGGAGGACAGCGTGGCCATCCGGTTAAAGCTCAGTCTGCAATGCCTGAAAAGGTATCCGATGCTAGAAAGAGTGCAGTCTGGCATTTTTTTAAACAACATCCAATTGATCAGCGCAAAGTCATCTGTCAAAAATGTTCTACTTCCTTAAGCAGAGGTCAGAATCTGAAAAGTCTCAATACTAGTTGCATGCATAGACATTTAACCACCATGCATTTGAAAGCTTGGACTAACTACCAAACGTCCCTTAAGGTTGTTGCACCCTCGGCCAATGAAGCTAGTCATCAACGCAACATCCCTTCCGGCAGTGTAGGACCACCATTTAGCGCACCACCTGCTGTATCTGTGCAGGTATCTTTGCCAGGCCAAAGCAGTCAGGGTCAGGGAATCACCAGTTTCGTAGTAGGAAACACTGCATCTAGGGCACCGGCGGCAACAATACCATCTCCCACCGTCTCTCAGTCTGCCATGTCCACCGGCACCCCCGCTAGTTCCACGATCTCCAGCTCTCCAGTCCAGCTCACCCTACATGAGACTATGGTTAGAAAAAGGAAATACTTAGCCTCGCATCCGCGTACACAGGGTTTGAACGCCCACATAGCTAGACTAATCTCGTTAGAGATGATGCCCTACCGGTTAGTTGAAAGCGAAGCTTTCAAAGACCTGATGGACTACGCTGTACCACGCTACGAGCTACCCAGTCGACACTTTTTTTCCAGAAAAGCCATCCCAGCCCTCCACCAGCATGTTAAAGAGCGCATCGTCCATGCACTCAGGCAATCTGTGAGCACAAAGGTGCACCTGACAACAGATGCATGGACCAGTAGGCATGGCCAGGGACGTTACGTGTCCATCACGGCACACTGGGTAAATGTGGTGGATTCAGGGTCCACAGGGGACAGCAAGTTTGGGACAGTTCTGCCTAGCCCACGGTCTAGTAAACAGTTGTCTGTAGCCGTTCGCACCCCCTCCTCCTCCTCCTCCTCGTCCTCCTGCAGAAGCAAGAGCTCGTCCACAGACCGCAGTCGCACAAACACTCCATCCGCACCTGCCACTGTTGCACACCAGGTCTCCCATTATGGGGCAGCTACTGGCATACGTCAGCAGGCTGTATTGGCTATGAAGTGTTTGGGCGACAATAGACACACCGCGGAAGTTCTGTCCGAGTTCTTGCAGCAAGAAACGCAGTCGTGGCTGGGCACTGTAGATCTTGAGGCAGGCAAGGTAGTGAGTGATAACGGAAGGAATTTCATGGCTGCCATCTCCCTTTCCCAACTGAAACACATTCCTTGCCTGGCTCACACCTTAAACCTGGTGGTGCAGTGCTTCCTGAAAAGTTATCCGGGGTTATCCGACCTGCTCCTCAAAGTGCGTGGACTTTGCGCACATATCCGCCGTTCGCCTGTACACTCCAGCCGTATGCAGACCTATCAGCGTTCTTTGAACCTTCCCCAGCATCGCCTAATCATAGACGTTGCAACAAGGTGGAACTCAACACTGCACATGCTTCAGAGACTGTGCGAACAGAGGCGGGCTGTTATGTTTTTGTGGGAGGATACACATACACGGGCAGGCAGTAGGATGGCAGACATGGAGTTGTCAGGTGTGCAGTGGTCGAAGATTCAAGACATGTGTCAAGTCCTTCAGTGTTTTGAGGAATGCACACGGCTGGTTAGTGCAGACAACGCCATAATAAGCATGAGCATCCCCCTAATGCGTCTGCTGATGCAAAGTTTGACGCACATAAAGGATCAGGCGTCTGCACCAGAGGAAGAGGAAAGCCTTGATGACAGTCAGCGATTGTCTGGTCAGGGCAGTGTACATGACGAGGTACCGGGCGAAGAGGAGGTGGAGGATGAGGAGGATGATGGGGATGAGTATATTTTTAATGAGGAAGCTTTCCCGGGGGCACGGGAAATTGGTGGCGTGGCAAGGCCGGGTTCTGGTTTTTTGAGGGACACAAGTGACGTAGATTTGCCTGCAACTGCCCCTCAACCAAGCACAACCGCAGATTTGACAACGGGAACTTTGGCCTACATGGCGGATTATGCCTTGCGTATCCTCAAAAGGGACACACGCATTACAAAAATGATGAACGATGACGATTACTGGTTGGCCTGCCTCCTTGATCCTCGCTATAAAGGCAAATTGCAAAATATTATGCCACATGAGAACTTGGAACTAATATTAGCAACAAAACAATCAACTCTTGTTGACCGTTTGCTTCTGGCATTCCCTGCACACAGCGCCCGTGATCGTTCTCACACGAGCTCCAGGGGCCAGCAGACCAGAGGTGTTAGAGGGGCAGAAATCAGAAGTGGCGTTGGACAGAGGGGTTTTCTGACCAGGTTGTGGAGTGATTTTTCTATGACCGCAGACAGGACAGGTACTGCAGCATCAATTCAAAGTGACAGGAGACAACATTTGTCCAGTATGGTTACAAACTATTTTTCATCCCTTATCGACGTTCTCCCTCAACCGTCATTCCCATTTGATTACTGGGCATCCAAATTAGACACCTGGCCAGAATTGGCAGAATATGCATTGCAGGAGCTTGCTTGCCCGGCAGCTAGTGTCCTATCAGAAAGAGTATTCAGTGCTGCAGGTTCAATACTAACAGAAAAAAGGACTCGTCTGGCTACCCAAAATGTAGATGATCTAACCTTCATTAAAATGAACCACAACTGGATTTCAAAATCTTTTGCCCCACCCTGCCCGGCTGACACCTAGCTTTCCTATGAAAAGGTCTTGCCTGTGGACTATTCTGAATGACTTTTCCAATCTCGTAATTTTCTTCACCTGATTGTCCAGCATACGACATGTTTCCACCTCACGAAATGGCCAAACTCCCCACACGGGGCCGTGCTATCGCCACTTTGCGCTTGGACCCTTGAGAGTGCTGTTTGTCTGAAGAGGTGGGTGTGGCCGCTTTTGGTCGACGGCACTGCCACTGGGTCCCTCATAGTACAATAAAGTGTCTCTGGCGGTGGTGGTGCGCACCCAACGTCAGACACACCGTTGTAATATGAGGGGCCCTGTGCCTGTACCGCCGGCCACAAGACAGTTCCCCCCCCCCAGCTCAAACAGTGCTCTACCACTAGCAAAATTATCTCTCACAGCTTCACCAATGTGTAGTCTAGCCGCTGACATCCTTCAATGCCTGGCACTGACAATACCATTGTTTTGACATTTTTGTTATGTTAGGCCTTCGAAGCCTGTCTGCGGTCCCTTCTTTCTACAACTACTACACTGACCAGGCCACTGCTGGCCGTGTTACCCTGGAACCAATTTAAAAGTGCCTACAGTCAGCCCAATTTTGTTATGTTAGGCCTTCGAAGACTGTCTGCCGTCACTCCTTCCACTAGACTTCCACTGACCATACACTGCTGCCCATGTACCCCTGGAACCAATTTAAAGTGCCTACAGCCAGCCCAATTTTGTTATGTTAGGCCTTCGAAGCCTGTCTGCGGTCACTCCTTCCACTAGACTTCCACTGACCAGACCACTGCTGCCCGTGTACCCCTGGAACCAATTTAAAAGTGCCTACAGCCAGCCCAAGTTTGTTATGTTAGGCCTTGGAAGCCTGTCTGCGGTCACTCCTTCCACTAGACTTCCACTGACCAGACCACTGCTGCCCGTGTACCCCTGGAACCAATTTAAAAGTGCCTACAGCCAGCCCAAGTTTGTTATGTTAGGCCTTGGAAGCCTGTCTGCGGTCACTCCTTCCACTAGACTTCCACTGACCAGACCACTGCTGCCCGTGTACCCCTGGAACCAATTTAAAAGTGCCTACAGCCAGCCCAAGTTTGTTATGTTAGGCCTTGGAAGCCTGTCTGCGGTCACTCCTTCCACTAGACTTCCACTGACCAGACCACTGCTGCCCGTGTACCCCTGGAACCAATTTAAAAGTGCCTACAGCCAGCCCAAGTTTGTTATGTTAGGCCTTGGAAGCCTGTCTGCGGTCACTCCTTCCACTAGACTTCCACTGACCAGACCACTGCTGCCCGTGTACCCCTGGAACCAATTTAAAAGTGCCTACAGCCAGCCCAAGTTTGTTATGTTAGGCCTTCTAAGCCTGTCTGCGGTCCATTCTTTCAACTACTACTACACTGACCAGGTCACTGCTGCCCGTGTACCCCTGGAACCAATTTAAAATTGCCTACAGCCAGCCCAATTTTTTTATTTTAGGCCTTCGATGCCTGTCTGCGGTCCATTCTTTCAACTACTACTACACTGACCAGGTCACTGCTGTCCGTGTACCCCTGGAACCAATTTAAAATTGCCTACAGCCATGTGTTATTATTTTAGGCCTTCGATGCCTGTCTGCGGTCACTCCTTCCACTAGGCCTCCACTGACCACACCACTGCTGTCCGTGTACCCCTGGAACCAATTTAAAATTGCCTACAGCCAGCCCAATTTTTTTATTTTAGGCCTTCGATGCCTGTCTGCGGTCCATTCTTTCAACTACTACTACACTGACCAGGTCACTGCTGTCCGTGTACCCCTGTAACCAATTTAAAATTGCCTACAGCCATGTGTTATTATTTTAGGCATTCGATGCCTGTCTGCGGTCCATTTTTTCAACTACTACTACACTGACCAGGTCACTGCTGCCCGTGTACCCCTGGAACCAATTTAAAATTGCCTACAGCCATGTGTTATTATTTTAGGCCTTCGATGCCTGTCTGCGGTCACTCCTTCCACTAGGCCTCCACTGACCACACCACTGCTGCCCGTGTACCCCTGGAACCAATTTAAAATTGCCTACAGCCAGCCCAATTTTTTTATTTTAGGCCTTCGATGCCTGTCTGCGGTCCATTCTTTCAACTACTACTACACTGACCAGGTCACTGCTGCCCGTGTACCCCTGGAACCAATTTAAAATTGCCTACAGCCATGTGTTATTATTTTAGGCCTTCGATGCCTGTCTGCGGTCACTCCTTCCACTAGGCCTCCACTGACCACACCACTGCTGTCCGTGTACCCCTGGAACCAATTTAAAATTGCCTACAGCCATGTGTTATTATTTTAGGCCTTCGATGCCTGTCTGCGGTCACTCCTTCCACTAGGCCTCCACTGACCACACCACTGCTGTCCGTGTACCCCTGGAACCAATTTAAAATTGCCTACAGCCATGTGTTATTATTTTAGGCCTTCGATGCCTGTCTGCGGTCACTCCTTCCACTAGGCCTCCACTGACCACACCACTGCTGTCCGTGTACCCCTGGAACCAATTTAAAATTGCCTACAGCCAGCCCAATTTTTTTATTTTAGGCCTTCGATGCCTGTCTGCGGTCCATTCTTTCAACTACTACTACACTGACCAGGTCACTGCTGCCCGTGTACCCCTGGAACCAATTTAAAATTGCCTACAGCCATGTGTTATTATTTTAGGCATTCGATGCCTGTCTGCGGTCCATTTTTTCAACTACTACTACACTGACCAGGTCACTGCTGCCCGTGTACCCCTGGAACCAATTTAAAATTGCCTACAGCCATGTGTTATTATTTTAGGCCTTCGATGCCTGTCTGCGGTCACTCCTTCCACTAGGCCTCCACTGACCACACCACTGCTGCCCGTGTACCCCTGGAACCAATTTAAAATTGCCTACAGCCAGCCCAATTTTTTTATTTTAGGCCTTCGATGCCTGTCTGCGGTCCATTCTTTCAACTACTACTACACTGACCAGGTCACTGCTGCCCGTGTACCCCTGGAACCAATTTAAAATTGCCTACAGCCATGTGTTATTATTTTAGGCCTTCGATGCCTGTCTGCGGTCACTCCTTCCACTAGGCCTCCACTGACCACACCACTGCTGTCCGTGTACCCCTGGAACCAATTTAAAATTGCCTACAGCCATGTGTTATTATTTTAGGCCTTCGATGCCTGTCTGCGGTCACTCCTTCCACTAGGCCTCCACTGACCACACCACTGCTGTCCGTGTACCCCTGGAACCAATTTAAAATTGCCTACAGCCATGTGTTATTATTTTAGGCCTTCGATGCCTGTCTGCGGTCACTCCTTCCACTAGGCCTCCACTGACCACACCACTGCTGTCCGTGTACCCCTGGAACCAATTTAAAATTGCCTACAGCCATGTGTTATTATTTTAGGCCTTCGATGCCTGTCTGCGGTCACTCCTTCCACTAGGCCTCCACTGACCACACCACTGCTGTCCGTGTACCCCTGGAACCAATTTAAAATTGCCTACAGCCAGCCCAATTTTTTTATTTTAGGCCTTCGATGCCTGTCTGCGGTCCATTCTTTCAACTACTACTACACTGACCAGGTCACTGCTGTCCGTGTACCCCTGGAACCAATTTAAAATTGCCTACAGCCATGTGTTATTATTTTAGGCCTTCGATGCCTGTCTGCGGTCACTCCTTCCACTAGGCCTCCACTGACCACACCACTGCTGTCCGTGTACCCCTGGAACCAATTTAAAATTGCCTACAGCCATGTGTTATTATTTTAGGCCTTCGATGCCTGTCTGCGGTCACTCCTTCCACTAGGCCTCCACTGACCACACCACTGCTGCCCGTGTACCCCTGGAACCAATTTAAAATTGCCTACAGCCAGCCCAATTTTTTTATTTTAGGCCTTCGATGCCTGTCTGCGGTCCATTCTTTCAACTACTACTACACTGACCAGGTCACTGCTGTCCGTGTACCCCTGGAACCAATTTAAAATTGCCTACAGCCATGTGTTATTATTTTAGGCCTTCGATGCCTGTCTGCGGTCACTCCTTCCACTAGGCCTCCACTGACCACACCACTGCTGTCCGTGTACCCCTGGAACCAATTTAAAATTGCCTACAGCCATGTGTTATTATTTTAGGCCTTCGATGCCTGTCTGCGGTCACTCCTTCCACTAGGCCTCCACTGACCACACCACTGCTGCCCGTGTACCCCTGGAACCAATTTAAAATTGCCTACAGCCAGCCCAATTTTTTTATTTTAGGCCTTCGATGCCTGTCTGCGGTCCATTCTTTCAACTACTACTACACTGACCAGGTCACTGCTGTCCGTGTACCCCTGGAACCAATTTAAAATTGCCTACAGCCATGTGTTATTATTTTAGGCCTTCGATGCCTGTCTGCGGTCACTCCTTCCACTAGGCCTCCACTGACCACACCACTGCTGTCCGTGTACCCCTGGAACCAATTTAAAATTGCCTACAGCCATGTGTTATTATTTTAGGCCTTCGATGCCTGTCTGCGGTCACTCCTTCCACTAGGCCTCCACTGACCACACCACTGCTGTCCGTGTACCCCTGGAACCAATTTAAAATTGCCTACAGCCAGCCCAATTTTTTTATTTTAGGCCTTCGATGCCTGTCTGCGGTCCATTCTTTCAACTACTACTACACTGACCAGGTCACTGCTGTCCGTGTACCCCTGTAACCAATTTAAAATTGCCTACAGCCATGTGTTATTATTTTAGGCATTCGATGCCTGTCTGCGGTCCATTTTTTCAACTACTACTACACTGACCAGGTCACTGCTGCCCGTGTACCCCTGGAACCAATTTAAAATTGCCTACAGCCATGTGTTATTATTTTAGGCCTTCGATGCCTGTCTGCGGTCACTCCTTCCACTAGGCCTCCACTGACCACACCACTGCTGCCCGTGTACCCCTGGAACCAATTTAAAATTGCCTACAGCCAGCCCAATTTTTTTATTTTAGGCCTTCGATGCCTGTCTGCGGTCCATTCTTTCAACTACTACTACACTGACCAGGTCACTGCTGCCCGTGTACCCCTGGAACCAATTTAAAATTGCCTACAGCCATGTGTTATTATTTTAGGCCTTCGATGCCTGTCTGCGGTCACTCCTTCCACTAGGCCTCCACTGACCACACCACTGCTGTCCGTGTACCCCTGGAACCAATTTAAAATTGCCTACAGCCATGTGTTATTATTTTAGGCCTTCGATGCCTGTCTGCGGTCCATTCTTTCAACTACTACTACACTGACCAGGGCACTGCTGGCCGTGTACCCCTGGAACCAACATCAGAAAATATAAAAATAAGTATTTTGCTTATAAAAAAGAAAATACTGGTGAGATATCAAATGCAGACATTTTAACATTAAAAACAAACACACAACTCTAATCTGGTACAGTACTAAAAATGGCCACCAGCTACAATTACTTTCTCCTGCAAGTAGTTAACTGAAAGTTTTTTTAAATTGAAAACACACATATGGCATCCACCGAGTGTTGTCCTGTCGCGTCTTCTTTATATAATTGCCGAGAAGATGCAAAATAATGAAAATAATAAAATCATTAATTACCAAAATAATAGAGAAAGTCAACACCACATTGCAAATAAACATTCATTCCAAATAAAGAAGCAGGGCGCGTCCGAGGGTGAGTATATACCTAATAAGAATATAATCACCCTCGGACGCGCAATGCTTATTTCCAACAGCCTTCCTTCCTAAGAATCAGCCCTTCCGTCGTGTAGAGAGACGTTGTGTTACACTCCAAGGTGTTCCCCAGGTTGCCTTTCCTGAGCTTCGATCTTCCGGCTCTCGTTTAGTAGTTCTTGGAAACTACTCTGCATTAGGCCTTCAAATTGGGTATGGGGTGTAGAGAGATGGTGTGTTCCACTCCAAGGTGTTCCCCAGGTTGCCTTTCCTGAGCTTCGATATTCCGGCTCTCGTTTAGTAGTTGTCGGAAACTACGCTGCATTAGGCCTACAAATTGGGTATGGGGCGTAGAGAGAGGGTGTGTTACACTCCAAGGTGTTCCCCAGGTTGCCTTTCCTGAGCTTCGATATTCCGGCTCTCGTTTAGTAGTTGTCGGAAACTACGCTGCATTAGGCCTACAAATTGGGTATGGGGTGTAGAGAGAGGGTGTGTTACACTCCAAGGTGTTCCCCAGGTTGCCTTTCCTGAGCTTCGATCTTCATGCTCTCGTTTAGTAGTTGTCGGAAACTACGCTGCATTAGGCCTACAAATTGGGTATGGGGTGTAGAGAGAGGGTTTGTTACACTCCAAGGTGTTCCCCAGGTTGCCTTTCCTGAGCTTCGATCTTCCGGCTCTCGTTTAGTAGTTGTTGGAAACTACGCTGCATTAGGCCTTCAAATTGGGTATGGGGTGTAGCGAGAGGGTGTGTTACACTCCAAGGTGTTCCCCAGGTTGCCTTTCCTGAGCTTCGATCTTCCGGCTCTCGTTTAGTAGTTCTTGGAAACTACACTGCATTAGGCCTTCAAATTGGGTATGGGGTGTAGAGAGAGGGTGTGTTACACTCTAAGGTGTTCCCCAGGTTTCCTTGCCATTGCTTCGGTCTTCCGACTCTCGTTTAGTAGTTGTAGAAAAGTACACTGCATTAGGCCATACAAAATGGGTATGGGGTGGAGAGAGATGGTGTGTTACACTCCAAGGTGTTCCCCAGGTTGCCTTTCCTGAGCTTCTATCTTCAGGCTCTCATTAAATTGTGGTTAAATGGAACAACTGCATTTGGCGTACTAGTTGGTTTGGGGCCTACTATCGGTGTCTGCCACTCCTTGCTGTTCTCCTCCACTGAACAAAGCTGTGCCGCCTGTTTACTACGGTTGCCAATTTTGAACTGCATTTCGACTACTTACTGATTTGGCCCTACTCTCTGTGTCAGCCTCTCATTCCAGTTGTCCTCCACTGCAATGCCCCCTGGTTATTCCTGTGTTACCAATTTTGAACTGCATTTAGCCCACTTTCTTCTTTGGGCCTATATCTGTGTTTCCACTTCATCGTGCCCATTGCCCAGCCAGTGATAGATGAGTCTGCTGGTACATTGACCCATAACGCAACATTCCCCGTGCACGCTACACAACAACATTGTGACCCTGCTGAAAGTCAGGTTGCTCTTCCCGCATACCATACCACCTTACACGGGGACAAAGAGGAAGGTGCAGATGAAAGTGCAGGTTCCTTCATCAGGTGGGGGGAGGAATACTAGTTGGCGACGTCACTGGCACAGGGCCTCTCATAGTACGCAAAAGTGTTGCTGCCGGTGGGAGGCGCCCCCGCCGTGCAAACACACCGCTGTACTTTGAGGGGCCCTGTGCCAGTGCCAATGCCAACGAGTGGGCCCCCCCTGCTTGCTCAGGTTCACAGCACTTGCAAAGTTGAAATACTTACCTCTCCCTGCTCCACTGCCGTGACGTGGTCCAGATTTCCTGGGCCCACTAATTACTTGAACCAGCCCTACCCCCCACAACTTTAGCCAAATGACCCCCAATTTCAAATGCCTTCCAATTATTATAAGGTAAATTACGCTTGACAAGCTTCATTAAGAAGAATGGATGGTTTTGACATTAAAATGGCCACTCTAGGTGTTTTCCTGGCCCCCACTCACTGCCGACTATGCTGCCCCATTGACTTGCATTGGGTTTCGTGTTTCGGTCGATCCCGACTTTACGTCATAATCGGCCGATTTCACTCGACCCGACTTTGGACATAGTCGGGTTTCGCAAAACCCGGCTCGACTCTAAAAAGGTCAAGGTCGCTCAACTCTAGTGGCCAGCAATGAGTTCAGACCTGAATCCCATAGAACACCTGTGGAGAGATCTAAAAATGGCAGTTTGGAGAAGGCAGCCTTCAAATATCAGGGGCCTGGAGCAGTTTACCAAAGAAGAAGGGTCTAAAATTCCAGCAGAGCATTGTAAGAAACTCATTGATGGTTACCGGAAGAGGTTGGTCGCAGTTAATTTGGCTAAAGGTTGTGCAACCAAGTATTAGGCTGAGGGTGCCAATACTTTTGTCTGGCCCATTTTTGAAGTTTTGTGTGAAAAGGTCAATGTTTTGCTTTTTGCTTCATTCTCTTTTGTGTTTTTTCATTTAAGACAACTTAAATGACGATAATAATTCCAAAGAATTTGTGATTGCAATCATTTTCAGAAAGAATCTGAGTATTATCTGACAGAATTGCAGGGGTGTTAATACTTTTGGCCATGACTGTATTAAGCAGGCAATTCCTGCATGTGATGCAGCTGTCTAACAAACAGACAATTCCTGCATGTGATGCGGCTATCTAACAAACAGGCAATTCCTGCATGTGATGCGGCTGTCTAACAAGCAGGCAATTCCTACATGTGATGCGGCTATCTAACAAGCAGGCAATACTTGCATATAGTGCGATGCGGCTGCCTAGCAAACAGGCAATTCCTGCATGTGATGCAGCTGTCTAACAAGCAGGCAATACTTGCATATAGTGCGATGCGGCTGCCTAGCAAACAGGCAATTCCTGCATGTGATGCGGCTATCTAACAAGCAGGCAATTCCTACATGTGATGCGGCTATCTAACAAGCAGGCAATTCCTACATGTGATGCGGCTATCTAACAAGCAGGCAATTCCTACATGTGATGCGGCTGTCTAACAAGCAGGCAATTCCTACATGTGATGCGGCTGTCTAACAAGCAGGCAATTCCTACATGTGATGCGGCTATCTAACAAGCAGGCAATTCCTACATGTGATGCGGCTGTCTAACAAGCAGGCAATTCCTACATGTGATGCGGCTGTCTAACAAGCAGGCAATTCCTACATGTGATGCGGCTGTCTAACAAGCAGGCAATTCCTACATGTGATGCAGCTGTCTAACAAGCAGGCAATACTTGCATATAGTGCGATGCGGCTGCCTAGCAAACAGGCAATTCCTGCATGTGATGCGGCTGTCTAACAAGCAGGCAATTCCTACATGTGATGCAGCTGTCTAACAAGCAGGCAATTCCTGCATGTGATGCGGCTGTCAGTAATAAGAAAATACACCGCACTCACGGATGGAATATGTTGCAAAAAAATCATATAACAATTTATTATGTACATACACATCAGAAACAAAATGTGAGTGTATACAATGAAAAGCATTTATCAATATAACGTTTCGAACCGACCGGGTTCTTAATCATACCCCGCTGTGGAAGAAAAGGGAAAGTATACAAAAACGTGAAAATCATAACAAATCATATACGTTGTTGTAATAAGCAGCAATATGCACACAAATAGCATAGAACCCATAGAAATAGCCCCAAAGTAAGGAACCTGTTGGGAACATGAAATTTACACCAATCTCAAAAAAGTGTCACATCACCAAAAAATCACACCGGAGAGAGGCAAGAGGAACTGATATGTAGTATCATGAAACTATCCCAACCGGGGAAAGATCATGCATTCAGTAGATTTGCTGTGGGGAATAGTGTAATGGTTAATGAAATGCTCAGTGTGGAAAGAAACCAAAATAGTGCGATCCGAATACCTATAGTAGTTGTTTATGGCGTCCGGGTAGTGGCTAAATGTCGCTATATGGCAAAGCCTGTAAACACGAATATGTCATAAGTATCCGGAGTGTAGGTCAAGCCAATATGGGGTCACTAATGCACGCTGCTGTATATTACCTGCTGGTAGTAGTGTGAGAAGCGGCGCTCCAGCGCCCTGCTGTGCTGGGTGTGCCTGGATAAGTGACCGCTGTGTTATAAAGCCTGTGTGCAGCAGTGTTGGCCGGAAATGACCTATGTGAAGCCGGATATGACGTTGCGCAATGCCGCCTATCCACGGTGCAACTAATGGAGGCTGTCTAACAAGCAGGCAATTCCTGCATGTGATGCGGCTATCTAACAAGCAGGCAATTCCTGCATGTGATGCGGCTCTCTAACAAGCAGGCAATTCCTGCATGTGATGCGGCTGTCTAACAGCCACGAGACATGCAGCCACGGGAACTCAAACACAGTTTTTGAGCACGCCGAAGACAGCCGGTTAGAACACCAGCATGGTCAGATAACGCCTTATCCGAGCGCGTTCACTCATGACTAGTAGTGCGCAATTTGTCCCCATCAGTAGCTTCTCCTTTCTGAGTACAATGGGTCCAAGTACATCCAAACGTTAAAATTTGTTTTAAATAAAATGTACTTATATTAATTTTTCAGCAACTGACCCAAAACAATCAGTTGTACTAATCCCGTAGTTGTTATAAATTCATTTCTGCATTCCAATAGGAACCTAAGTTCACATGTCCAGTAATTATCTGTTTGAAATGGATCCAGCAGCAGCAATCCATTGATAAAAAAAAAAGTTATGAAGACACAACTTTGTTTGTCCTGCAAAAAAAAGAATACTAATTTCAAGTGGATCCGTTTTATTTAACATTGAAGTGTATGGAAAACGGATCCATTAAATAGCCATCAGTTTTTCTTCGATTTGAAATTGATAGTTTTTTTTCTTACTGGATCAGTTTCAATAAATGATTAATTGAAAGTTCACATGTCCAGTAGTAGATGTTAAATGTTTATTTTTCCTCATCCAGCAAAAAGCAGATCAGCTTCAAATGGAAATAAAAGGATGGCTATTTAACGGATCCCTTTTCCCTAGACTTCAATGTTAAAGAAAACGGATCCAGTTGTAATCCGCTTTTTTAACCGGACAAAAAAGTTGTGTCTGCATAGCTTTTTATGAATACACATATATACACAAATAACTATGTGGCGTGCATTAAAGAATAAACTAAACCTAAAACATATTTTGCAGCGCTTTACAAATTATAGAGGGGATTTGTACAGACAATAGACATTACAGCATAACAATAATCATAGTTAAAAAAAGATACCAAGAGGAGTGAGGGCCCTGCTCGCAAGCTTACAAACTATGGGGAAAAAGGGGAGACACGAGAGGTGGATGGTAACCACTGCTTTTTTTGTTCGGACCAGCCATAGTGTAAGGATCGGGTGTTCATGTAAAGCTGCATGAACCAGTTAACAGCCTAAATATGTAACAGTAAAGACACAGAGGGCTATTAACTGCATAAAGTGTATGAGAACATGATGCGAGGAATCTGATAATGGTTTAAGTTTTTTGAATGGGCCACACAGGGATAGTTAGGTTAATGCTTTGAGGCGGTAGGCCAGTCTGAACAAATGCGTTTTTAGGGCATGCTTAAAACTGTGGGGATTGGGGATTAATCGTATTAACCTGGGTAGTGCATTCCAAAGAATTGGTGAAGCACGGGAAAAGACTTGGAGATGGGAGTGGGAGGTTCTGATTATTGAGGATGCTAACCTCAGGTCATTAGCAGAAGGGAGAGCAGGGGTAGGGTGGTAGCCTGAGACCAGGGAGGAGATGTAGGGTGGTGCTGAGCCATGGAGTGCTTTGTGGATGAGGGTAATAGTTTTGTACTGGATTCTGGAGTGGATGGGTAACCAGTGTAATGACTGGCACAAGATAGAGGCATCGGTGTAACGGTTGGTGAGGAATATGATCCTGGCTGCAGCTTTCAGGACAGATTGGAGCTGGGAGAGTTTGGTAAGAGGGAGGCCGATTAGTAGAGAGTTACAACAGTCCAGACAAGAATGATTGAGTGAAACAGTAAGAGTTTTTGCAGAGTCGAAAGTAAGAAAAGGTTGAATTCTAGAAATGTTTTTGAGATGCAGATAAGAAGAGCGAGCCAGTGATTGGATGTGGGGGGTGAATGAAAGCTTGGAATCAAGTATGACCCCAAGGCAGCGGGCATGTTACTTGGGAGTAATGGTGGAACCACACATGGAGATGGCAATGCCAGGCAAAGATAGGTTAGTAGAGGGAGAGAACACGAGGAGTTCAGTTTTTGACAGGTTCAGTTTCAGATAGAGGGAGGACATGATGTTGGAGACAGCGGTAAGTCAATCACTGGTGTTTTCTAGAAAGGCAGGCGAGATATCAGGAGAAGAAGTGTATTATTGAGTGTCATCAGCATAGAGATGGTAATGGAAACCAAATCTACTGATTGTTTGTCCAATAGGGGCAATATACGAAGAGGAGGGGGCATAGGACTGATAATTGAGGAACCCCAACAGTAAGGGGAAGGTGAGAGGAAGAGGAACCAGCAAAAAGATACAGTGAAGGAGCGGTCAGAGAGATAGGAGGAGAACCAGGAGAGAACGGTGTCGTTGAGGCAGATGGAGTGTAGCATACTGAGGAGGAGTTAATGATCCACAGTATCGCATGCTGCAGAGAGATCCAAGAGAATTAGCATGGAGTAGTGACCATTAGATTTAGCTGTTAGTAGATCATTAGAGACTTTAGTGAGGGCAGTTTCAGTAAAGTGTAAAGAGGGGAAACCAGATTGAAGAGGATCGAGAAGAGAGTTATCTGAGAGCGGATAAGACGGGAGTGGACCAGGCGTTCGAGGAGTTTAGAGATGAAGGGAAGATTAGAGACAGGTCCATAATTAGCGGCACAGTTTTGATCGAGGGATGGTTTTTTAAGTAATGGATGTATGATGGCATGCTTAAATGAGGAGGGAAAGATACCAGAAGAGAGTGAAAGGTTGAATATTTTTCTTAGGTGAGAGGTGACAGCCGGGGAAAGAGACTGGAGGAGATGTGACAGAATGGGGTCACTGATTACTTCTTCTTCTTCTTCTGTAACTGGTTCAAAGTCAGAGAGTGAACTAGATGCAGTGGGGGAGGGAGGACAGTGAATGGTATGAAGGGACTGTGAGATAATTTTCTGTCAGATGTGGTCAATTTTTTGTTTGAAGTAATTGGCCAGATCCTCAACGCGGCGATCCGTGGTTGGGGCCTGCACTCTTGGGTTGAGTAGCGAATAAAAAGTGTCAGAGACTTTTAGGGTTATTGGACAGTTAGGTGATGAGGGTGTTAAAATAGGTTTGTTTGGAGAGGTGAACGGCAGAGTTGTATGTTTTAAGCATGAACTTATAATGGATGAAATCTTCGGGTAGATTAGATTTTCTCCACAGACGTTCGGCGCACCTGGAGCACCGCTGCAGGAAACGTGTTTGCAGCATGTGCCACGGTTGTTGCTGTCTGTGCCGAGTTGTTCTATGTATAGGAGGTGCAATTTCATCCAGGACACTTTGCAGTGTTTCATTGTAATGCTTCAGTGCAGAATCAGGACATGAGATGGAGGAGATAGGGGCCAATGAGGACTGCAAGTTCTTCATAAGTTTCTGGGTGTTAATGGCTTGGATGTTTATATAAATGTGGAAAGTGGAGGTGACTTGAGCGGAATGGCAGTTCTTGATAGAGAATGAAAGAAAGTTGTGGTCAGAGAGTGGGAGAGGGGAGTTTATGAAATTGTCCACTGAGCAAAGCCGGGAGAAGATCAAGTCGAGGGAGTTTCCATCTTCATGCGTTGAAGAGTTAGTATGCTGCGAGAGGCCGAAAGAGGAGGTTAGATAGAGATAAAAGGTGAGAAGCAGATGGGGAGAGGGGAAAAGCAATGGGGATGTTGAAATCACCCATAATGAGGGTGGGGATGTCACTGAAGAGAAAGTGTGGAAGCCAGGTGGCAAATTGATCCAGGAACTGATGAGAGGGGCAGGGAGAACGATACACCACCACCACTCGCATGGAGAAGGGAATGTAGAGTCTGAAAGCATGAACTTCAAAGGAAGGGAAGACAAGTGAGGGTACTTGGGGGATAATTTGGAAGGTACATTTGGTTGATAGGAGCAGATGAACGCCTCCACCTGTGCCTCCACCTGCTCTGTTGTCCGATCTTGGGGTATGAGAAAAGTGTAGTCCACCATATGAAAGAGCAGCAGCGCTGGTGTCTGACTGCTGGATCCAGGTTTCAGTAAGAGCCAGGAGGTTAAGAGAATTAGAAAGGAAGAAGTCATGGATGAAAGGCAGTTTATTACACACAGAGCGAGAATTCCAAAGGGCACAATTGAAAGATGGAGAAGGCATGCATTGGATATTAATAAGGTTAGAGGGGTAGCAGTTAGGAGGTTAGACTTTCTATAACATGGGACTGGAGTTGGGAGAGAGCTCCTGCGACTAGGAGAAGGAGGATAGAAAGAGTGAGCAGATGGTTAAGTGATTAGTGTGAGCGTCTCTTGTGTTGGATGGTGAGGCTGAATGGATCTGCGCTCTTAAGGTACCTTCACACATAACGATTTCGTTAACGATATCGTTGCAACGTCACGCTTTTTGTGACGTAGCAACGATCCCGCTAACGATCTCGTTATGTGTGACAGCGACCAACGATCAGGCCCCTGCTGGGAGATCGTTGGTCATTGGGGAATGATCAGGACCATTTTTTGGTTGCTGATCACCCGCTGTCATCGCTGGATCGGCGTGTGTGACGCCGATCCAGCGATGGGTTCACTTGTAACCAGGGTAAATATCGGGTTACTAAGCGCAGGGCCGCCGTGTGCTCTGCTTTACGGCCGGCGCTGACACAGTCAGTGCGGGAAGCTGACGGCGGGGGACGTGACACACATCGGAATGTGAGTATGTAGTGTTTTTTTTACTTTTTACAATGGTAACCAGGGTAAATATCGGGTTACTAAGTGCGGCCCGATGTTTACCCTGGTTACCCAGGTGCTGCAGGGGGACTTCGGCATCGTTGAAGACAGTTTCAACGATGCCGAAGTCGTTCCCCTGATCGTTGGTCGCTGGAGAGAGCTGTCTGTGTGACAGCTCCCCAGCGACCACACAACGACTTACCAACGATCACGGCCAGGTCGTATCGCTGGTCGTGATCGTTGGTAAGTCATTTAGTGTAACGGTACCTTTAAGCAATGTGAACAGAGCGTGAGTGCTATACATAGGAGAGGAAAGGACTTATGCCAAACTAAATCTCTGAGTACTTACAAATACTCGTAGGACACCTGAGCGTGCTCAGGAAATCTCGAGTACTGAGTATACTCGCTCATCACTATTATTTATTTATCACTTTATTCTGATATAGGCTTAGTTATATGTAAAGCCAATTTTAGGGTGCACTAACACTGGACTATGGCGACCGATTGGCCACATGTAAGGTGGTCAGCAATTTAATAGCCTGTTTATACTGGCACAGAACAATTGGTAATATGATTGCTCTGTGTACATAGGCGGTCATCGTTCTTGGCAGCACACTTCCTGTTCACAGAGGATGATTTGCTTACGAGAACTATGGTTTTTAAGGTCGTTAAAATGATTTGCTAGTTCGTCAAATGATTCGCTGTCTGTTTACAGTGGCTGAATATCGGGAACGCGCATTCCTGATAATTGGCCATTGTAAATATACTTCTGGCTATAGTGGTGCAGTACTGTAATACTCCTGTGCACATCAATGCTGTGTGTGAGGAGGTGGAATTGGGGCACTTGGAACATTAGTACATGGCACCCATTCCTGTTGGTACCATCTACAAACTATGTGTCTCTATGTAAGATCATGAATGACCCATAGTGTCAGTGTCCTGTGAAAGCCTCTACCGGGGAGGCAGTGCAAACATTGGGTTCCTGGTACAGTTCAGTTAATGCTCTCTGTGAACTCTGTCTGCAGACCCCTCTTAAAGTAATCCTTCTATAATGTTATACAGTATAAACTTAGAGTTTAAGATGGTCATCAACATTAGAGATCTAGGTTTTAGCCCTGTATTTTACTTCCGAGGGTTGTTAGGTATGTCTCATTTTGTGATGATGATTACCTTAATAAAACTTGCAACATATCCCATTGGGTAACAGACATTTACTGGTCATTTTCAGATGAGACAGAAGGAAAAGTAAAATATTTGTTACATATACTGTGAATATATAAGAAAAAAAGAGAGTTTGGGCTTGATGCCCTAGCCAGTTCACCGACTGCCCCAGGTGCACGGAACTCAGTCAGGATCTGACGAAAATCAGCAATATACGAAAGTAGACGTTCCAGCTCCTAAAACGATTTCTTTATTCTTCCAAAAATTTAAAACATAGCAAGCGGCAGAATCCTCTTGACAGTGCCTGGTGTGCTCATCCACATGTCAAGAGGATTCTGTCGCTTGCTATGTTTTAAAAAGTAGGAAGAATAAAGAAATCGTTTTAGGAGCTGGAATGTCAACTTTCGTATATACTGTGAATGCATACTTCAGAACTTTACCGCTTATGCTACCATTGATCAGTGGTCATTTTTTTTTATTTTCTCAAACATGATTGTTTGGCTGAGTGGTCTTGTGTCTTCAGTTGGGGAAGTGGAGTAGAGACACCAATACAGATTATATAGCACAAGAAGTCTAGCACTCAACTTCAGTAACCGTTGAAACGATTTATTGGTAGCACAAGAAACGTTTCAGTCCCTTGGGACTTTCATCAGTCACGTGCATATGAGGGCCAATCTGGCCAATGAACTAGAGTAGAACACTACGTAAACGATAATAGCGCAACCGTGGAGCGCCCCAAAACAAATGGACAAAGGGGCGGAACTAACAACTGGGGAACAGAGATCAAATGGTGGGTAATGACCACCTGCAGGAAAACAAGTCTCAGACTTGCGGTGGACGCCGTGTCTGGAGGCGGTTCTCCTCCCCTCTCTCTCCAGTCTGCTCAGTTGCGGGTGTGTTTTCCTGCAGGTGGTCATTACCCACCATTTGATCTCTGTTCCCCAGTTGTTAGTTCCGCCCCTTTGTTTGTTTACGTAGTGTTCTACTCTAGTTCATTGGCCAGATTGGCCCTCATATGCACGTGACTGATGAAAGTCCCAAGGGACTGAAACGTTTCTTGTGCTACCAATAAATCGTTTCAACGGTTACTGAAGTTGAGTGCTAGACTTCTTGTGCTATATATATTGATGGTTTGGGAACCTAAGTCTTAGCACCTATTTGTAGCAGTGCACACGGTGTTTTCTCTCCACCAATACAGATTAGACTGGCGTTGACCAAAACCACTGACATTCCCGGGCTCAGTCGACAGTCATAATGTGTTTGGGGTCCTCTCGACCCTCACTTGACAGATATGTTGGTTTAGATAAGGATCCGATTTTGGACTCCCCTTCCTTTTGTATTCTGCAAGATAATCCATCTCCATAGAAGTCTGGCAGTGGCTCTGCAGCAGAAAACAAGGAGGAGTGGAGAGAGCTAGTTATTGTATTACTAGATGGTGGCCCGATTCTAACGCATTGGGTATTCTAGAACGTGCCCAGTCACGTAGTATATTGCCCAGCCACGTAGTATATTGCCCAGCCACGTAGTATATTGCCCAGCTACGTAGTATATTACCCAGTCACGTAGTATATTGCCCAGCTACAGTGGGGCAAAAAAGTATTTAGTCAGTCAGCAATAGTGCAAGTTCCACCACTTAAAAAGATGAGAGGCGTCTGTAATTTACATCATAGGTAGACCTCAGCTATGGGAGACAAACTGAGAAAAAAAAATCCAGAAAATCACATTGTCTGTTTATTTAACATTTTATTTGCATATTATGGTGGAAAATAAGTATTTGGTCAGAAACAAAATTTCATCTCAATACTTTGTAATATATCCTTTGTTGGCAATGACAGAGGTCAAACGTTTTCTGTAAGTCTTCACAAGGTTGCCACACACTGTTGTTGGTATGTTGGCCCATTCCTCCATGCAGATCTCCTCTAGAGCAGTGATGTTTTTGGCTTTTCGCTTGGCAACACGGACTTTCAACTCCCTCCAAAGGTTTTCTATAGGGTTGAGATCTGGAGACTGGCTAGGCCACTCCAGGACCTTGAAATGCTTCTTACGAAGCCACTACTTCGTTGCCCTGGCGGTGTGCTTTGGATCATTGTCATGTTGAAAGACCCAGCCACGTTTCATCTTCAATGCCCTTGCTGATGGAAGGAGGTTTGCACTCAAAATCTCACGATACATGGCCCCATTCATTCTTTCATGTACCCGGATCAGTCGTCCTGGCCCCTTTGCAGAGAAACAGCCCCAAAGCATGATGTTTCCACCACCATGCTTTACAGTAGGTATGGTGTTTGATGGATGCAACTCAGTATTCTTTTTCCTCCAAACACGACAAGTTGTGTTTCTACCAAACAGTTCCAGTTTGGTTTCATCAGACCATAGGACATTCTCCCAAAACTCCTCTGGATCATCCAAATGCTCTCTAGCAAACTTCAGACGGGCCCAAACATGTACTGGCTTAAGCAGTGGGACACGTCTGGCCTGCAGGATCTGAGTCCATGGTGGCTGTTATGACCCCAATGGCGAGGGTCTCAGAGGAACGTGGAAGTCTGCAAGATACAAAAATCCAGCTCATAGGGCAGTGGTAACTGGGTTGACCATATATCTACTCCTAACGCCAACACTAGAAGTAGCCGGGGGTCATACCTACGTTGATCCTAGATGACTCGCGCCAGCCGGAGAATCTAAATACCCCTAGTAGAGGAAAACAAAGACCTCTCTTGCCTCCAGAGAAAGGGACCCCAAAGCAGGATAGAAGCCCCCCACAAATAATAACGGTGAGGTAAGAGGAAATGACAAACACAGAAATGAACCAGGTTTAGCACAGAGAGGCCCGCTAACTAATAGCAGAATATAGAAAGGTAACTTATATGGTCAACAAAAAACCCTATCAAAAATCCACACTGGAAATTCAAGAACCCCCGAACCGTCTAACGGTCCGGGGGGAGAACACCAGCGCCCTAGAGCTTCCAGCAAAAGTCAGGATACAGATTAGGAACAAGCTGGACAAAAATACAAAACCAAAAACAAATAGCAAAAAGCAAAGTAATTGACTTAGCTGAATAACCGGACCAGGATCAGTAGACAAGAGCACAGCAGATTAGCTCTGATAACTACGTTGCCAGGCATAGAACTGAGTGTCCAGGGAGCTTATAAAGCAACGCCCCTAACTAACGACCCAGGTGCGGATAAAAGGAAAGACAGAAAAACCAGAGTCAAAAAACTAGTAACCACTAGAGGGAGCCAAAAAGCAAATTCACAACAGTACCCCCCCCTTAGTGAGGGGTCACCGAACCCTCACCACGACCACCAGGGCGATCAGGATGAGCGGCATGAAAGGCACGAACTAAATCGGCCGCATGAACATCAGAGGCGACCACCCAGGAATTATCCTCCTGACCATAGCCCTTCCACTTGACCAGGTACTGAAGTCTTCGCCTGGAGAGGCGAGAATCCAAGATCTTCTCCACCACGTACTCCAACTCGCCCTCAACCAACACCGGAGCAGGAGGCTCAGCAGAAGGAACTACAGGCACAACGTACCGCCGCAACAAGGACCTATGAAATACATTGTGAATAGCAAACGACACAGGAAGATCCAGACGAAAAGATACAGGATTAAGGATTTCCAATATCTTGTAAGGACCAATAAAACGAGGTTTAAATTTGGGAGAGGAGACCTTCATAGGAACAAAGCGGGAAGAAAGCCATACCAAATCCCCAACGCGTAGTCGGGGACCCACACCGCGGCGGCGGTTGGCAAAGCGCTGAGCCCTCTCCTGTGACAACTTCAAGTTGTCCACCACATGATTCCAGATCCGCTGCAACCTATCCACCACAGAATCCACCCCAGGACAGTCAGAAGACTCCACATGACCTGAAGAAAAGCGAGGATGGAAACCAGTGTTGCAGAAAAAAGGCGAAACCAAGGTGGCGGAACTAGCCCGATTATTAAGGGCAAACTCAGCCAACGGCAAGAATGTCACCCAATCGTCCTGATCAGCAGAGACAAAACACCTCAAATAAGCCTCCAAAGTCTGATTGGTTCGCTCCGTCTGTCCATTAGTCTGAGGATGGAAAGCAGAGGAAAACGACAAATCAATGCCCATCCTACTACAAAAGGATCGCCAGAACCTGGAAACGAACTGGGATCCTCTATCTGACACAATATTCTCAGGGATGCCGTGCAAACGAACCACGTTCTGGAAAAACACAGGAACCAGATCGGAAGAGGAAGGCAGCTTAGGCAAAGGAACCAAATGGACCATCTTGGAGAAGCGATCACATATCACCCAGATAACAGACATGCCCTGAGATAGCGGAAGATCAGAAATGAAATCCATGGAGATATGTGTCCAAGGTCTCTTCGGGACAGGCAAGGGCAAGAGCAACCCGCTGGCACGAGAACAGCAAGGCTTAGCTCTAGCACAAGTCCCACAGGACTGCACAAATGACCGCACATCCCTTGACAAAGAAGGCCACCAAAAGGACCTGGCCACCAGATCTCTGGTGCCAAAAATTCCCGGGTGACCTGCCAACACCGAGGAATGAACCTCGGAAATGACTCTGCTGGTCCACTTATCCGGAACAAACAGTCTGTCAGGTGGACAAGACTCAGGCCTATCAGCTTGAAATCTCTGCAACACACGTCGCAGATCCGGAGAAATAGCTGATAAGATAACTCCATCCTTAAGAATACCAACAGGATCAGCGACTCCAGGAGCATCAGGCACAAAGCTCCTAGAAAGAGCATCGGCCTTCACATTCTTTGAACCTGGTAAATACGAGACAACAAAATCAAAGCGGGAGAAAAACAATGACCAGCGGGCCTGTCTCGGATTAAGGCGTTTAGCAGACTCGAGATACATCAGATTTTTGTGATCAGTCAAGACCACCACACGATGCTTAGCACCCTCGAGCCAATGACGCCACTCCTCAAATGCCCACTTCATGGCCAACAACTCCCGATTGCCCACATCATAATTTCGCTCGGCAGGCGAAAACTTCCTAGAGAAAAAGGCACAAGGTTTCATAACAGAGCAACCAGGGCCTCTCTGCGACAAAACGGCCCCTGCTCCAATCTCCGAAGCATCCACCTCAACCTGAAAGGGAAGTGAGACATCGGGCTGGCACAAAACAGGCGCCGAAGTAAACCGGCGTTTCAACTCCTGGAAAGCCTCCACGGCAGCAGGAGCCCAGTTAGCTACATCGGAGCCCTTCTTGGTCATATCCGTCAAAGGTTTCACAACGCTAGAAAAATTAGCGATAAAACGACGGTAGAAGTTAGCGAAACCCAAGAACTTCTGAAGACTCTTAACTGACGAGGGCTGAGTCCAATCAAGAATAGCTCGGACCTTGACCGGGTCCATCTCCACAGCAGAAGGGGAAAAAATAAACCCCAAAAAGGGAACCTTCTGTACACCAAAGAGACACTTTGAGCCTTTGACAAACAAAGAATTTTCACGCAAAATTTTAAAGACCAACCTGACCTGCTCCACATGCGAGTCCCAATCATCAGAAAAAACCAAAATATCATCCAGATAAACGATCAAAAATTTATCCAGATACTTCCGGAAAATGTCATGCATAAAGGACTGAAAAACTGAAGGCGCATTGGAGAGCCCAAAAGGCATCACCAAGTACTCAAAATGACCTTCGGGCGTATTGAATGCGGTTTTCCATTCATCACCTTGCTTAATGCGCACAAGGTTGTACGCACCACGAAGGTCTATCTTGGTGAACCACTTGGCACCTTTAATTCGGGCAAACAAGTCAGACAACAGCGGCAGAGGATACTGAAATTTGACAGTGATCTTATTTAAAAGCCGATAATCAATACAAGGCCTCAAAGATCCGTCCTTTTTAGCCACAAAAAAGAATCCTGCACCAAGAGGGGAAGAAGACGGACGAATATGTCCTTTCTCCAAAGACTCCTTGATATACGAACGCATAGCGGTATGTTCAGGTACCGACAGATTAAAGAGTCTTCCCTTAGGAAATTTACTGCCTGGAATCAAATCTATAGCACAGTCACAGTCCCTATGAGGAGGCAATGCACTGGACCTGGACTCGCTAAAGACATCCTGATAATCAGACAAATACTCCGGAACTTCCGAAGGCGTAGAAGAAGCAATAGACACAGGCAGGATATCCCCATGAATACCACGACAGCCCCAACTAGAAACTGACATAGCCTTCCAGTCCAGGACGGGATTATGGGTCTGTAACCATGGCAGCCCTAAAACAACCAAATCATGCATTTTATGTAAAACAAGAAAACGTATCACCTCGCGGTGTTCAGGAGTCATGCACATGGTAACCTGTGTCCAATACTGCGGTTTATTTGCTGCCAATGGCGTAGCATCAATACCCCTAAGAGGAATAGGATTTTCTAATGGTTCAAGAGTAAAACCACAGCGCTTAGCAAATGACAGATCCATAAGACTCAGGGCAGCACCTGAATCTACAAACGCCATGACAGGATAAGACGACAGTGAGCAAATCAAAGTTACAGACAGAATAAATTTAGGTTGCAAATTTCCAGCGGTGACCGGACCAACAACCTTAGCTATACGTTTAGAGCATGCTGAGATAACATGTGTAGAATCACCACAGTAGTAGCACAAGCCATTCCGGCGTCTATGAATTTTCCGCTCATTTCTGGTCAGGATTCTATCACATTGCATTAAATCAGGTGTCTGTTCAGACAACACCATGAGGGAATTTGCGGTTTTTCTATCACATTGCACCGAATTAGGTGTCTGTTCAGACAACACCATGAGGGAATTTGCGGTCTTGCGCTCCCGCAATCGCCGGTCAATTTGAATAGCCAGTGCCATAGCATCATTCAGACCTGTGGGAATGGGAAAACCCACCATAACATCTTTAATGGCATCAGAAAGACCATTTCTAAAATTAGCGGCCAGTGCACAGTCGTTCCAATGTGTCAGCACGGACCATTTCCGAAATTTTTGGCAATACACTTCAGCCTCGTCCTGCCCCTGAGACATAGCCAGCAGGGCCTTTTCTGCCTGAATCTCAAGATTGGGTTCCTCATAAAGTAAACCGAGCGCCAGAAAAAACGCATCAATATCAGCCAATGCCGGATCTCCTGGCGCCAGCGAAAAAGCCCAATCTTGAGGGTCACCCCGTAAGAACGAAATAACAATTTTTACTTGCTGAGCGGAGTCTCCAGATGAACAGGGTCTCAGGGACAAAAACAATTTACAATTATTCTTGAAATTCCTAAACTTAAACCTGTCTCCGGAAAACAGTTCAGGAATCGGTATCTTAGGTTCTGACCCAGGACTTCTGATAACATAATCTTGTATGCCCTGCACACGAGTAGCCAGCTGGTCCACACTTGTAATCAAGGTCTGGACATTCATGTCTGCAGCAAGCATAAGCCACTCTGAGGTAAAGGGGATGAAGAAAAAAAAAAAAAAAAAAATGAGAGAGGAGAAAAAAAAAAAAACTCAGAATCTTCTTTCTTATAATCCCTCTTTTGCAATGCATTAAACATTTAATATAGGCCTGGCAAACTGTTATGACCCCAATGGCGAGGGTCTCAGAGGAACGTGGAAGTCTGCAAGATACAAAAATCCAGCTCATAGGGCAGTGGTAACTGGGTTGACCATATATCTACTCCTAACGCCAACACTAGAAGTAGCCGGGGGTCATACCTACGTTGATCCTAGATGACTCGCGCCAGCCGGAGAATCTAAATACCCCTAGTAGAGGAAAACAAAGACCTCTCTTGCCTCCAGAGAAAGGGACCCCAAAGCAGGATAGAAGCCCCCCACAAATAATAACGGTGAGGTAAGAGGAAATGACAAACACAGAAATGAACCAGGTTTAGCACAGAGAGGCCCGCTAACTAATAGCAGAATATAGAAAGGTAACTTATATGGTCAACAAAAAACCCTATCAAAAATCCACACTGGAAATTCAAGAACCCCCGAACCGTCTAACGGTCCGGGGGGAGAACACCAGCGCCCTAGAGCTTCCAGCAAAAGTCAGGATACAGATTAGGAACAAGCTGGACAAAAATACAAAACCAAAAACAAATAGCAAAAAGCAAAGTAATTGACTTAGCTGAATAACCGGACCAGGATCAGTAGACAAGAGCACAGCAGATTAGCTCTGATAACTACGTTGCCAGGCATAGAACTGAGTGTCCAGGGAGCTTATAAAGCAACGCCCCTAACTAACGACCCAGGTGCGGATAAAAGGAAAGACAGAAAAACCAGAGTCAAAAAACTAGTAACCACTAGAGGGAGCCAAAAAGCAAATTCACAACAGGTGGCGTAGTGTATTACTTATGGTAGGCCTTGTTACATTGGTCCCAGCTCTCTGCAGTTCATTCACTAGGTCCCCCCGCGTGGTTCTGGGATTTTGCTCACCGTTCTTGTGATCATTCTGACCCCACGGGGTGGGATTTTGCGTGGAGCCCCAGATCGAGGGAGATTATCAGTGGTCTTGTATGTCTTCCATTTTCTAATTATTGCTCCCACTGTTGATTTCTTCACTCCAAGCTGGTTGGCTATTGCAGATTCAGTCTTCCCAGCCTGGTGCAGGGCTACAATTTTGTTTTTGGTGTCCTTTGACAGCTCTTTGGTCTTCACCATAGTGGAGTTTGGAGTCAGACTGTTTGAGGGTGTGCACAGGTGTCTTTTTATACTGATAACAAGTTTAAACAGGTGCCATTACTACAGGTAATGAGTGGAGGAAAGAGGAGACTCTTAAAGAAGAAGTTACAGGTCTGTGAGAGCCAGAAATCTTGATTGTTTGTTTCTGACCAAATACTTATTTTCCACCATAATATGCAAATAAAATGATAAAAAAACAGACAATGTGATTTTCTGGATTTTTTTTTCTCAGTTTGTCTCCCATAGTTGAGGTCTACCTATGATGTAAATTACAGACGCCTCTCATCTTTTTAAGTGGTGGAACTTGCACTATTGCTGACTGACTGAATACTTTTTTGCCCCACTGTACGTAGTATATTGCCCAGTCACGTAGTATATTGCCCAGCCACGTAGTATATTGCCCAGCGATGTAGTATATTGCACAGCGACGTAGTATATTGCCCAGCCACGTAGTATATCACCCAGTCACATAGTATATCGCCCAACCACGTAGTATATTGCACAGCCACGTAGTATATTGCACAGCCACGAAGTATATTGCCCAGTCACATAGTATATTGCCCAGCCACGTAGTATATTCCGCGGCCACGTAGTATATTGCACAGCCATGTAGTATATTGCCCAGCCACGTAGTATATTGCCCAGCCACGTAGTATATTGCCCAGTAACGTAGTATATTGCCCAGCCACGTAGTATATTGCACAGCCACGTAGTATATTGCACAGCCACGTAGTATATTGCCCAGTCACGTAGTACATTGCCCAGCTACGTAGTATATTGCCTAGTGACGTAGTATATTGCACAGCGACGTAGTATACAGCACAGACACGTAGTATATTGCCCAGTCACGTAGTATATTGCCCAGTCACGTAGTATATTGCCCAGTTACGTAGTATATTGCCCAGCGACGTAGTATACAGCACAGAGCCACGTAGTATACAGCACAGAGCCACATAGTATATTGCCCAGTCACGTAGTATATTGCCCAGCTACATAGTATATTGCCCAGTAACGTAGTATACAGCACAGACACGTAGTATATTGCCCAGCCACGTAGTATATTGCCCAGCCACGTAGTATATTGCCCAGCCATGAAGTATATTGCCCAGTCACGTAGTATATTGCCCAGTCATGTAGTATATTGCCCAGCGATGTAGTATACAGCACAGAGCCACGTAGTATACAGCACAGAGCCACGTAGTATATTGCCCAGTCACGTAGTATATTGCCCAGCGACGTAGTATACAGCACAGAGCCACGTAGTATACAGCACATAGCCACGTAGTATACTGCCCAGTCACGTAGTATATAGCACAGCCCACACAGTATATAACAGTGGCCACGTAATAGCACAGCCAACGCAGTATATAACACTGCCTATGTAGTATACAGCACAGAGCCACGCGGTATGTAACACAGCCAACGTAGTATACAGCAGTGTGGGCACCATATCCCTGTTAAAAAAATAATTAAAATAGAAAATAGTTATATACTCACCTCCTGGGATCCAGCGGAGCTCTGGCGATAGGCGCGCGGCTGCCGCCATCTTCCGTTCCCATGATGCATTGCGAAATTACCCAGATGACATAGCGGTCTTGCGAGACCGCTAAGTCTTCTGGGTAATTTCGCAATGCATCGCCGGAAACGGAAGATGGCGGCCGGCGCGAGCGGCTCAGCGGACAACGGAGGGTGAGTATAGCAGGCTTTTTGTTTTTTTATTATTTTTAATATTACATTTTTTACTATTGATGTCGCATAGGCAGCATCAATAGTAAAAGGTTGGGGACACACAGGGTTAATAGCGGCAGTAACGGAGTGCATTACCCGCGGCATAACGCGGTCCGTTACCGCCGGCATTAACTTTGTGTCAGTGGAGGGGAGTATGCGGGCGCCGGCCACTGACTGCGGGGAGTAAGGAACGGCCATTTTCTTCCGGACTGTGCCCTTCGCTGATTGGTCGAGGCAACCTTTATGACATCATCGTCGCCATGACAACCATTATGACATCGTCGCTGTGCCCGTTGCTGATTGGTCGAGGCCTGGCGGCCTCGACCAATCAGAGACGCAGGATGTCTACGTCCTTTATGACATCATCGTCGCTGTGCCCGTCGCTGATTGGTCGAGGCCTGGCGGCCTCGACCAATCAGAGACGCGGGATTTCTACGTCGATGCTGTGTCGGTCTCTGATTGGTCGAGGCCTGGCGGCCTCGACCAATCAGAGAGCCGGGATTTCCAGGACAGACAGACAGAAAGACAGACAGACAGACGGAAAAACCCCTAGGCAATTATATATATAGATCAGGGGTCCCCAACTCCAGGCCTCGAGGGCCACCAACAGTGCAGGTTTTCAGGATTTCTTTAGTATTGCATCGGTGGTAATGTGATCATCTGCACAGGGGATGATTCCAACCCCTGTGCAATACTAAGGAAATCCTGAAAACCTGCACTGTTGGCGGCCCTCGAGGCCTGGAGTTGGGGACCACTGATATAGATTGTATATGGGGCCCCTGCCTGGAGAAAAAAAGGATCAGGAAAACCAGTTCAAATTGCCTGCGACTTATCTCCCTTGCATGTCTCCCTCCCCCTGTACAAATTAGTTGATCATCTGGTCCTGCTACAATTGGCAAGTTGAGCAACTTTTAATCTAAGATGTATGATCAAACTTCTAGATTTCAGTCCATGTCCTCACTAACATCAGAATGTAGGGTTGAGGAAATAATAGGAGTGACTTTGTATCTACCGTAGTTTATTTAATATCCCCAAATCTTTCCCAAATTGGTCTGTAAAACCCTTACACATGCAAATAATTCCAATATTGAATATTCTTTTGCGTGTTTTTCTACCTGCACTATACAGGCTTACAAAATGCATAGTTCCCAGATTTGTTATTTGCCTTTGGCTTATGCATATACTACTGACAAAATGGTGATTTCAGTATGTCCTCTGTGAGAGCATTATGCACCACCACAGGCCATGTGTGCTACAGCTAGTTTACGATTTACAACAGCTAAAAACACTTTTAATGTTTTTAATTCCAAAGGGTTGTTACAGGGACAACCCTTTTACTCCAGCTACTTGAAGCTGAAGGACATTTTCCCATGTTTGACAGCAGACACTTTATGAATGCAGAACATTTTGTTTTCAATGTAGACGTATTCCTTTGCCTTCCCACAAACTTGTGCAAAATAAAAAGCAGCTAGTACCCTCCAGGGATTTTTTTTTTGCCCAACTTATTACTCAATTACTCAATCACTGTTACAACATCAGGACAGTACACCACACCTTCTGTAGAGCAGTTCAGCTATTTCCTGATACAGATAAAGTTTGGCATTTGGTAAGAAGCCAGGACTTGTGTAGAACAACTAATATACAGTGGGGGAAATAAGTATTTGATCCCTTGTTGATTTTGTAAGTTTGCCCACTGACAAAGACATGAACAGTCTATAATTTTATGGGTAAGTTAATTTTAACATTGAGAGATAGAATATTTAAAAAAAATCCAGAAAATCTCATTGTATAAATTTTATATAAATTTATTTGCATTTTGCAGTGAGAAATAAGCATTTAATCCTCAACCAACCATTAAGAATTCTGGCTCCTACAGACCAGAAAGACGCTCCTAATCAACTTCTAACCTGCATTAAAGACAGCTGTCTTACATAGTCACCTTTATAAAAGACTCCTGTTCACAGACTCAGTTAATCAGCCAGACTCTAACCTCTACAACATGGGCAAGAACAAAGAGCTTAAGGCCGGGATCACACATGCAATAAACACGACCGTGTCTCGCATGTGAAATCCAAGCTGTGGCGCCAGCACTCCAGAGCGGAGCGTGCGGCTCCATGTGTTGCTATGCGGCCGCACGCTCCGCTCCACAGTGCCGGCGCCAGAAAGTGGATTTCACATGCGAGACTCGGACGTGTTTCTCGCATGTGTGATTCCGGCCTTATAAGAATGTCAGGGACAAGATCATAGATCTGCACAAAGGTGGAATAGGCTGCAAAACATTAAGTAAGATGCTGGGTGAGAAGGAGACAACTGTTAGTGCAATAGTAAGAAAATGGAAGAAATACAAAATGATTGTCAATCGACATGGATCTAGGGCACCATGCAAAATCTCACCTCGTGGGGTATCCTTGATTATGAGAAAGGTGAGAGATCAACCTGAAACTACACAGGGGGACTTGTTTTTGATCTCAATGCAACTGGGAACACAGTCACCATGAAATCCTGCCGTGCCCGCAAGATCCCCTTGCTCAAGAACGCACATGTGCAGGCCCATCTGAAGTTTGCTAATGAACACCTGGATGATTCTATGAGTGATTTGGAGAAGGTACTGTGGTCAGATAAGATAACAATTGAGCTCTTTGGCTTTAACTCATCTCACTGTTTTTGGAGGAAGTGAAATGCCGAATGCCGCCTATGACCCTAAGAACACCGTCCCCACTGTCAAGCATGGAGGTGAAAACATGTTTTGGGGATGTTTCTCTGCTTAGGGCACAGGACTACTTCACCACATCAATGGAAGAATTATTGGAGCCATGTACCGTAAAATCCTGAGTGACAACCTCCTTCCCTCCGCCAGGACATTAAAAATGGGTCGTGGCTGGGTCTTCCAGCAAGACAATGACCCAAAACATACAGCCAAGGCAAGAAAGGAGTGGCTCAAAAAGAAGCACATTAAGGTCATGGAGTGGGCTAGCCAGTCTCCAGAACTTAATCCCATAGAAAACTTATGGAGGGAGTTGAAGCTCCGAGTTGCCATGTGACAGCCTCAAAATCTTAATGATTTAGAGATGATCTGCAAAGAGGAGTGGACCAAAATTCCTCCTGACATGTGCACAAACCTCATCATCCACTATAAAAAAAAAAAGTCTGACTGCTGTCCTTGCCAACAAGGGTTTTGCCACCAAGCATTAAGACTTGTTTGCCAGAGGGATCAAATACTTATTTCTCACTGCAAAATGCAAATAAATGTATATAATTTATACAATTCAATGTGATTTTCTGGATTTTATTTTTTATATTCTATCGCTCAATGTTAAAATTAACCTACCCTTTAAAATTATAGACTGTTCATGTCTTTGTCAGTGGGCAAGCTTACAAAATCAGCAAGGGATCAAATACTTATTTCCCCCACTGTAAACCTATACTGATTCAAATGCCATCAAATGTACAGCTTATTTTAATGTTCTTTTATTAAGTGAAAGTGAAATATTTGATGTGAAACAAAACTGGGTGGATTTATTATTATATTGTCATAAACCTAGACAAGATGGGCAAAAGATGTGCTGAATTTATCGGAGAGAGAGCGAGACCTTAAAAAAAATCGGATTTAACGAATATCTAATTTCTAACTATACAGTGCTCTTGAGCTTAAGGTACCGTCACATTTAGCGACGCTGCAGCGATACCGACAACGATGTCGATCGCTGCAGCGTCGCTGTTTGGTCGCTGGAGAGCTGATTTAGTTAACGATATCGTTGCTACATCACAAAAAGCAACGATATCGTTAACTATATCGTTCAGTGTGACGGTATCTTTAGTTTAGACTTCTTTTTACATAGGTAATTAAATCATCAAATTCAACAAACAGCTATCTAACGTGTGTGTTTGTGGTTTTCCGTTGTGTATTATGTGTTTGAAGGAAAATTCGCTAAATTTAACACTTTTTCAAATATCAAATTTATATTTTGTATAATACATGACTATTTTTTTTTTCACTATTGGCTATTCTTGTTTTTTTTTTTTGTTCTTTTAGGAGATAGCACGTCATCTACGACCTAGGACGCTGCGCGCACAGTTTGGTAAAAATAAAGTGAAAAATGCTGTCCATTGTACTGACCTTCCAGAAGATGCCGTGCTAGAGGTAATTTAGTATTAAGATGATTTATGACAATTCCAGACACTGTAAGGACATTTTATTTGATGAGGACCCATAGACAATATGTAAAGGATACAATTGTACTTAAGTTAGCCAAGTGGAGGCTTCATTAGTCAAGACCCAGTGCTTCTTAATGTAAGAAGAAGAAAAGTTATGAGCCAAGGGCCATGTCTGTGGCAGTGGAGAGCTAATTGACAGAGATTTGTGTGCTTCACATAATTGCACCAGTCTTCTGAACACGTTGTTCTTGTAGATGAGAGACTTATGTAAATTTTATAAGGCTTGTATTCCTAGCGTTCATGAACCTCGAGCACACAAGTCCAGTTTCTGCAAGATTTAACCAGATTATGCTTCAGCAAAGGTGTGTTAGCTAATGCATGTAAACGTTCCAAGTGTAGACTCATCAGCGGGGCATAACCTGAAACTCTGCCAAGCATTGTAAACCTTTAGGCTATGTGCACACGTCAGGATTTCTGGCAGAAATTTTCCTGACAAAAACCTGACATTTCTGCCAGAAATCCACATGCGTTTTTTTGCGCATTTTTGATGCGTTTTTGCACGTTTTTGATGCGTTTTTTCTTGCGTTTTTTCCAAATGCATAGAATAGCGGGAAAAACGCGAAAAAAACGCAAAATTAATGAACATGCTGCTTTTCTTTACCGCAATGCGTTTTTTTCGCGAAAAAAAACGCATCATGTGCACAAAAATTGCAGAATGCATTCTAAATGATAGGATGCATATGTCTGCAGTTTCTAATGCGGTTTTATCGAGAGAAAAAAACGCGAAAAAACCTGAACGTGTACACATACCCTGTGGTCAGAGTTTGAGAAGGTGCTTATACCCTCATTAGTGACTTAATTACTAATATACAGTGGGGCAAAAAAGTATTTAGTCAGTCAGCAATACTGCAAGTTTCACCACTTAAAAAGATGAGAGGCGTCTGTAATTTACATCATAGGTAGACCTCAACTATGGGAGACAAACTGAGAAAAAAAAAATCCAGAAAATCACATTGTCTGTTTTTTTAACATTTTATTTGCATATTATGGTGGAAAATAAGTATTTGGTCAGAAACAAAATTTCATCTCAATACTTTGTAATATATCCTTTGTTGGCAATGACAGAGGTCAAACGTTTTCTGTAAGTCTTCACAAGGTTGCCACACACTGTTGTTGGTATGTTGGCCCATTCCTCCATGCAGATCTCCTCTAGAGCAGTGATGTTTTTGGCTTTTCGCTTGGCAACACGGACTTTCAACTCCCTCCAAAGGTTTTCTATAGGGTTGAGATCTGGAGACTGGCTAGGCCACTCCAGGACCTTGAAATGCTTCTTACGAAGCCACTCCTTCGTTGCCCTGGCGGTGTGCTTTGGATCATTGTCATGTTGAAAGACCCAGCCACGTTTCATCTTCAATGCCCTTGCTGATGGAAGGAGGTTTGCACTCAAAATCTCACGATACATGGCCCCATTCATTCTTTCATGTACCCGGATCAGTCGTCCTGGCCCCTTTGCAGAGAAACAGCCCCAAAGCATGATGTTTCCACCACCATGCTTTACAGTAGGTATGGTGTTTGATGGATGCAACTCAGTATTCTTTTTCCTCCAAACACGACAAGTTGTGTTTCTACCAAACAGTTCCAGTTTGGTTTCATCAGACCATAGGACATTCTCCCAAAACTCCTCTGGATCATCCAAATGCTCTCTAGCAAACTTCAGACGGGCCCGGACATGTACTAGCTTAAGCAGTGGGACACGTCTGGCACTGCAGGATCTGAGTCCATGGTGGCGTAGTGTGTGACTTATGGTAGGCCTTGTTACATTGGTCCCAGCTCTCTGCAGTTCATTCACTAGGTCCCCCTGCGTGGTTCTGGGATTTTTGCTCACCGTTCTTGTGATCATTCTGACCCCACGGGGTGGGATTTTGCGTGGAGCCCCAGATCAAGGGAGATTATCAGTGGTCTTGTATGTCTTCCATTTTCTAATTATTGCTCCCACTGTTGATTTCTTCACTCCAAGCTGGTTGGCTATTGCAGATTCAGTCTTCCCAGCCTGGTGCAGGGCTACAATTTTGTTTCTGGTGTCCTTTGACAGCTCTTTGGTCTTCACCATAGTGGAGTTTGGAGTCAGACTGTTTGAGGGTGTGCACAGGTGTCTTTTTATACTGATAACAAGTTTAAACAGGTGCCATTACTACAGGTAATGAGTGGAGGAAAGAGGAGACTCTTAAAGAAGAAGTTACAGGTCTGTGAGAGCCAGAAATCTTGATTGGTTGTTTCTGACCAAATACTTATTTTCCACCATAATTTGCAAAAAAAATGATAAAAAACAGACAATGTGATTTTCTGGATTTTTTTTTCTCAGTTTGTCTCCCATAGTTGAGGTCTACCTATGATGTAAATTACAGACGCCTCTCATCTTTTTAAGTGGTGGAACTTGTACTATTGCTGACTGACTAAATACTTTTTTGCCCCACTGTATATTGCTGTACGTTGCCTCCCTTCTTACCATTGCTGACCACTTTGGTGACAGTAACAAATAAAGCAAAAAGAAATATAGGTTTCTGATTGATCAGGAAAAAATCTAGATGCTTCCACAGAGGGGCAGAAATTATTTTCAAGTGGATCTAAACAGTACGCACTAATTTCATGGCTTCCTTCTTTATGGGAACCCTAAGTGCTCACACAGTGTCTTTTTCAGTTGGGCGTACTATCAAGGTTTTCAAGAAAATGCTTCAAAAAATGTTGGCCGGACGTTTCTTTGTTTGAAGTATCTTTTGTAGCAGGGGTGTCAAACTGCATTCCTCGAGGGCCGCAAGCAGGTCATGTTTTCAGGATTTCCTTGTATTGCACAGATGATAATTTAATCACCTGCACAGAATGATTCCAGCACCTTGTGTAATGCAAAGGAAATCTTGAAAACACGCATGGTCTGAGGCCCTCGAGGAATGCAGTTTGACACCCCTGTTTTGTAGGATCTTTTTTTTTTGTAAATTCTTTATTAATAAACAAACGTAGCCAACATAGGCAAAAACAAAAGGTTCATGACAGTTGTACAAGAATAGGCATTATGATCTCCAGAACCACAGTGTTGGAAAGTGGGGTGAGGGAAAGTATGTAGGGAGAGGGGGAAGGGACAAAGTTGGGGTTTGGGGTAGAAAGGGAAAGAGGGTGGGATAGGGAACAAAAGACAAAGGATAAGACAGCGGGAAGGTCCAGGGGTTTCAACTAGAACAAATCGAAATGGTACCATACGTCGAGTCCTAGCCAATAATCAAATGGATACAGTGAAATTACAACCAGTAACAGCTTTAACTAATTAGGCACACAGTGAAATATGTTGGCAAGTCAAACAGGTAGGGTGGCTCGCAGTTCCTTCCAAGGGGACCAAACCCGCTCGAACAGGTTATGGCTGTTCATTTCCCAACTAGACAATTCTTCCAGTTGCGAGATTTGGTCAACCTTGGAAATCCACTCAGCCAAAGTTGGAGGGGAAGCATCTCTCCAATGCAAAGTGATCAAATGCTTAGCCGCGCTGAGCAGCAGTGGCAGAAGTCTGTGTTTCTTAGGCCTGTAATTTTTTGACGAGCAGGAAAGTAAAACTTTGTAAGCCTATAGATTAGTCTTGGTTAACTGTAGTCTCTTAACAAACGTATTAATTTCTCCCCAAAATGTTTTCAGTTTAGAGCAGTCCCAGAAAATATGGGTGTGATGGCCTAAGGAGCTATGGCAGCACCAACAAGAGCTATCGTCCGCAAGACCTAGATGCGACAGCTTAGCTGGGGTCAAATGTCACCTAGTCAAAATTTTGTATGAATTCTCCTGAAGTTATATGCACCGAGAGAAACCACGTGTATTAGCTAGAAGTTTCGAGATTTGCGTCTCCGTGAAGGCAACTCCCACCTCCACTTCCCAGGAATGGATGAATGTAGGTTTAGATTAGTCATATGTGGAATTGAGGTGTGCGTAGACACGGGAGACGCTTTTCATTTTAGGATGAGGGGCTCTAGACAATATGTCAAGCCAAGACCAGTTAGTCTTACAGGGAAACTTCTTTTTGAAATTAAGGAGCATGCGTCTGATATGTTGCATTTGGAGAAAGTTATTGGGTTGTTTCCGGGAACCAGAAGGCCAGGCCCCTCCCTGAAAGATACTATTGTTGTAAAAGTTTTTTAAGGGTTCATTGGGAAGAGAAGACTACAAACCATATGGATCCCTATAACTTGGGTCCAGCAGAAATGGTATAGTGCAAATTGGGGTGAACATAGAGGGGAAGGAGTCTAGAGGAAGTTCTTTGTGTAATAAGCGTCTAATTCTAAGTGTTGTTAGAGTCACCTCATCCAGTCTAGACTCGGTAGGAGGCTTCGCCATTGACCAGAGATAGGGTATTCCAGTCGGTCCCAGCAATGCTAGATCTAAGTCATCATGGTCTCCTCTCTCGTGACTAGCTACCCATCCTCAACCATCTGCATATGTGAACTGCTTTGAAATATAAAGCTGGGTCAGGCATTCTCAGAGTGGGAAAGAAAGCTATATGTTATTCTGGCTGGTTTCTGTTTCCATATGAACTTGGTTATTAGGGATTTTAGGTTTCTAAAATAGGTTTGTGGGATGTTAATAGGGACCATGTTTAGGGTGTATAAGATAATTGGCATAATGTACGCTTTAAAAACGTTAATGCGTCCCAACCATGAAAGTGTGGGCAAATTATAAGATTTCAGTAGGCCTTGCACCTTTTTGGATAATGTGGAGTAATTGGCTTGGAGGAGATGACTAGGGTCTCTTGTTATAATTATACCCAAATATTTTATAGAATGTGTGGACCAAGTGAAGGGGTACTGAGTGCATATCGCGGATAATTAGGAGTGGGGAAGGGAGATATTTAAGGCTAGGGATTTTGAGGTGTTTATTTTAAAATTGTATAGGTGTCCAAATTGCTGAAAAATATCTAGGATCATCGGGAAGGCCTGGGAAGGGTTGGTGATCAAGAATAGTAAATTGTCAGCAAAAGCCAGCGTCTTTAACTCAAGAGACGCAATCCTCAGACCCCTGACCAGTGGTTCCTGTCTGATTTTTTTGTATTACTTTTGTAGGATCTTTTCACTTGTTACATTTTTTAACGTTTTTGACCTTCTGCAATTTTTTTTTTAATTGTTTTTCCATAATTTTTGGGGGTGTTTATTTTACTGATGTTTGTGCAACTTTTTCTGTTTTACTTCTGTCAACAATGGAGTAATTGCTAACAGTTTTTGATGCAAAAACGCTGGTAAAACACTCAAAAAGATGCCATCTAGGCTTTTTTCAGCCTTTTCATTGACTGTTAGAAAGTATAGGGTATTCTTAGAACAGAAAATGCCTGAAGAATGGTCAGCTCACTTCTTTTAACCACTAGGCGTCTTTGGAAACTTTATTTAAAAGACGGCCAAAAAACTGACCATATGAACAGCAAGTCACATTTACATACTGTACAAGTGCTTCTCACAAAATTATAATATCAAAAAGTTAATTTATTTCAGTTCTTCAATGCAAAAAGTGAAACTCGTATATTATATAGAGTCATTACAAACAGAGTGATCTATTTCAAGTGTTTATTTCTGTTAATGTTGATGATTATGGCTTACAGCTAATGGAAACCCAAAAGTCATTATCTCAGTAGATTAGAATACTTTATAACATCAGCTTGAAAAATGATTTTAACCCCTTAAGGACCAGGGTATTTTTTTGGTGTTTCCATTTTTTGCTCCCCTTCTTTCCACGGCCATAACTTTTTATTTTTCCATCAATATGGCTATGTGAGGGCTAGTTTTTTGCGAGATGAGTTGTACTTTTGAATGGCACCATTGATTTTACCATATCATGTACTGGAAAACAGGAGAGAAAAAATCCAAATGCGGTGAAATTGCAAAAAAAGTGCAATTCCATAATTGTTTTTTGGATTTTTTTTTACCACGTTCACTATATGCTAAAACTGACATGCCATTATGATTCTCCAGGTCATTTCCAGTTCACAGACACCAAACATGTCAAGGTTCTTTTTTATTTAAGTGGTGAAAAGAAATTCCAACGTTTGTAAAAAAAAAAAAAAATGTGGCCATGTTCCAAGACCCTTAGCATCTCCATTTTTGGGATCTGGGGCCAGTTGAGGACTTATTTAGCGTTCAGACATGACGTTTTTATTTATATCATTTTATTGTGTATACGATCTTTTGATCGCTTGTTATTGCATTTTATTGCAATGTTGCAGCAACCCAAAAAACGTAATTCTGACTTTTCAATTTTTTTTCTCGCTACACCGTTTACCGATTGGATCCTATATATATATATATATATATATAACTTGGTTGGGCGATCAGCCTGCGGCACTGCTGAGGTGTTATGGAAGTTCAGGTTGCTTTGATAGCAGCCTTCAGCTAGTCTGCATTGTTGGGTCTGGTGTCTCTCATGTTCCTCTTGACAATACCCCTAGATTCTCTATGAGGTTAAGGTCAGGTGAGCTTGCTGGCCAATCAAGCACAGTGATAATGTTGTTTTTAAACCAGGTATTGGTACTTTTGGCAGTGTGGACAGGTGCCAAATCCTGCTGGAGAATGAAATTTCCATCTCCAAAAAGCTTGTCGGCAGAGGGAAGCATGAAGTGCTCTAAAATTTCCTGGTAGACGACTGTGCTGACTTTGGTCTTGATAAAACACAATGGACCTACACCAGCAGATGACATGGCTCCCCAAACCATCGCTGATTGTGGAAACTTCACACTAGACCTCAAGCAGCTTGGATTGTGTGCCTCTCCACTCTTCCTCCAGACTCTGGGACCTTGATTTCCAAATGAAATGCATAATTTACTTTCGTCTGAAAACAAAACCTTGGACCACTGAGCAACAGTCCAGTTCTTTTTCTCCTTGGCCCAGGTAAGACGCTTTTGGCATTGTCTATTGGTCATGAGTGGCTTGACACAAGGAATGCGACACTTGTAGCCCATGTCCTGGATACGTCTGTGTGTAGTGGCTCTTGAAGCAATGACTTCAGGCTGCGGTTATCCTTGTTCCTTTTGCATCTTTTTCTACCACACTTTTTCCTTCCACTCAACTTTTCATTAATATGCTTGGATACAGCACTCTGTGAACAGCCAGCTTCTTTTGTGTCTTACCGTCCTTGTGGAGTATGGCAGTGACTGCCTCTGGACATCTGTCAAGTCAGCAGTCTTCCCCATGATTGTGGAGCCTACTGAAGCTGACTAAGGGACCATTTTAAACGCTTAGGAAGCCTTTACAGGTGTTTTTTTGTTAATTATTCTAATTTACTGAGATGACTTTTGGGTTTTCATTGGCTGTAAGCCATAATCATCAACATTAACATAAATAAACACTTGAAATAGATGACTCTGTAATGACTATATAATATATGAGTTTCACTTTTTGTATTGAAGAAATGAAATAAATTAACTTTTTGATGATATTCTATTTTTGTGAGAAGCACCTGTTTAAATGCATATGCTCATTATTTTCACTTTTTAGTTAGCGCATTTTCCGGCGGTGTTCAGAGCGGAATCTTCCTGAATAAGACATCAGGTGCACATACCCTAACAACTGTGTTTTCATATAGATGCTGAGAAAGCCTTGCTAACTATTGCTTTTAATCGAACCTAATGAGAATAATGCTGTATAAATTGAAGGTGCAGAGCTGACAGTTCTGCACACATCTAACAGTCAAGAAAGCCAACATTAGCTCTATTGCTGCATAACAGAACACTAGCAATCGCTAAAATGCTCAGATGCTCGTTTAGAGTAACAAGTATAATGGGAGTCAATGGGATAGCCAAACATTTTTCCAGCAGACCCTACAAGGAGGTCTGGGGGACAGTGAAAATGTTGAAATGGATAGAAAAAGTGCGAAATGAAAGGAGAACAGCATGGGGAAGACCTCTAGAAGCATCTCTGACACCCAGATCACTGCTGAGAACAATTATGTCACATTTTTATGCCACTTTAAGGAGTGACAATAAAACATTCAAAATTGACGAGAAGTTAGAGTTGACAGGAAAAAATGTTAAGAAACAATCTTTCCTGTATAATGGCTTGTGTATAAGGCAAAGTTTAAAAAGGATTAAAAAAATTATAATTTCAGTAAACCAAAACTGAAATCTTTATTTAAAAAATGGAGATTTCAGTGTAATTTATGAGGAGGGAAGCAAGAACATCCATACACCTTTGAAGGCACCAACTGTATTACCTCATTCAAACATTGTGAAAAAAGTGTAGTTGTGTTACTCCCACATTCATAAAAGATCTGTACATAGAGCAAAGTCTGCCAAAAATTACAAGTAGGGTCATCCATGTACCCTTCAAAGTACCAACTGTAGTATCTCCTACAAATATCAAAAAAGTGTAGTTCTGATACTTCTACATTCATAAAGCATCTGCACACAGCACAAAGCCAGAAAAAAATGAGAGGGTCATCCATCCCAAGGCAACAACTGGAGGGCATTATTCAAATATTGAAGATTAAGAATAATCTATGTGCTGCTGTCTTCTGGTGGTGTGGAAAAGTCCAGGCTAATCTAGGCTTTGTTAATTTTTATCAGAGTGAGCCTGTCTGTTGTGACCCCCACCCCACCTACCTGGCGGCACCTGCTCAGACAAGATGCTAGCTGTAGGACAGAACAACACCTCCAAGGCATAGAGGGACAGCTCATGCAAGATGTTCAGCTTTGAGACCCAATAGTTGAAGGTCGCAGAGGAATTAGGGAGTACGCTGGTTTTGTTGGCCAGGTATTGCTTGACCATCTTTAAAAACTTTTCCCTCTTTGTCAACAATACCCAGCCTTCAGGGCCTGGATGGTGGGTGTCATGTAATTGGTCCATGCCTCTGTTGTACCTGGTGTGTGTCTCCCTCGCCTCTCCTCCTTGGTTGGGCGAGGAAGCGTGATGAATACAATGCGAGGGTCACGGGTAAGGCAGAGGTACATAAAGTCTTCCATATGTGCCAAGCTCCCTACAGCCAACACTTGCCTGTCCCCACCATGATGACGGCCCTCCATTTCTTCCTCCTTCTCTTCCTCCTTCCTCTCTTCCTCCTTATTCCCCTCCTCATTCCATCCATGTAGGAGAGAATGGACAAAGCTTGTGTAGGTACTAACCCCTGTTGCGCTAGCAACCGGCTCCTGTACCTCTTCCTCAGCCTCCGCCTCCTCCTTGTTGCTCAATCTGCGCTGAGCAAATGAGATGAGCCTAGGCTGGGTAATATCTTCGTGTCTCATGTCTTCATCCATCTCCACCAGGTCCACATGCAAAGATTTATGTTTAATTGTGTTTAAGTAGGCACAGAAGCTTAATTGGCTCTCTGATTATGGCATCATCACCACTCACCATCTTTGTGGCGTCCTCAAAGTCTTGGAGAACCGCACAAATGTCAGACATCCATGCCCACTTTTCAGTTGTTATGAACGGAGGCTGACCAGAATATCGATGCGCGTGTTGCAGCTGGTATTCCACTACAGGCCTCTGCTGTGCTTGTGCTTTGTGGAGTTACACGCGCATAGTCACGTCACACACCAGTTGGTGAGGTGGAATTTGCATGTGCTGCTGCAGCACCCCCAGAGCAGCGGCAGCTATAGCTGACGTGCGGAAATGGGCACTGACTGGGTGTACCTTGACCAGAAGCTCTAGCAAATCTAGGTAGGTTTTCAGAAACTGCTGAACTACCAAATTGAGCACATGGGCCAAGCATTGTACGTGTGTGAGCTTGCCAAGCTTCACAGGCGCCACCAGGTTACAGCCATTATCACATAAGACCATGCCTGATTGGAGGTTTGGTGGTGGGAGCTACAGATCTGTCTGGTCTGTTATTCTTTTTAATAACTTTGCCGCAGTGTCTCTTACACAAATTAGCTTAACCAGAGCCTGTTGCCGGATATTTGCTGAGGTAGTTCTGCAGAGCTTCCAGCTTCTGACTGATATGGACCACGTGCTCTGAGATATAACATCGGAGATGGAGGATGTGGAGGAGCAGGAAGGAGTGCAGGAACTGGTGTAGGAGGTGGAAGAAATCTTGTTAGAAGTAGGGCCAGCAATCCTCAGCATTGGTAGCACATGTGCCGTGCCAGGGTGGGACTCTGTCCCGACCTCCACAGTGCAGTTAGGGAAATGTAGCGTCCCTGGCCACAAGCGCTTGTATATGTGTCGGTCGTTAAGTGGACAATTCCAGTAAACGCATTAGTAATGGCACGGGTGATGTTCCTGGACACATACTGATACAAGGTACCACACCGGGAGAAATAGTGGTGGCTGGGGACTAAATACGGAGTGCCATGAGTCGGCGGAAATCCTCCGTGTCTTCAAGTCTAAACGGCAACATTTCCATGGCAAGCAGCCTGGAAATGTGCTTGTTTAGCATTTGGACCTGTGGATGGGTAGCTGGGAACTTTCTTTTCCATTCCAAGGCTTGGTGTAAGGACAGGTGAATGCTGTGCTGGGACAAAGATTTGGAAGTGCCTAATGATGGTGCCTCAGAATGTGGAAGGACAGATGCAGGGCGGGAGATTTCTGCACCAGTGACATGGACAATGGATTTGCAAACAACTAGCACATGGGAAGAGGCAGTGGTGTCACACCACAGCAACTGTGTCTCGTCATCATCTACCTCCTTAAACAAAATGTGCCGTTCCCCACTGTCATCTTCTTGTTACCGAGGCTGCACTAAGTTTTATGCATCGCTCCTTGGAGTGTCCTAGTGTGGGATCACTTGTCTACTGGGACACGACATGGTGGGAGGAAGTAGGATCCGGGTGAGGATTAAGTGATCCAGACTTTTGGGAGGTGAAACTGGACAGTGTGGCAGACTGCGTGGTGCTGGCAATTGTGCTGGAAGCATTATCTGCTATCCAACCGACCACCTTTTCACATTGGTGTGGCTTCAAAAGTGGTGTCCCGTGCTTTCCTTGCAAAATGGGACAGGAAACTGTGTCATGGATGGGCGTGTTGCTTGTGCTCCAGCAGCAGGCACAGTTGCACCTGTCCCACGTCCTCGCTGTTTGTGTGCACCATCATCAGCACTTCCCCGTCCCTTACCACACACCTTACGCACTTTGTGATTGCTAGGTCTCTGGAAACAGGGTTTCCTTGATAAAATTAAAGTAAATGTTTTTAATTTAAAAAAAATTAGACACCGGTAACAGGCCAAGCTTTTTTAAAAAAAAATTCAAACCACAACCTGAGCTGTACAATGGCATCATTGAGCCGAGCGCAGCGGCATCGGTCCTTTTATAACCTCTGATGAAGTGGCCACAGTAATGCCACTATTAAGATGGCTACATCATTAGAGTGACTGGCAGGCAATCCCCGCTGGTTTATTGGCTGTGTAACAGGTGCCAAACATGCAGGGCGGGGATTTAAGCATTCAAACCGAGACCCAGCCAATGATCGACAACTGCCGAGGTCATCGAAGCACCCAGATACTCAAGTGATATCTGAGTATCACCAAGCATGTTTGCTCATCACTACAGAACACCCGTTCTATAATAAGCAGGGAGATGCAATGACCACCAGGTAGATGTAGTTATCTCATGATACAATAAATATTCAGTATTGAAGTTCTTCATGATTAGGCCAACATATCAATTTTGGATCAAAGATATGTGGATTTATGGTTTTATAACCCAAACTGGAGAAGAAATCCTGATTTATCAAATTTAACCCAGGAAAAGAACTCTGACATTTTGAATTGCTTTATTCTAACATAGTAACATAGTTATTAAGGTTGAAGGAAGACTTTAAGTCCATCTAGTTCAACCCATAGCCTAACCTAACATGCCATAACATGTTGATCCAGAGGAAGGCAAAAAAAACCATGTGGCAAATAGTAAGCTCCACTTTGGGGAAAAAATTCCTTCCCGACTCCACATACGGCAATCAGACTAGTTCCCTGGATCAACGCCCTATCAAGGAATCTAGTATATATACCCTGCAACATTATACTTTTCAAGAAAGTTATCCAATCCCCTCTCAACCCCTTTCTGACATTAGATGTACTATCCCGTCGAGGTGGGGTGGGCCCGTATGACCACCGACGGGATAGTACGTCATATGTGATCGGCAGCGCTCACGGGGGGAGCGCTGCCGATCGCGGCCGGGTGTCAGCTGCCTATCGCAGCTGACATCTGGCACTATGTGCCAGGAGTGGTCACGGACCGCCCCCGGCACATTAACCCCCGGCATACCGCGATCAAACATGATCGCGGTGTGCCAGCGGTATAGGTAAGCATCGCGCAGGGAGGGGGCTCCCTGCGGGCTTCCCTGAGCCCCCGCAGCAACGCCATGTGATCGCGTTGCTGCGAGGGTCTCCCTACTTCCCTCCCTGTAGCAGGCCTGGATCCAAAATGGCCGCAGGATCCGGGTCCTGCAGGGAGGGAAGTGGCTTCACAGCGCCTGCTCAGAGCAGGCGCTGTGAAGCCTGCAGCACTGTAAAGGCCCCTTCACATTAAGCGACGCTGCAGCGATACCGACAACGATCCGGATCGCTGCAGCGTCGCTGTTTGGTCGCTGGAGAGCTGTCACACAGACCGCTCTCCAGCGACCAACGATGCCGGTAACCAGGGTAAACATCGGGTAACTAAGCGCAGGGCCGCGCTTAGTAACCCGATGTTTACCCTGGTTACCATGCTAAAAGTAAAAAAAAACAAACACTAGATACTTACCTACCGCTGTCTGTCCTCCAGCGCTGCGCTCTGCTTCTCTGCTCTCCTCCTGTACTGGCTGTGAGCCGGAAAGCAGAGCGGTGACGTCACCGCTCTGCTTTCCGGCTCACAGCCAGTACAGGAGGAGTGCAGAACACAGCGCTGGAGGACAGACGGCTGTAGGTAAGTATCTAGTGTTTGTTTTTTTTTACTTTTGGCATGGTAACCAGGGTAAACATCGGGTTACTAAGCGCGGCCCTGCGCTTAGTTACCCGATGTTTACCCTGGTTACCAGTGAAGACATCGCTGGATCGGTGTCACACACGCCGATCCAGCGATGTCAGCAGGAGTCCAGCGACGAAATAAAGTTCTGGACTTTCTTCAGCGACCAACGATCTCCCAGCAGGGGCCTGATCGTTGGTCGCTGTCACACATAACGATTTCATTAACGATATCGTTGCTACGTCACAAATAGCAACGATATCGTTAACAATATCGTTATGTGTGAAGGTACCTTTAGTCAGATCGGTGATCTGACAGAGTGCTATCCAAACTGTCAGATCATCGATCTGTGATGTCCCCCGTTTCCCCCTCCCCCCCCCCCCCCCCCCCGGGACGAAGTAAAAAAGTTTAAAAAAAAATTTCCAAATGTGTAAAAGAAAAAAAAAAAATCCTAAATAATGGAAAAAAAAAATTTATTCCCATAAATACATTTCTTTATCTAAATAAAAAAAAACAAACAATAAAAGTACACGTATTTAGTATCGCTGCGTCCGTAATGACCCGACCTATAAAACTGGCCCACTAGTTAACCCCTTCAGTAAACACCGTAAGAAAAAAAAAAAACGAGGCAAAAAACGCTTTATTATCATACCGCCGAACAACAAGTGGAATAACACGCGATCAAAAAGACGGATATAAATAACCATGGTACCACTGAAAACGTCATCTTGTCCTGCAAAAAACGAGCCACCATACAGCATCATCAGCAAAAAAATAAAAAAGTTATAGTCCTGAGAATAAAGCGATGCAAAAATAATTATTTTTTCTATAAAATAGTTTTTATCATATAAAAGCGTCAAAACATAAAAAAAGATATAAATGAGGTATCGCTGTAATCGTACTGACCTGAAGAATAAAACTGCTTTATAAATTTTACCAAACGCGGAACGGTATAAACGCCTCCCCCAAAAGAAATTCATGAATAGCTGGTTTTGGGTCATTCTGCCTCACAAAAATCGGAATAAAAAGCAATCAAATCAATCAATCAAATGTCACGTGCCCGAAAATGTTACCAATAAAAACGTCAACTGGTCCCGCAGAAAACAAGACCTCACATGACTCTGTGGACCAAAATATGGAAAAATTATAGCTCTCAAAATGTGGTAACGCAAAAAATATTTTTTGCAATAAAAAGCATCTTTCAGTTTGTGACGGCTGCCAATCATAAAAATCCGCTAAAAAACCCGCTAGAAAAGTAAATCAAACCCCCTTTCATCACCCCCTTAGTTAGAGAAAAATTAAAAAAATGTATTTATTTCCATTTTCCCGCTAGGGTTAGGGCTAGGGTTAGCGTTAGGGCTAGGGTTAGGGCTAGGGTTAGGGTTGGGGCTAGGGTTAAGGCTACAGTTAAGGTTGGGGCTAAAGTTAGGGTTAGGGTTGCGGCTAAAGTTACGGTTAGGGTTTAGATTACATTTACGGTTGGGAATAGGGTTGGGAGTAGGGTTAGGGGTGTGTCAGGGTTAGAGTTGTGGTTAGGGTTACTGTTGGGATTAGGGTTAGGGGTGTGTTTAGATTAGGGTTTCAGTTATAATTTGGGGGGTTTCCACTGTTTAGGCACATCAGGGACTCTTCAAACGCGACATGGCGTCCGATCTCAATTCCAGCCAATTCTGCGTTGAAAAAGTAAAACAGTGCTCCTTCCCTTCAGAGCTCTCCCGTGTGCCCAAACAGGGGTTTACCCCAACATATGGGGTATCAGCGTACTGAGGACAAATTGGACAGCAACTTTTGGAGTCCAATTTCTCCTGTTACCCTTGGGAAAATACAAAACTGGGGGCTAAAAAATAATTTTTGTGGGAAAAAAAAAAGATTTTTTATTTTCGTGGCTCTGCGTTATAAACTCTAGTGAAACACTTGGGGGCTCAAAGTTCTCACAACACATCTAGATAAGTTCGTGGGGGGGTCTAGTTTCCAATATGGGGTCACTTGTGGGGGGTTTCTACTGTTTAGGTGCATTAGGGGCTCTGCAAACGCAATGTGACGCCTGCAGACCATTCCATCTAAGTCTGCATTCCAAATGGCGCTCCTTACCTTCTGAGCCCTCCCATGCGCCCAAACGATGGTTCTCCCCCACATATGGGGTATCAACGTACTCAGGACAAATTGGACAACAACTTTTGGGGTCGAATTTCTCCTCTTACCCTCGGTAAAATACAAAACTGGGGGCTAAAAATAATTTTTGGGGGAAAGTTTTTTTTTTTTTTTTTCACGGCTCTGTGTTATAAACTGTAGTGAAACACATGGGGGTTCAAAGCTCTCACAGCACATCTAGATGAGTTCCTTAGGGGGTCTAATTTCCAAAATGGTGTCACTTGTGGGGGGTTTCTACTGTTTAGGTACATTAGGGGCTCTGCAAACGCAATGTGACGTCTGCAGACCATTCCATCTAAGTCTGCATTCCAAATGGCGCTCCTTCCCTTCCGAGCCCTCCCATGTGCCCAAACGGTGGTTCCCCCCCACATATGGGGTATCAACGTACTCAGGACAAATTGGACCACAACTTTTGGGGTCCAATTTCTCCTGTTACCCTCGGGAAAATACAAAACTGGGGGCTAAAAAATAATTTATGTGGGAAAAAATTTTTGTTTTATTTTTACGGCTCTGCATTATAAACTTCTGTGAAGCACTTGGTGGAACAAAGTGCTCACCACACCTCTAAATAAGTTCCTTAGGGGTCTACTTTCCAAAATGGTGTCACTTATGGGGGTTTTCAATGTTTAGGCACATCAGGGGCTCTCCAAACGCAACATGATGTCCCATCTTGATTCCAGTCAATTTTGCATTGAAAAGTCAAATGGTGCTCCTTCGCTTTCGAGCTCTGTCATGCCCCCACTTATGGGGTATCGGCGTACTCAGGACAAACTGTATAACAACTTTTGGGGTCCATTTTCTCCTGTTACCCTTGGTAAAATAAAACAAATTGTAGCTGAAGTAAATTTTTTGTGAAAAAAAAGTTAAATGTTCATTTTTATTTAAACATTCCAAAAATTCCTGTGAAGCACCAGAAGGGTTAATAAACTTCTTGAATATGGTTTTGAGCACCTTGAGGGGTGCAGTTTTTAGAATGTTGTCACACTTGGGTATTTTCTATCATATAGACCCCTCAAAATGACTTCAAATGAGATGTGGTTCCTAAAAAAAAAATGGTGTTGTAAAAATGAGAAATTGCTGGTCAAATTTTAACCCTTATAACTTCCTAACAAAAAAAATTTTGTTTCCAAAATTGTGCTGATGTAAAGTAGACATGTGGGAAATGTTACTTATTAAGTATTTTGTGTGACATATCTCTGTGATTTAATTGCATAAAAATTCAAAGTTGGAAAATTGCAAAATTTTCAAAATTTTCGCCAAATTTCCGTTTTTTTTTCACAAATAAACGCAGGTAATATCAAAGAACTTTTACCACTATCATGAAGTACAATATGTCACGAGAAAACAGTGTCAGAATCACTGGGATCAATTGAAGCGTTCCAGAGTTATAACCTCATAAATGGACAGTGGTCAGAATTGTAAAAATTGCCCCGGTCATTAACGTGCAAACCACCCTTGGGGGTAATGGGGTTAAATTTAAGTAATTAATCACTCATTACAACATCACACGGCAGAGAGTTCCATAGTCTCACTGCTCTTACAGTAAAGAACCCGCGTCTGTTATTATGCCTAAACCTTCTTTCCTCCAGACGTAAAGGATGCCCCCTTGTCCCTGTCTTAGGTCTATGATTAAAAAGATCATCAGAAAGGTCTTTGTACTGTCCCCTCATATATTTATACATTAAAATAAGATCACCCCTTAGTCTTCGTTTTTCCAAACTAAATAGCCCCAAGTGTAATAACCTATCTTGGTATTGCAGACCCCCAGTCCTCTAATAACCTTGGTCGCTCTTCTCTGCACCCGCTCTAGTTCAGCTATGTCTTTCTTATACATCAGAGACAAGAACTGTACTGTTGTGAATTCTGCTCTTGGGCTCCCTCCGGTGGTTATGAGTGGTAGTGCTGCTGTCTTTGGATCGCAGCATTTATCAGGTGTGTTCACTTATTGCAATTTGGACTGAGCTATTTAGTCTTGCTTGATCCTTTAGTCAGTGCCAGTTGTCCATTGTTTTTGGAGGATTCACATCCCTGCCTGGTCTCTCCTGTTTTGCTGTTCATTTCAACAAAGATAAGTTCTGGCTTTGTTTTTGCTGTCCACATGCTATGGGCCTGATAGTTCTGTGCATTTTCATGTTTGGTCTTGTCCAGCTTGGTCTGTGTAAGGATTTTTTGCAGCCTAGCTGTATCTCTGGAGATACAGATATACCCTCCATGTCTTTAGTCAGATGTGGAGATTTCTATTTTCTGTGGTGGATATTTTCTAGTGTTTCAATACTGACCGCATAGTACTCTGTCCTATTCTTTCTTTTTAGCTAGAATGGCCTCCTTTGCTAAATCCTGATTTCAGTCTGCGTATGTCATTTCCCTCTCCTCTCACAGTCAATATTTGTGGGGGGCTGTCTATCCTTTGGGGATTTTCTCTGAGGCAAGATAGTTTTCCCGTTTCTATCTTTAGGGGAAGTTAGTCCTTAGGCTGTGTCAAGGTGTCTAGGGAGTGTTAGGTACATCTCGCGGCTACTTCTAGTTGCGGTGCTAAGTTCAGGGTCTGCGGTCAGTACAGGTACCACCTTCTCCAGAGTACGTCTCATGCTGCCCCTAGGCCACCAGACCATAACACTGTACACAGTATTCTAAGTGTGGTCGAACTAGTGACTTGTATAGAGGTAAAATTATGTTCTCCTCATGTGCATCTATGCCTCTTTTAATGCATCCCATTATTTTATTTGCTTTTGTAGCAGCTGCCTGACACTGGCCACTAAATGTGAGTTTGTCATCCACCCATACACCCAGGTCTTTTTCATTGACGGTTTTGCCCAGAGTTTTAGAATTAAGCACATAATTATACATCTTATTAGTTCTACCTAAGTGCATGACCTTACATTTATTCCCAGTAAAGCTCATTTGCCATTTATCAGCCCAAGCTTCTAGTTTACATAAATCATCCTGTAATATAAAATTGTCCTCCTCTGTATTGATTACCCTGCAGAGTTTAGTGTAATCTGCAAATATTGAAATTCTGCTCTGAATGCCCCCTACAAGGTCATTAATAAATATGTTAAATTCTGAATTGCTTTATTACAAATTACATTTGCATCTGCCTAACATCTGTTCGTAAAGATGGTCCTGATGTCATTCAAATGCTTGTTTGGCTGACAGGTCCTGCCCCATGGACATGAATGTTTGGCTTTGTTTTATCACCTCCAGTAGAATAAGCTTCTAGTAAAGGTACCTTCACACTAAACGACGCTGCAGCGATCCAGACAACGATCCGGATCGCTGCAGCGTCGCTGTTTGGTCGCTGGAGAGCTGTCACACAGACCGCTCTCCAGCGACCAACGATGCCGGTAACCAGGGTAAACATCGGGTTACTAAGCGCAGGGCCGCGCTTAGTAACCCGATGTTTACCCTGGTTACCATCCTAAAAGTAAAAAAAACAAACGCTACATACTTACCTTCAGCTGTCTGTCCTCGGCGCTCTGCTTCTCTGTACTGACTGTGAGCACAGCGGCCGGAAAGCAGAGCGGTGACGTCACCGCTCTGCTTTCTGGCCGCTGTGCTCACAGCCAGACCAGAGAAGCAGAGCGCCGAGGACAGACAGCGGTAGGTAAGTATGTAGCGTTTGTTTTTTTTACTTTTAGGATGGTAACCAGGGTAAACATCGGGTTACTAAGCGCGGCCCTGCGCTTAGTAACCAGATGTTTACCCTGGTTACCAGCGAAGACATCGCTGAATCGGTGTCACACACGCCGATTCAGCGATGTCAGCGGGAGAGCCAGCGACCAAAGAAAGTGCTGGCCCTCTAGCCCCGACCAACGACATCACAGCAGGATTCTGATTGCTGCTGTGTGTCAAACTAAACGATATCGCTAGCGAGGACGCTGCAACGTCACGGATTGCTAGCGATATCGTTTAGTGTGAAGGTACCTTTAGTGATGAAAGCAACTAATAGTAGCTTAATTTATTTTAGTCATATTAACTGAACCAGTTACATTTTATTCCACCATTTATACTTTTAAAAATACCAGAAGGTTACAGATTATCTGGAGAAACTTTGGCGATGTGAGGCTTGACTAATAACTAACCATATGACTCATACAGCATCATTACTGTCTTAATGGAGTTTTCCTCTGTCAGGGTATAGATGAAATATCTTTGGATAGGTCATCAATATCTGATTGCTGAGGGTCTGACACCCAGCACCCACACTTATCAGCGGTTATCATCAATTCGTGGCTGCTACCGAGTACTGAAAATCAGCTTTAAATAAATATATGTTTACATATATATTTGTACGTGTATTTAGTGGGTGAAATAAGTATTGGACATGTCACCAATTTTCTAAGTACCGTATACATTTGAGTATAAGCTGAGATTTTCAGCCCATTTTTTTAGGCTGAAAGTGCCCCTCTTGGCTTATACTCGAGTAATTGTCCCAGGGGGCCCGGCGGCTGTGACATACTCACCTGCTCCTGGCGAGGTCACTGCATCTCCGGTGTCCAGGCGCTGACAGCTTCTTCCAGCGTTGAGCGGTCACATGGTACCACTCATTACAGTAATGAATATGGACCCGATTCCACTCCCATAGGGGTGGAGCCGCATATTCATTACTGCAATTAGAGGTAACGGTGACCGCTCAACGCTGAAAAAAGCTTGTCAGCGACCGGAGATGCAGAGACCGTGCAAAGGGGAAGGTGAGTATAACGGGGAGGGGGAGCAATGGGCTTTCCTCGTTCCAGGCGCCGCTCCGTTTTCCGCGTCCTCTGCAGTGACGCTCAGGTTAGAGTGTGCGATGACTAGGTTAGTGCACGCCCTCTGCCTGAACGTTAGTGCAGAGGACACTGAAGACACAGCGGCGCCGGAACGAGGACCGGTGAGTATTGCAAGTGCAGGGAGCCTGAGCGACGAGAAGTATGTATTTTTTTTTTTTTTAATCCAGGAACAGCATATGGGGCAAATATCTTTATGGAGCATCTTATGGGGCCATATTCAACGATTGTGCATCACTATATGGGGCAAATATCTCTATGGAGCATCTTATGGGGCCATATTCAACATTTGTGAAGCACTATATGGGGCAAATATCTCTATGGAGCATCTTATGGGGCCATATTCAATGTTTGTGCAGCACTATATGGGGCAAATATCTCTATGGAGCATCTTATGGGGCCATATTCAACGTTTGTGCAGCACTATCTGGGGCAAATATCTTTATGGAGCATCTTATGGGGCCATAATCAACATTTGTGCAGCACTATATGGGGTAAATATCTCTGTGGAGCATCTTATGGGGCCATATTCAATGTTTGTGCAGCACTATCTGGGGCAAATATCTTTATGGAGCATCTTATGGGGTCAAATTCAACGTTCGTGCAGCACTATCTGGGGCAAATATCTTTATGGAGCATCTTATGGGGCCATAATCAACATTTGTGCAGCATTATATGGGGCAAATATCTCTGGAGCATCTTATGGGGCCATAATCAACATTTGTGCAGCATTATATGGGGCAAATATCTCTACGGAGTATCTTATGGGGCCATAATCAAGATTTGTGCAGCATTATATAGGGCAAATATCTCTATGGAGCATCTTATGGAGCCATAATCAACATTTGTGCAGCGTTATATTGGGCAAATGTCTCTATAGAGCATTGTATGGGGCCATTATTAACCTTTGTGCAGCATTATATGAGGCATATTTTAGTATGGACCATCTTATGGGGTCCATCATGAACTCTATGGAGCATTATATGGGGCTCCTGATTCAACATGGATATTCAAAAACACTTAACCAACTGCTATCTCAATTAATTTTACTTTTGTTGGTATCTATTTTTATTTTTGAAATTTACCGGTAGCTGCTGCATTTTCCACCCTAGGCTTATACTTGAGTCATTAAGTTTTCCCAGTTTTTTGTGGCAAAATTAGTGGTCTCAGCTTATATTCGGGTCGGCTTATACTCAAGTATATACGGTAATTCTATTGAGAATTCTCACCAGATATTTGTAACAACCCATCCACACAGGCAAAGAAATCAAACCATAGATGTCCATAAATCAAGTTATGTGTAATAAAGAGAAATAACACTGTGAAAAAGTATTGAATACCCTTACTGAAATTTAATATTTCGTACAAAAGCCTTTGTTGGTGATAACAGCTCAAGATGCCTCCTGTATGGAGAAACTAGTTGCATGCATTGATCGGGTGTGATTTTGGCCCTTTCTTCTACACAAACACTCCTGAAGGTTCTGTGGGTTGCTTCAATGAACTCTGAGCTTTAGTTCCTTCCGTAAATTTTCTAATGAATTCAGATTAGTTGATTGGCTGGGCCATTCTAGCAGCTCTATTTGGTTTCAGAGAAAGAAATGGAGAGTTTCCCTGGTTATGCATTTGAGATCATTGTCTTGCTGAAATGTCCACCGTTTCATCTTCATCATCCTGGTAGGTGACAGCAGATTTTTATCAAGAAACATCTCTCGGTACCGTTGTCCATTGATCCTTCCTTCAACTATATGAAGTTTGCCAGTACTGTATGCTGAAAAACAGCCCACACCATGATATTCCCACCTCCAAACTTCACAGTTGGTATGGTATTTTAATATGGTGCATATTATGGCATACAAAGAGTTCAATTTTGGTCTCACCTGACTATATTCTCCCAGTATTTCACAAGCTTGTCTAAATGTTGTTGAGCAAACTTTAAACGCGCTTGTACATGTTCTTGTTCAGCAATGGAGTCTTGCATGGTGTAAGTGTATACAAGTCATGGAGGTTGAATGCATTACTTAAGGTACCGTCACACTAAGCGACGCTGCAGCGATACTGACAACGATGTCGATCGCTGCAGCGTCGCTGTTTGGTCGCTGGAGAGCTGTCACACAGACAGCTCTCCAGCGACCAATGATCCCGAGGTCCCCGGTAACTAGGGTAAACATCGGGTTACTAAGCGCAGGGCCGCGCTTAGTAACCCGATGTTTACCCTGGTTACCAGCGTAAACGTTAAAAAAACAAACACTACATACTTACCTTCAGCTGTCTGTCCCCGGCGCTGTGCTTCTCTGCACTCCTCCTGCATCCTGTGTCCGCGCCAGCCAGCCAGAAAGCACATCGGTGACGTCACCGCTCTGCTTTCCGGCTGACCGGCGCTGACAGTGCAGAGGAAAGCAGAGCGCCGGAGGACAGACAGCTGAAGGTAAGTATGTAGTGTTTGTTTTTTTAACGTTTACGCTGGTAACCAGGGTAAACATCGGGTTACTAAGCGCGGCATGGCGCTTAGTAACCCGATGTTTACCCTGGTTACCAGTGAAGACATCGCTGGATCGGTGTCACACACGCCGATCCAGCGATGTCAGCGGGAAGTCCAGCGACGAAATAAAGTTCTGGACTTTCCTCAACGACCAACGATCTCCCAGCAGGGGCCTGATCGTTGGTCGCTGTCACACATAACGATTTCCTTAACGATATCGTTGCTATGTCACAAAAAGCAACGATATTGTTAACGATATCGTTATGTGTGACGGTACCCTTACTGTTTTCTTTGAAACAATTGTACCTGCTGATTCCAGGTCTTTCTGTAGATCTCCACAGGTGGTCCTTATCTCTTGGGCAACTCTTCTGATAATTATTTTTACTCCTCTGTCTGAAATCTTCCAGGGAGCACCTGGTCGCAGTCAGTTTATAGTGAAATTACTGTATGTTTTTTCCACTTCCAGATTATGGCCCCAATAGTACTAACTGAAACCTTCAGTAGTTTATATTTTTTTTCTGTAACCAGTGCCACTAGTATGTATTGCAGCAATAAAGTTGCGAGGGCTTGAGACAGCTCACTGGTTTTACCCATTTTACCCATCATGAGATATTTCTTGTATGGCACCTTGGTAATGAGATACCCTTTTTTAGGCCATCAGTTGAACCAGCTGATATTATTTTTCACTAAGTGGCAGGATTGCTTTCTAATTACTGATAAATTTCAGCTGGTGTCATAACTTTCCATAGCTTTTTACACCTCTTTCTTCATGTGTTCAATACTTTTTCCCTGTGTCATTTCTCATTATTAGTAATATTTTATTACACATAACTGAATGTATGGACATCTATGGTTTGATTTCTTTGCCTGTGTGGATTGGATTGATTGTTACCGACATCTGGTGTGAATTTCATGTCAATAGCACCTTTAGAAATATATTTACTTAGAAAATTGTTGACGTGTTCAGTACTTACCGTACTTCGCCTGCTGTATATACAGCTCTCCGCATAAATCGGCACACCTCCTTTTAAAAGTAAGATTTTTTTCAATATCTCACTGAACGCAAGCACAATTTCCTAAAATCTGACAAAACTGAGTTTCATAGGACGTTTTTGTAACCCATAACATGAAAGGAAGGTTAATAATATAACTTTGATTAAAAAAACTTAAGCTTTACTTAAATGTATTCATGCAAACTTGAATACACCTCATATCAAGAACTACTGCATTTAGTATTTTGTATGACCTCCATGATATTTAAGGACAGCACCAAGTCTTCTAGTTATGGAATGAACAAGGCGACATATTGCAACTGTCTTTTTTGTTCTTCAAGAATAACCTCTTTTAGAGGCTGGATGGGGAGCGGTGCTCAAATTGTCTCTTCTGAACTCCCCCATCGAACACCTATGGGGAATACAGATCAGGGACATTCCTGACCATTGAATCAGTGATCGCATCTTCTCTTTCTGATGTACTGCTCTATAAAAGTATATCTGTGAATTCATGATGCCGTCAATGAAATGTATGGTTAAAGTGATTTTGTGACCTCTCTCCTCCGTAGACTAGCCTAGTGAAGCTGGGTGATTACTCCCTGGCTTCATTGGCATATGCCCAAGTAGGACTGAGGTTACGTGACTGCAGCTTTAATCTCAAATCCCGGGACATGGTGAATTGAGACCGTGAATCCAGGATAGTCACTAAAAGCAACCGCCTAAGGAGATGATGTGGACAGTCATTAAACATTCCTGTGATTTCATTATTCTGTACATATGCGCAATGCACCAATGAAGCTGGTGAAAGATCTCACAGTCTCACTGTGTCTGTCCAGGGAGGAGTGAAGCCATGGGAATTCTCCTCCCACATGCCCACATAATGTCCTTAGCTGATTGCTTGTGGAGTAATGTCCGTCACATCCTGAGGGCACGATTACAGACTGTGAAGCTGGTCTACACTGTGAAAGCAAATCCCGTCTAACTAGTTCTAGATATTTTGCATAAGTGAGTGATGACAAAAAAAGTTATGTTTGCGGACATATTGAGATACATGTATAGAGCATCAAGGGAATGATTTAATTGCTGGACTATGGCTCTAAATCATTATGGATTCGGTTTAGGAGGCCTGAGGGACCTGACAGGTTCCAATTTAACTGAAGCCACAGACTCACAAGTCAAGGACACAATCCTCAATACTTTACAAAGCATAACACTATGTTCACAAGTTTTCTGAAATTTTACAAATAACTGCTTCAAAATAGTCACTTAGGTAGGAAAAAAGGATCATCCCCGCACTGCCGCAAGAAGAATTCCAAAAATTGTAGAGGTTTCATCGTGGTTTATTCTACGCGTTTCAGGGTTCAGAATATTTGTGGTAAGTCCTGATGAAGGGGTCACCTGAACCCTGAAACGCATAGAATAAACCACGTTGAAACCTCTACAATTTTTGGAATTCTTCTTGTGGCAGCGCAGAGATGATCCTTTTTTCCTACCTAAGTGTATGTTTCAATCAGGTTTTGCACTGACCTGTGGATCTGCAGCAGCCGCCATTAATATATGTCCTTCCTTCAATCTCACCAGGTGAGTAGTTCTCTTGGTGGGCAACTCTGTGTAACATTTGATAAGACCCTATTTGCGCTTTTGTGTCTCCCTCTTTTCTCTGACCTGATTCAAAATAGTGACATGTAAAGAGCTGTCTTCCCCATTGTTCACATGTTCCCAATTACTGTGTATCATCATTGACCCCTTTTCAGTCTGACATAATTTCATACGATGGCCATATATACATTAAAGTGAACCTGTCAGCAGGATTGTGCACAGTAACCTACACACAGTGTCAGATAGGCGCCGTTCTACTGATTACAATGATATCTGGTTGATGAAATCCATCTTGTGGTTGTTGTGTAATCTTTATTTTCAGTTTTGAGTTAATGATATGCCCGTGCTCCTGGGGCGGCCTGTGTGGGGTCTTGATTAGCTATTCATAATGCAGACTGCTGACAGGTCACTGATCCCTCACTGACCTGCCCGCTAGTTTACATAATGAATACCTGTACAAACTGAAGGAAAATCCCTTCTGCAGGCAGACACCAGCTGTGGCACCTGCTCTGCAGCATAATCGCATGTTTAGTGTGCCAAGAATACATTTCTGAGCTGTTTTTGCACAGGCGGGGATATCTTTGAGGAGGATTTGTTTTTTTCTTCTCCAGTAAGATGGCGGCGCCTGCGAAAGTAGCAGATATTGCATCACAGCTATAGACACCGATAGCAGCTACTACGCAGGCGCCATTTTCAAATTGAGTTTTTTTTTCTCCAAGCTGAATAACATGAAAAAGTAGGAATTAGTCCTACCGGTGTTTCCAGGGGTCCATTATGGCAGCACCACCAGGTGGTTGTCCTTCGTATCCTTGATAGGGACAGGAACACAGAAGAGGTTAAATAGCCCCTCCCCACCTCCACCCTTCAGTGATTTTCCCAAGTACCACACCAGGATGGATGCAACGCTATTTTATTGAACTTCCTCTCTACACATGTTTACATCACATATAAGACAGGAAACTCAAGGGAGGGGGTATATAAGGGGTGCTGTCATGATGGACTCCTGGAAACACTATTACCGGTAGGACTAATTCCTACTTTCCAGGACATCCCTCCTGACAGCACCACCACGAGAAATACCAAATAACTCCTTATTTTAGGGTGGGATTACAGCTTGGAGGACTTTCCTCCCGAACGTAGTTTGTTGGTTTGCTATGACATCCAACTTATAATGCTTACAAAAGGTATTTGACCTAGCCCAAGTTGCGGCTCTGCACATCTGGTCCATAGAAGCCCCAGCACTTTCTGCCCATGAAGCTGAGATTGCTCTCAGCGAGTGTGCTTTGAGGCTTTCTGGTGGGGATTTCCCTGCCGAGATATAGGCTGCACTAATAGTTGACTTAAGCCATCTAGCTAATGTAGCTGTGGACGCCTTCTTCCCCTTGTTTCTTCCAGTCATCTGGATGAAGAGGATGAAGAGGTTAGAGTCTGTTCTCCAACTGTCTGTGATTTCTAAGTAGTGGAGTATTGTTCTTTTAACATCCAATGCATGCAGAGAATGCTCCTTCTCATTACTGTAGTTTTGGTAAAAGGTAGGTAGAACGGTCTCTTGATTTCTATAGAAGTCAGACACCACTTTGGGAAGAAAGGCAGGATCCAGTCTTAGGATGATGCAGTCATCTTGAATCTTCAAATATGGGTCTTTAATGGAGAAGGATTGAATTTCCCCAATACGTCTCGATGATGTTATTGCCACTAAGAAGAGGGCTTTACAGGTTACTGCTCTCAAGGGCTGAGATCCCAGGGCTGTACTGAGCTGCGTATTGTGGGCCTAAGACTCTGAGTGGCTTTGACAAATCTCATTATCCAGGTATGGCTGGCCAACTGGAAGTCATAGAAAGAACTGAGAGCTAAAATTTGTACTTTTAGCGTACTGGGTCTTAATCCTTTATCAAAGCCTGATTGAAGAAAGTCTAGAATTCTCGGGATATCTGGGCCCTCAGATACTGATACAGGAGACGTACTTTGCGAACAGAACTTCTTCCATATCTTCCTGTATATTGCAGAATTCACCAGCTTCCTGCTATTTTGGATGGTAGAAATGACTGGTTCTGAAAGGCCCTTTGACCTCAGGATCTCCATTTCAGGATCCAAGCTGCTAACTGTAGTAGCCCCGGGTTCTAATGAACTAGAGGGCTCTGAAACAAAAGATCCGGTCTTAGTGGTAGATGAACTGGCTCTTCTAGGGACATCCATCTCAGTAAGGGAAACCAGCTCCTTTTGGGCCAGTATGGTACAATTAGGATTACTGATGCTCGGTTCTCCTGAATCTTCCTCAAGACTCTTGGTATTAGAGCCAATGGTGGGAAAGCATAAGCTAGGTTCATGTCCCACTCCTGGGCCAAGGCGTCTATCCCTGACGGCTTGTCTCCTGGATTTAGAGAGAAGAATGTGTCTGTTTTTGTATTTTGTCTTGAAGCAAATAGATCTACTTCCGGGAAGCCCCAGCGTTGGGTTAACTGAAGAAAGACCTCGTGGTTTAAGGACCATTCTGTGGGACATAGTTTTTTCCTGCTCAGAAAGTCGGCTACCTGATTTTCTGTGCCTTTCAGGTGAACTGCTGTTATTGACTTCACTGTGAGCTCTGCCCAGGAGAAGATTATGTCTGACAAGTTCTGTAAGTGACGATGTCTTGGGCCTCCCTGATGAAGTAGGAAGGCTACTGTTGTTGAATTAGTAAAAAGGTATAAATTTATTAAACACACATATCACAATGTATACCAGCACTAAATGGCAAGAGGTATATAAATATACATACAATTACATGACAATACCCTAAAAATAGGGGGAGAGTAAGGCAGGCTATATATCAGCGAAAAACCAAAAAAGGGGGACCACAATCCTTGGGGTATATACCACTATATCTCGGAATACAGCTTATTTTAAACAGTATGCCATAAGGCCCATACAGGACTATACATGATCAAATTCTATCGTGGTACAAACTGTACCTCGACGAAACTGCGGGGGCAGTGATACGCGCGTCGAGGTGCGCTACGGGACCACCATCCGAGGTTATATCATTGCCGCAGGTAACATATGAGCTGCTTATACTGTGTGCTACTATTGTACTATCCAACTATTGTATGTGCACTATGGAGCTCTGGTATGTGATCACTTATGTGGCTATAATCTAAGTCAGGCACCCTACAGGGATACCAGTGCTATTGTGGTTAGCCTTATTTAGTATTTTTCACACTTATATCTGATGGTACATGGCATGTGTCTGATTTGATGTGCAACTGGATTACTGTATTCAACAACCACATGTCATTGACAGTTTGTACCACGATAGAATTTGATCATGTATAGTCCTGTATGGGCCTCATGGCATACTGTTTAAAATAAGCTGTATTCTGAGATATAGCGGTATATACCCCAAGGATTGTGGTCCCCCTTTTTTGGTTTTTCGCTGATATATAGCCTGCCTTACTCTCCCCCTATTTTTAGGGTATTGTCATGTAATTGTATGTATATTTATATACCTCTTGCCATTTAGTGCTGGTATACATTGTGATATGTGTGTTTAATAAATTTATACCTTTTTACATATTGGCACCTTCCTTATTCTCTATTGGATCTATGTTGATAGTGGAAGGGATCACTTGGTGATCATATGTTTGGCTGTTTCGCCGTAGTTGTACTGTTGTTGAATTGTCTGAGAAGATACGGACGTGTTGGCCCCTTAGATTTCCCTGGTATCTCGTTAGGGCTTCCCTGACTGTTCTGACCTCTCTGTAATTTGAAGACCTGCTGCTTATTGACTCCGGCCAATCTCCTTGCAAGTAGCTTCCCTCCATATGGGCTCCCCAGCCTCTGAGGTTTGGGTCCGTGGTGATGTTTACACATGAAGATGTTCCCCAGGGTCTTCCTTTCCTGAAGTTTGCTTCCTCGGTCCGCCATGACAGTGATCCTTTTGCCTGTTTGGATAAGAGCAACCTGTTGTCTAGAGATGAGTCTCTGCCGTCCCATAGTCAAAGGACTTCTTGATGCAAGGGTCTTGAATGATACTGACTCCACTGGACGCTGGGAATGCATGATGTCATCAAGCCCAGCACCCTCATGACCTTCCTTATGGATGTTTGCCTCTGTCTCTGTAATATCTGAATCTCTTTTTTGATTGATTCTTGTTTGTGCTGCGGGAGGTACGAATGTTCCTGAATGGAGTCCAGAATCACTCCGAGAAACAGCTTCCTTGTTTCTGGTTTGAGATTTGACTTTTTTACATTGATTAGCCATCCCAGATTCTCTAGGACTGATTGTTGCCAGATGTCTTTCCAGTTGTTGAGGGGAGTCTGCTATAAGTAGAATGTCGTCCAAATAAGGAACGATTAGGATCTCTCTCTTAGGCCAGGATCACAAACAGCGAGATACGGCCGAGTCTCACTGGTTAAAAACAAGTTCTGGCACCGGCACTCCAGAGCGGAGCGTGCGGCCGCATAGCAATACATGGAGCTGCATGCTCCGCTCTGGAGTGCCGGTGCCAGAGCTTGTTTTTAACCAGCGAGACTCAGCCGTATCTTGCTGCAGTGTGACTCCGGCCTTAGAAAGGCCATCACTTCTGCCATCAGCTTGGTGAAGATTCTTGGAGCAGATAAGAGGCCAAATGGCAGGCACCTGAACTGAAAATGTTCTATGTGATTTCGGTTCCTTATAGTAAATCTGAGATATTGTTTATGAGAGGAGTAGATGGGGACCTGGTAGTAAGCACTTTTTAGGTCTAGTATGCTCATTACTGAGCCTTTTTGAATTAGAGGTAGAACAGATTTGAGGGACTCCATCTTGAACTGTTTGTATGATATCCACTGATTTAGTGGTTTTAGGTTTATGATTGTACGATGTTCTCCGCCTGGTTTCTTTATAGAGAACAGGCTTGAATAGTGTCCCCTGAATCTTTGAAAGTTGGGTACTGGGATAATGGCTCTTAACTGGAGAAGGTCCTGTATATCGTTTAGAAGTCTCTGGTGAACTGTCGAAGACTGGGTTTGAGTCAGACAAAATCTCTTGGGAGGTAACTGGCTGAATTCTATCCTGTTTCCCTGTTCTATCGTGCTTAGAATCCAAGAATTCTGAGTAATTTCTTGCCAGCCCTGTAAAAAGTATTGGAGTCTTCCACCCACTGTCCTGGCATCATTGTCTGTTGGATCTTGGCTTCTGATCCTGGAAGGTACCTCTACCTCTACCCCCTTTCAGGTACCTCCATCGTCCACCTTTCTCTTTCCCTCTATAGTCCTATCTGGGATGGGAACGAGTCCTACGAAAGGGCGGCGTACTCTTTGGTTTCTCCTCAGGAAAGCCTTTCTTCTTGTCTGCTGCTTTTTCAAGCAGTTCGTCCAATACAGGTCCGAATACATGAAGGCCGGAGAAGGGTATTGAACAGAGTTTGTTCTTCGATTGTGTATCCCCGGACCATTACCTGAGCCATAGAGCCCGCCTTGCTGCATTAGATAAGGCATTGTTCCTTGCTGCGAAAGAACTGATTCTGCCGAGGCGTCAGCCATAAAATCTGTCGCCATCTTCAGCAATGGTAACGACTTTAGGATCTCCACTCTAGGGATTTTATTGTTAATCTGGTCTTTTAGTTTCTCTACCCATAGAGGCATTGATCTGGCCACTGAGGTAGCCGCAATATTAGCCTTCATGATGGCTGACGATGCCTCCCAGGCCTTTTTAAGGAGATTTTCTGATCTTTTGTCCATAGGGTCTTTGAGACCAGACAAATCTTCGAACGGTATAGAGGTCTTCTTAGAGACCTTAGCCACTGGTATATCCACTTCTGGCACGGATTCCCATACTTTGGTCTCATCTGGGTCAAATGGAAGACGGTGTTTAAAATCTCTCTGGACTATGAGTTTCTTCCCCACGTCCTCCCACTCTTCCAGAATCATCTCTGTTATGTGGTGGTTTACTGGGAATACTCTGTTCCTGCGAGCTAAGCCCGCCAAACATTTCATCTTGAACCGTTAGAGGTTCTGTGGCTTCTTCCACCTTCATGGTGTTTCTGACAGCCTGCAGGAGTATGTTTGTGTTTTCAGAAGAGAACCGATACCTCTTCCTCTCTTCTGGGAACAAAGTTGACGGACCTTCGCCTTCTGCAGAGTCTGAAATAGAGTAAGTTGAGACCTCTCCTTCTGAGCTAATATCCTGCTCCCACCTGGGTCTTTTATGGCGGGGGGATTCAGCTGGCGTCAGAGATGATACCGTAGTCTGTACCTCTTCTCTGATCATAGTTCTAATGCTGTCTAGAAAGGAGGTCTGCTCTTCTTTAAGTAGTCCCAACATACAGCCGTCATAGTTTTTTTTAGAATGTCATTCTGGCAGTCTGCTTGAGCATAAGGGACATCTAACAGTCTTGCGTTTAGTCACCGCTGCTGTACGCTTGGGCGCTTCTTTATCCTGCAATAGACATATAAGAGGGCCCTGTCGTTTGTATCTGACTAGTTATAATAAACCCCACTATGTATCACTTACATGTTCTGGGGCGAGCTCTGAGAACTGCACATCTTGACGATTAGCACCCTCCTTGACTACTGGGTCAAATGTGCTGTCAACTGTCCGTGTCTAAATAGTCTGCCTCCCCTGTCTTCAAATCATCTGACCCGTCCTAGTTCCGAGCTCAGCTGCTGCAGTTTTCCGGTGATTGAAGGTCCCAGCTGTACTGCGCATGCATCCTCTGGAACGCACGCAGACCGGCCTAGGACTCTGTATTTTCGGCGTCCTCATGTCCCGGGCTCTCCCCTTCATTCCAGTGCCTTATCCGGGCTCCAGAAACCTGAAACCCCAGTGACGCTGGATCCGGCTGGCCACGCCCCCGGAAGTGATCCCCCAGCGCGCCCTCTCCGACGCAAGCGCTGGAAGTCCTGGGAGATGCCACCAGAGCTGGAAGTTCAGGGGGATGTTGCTGATCACGGCACACGTGGAGCATGGGCCGGGAACCTGCCGACACCGCTGCAGTAGCTGCTGTCTCAAAGCCCTTTTAATGAAGGGATGAGGCAGCTGACGGGAGCACATAGCTCTACCTAGATCTACCCCGCGGTCCAGAGCCCACTCCCGAAGCAAGGACCGCCTTCGGGAGCCTCTGCTCCCCGACATCCAGGTAATTCTTCTGGAGAACTCTCTCCTTCATCTGTCCCTGATAGGGACAGGAAAAACACTGAAGGGTGGAGTTGGGGAGGGGCTATTTAACCTCTTCTGTGTTCCTGTACCTATCAAGGATACGAAGGACAACCTCCTGGTGGTGCTGTCAGGAGGGACATCCTGTAAAAATGTATTCTTGGCACACTAAACATGCGATTATGCCTGCAGAATATTGGATGCTATACTGTGGCTCCGTATGGCATCCAAATTTTTTTCTTTTTTTTTTTTTTGCCCACAGACTTGAATGGACAAGTCTTATCCGATTTGCAGAAGAAACTATTGCATGCTAATATTCAGTCAGTGAAAAAAAATTGCTCATCTATGCTGCTCCATTGAGTAACATTATTCCAAGTGCTATCTGTCTTTTTTCACGACCACACCGGGACCGAAAATACGGTTGTACGAGCAAGCCCTTAAGATAAGTATCATTGGATCCTGCAAATAGATCACATGGTCAGATTTATGAGGGCAGCCAGGCTAAATTTTAATGTACCCATTCCTTTGTTTCCCAGGTGATAAGTGCATTGGATTGTGTCTGAAAGCAGTTCATGAGTATATTTCTTTTTATGACAGTAAACATTAAAAAAAGAAAATAAATGTAATTTGTGTTTTTGCTTTTCTGACAATGCACTAATTACAGTATATTCTGAAACTCTTCTATAGTAACAAAATTATTTACTGCAATGTTTAACCCCTTAATCCCATATGACGTACTATCCCGTCAAGGTGCCCTGGGACTTAATTCCCAGTGACGGGATAGTACGTCATATGCGATCCCCCCGTGAGCGCAGCCGGGTGCCTGCTCAGAGCAGGCGCTTGGTAAGCCTGCAGCCCTGTAAGTCAGATCACTGATCTGACAGAGTGCTGTGCAAACTGTAAGATCAGTGATCTGTGATGTCCCCCCTGGGGAAAAGTAACAAAAAAAATTTCCACATGTATTAAAAAAAAAAAAAAAATCCTAAATAAAGAAAAAAAAAATATTACTCCCATAAATACATTTCTTTATATAAATTTAGAAAAAAACAATAAAAGTACACATATTTAGTATTGCCGCGTCCGTAAAGACCCAATCTATAAAACTGTCCCACTAGTTAACCCCTTCAGTGAACACCGTAAGAAAAAAAAAAAAAAGAGGCAAAAAACACAACGCTTTATTATCATACCGCCGAACAAAAAGTAGAATAACACACGATCAAAAAGACGGATATAAATAACCATGGTACCGCTGAAAACGTCATCTTGTCCCGCAAAAAACGAGCCGCCATACAGCATCATCAGCAAAAAAATAAAAAAGTTATAGTCCTGAGAATAAAGCGATGCCAAAATAATTATTTTTTCTATAAAAGTTATTATTGTATAAAAGCGCCAAAACATAAAAAAAATATAAATGGGGTATCGCTGTAAACGTACTGACCCGAAGAATAAAACTGCTTTATCAATTTTACCAAACGCGGAACGGTATAAACGCCTCCCCCAAAAGAAATTCATGAATAGCTGGTTTTTGGTCATTCTGCCTCACAAAAATCGGAATAAAAAGCAATCAAAAAATGTCACGTGCCCGAAAATGTTACCAATAAAAACGTCAACTCGTCCCGCAAAAAACAAGACCTCACATGACTCTGTGGACCAAAATATGGTAAAATTATAGCTCTCAAAATGTGGAGACGCGAAAACGTTTTTGCTATAAAAAGCGTCTTTTAGTGTGTGACAGCTGCCAATCATAAAAATCCGGTATAAAAAATGCTATAAAAGTAAATCAAACCCCCCTTCATCACCCCCTTAGTTAGGGAAAAATAATAAAATTTTAAAAAATGTATTTATTTCCATTTTCCCGTTAGGGTTATTGTTGGAGCTAAAGTCAGGGTTAACGTTGGGGCTAAAGTTAGGGTTAGGGTTGGAGCTAAAGTTAGGGTTAGGGTTTGGATTACATTTACGGTTGGGATTAGGGTTTGGATTAGAGTTAGGGGTGTGGTTAGGGTTACTGTTGGGATTAGGGTTAGGGGTATGTTTGGATTAGGGTTTCAGTTAGAATTGGGGGGCTTCCACTGTTTAGGCACATCAGGGGCTCTCCAAACGCGGCATGGCGTCTGATCTCAATTCCAGCCAATTCTGCGTTGAAAAAGTAAAACAGTGCTCCTTCCCTTCCGAGCTCTCCCGTGTGCCCAAACAGGGGTTTACCCCCACATATCGGGTATCAGCGTACTCGGCACAAATTGGACAACAACTTTTGGCATCCAAGTTCTCTTGTTACCCTTGGGAAAATAAAAATCTGGGGGGCTAAAAATAATTTTTGTGGGGAAAAAAAGATTTTTTATTTTCACGGCTCTGCGTTATAAACTGTAGTGAAACACTTGGGGGTTCAAAGTTCTCACAACACATCTAGATAAGTTCCTTGGGAGGTCTAGTTTCCAATATGGGGTCACTTGTGGGGGGTTTCTACTGTTTGGGTACATTAGGGGCTCTGCAAATGCAACGTGACTCCTGCAGACCAATCCATCTAAGTCTGCATTCCAAATGGCACTCCTTCCCTTCCGAGCTCTGCCATGCGCCCAAACAGTGGTTCCCCCCCACATATGGAGTATCAGCGTACTCAGGACAAATTGTAAAACAACTTTTGGGGTCCAATTTATCCTATTACCCTTGTCAAAATTCAAAACTGGGGGCTAAAAAATCATTTTTGTGAAAAAAAAATTTTTTTATTTTCACGGCTCTGCATTATAAACTGTAGTGAAACACTTGGGGGTTCAAAGCTCTCAAAACACAGATAAGTTCCTTAGGGGGTCTACTTTCCAAAATGGTGTCATTTGTCGGGGGTTTCAATATTTAGGCACATCAGGGGCTCTCCAAACGCAACATGGCGTCCCATCTGAATTCCTGTCAATTTTGCATTGAAATGTCAAGTGGCGCTCCTTCCCTTTCGAGCTCTGCCATGCGCCCAAACAGTGGTTTACCCCCACATATGGGGTATCAGTGTACTCAGGACAAATTGTACAACAACTTTTGGGGTCCATTTTCTGTTGTTACCCTTGGTAAAATAAAACAAATTGGAGCTGAAGTAAATTGTTTATGAAAAAAAGTTTAATGTTGATTTTTATTTAACCCCTTCCCGACCTGTGACACAGCGTATGCGTCATGAAAGTCGGTGCCAATCCGACCTGTGACGCATATGCTGTGTCACAGAAAGATCGCGTCCCTGCAGGCCGGGTGAAAGGGTTAACTCCCATTTCACCCGATCTGCAGGGACAGGGGGAGTGGTAGTTTAGCCCAGGGGGGGTGGCTTCACCCCCTCGTGGCTACGATCGCTCTGATTGGCTGTTGAAAGTGAAACTGCCAATCAGAGCGATTTGTAATATTTCACCTAAAAAAATGGTGAAATATTACAATCCAGCCATGGCCGATGCTGAAATATCATCGGCCATGGCTGGAAATACTAATGTGCCCCCACCCCACTCCTCCGATCGCCCCCCCAGCCCCCCGATCTGTGGCCCGCTCCCCTCCGTCCTGTGCTCCGCTCCCCCGTCCTCCTGTCCGCTCCCCCCGTGCTCCAATCACACCCCCCGTGCTCCAATCAAACCCCCCCGCACTCCGATCCCCCCCCGTGCTCCGATCCACCCCCCCTGCACACCGATCCACCCCCCCTGCACACCGATCCACCCGCCCGCACACCGATCACTCTCCCCCATGCTCCGATCCCTCCCCCCCCGTGCTCCGACGCCCCCCCGTGCCCTGATCTCCCCCCCCTGTGCCCTGATCTCCCCCCCTTATACTTACCGATCCTGGCGGGGTCCGTCCGTCTTCTTCCCCGAGCGCCGCAATGTTCCAAAATGGCGGGCGCATGCGCAGTGCGCCCGCCGAATCTGCCGGCCGGCAGATTCGTTCCAATGTGAATTTTGATCACTGTGATATAATCTATCACAGTGGTCAAAATAAAAAAACAGTAAATGACCCCCCCCCATTTGTCCCCCATAGATAGGGACAATAATAAAATAAAGAATTTTTTTTTTTTTCCACTAAGGTTGGAGTTAGAACTAGGGTTAGGGTTAGGGTTAGGGGTAGGGTTAGGGGTAGGGGTAGGGTTAGGGGTAGGGGTAGGGTTAGGGGTAGGGTTAGGGGTAGGGGTAGGGGTAGGGTTAGGGTTAGGGGTAGGGTTAGGGGTAGGGTTAGGGGTAGGGGTAGGGTTAGGGTTTCGATATGTGCACACGTATTCTGGTCCTCTGCGGATTTTTCCGCAGCGGATTTGATAAATCCGCAGTGCTAAACCGCTGCGGATTTATGGCAGATTTACCGCGGTTTTTCTGCGCATTTCACTGCGGTTTTACAACTGCGATTTTCTATTGGAGCAGTTGTAAAACCGCTGTGGAATCCGCAGAAAGAAGTGACATGCTGCGGAATGTAAACCGCTGCGTTTCCGTGCAGTTTTTCCGCAGCATGTGTACAGCGATTTTTGTTTCCCATAGGTTTACATTGAAATGTAAACTCATGGGAAACTGCTGCGGATCCGCAGCGTTTTCCGCAGCGTGTGCACATACCTTTAGAATTAGGCTATGTGCACACGGTGCGGATTTGGCTGCGGATCCGCAGCGGATTGGCCGCTGCGGAACCGCAGCAGTGTTCCATCAGGTTTACAGTACCATGTAAACCTATGGAAAACCAAATCCGCTGTGCCCATGGTGCGGAAAATACCGCACGAAAACGCTGCGTTGTATTTTCCGCAGCATGTCAATTCTTTGTGCGGATTCCGCAGCGTTTTACACCTATTCCTCAATAGGAATCCGCAGGTGAAATCCGCAGTAAATCCGCAGGTAAAACGCAGTGCCTTTTACCCGCGGATTTTTCAAAAATGGTGCGGAAAAATCTCACACGAATCCGCAACGTGGGTACATAGCCTTAGGGTTAGGGTTGGGTTGGAATTAGGGTTGTGGTTAGGGTTAGGGGTGTGTTGGGGTTAGGGTTGTGGTTAGGGTTACGGCTACAGTTGGGATAAGGGTTAGGGGTGTGTTGGCGTTAGAATTGAGGGGTTTCCACTGTTTAGGCACATCAGGGGGTCTCCAAACGCAACATGGCGCCACCATTGATTCCAGCCAATCTCGTATTCAAAAAGTCAAATGGTGCTCCTTCCCTTCCGAGCCCCGACGTGTGCCCAAACAGTGGTTTACCCCCACATATGGGGTATCAGTGTACTCAGGACAAACTGGGCAACAATTACTGGGGTCCAATTTCTCCTGTTACCCTTGAGAAAATAAAAAATTGCTTGCTAAAACATCATTTTTGAGGAAAGAAAAATGATTTTTTATTTTCACGGCTCTGCGTTGTAAACGTCTGTGAAGCACTTGGGGGTTCAAAGTGCTCACCACATATCTAGATAAGTTCCTTGGGGGGTCTAGTTTCCAAAATGGGGTCACTTGTGGGGGGTTTCTACTGTTTAGGCACACCAGGGGCTCTGCAAACGCAACGTGACACCCGCAGACCATTCCATCAAAGTCTGCATTTCAAAACGTCACTACTTGACTTCCGAGCCCCGACATGTGCCCAAACAGTGGTTTACCCCCACATATGGGGTATCAGCGTACTCAGGACAAACTGGGCAACAATTACTGGGGTCCAATTTCTCCTGTTACCCTTGAGAAAATAAAAAATTGCTTGCTAAAACATCATTTTTGAGGAAAGAAAAATGATTTTTTATTTTCACGGCTCTGCGTTGTAAACGTCTGTGAAGCACTTGGGGGTTCAAAGTGCTCACCACATATCTAGATAAGTTCCTTGGGGGGGTCTAGTTTCCAAAATGGGGTCACTTGTGGGGGGTTTCTACTGTTTAGGCACACCAGGGGCTCTGCAAACGCAACGTGACGCCCGCAGACCATTCCATCAAAGTCTGCATTTCAAAAGTCACTACTTCCCTTCTGAGCCCCGACGTGTGCCCAAACAGTGGTTTACCCCCACATATGGGGTATCAGCGTACTCAGGAGAAACTGGACAACAACTTTTGGGGTCCAATTTCTCCTGTAACCCTTGGGAAAATAAAAAATTCTGGGCTAAAAAATTATTTTTGAGGAAAGAAAACGTATTTATTATTTTCACTGCTCTGTGTTATAAACTTCTGTGAAGCACTTGGGGGTTCAAAGTGCTCACCTCACATCTAGATAAGTTCCTTTCGGGGTCTAGTTTCCAAAATGGGGTCACTTGTGGGGGGTTTCTACTGTTTAGGCACACCAGGGGCTCTGCAAACGCAACGTGACGCCCGCAGACCATTCCATCAAAGTCTGCATTTCAAAAGTCACTACTTCCCTTCTGAGCCCCGACATGTGCCCAAACTGTGGTTTACCCCCACATATGGGGTATCAGCGTACTCAGGAGAAACTGTACAACAACTTTTGCGGTCAAATTTCTCCTGTTACCCTTGGGAAAATAATAAATTGCAGGCTAAAAAATCATTTTAGAGAAAATAAAATTTTTATTTTATTTTCATGGCTCTGCGTTATAAACTTCTGTGAAGCACTTGGAAGTTCAAAGTCCTCACCACACATCTAGATTAGTTCCTTTGGGGGTCTAGTTTCCAAAATGGGGTCATATGTGGGGGATCTCCAATGTTTAGGCACACAGGGGCTCTCGAAACGTGACATGGTGTCCGCTAATGATTGGAGCTAATTTTCCATTTAAAAAGCCAATTGGCGTGCCTTCCCTTCCGAGCCCTGCCGTGCGCCCAAACAGTGGTTTACCCCCACATATGGGGTATCAGCGTACTCAGGACAAACTGGACAACAACATTTGCGGTCCAATTTCTCCTATTACCCTTGGCAAAATAGGAAATTCCAGGCTAAAAATCATTTTTGAGGAAAGAAAAATTATTTTTTATTTTCATGGCTCTGCATTATAAACTTCTGTGAAGCACCTGGGGGTTTAAAGTGCTCAATATGCATCTAGATAAGTTCCTTGGGGGGTCTAGTTTCCAAAATGGGGTCACTTGTGGGGGAGCTCCAATGCATAGGCACACAGGGGCTCTCCAAACGCGACATGGTGTCCGCTAACAATTGGAGCTAATTTTCCATTCAAAAAGTCAAATGGCGCGCCTTCCCTTCCGAGCCCTGCCGTGTGCCCAAACAGTGGTTTACCCCCACATATGAGGTATCGGCGTACTCGGGAGAAATTGCCCAACAAATTTTAGGATTCTTTTTATCCTATTGCCCATGTGAAAATGAAAAACTGAGGCGAAAATAATTTTTTTGTGAAAAAAAAAAGTACTTTTTCATTTTTACAGATCAATTTGTGAAGCACCTGAGGGTTTAAAGTGCTCAATATGCATCTAGATAAGTTCCTTGGGGGGTCTAGTTTCCAAAATGGGGTCATTTGTGGGGGAGCTCCAATGTTTAGGCACACGGGGGCTCTCCAAACACGACATGGTGTCCGCTAACGATGGAGATAATTTTTCATTCAAAAAGTCAAATGGCGCTCCTTCCCTTCCGAACCTTACCATGTGCCCAAACAGTGGTTTACCCCCACATGTGAGGTATCGGTGTACTCATGAGAAATTGCCCAACAAATTTTAGGATCCATTTTATCCTGTTGCCCATGTGAAAATGAAAAAAATTGAGGCTAAAAGAATTTTTTTGTGAAAAAAAAGTACTTTTTCATTTTTACGGATCAATTTGTGAAGCCCCCGGGGGTTCAAAGTTCTCACTATGCATCTAGATAAGTTCCTTGGGGCGTCTAGTTTCCAAAATGGGGTCACGTGTGGGGGAGCTCCAATTTTTAGGCACACGGGGGCTCTCCAAACGTGACATGGTGTCCGCTAAAGAGTGGAGCCAATTTTTCATTCAAAAAGTCAAATGGCGCTCCTTCCCTTCCAAGCCCTGCCGTGCGCCCAAACAGTGGTTTACCCCCACATATGAGGTATCAGCGTACTCAGGACAAATTGGACAACAACTTTCGTGGTTCAGTTTCTCCTTGTACCATTGGGAAAATAAAAAAAATGTTGCTAAAAGATAATTTTTGTGACTAAAAAGTTAAATGTTCATTTTTTCCTTCCATGTTGCTTCTGCTGCTGTGAAGCACCTGAAGGGTTAAAAAACTTTTTGAATGTGGTTTTGAGCACCTTGAGGGGTGCATTTTTTAGAATGGTGTCACTTTTGGGTATTTTCAGCCATATAGACCCCTCAAACTGACTTCAAATGTGAGGTGGTCCCTAAAAAAAATGGTTTTGTAAATTTCGTTGTAAAAATGAGAAATCGCTGGTCAAATTTTAACTCTTATAACTTCCTAGCAAAAAAAAATTTTGTTTCCAAAATTGTGCTGGTGTAAAGTAGACATGTGGGAAATGTTATTTATTAACTATTTTGTGTCACATAACTCTCTGGTTTAACAGAATAAAAATTCAAAATGTGAAAATTGCGAAATTTTCAAAATTTTCGCCAAATTTCCGTTTTTATCACAAATAAACGCAGAATTTATTGACCTAAATTTACCACTAACATGAAGCCCAATATGTCACGAAAAAACAATCTCAGAACCGCTAGGATCCGTTGAAGCGTTCCTGAGTTATTACCTCATAAAGGGACACTGATCAGAATTGCAAAAAACGGCCAGGTCATTAAGGTCAAAATAGGCTGGGTCATGAAGGGGTTAAACATTCCAAAAATTCGTGTAAGACACCTGAAGGGTTAATAAACTTCCTGAATGTGGTTTTGAGCACCTTGAGGGGTGCAATTTTTAGAATGGTGTCACACTTGGTTATTTTCTATCATATAGACCCCTCAAAATGACTTCAAATGTCATGTAGTCCCTAAAAAATATTGGTGCTGTAAAAATGAGAAATTGCTGGTCAACTTTTAACCCTTATAACTCCCTAACAAAAAAAAAAATGTTGGTTCCAAAATTGTGCTGATGTAAAGTAGACATGTGGGAAATGTTACTTATTAATTATTTTGTGTGATATCTCTGTGATGTAAGGGCATAAAAATTCAACGTTGGAAAATTGCAAAATTTTCGCCAAATTTCCGTTTTTTTTTCACAAATAAACGCACGTTATATCGAAGAAATTTTACAACTATCATGAAGTACAATATATCATGAGAAAACAATGTCAGAATCACCAAGATCCGTTGAAGCGTTCCAGAGTTATAACCTCAAAGGGACAGTGGTCAGAATTGTAAAAATTGGCCCGGTCATTAACGTGCAAACCACCCTCAGGGCTTAAGGGGTTAATAAACTGTCTAAATCCCTGTGAGGTTTGTGCTGCAGGCCAGCATTGCTCCATGGAGGGTTTTCTCTTCCCATAAATTCTTGCCTTTACATTCATTTCAGGGATATTTAACCCTTGGACTGTTATTTAAAGGTTGTGATATAATTGTGCTTTTATTTTGTAGTTTGCATTAACGCAGTGGAAATAAGCATTAAAAAAAAATAAAGAAATGAAGAAACGATTGAGCTATTGTCAGCTGCATCATATTACTTCCTATTGTATTTATGAATAGACATATCCTGTTGGGCATAGTTGTGTTGTGAAACCGTAGTTATTGTACTTGAGCTCAGCATAACCTGAAGGAGGGTTACTATAAAATAGAAAATTGGCAGAAGCTCTAAATCTATAACGCTGGGAGCGTCACTCTGTCCGAAGCCTTTATAGACCGCGCAAGCGCAGGCGCAGTCTGGGCCTCACAGAGTGACGCTCCCAGGAGATCACGGTATGCGTAAACACTGAACGCACACCGCGATCTCCAACAGAGTCAGGGACCGCCAGGAGGGTAAGTATGAGCTATATTCACCTGGCCCCGTTCCACCGCTGTGCGCCGCCATCTTCCCGGTCTTCGGCCTGTGACCTTCAGTTCAGAGGGTGCGATGACACGCTTAATGCGCGCCGGCGCTGCCCTCTGACTGACCAGTCACAGCCAGAGGACCGGGAAGATGGCGGCGCGCAGCCAGGTGAATATAGTAAGTGCTGGGGGGCCTGAGCTGGCGGCGATACCGGCACCTGACCCCCACAGCGCGCCGGTGTCCCCGCCTGCTCAGGCCCCCCAGTGACCATAGGTGAGTATGGTATTTTTTTTTATATATATATATTGCAGCAGCATACGGGGCATATACAATGGAGCATCTTATGGGGCCATAAACCATAATGGAGCAGTGTACGGGGGCATATAGTTTGGAGCATCTTATGGGGGCCATAAACCTTTATGGAACAGCGTATGGGGCATACACTATGGAGCATCTTATGGGGGCCATAAACCATAATGGAGCAGCGTACGGAGGCATATACCATGGAGCATCTTATGGGGGCCATAAACCATAATGGAGCAGCGTACGGGGGCATATACCATGGAGCATCTTATGGGGGCCATAAACCTTTATGGAACAGCGTACGGGGCATACACTATGAAGCATCTTATTGGGGCCATAAACCTTTATGGAGCAGTGTACGGGGCATATACTATGGAGCATTTTCTGGGGGCCATAAACCTTTATGGAGCAGCGTATGGGGCATATGGATGGGACCAGCAAATTAAAGAACGGTGGCGCAGGATGGGAGCAGCACATGACAGAACGGGGGCGCAGGATGGGAGCAGCACATGACAGGATGGGGACGCAGGATGGGAGCAGCACATGTCAGAATGGGGACGCAGGATGGGAGCAGCACATGGCAGAATGGGGGCGCAGGATGGGAGCAGCACATACCAGGATGGAGACCATATACCAATATAAATGCTCGCCACCCGGGTGTAGAACGGGTTCAATAGCTAGTATCCTATAAGGGTGAACACTACGCACACAAGATATATACAAGCTCCAATTGGCTTATTGTATTTTCAGAGTTTAAATCAAAATGTGATATGCACCAGTCTGATATAAAGTCTAAAGCACGGTGTGACCAATAATAAAAAATAACTTTTAATCAATATACACTAAAAAGTTGGTAAAACCAACTATGTAAGAACATAGAAGACTCAACAAGGAAGAAAAAAAATTCCCAATGTAAGGGAATAACACAATAATCCAATCCCCGAGACCTGTAGATTCACATGCATGTGTCAGTCTCAAAAGGGAAAGAAGCCGGAGCACAATATACACTCCTTGTAGGGGGAGTATATGAGAGCATACATATATCACATATCTAACGTATATTTTCAGAGTTTACTAACAAAGAAACTATAGGTATAATAAAAAGAAAAGGTGCTGTTTAAGTAAATGAAAGCATTTGTGTAAATTATAAAAAGTTTGTTCAGCAAGGTGGCTCAGTGGGTTACACTATGAGCCTGGCTTTAAAGTGGATGTCTTGCTAGGAGGTGAGAGGTGCCACTTATGCTCCATTGATAGCCACTAGACATGTCTCATGCATGCGTTCAGTACTATTTAATGGGAAACTGGCACAATACTTGCCAATCGGCCAACAGCCATCTCTCCTTACCCCATAAGAGCATGCAGAAACATTTGGATCAGTAAAAGTGTTCATGCATTTTCCATAGGCAGAGTGGAGTAATTTGCTTCCAGACAACACACCCCTGGCAGACTGACAGCCGGTTCTAATGATGAGCCGGCTGTCAGTCAGCGCTGGGGACGCGGTTACAGCCAGTTCCCTCTAAACAGTGGGTGGTGATTGAAACCATGCCAGTGCCACCCCTCATGACTGGAAGCCAAATGCTGCCGGGGGCAATAAAGTTAATTTCCTCCCAGCACCGTGACTTTCAGTGTGGGCACCAAACGGTTTCAGAAAGCTATTAACCTGCAGATTAACTCCATTTCTGCATGTTAAATAGCGTTATTTTACATGACAGATTCCCTTTAGGGTATAGGCACACGTCAGGATTTTTTCCTGACAAAATCCTGAGAATTCTGCCAGAAATCCGCATGCTTTTTTCGCACAGATTTCTCGCGGAATTTGCGTGGTTTTTTTTGCGTTTTTTTTTTTCCTGAATGACCTTTTTGATAGGAAAACCACAAAAAGATAGAGCATGTCCGGATTTTTTGCGGAAAAAAACGCTAACATCTGCACAAAAAAATGCGGAATGCATTCTAAAAGATAGGATGCATAATGTTAGCTTTTTTTTACCGGATTTATAGCGTTTTTATAGCGAAATTCCGCAAAAAAAAAAAAACGCTAAAAATCCTGACGTGTGCACATACCCTTAAAGCTGATTATGAAAGAAGAAAATTTTAAATTTTCCTTATATAAATTTATCTTTTTATGTCTAGGCATTGACATCAAAAACTGCTAAGAAAGCATGCAAAGGGTATGTTCACACCATTTTTATTTTATTTATTTTTTTAAGCGATCAAAAATGTTTTTCAAACAGCACTTGAAGAAACCCTTTTTCTCTGGAGTTTTTGAAAACCTGAAGTGTATTTTGGCAGCATTTTTTCCTAGTGTTTTTCCCAGAGTCTTTTTTTTTATTATTGCATAATTTCAAAAAAGTGCTACTTTGCAGCTTAACCCCTTTACCCCCAAGGGTGGTTTGCACGTTATGGACCGGGCCAATTTTTACAATTCTGACCACTGTCCATTTATGAGGTTATAACTCTGGAACGCTTCAACGGATCCCGGTGATTCTGACATTGTTTTCTCGTGACATATTGTACTTCATGATAGTGGTAAAATTTCTTTGATATTACCTGCGTTTATTTGTGAAAAAAACGGAAATTTGGCGAAAATTTTGAAAATTTCGCAATTTTCCAACTATGAATTTTTATGCAATTAAATCACAGAGATATGTCACACAAAATACTTAATAAGTAACATTTCCCACATGTCTACTTTACATCAGCACAATTTTGGAACCAAAATTTTTTTTTGTTAGGGAATTATAAGGGTTAAAAGTTGACCAGCAATTTCTCATTTTTACAACACCATTTTATTTTAGGGACCACATCTCATTTGAAGTCATTTTGAGGGGTCTATATGATAGAAAATACCCAAGTGTGACACCATTCTAAAAACTGCACCCCTCAAGGTTCTCAAAACCACATTCAAGAAGTTTATTAACCCTTCAGGTGCTTCACAGGAATTTTTGGAATGTTTAAATAAAAATTAACATTTAACTTTTTTTCACAAAAAATTTACTTCAGCTCCAATTTGTTTTATTTTACCAAGGGTAACAGGAGAAAATGGACCCCAAAAGTTGTTGTACAATTTGTCCTGAGTACGCTGATACCCCATATGTGGGGGTTAACCACAGTTTGGGCGCATGGCAGAGCTCGGAAGGGAAGGAGTGCCATTTGACTTTTCAATGCAAAATTGACTGGAATTGAGATGGGACGCCATGTTGCATTTGGAGAGCCCCTGATGTGCCTAAACATTGAAACCCCCCAGAAGTGACACCATTTTGGAAAGTAGACCCCCTAAGGAACTTATCTAGAGGTGTGGTGAGCACTTTGACCCACCAAGTGCTTCACAGAAGTTTATAATGCAGAACCGTAAAAATAAAAAATCATTTTTTTTCACAAACATTATCTTTACGCCCCCAATTTTTTATTTTCCCAATGGTAAGAGAAGAAATTGGACCACAAAAGTTGTGGCACAATTTGTCCTGAGTACTCTGATACCCCATATGTGGGGGTAAACCATTGTTTGGGCGCATGGGAGAGCTCGGAAGGGAAGGAGCGCAGTTTGACCTTTCAATGCAAAATTGACAGGAATTGAGATGGGACGCCATGTTGCGTTTGGAGAGCCACTGATGTGCCTAAACATTGAAACCCCCCACAAGTGACACCATTTTGAAAAGTAGACCCCCTAAGGAACTTATCTAGATGTGTGGTGAGCACTTTGACCCAATAAGAGCTTCACAGAAGTTTATAATGCAGAGCCGTAAAAATAAAACAAAATTTTTTTCCCACAAAAATTATTTTTTACCCCCAGTTTTGTATTTTCTCGAGGGTAAAAGGAGAAATTGGACCCCAAAAGTTGTTGTGCAATTTGTCCTGAGTGCGCTGATACCCTATATGTGGGGGAGAACCAGCGTTTGGGCGCATGGGAGGGTTCGGAAGGGAAGGAGCGCCATTTGGAATACAGACTTAGATGGAATGGTCTGCAGGCGTCACATTGTGTTTGCAGAGCCCCTAATGTACCTAAACAGTAGAAACCCCCCACAAGTGACCCCATATTGGAAACTAGACCCCCCAAGGAACTTATCTAGATGTGTTGTGAGAACTTTGAGCCCCCAAGTGTTTCACTACAGTTTATAACGCAGAGCCGTGAAAATAAAAAATCTTTTTTTCCCCACAAAAATTATTTTTTAGCCCCCAGTTTTGTATTTTCCCAAGGGTAACAGGAAAAATTGGACCCCAAAAGTTGTTGTCCAATTTGTCCTGAGTACGCTGATACCCCATATGTTGGGGTAAACTCCTGTTTGGGCACACGGGAGAGCTCGGAAGGGAAGGAGCACTGTTTTACTTTTTCAATGCAGAATTGGATGGAATTGAGATCGGTCGCCATGTCGCGTTTGGAGATCCCCCTGATGTGCCTGAACAGTGGAAACCCCCCAATTATAACTGAAACCCTAATCCAAACACACCCCTAACCCTAATCCCAACGGTAACCCTAACCACACCTCTAACCCAGACACACCCCTAATCCCAAATGTAATCCAAACCCTAACCCTAACTTTAGCCCCAACCCTAACTGTAGCCTTAACCCTAACCCTTGCCCTAACCCTAGCCCCAACCCTAGCCTTAACCCTAGCCCTAACCCTAGCGGGAAAATGGAAATAAATACATTTTTTACATTTACTTTTATAGCGGGTTTTTTAGCGGATTTTTATGATTGGCAGCCGTCACACACTGAAAGACGCTTTTTATTGCAAAAAATATTTTTTGCGTTACCACATTTTGAGAGCTATAATTTTTCCATATTTGAGTCCACAGAGTCATGTGAGGTCTTGTTTTTTGCGGGACGAGTTGACGTTTTTATTGGTAACATTTTCGGGCACGTGACATTTTTTGATCGCTTTTTATTCCGATTTTTTGTGAGGCAGAATGACCAAACACCAGCTATTCATGAATTTCTTTTGGGGGAGGCGTTTATACCGTTCCGCGTTTGGTAAAATTGATAAAGCAGTTTTAATCTTCGGTTCAGTACGATTACAGCGACACCTCATTTATATCATTTTTTTTATGTTTTGGCGCTTTTATACGATAAAAACTATTTTATAGAAAAAAATAATTATTTTTGCATCGCTTTATTCTGAGGACTATAACTTTTTTATTTTTTTGCTGATGTTGCTGTATGGCAGCTCATTTTTTGCGGGACAAGATGACGCTTTCAGCGGTACCATGGTTATTTATATCCGTCTTTTTGATCGTGTGTTATTCCACTTTTTGTTTGGCGGTATGATAATAAAGCGTTGTTTTTTGCCTCGTTTTTTTTTTTCTTACGGTGTTTACTGAAGGGGTTAACTAGTGGGCCAGTTTTATAGGTCGGGTCGTTACGGACACGGCGATACTAAATATGTGTACTATTGTTTTTTTATTTAGATAAAGAAATGTATTTATGGGAATAATATATATATTTTTTTTTCATTATTTAGGTTTTTTTTTTTTTTTTTTTTTTTTTTTTACACACACTTGGAAAAATTTTTTTAAATTTTTTTACTTTGTCCCAGGGGGGGACAATACAGATCGGTGATCTGCCAGTTTGCACAGCACTCTGACAGATCTCCGATCTGTCTGAGAGCAGTGCAGCGTTACCAAGTGCCTGCTCTGAGCAGGCACTTGGTAAGCCACCTCCCTCCCTGCAGGACCCGGATCCGCGGCCATTTTGGATCCGGGACTTACTGCAGGGAGGGAGGTAGGAGACCCCCGGAGCAACGCGATCACATCGCGTTGCTGCGGGGGTCTCAGGGAAGCACGCAGGGAGCCCCCTCCCTGCGCGATGCTTCCCTGCACCGCCGGCACATCGCGATCATCTTTGATCGCGGTGTGCCAGGGGTTAATGTGCCGGGGGCGGTCCGTGACCGCTCCTGGCACATAGCGCCGGATGTCAGCTGCGATAAGCAGCTGACACCCGGCCGCGATTGGCGGCGCTCCCCCCGTGAGCGCGGCCGATCACGCTGGACGTAATATTCTGTCCTTGGGAATTAAGGCCCACCCCACATGGACGGAATATTACGTCCAATGGCAGAAAGGGGTTAAACACTAAGGGTATGTGTCCACGTTCAGGATTGCATCAGGATTTTTCATCAGTATTTGTAAGCCAAAACCAGGAGTGGAACAATTAGAGGAAAAGTATAATAGAAACATATGCTCCACTTTTGCATTTATCACCCACTCCTGGTTTTGGCTTACAAATACTGACATAAAATCCTGACCAAATCCTGATGCAATCCTGAACGTGGACACATACCCTAAGGAAGAAAAAAAAACAGGCTTTTTTAGGCTATCCATTCACTTGTCTAAGCAGCTAGCATCTTCCTAGAAGAGAATGCCCAAAGAATATACATATTACTTTGCTTAGAAGCCTGCAGTGTTTAAACGTTCAGAAGCCTAAACATGAAAGAAAGCAGTTTGTCATAAAAAATAATTATTCTAGAGGGTTTTCATGCAGCATTTTCTGTGCTGCAAACAAAAAAAATAGAAGAAAAAAAAAAAAAAAGAAAGTGTAAATAAACTCTAAGGCCCATGATCAACTTAAGTAAAGTAAGTTACTTGGCTTTTTACATGCATTTTTGATGCTGCAGTTTGACACTGTATGTCATGTTATAAAGGGAATCTGTCAGCAGGTTTTTGCTATCATCTGATAGCAGCCTGATGTAGGCAAAGAGGAGCTGAATCCAACCATGTATCACTGAGGTTTCTGGGCCCAGCCATCCTGATACAATCAGAGCTTTTAGATTTAGAATGAAGCAGAGCTGAGAAAGCTGACCCCACCCACACCAGGCTCTACATGTGCATAGACAGTGAGCTGCCTGTTACAGGAGGGGGTATGTCAGACCAAGGCTCAGTGAGGAGCCAGCCACAGCAATGAGCTCCTGGTGAGAGCTTGAGATGAGAGGCATCACTGAGATCTGTGATTTAACCCCTAGCTCGTGTGGTCTTCAGATTACATAGCAAACACCTGCTGATAGATTCCCTTTAAATAAAGCCACTTTGTTTTTGACACTTCCTGGGATTTGGCTTTGACAATTTTACTGATAGTCATATGTGGTTTACATGCATTTTTTATGCATGTGCGTCTTTTACCTGCAGATTTCCGCATCTAATTTTACTCTATGGGGAAAACGTGTACATAAAGCTCAACGTACTGGCGAGAGAAATTGACGTATTTCAAATCTGCAACATGGACAGCAGGAGAGTTTACAGTTCTAACAAAGTTGAATTGATGAAATCTAATCCCCAATTTGCTTCTTGTTAACTCTGCTTACCCGGATTGCAGCATATCAATTTCTCTATTGTCGTTACGAGTTTTCTGTGCAGAGTTTCCCCATAGACTTACATTAGGTGTAGAAATTCTGCAGGTAAAAAGACGCACATGCCTTTTTAGTGCATATCCATGGTGGAAATATAAAACTAAAAAAATGCACGTAATCTGCACCAAGTAGGTCAATAAAATATCAAAAGCAAAAACGCTTTATTTACAGCATGACAAAGACAAAACACGTAAAAAAAAATAAAACACAAGTAACCCAATTTAAATAAAGGTTGCAGAAATGGGACATCAAAAACTCAAAAGCTTATCATGGGAACGTAGCCCAAGAGTACAGCTGAATGCTACAAACATGGTAGCCACTGGTTTTCACATCTATTGGGAAGATCTCACTTGCTAATGGCAGCACAGTATGGGTGTAAGCTTAAATATTGACAATAGGACAAAATTTGAAGACTACTGTGACTTACATACTCAGCCCTCTCTTGCATGAACAACTGGACCATGCACCCTGCACCTATGGGAGGGGTTGGGAACATATTGTACATCTAACAAATATTACAGGGCTACCAGCATATGCTGGGTTTTTTTGCCCCTACACTTAAGAAGTTTCTAGCAGGAGATTTAATCCCAATCAGAGACGTAGCTAGGGTTTAAGTTCAAGTTGGGGGCGAGATGTCTGAGTGGGCCCCTAACCAGGTAACCTTGATTACAACTGGGTGACGCACCCTAATAGTGGAGAACCTCAGCAGATTACCGCGCTATTACTGAAGATAATCTCTATACAAAGACCAACATTGATATTACCGCCGTATGGTCAGTGATAGATAGTACTGTGTGCCTCTAGATGGTAAAAACCCTTTAGAACAGTGGTCCCCAACTCCGGTCCTCAAGAGCCACCAACAGGTCATGTTTTGAGGATTTCCTTAGTATTAGGGCTTGTTTTCACTTGCGAGGAACACATCTGAGTCTCTCATGTGGAAACGAAGCTCTCGCGCCGGCACTATGGAGCGGAGCGTGCGGCCGCATAGCAACACATGGAGCCGCACGCTCCGCACCGGAGTGCCGGCACCAGAGCTTCGTTTCCACATGCGAGACTCGGACGTGTTCCTCACAAGTGAAAACAAGCCCTTACACAGGTCATTGAATGCTTGCCTGTGCAGGTGATGCAATTATCACCTGTGCACTACTAAGGAAATCCTGAAAACATGACCTGTTGGTGGCTCTTGAGGACCGGAGTTGGGGAACACTGCTCTAGAATATAGTAATGCTGTGTACAAGTGCCCTAGAAAGTAGTGCCCTGTGTGCTGCTTTGACAGTCACAGTAACCCGAGTTCCCCTATAACAATAAGTGCCCACTTTACATTTACTAATGTCCCGAGTCTCCCCCTGTACAGCTCCTCTATACACAGTATAATGCCCCTCACTAATCTCCACACTGTAGGATAGCCCCATAGACAAGCTCTCAATATAGTAGAATGCATTCCCATAGGCAGACTATAGTATATTGCACTCCATAAAAATAATAAATCCAATACTCCCCTCTCCTCCTCACTCCATCTACGGACAGCGGGCGCCAGGTAATGACTTAATCACTCTTGCTGTGATGTCAGACACCGAGAGGGGAATGATGGGAGAGGGAGCGTAACGGCATCCAGCTGATAAACTTGCATTGACGTGCAGGCAGGGCCACTGCTGGCCCCAGCCCCTCCTCAGGAGCCCCGTAGCGGCCAGGTGTTATAGCAGAGACACTAACTATGGGGGCCCGGTGCATGCCGATGCAGTTACAGTAGCATAGCTCCGGGTGGGCCCCCTCAGTAGCTACACTACTGATCTCAATGCTTTACACATGACCACCTCCAGGTATATACGAGATGCTTTAAATGAGAACCTCTTAACCATTACTTAACCGACTCTGCTCAGAATCTGTTAGGTTTTCACGGTTTTTATTTAAAAAAAAAAAAAAAAAAAAATCAGCATTGAAAATCCACCCTATGATTTTTGGTTAGCAGTTTTACTTTACTACCGAGACCAGATAGATTCTGCAGTCATTGGTGCCTTTTTACCCCCACACCAGAATTTAGTCCCTGAATGTAAAGTACCCAAATGTGGTTATACGGAAATGGAAGGAGTGGATGTCCCATGAGACACCCCTTGCCCATGTCCCGTATTTAAGCATATACACTTCATTGTGGTCTTCTTAGGACCGAGCTAGAGGTAATCTTATTATGGAGGGCTCAGTGGATGATTTGTAATATTACATATTTTTCCGGCAATGACATATTGACGTGCCAGCAACTTCCCCCCGGTGGGAACGACTGATCACCCAGGGTGCGGCTGCCACCACTTCCCCTGGTGACAGCTCATGGTTGATTAAGCTGCAGAACAACCTCTAATCACAAGTCAGGTACTAATTGTAGATGTCATCTTTTCTAGGTACAATATTTCTTCAAGATTCTGGACAGCTGAAGTCCCACAAACAGAAGAGACACACGCAGAAATTGGATTATTCATTTTATTGTCTGATGTTTTGACTGAAAGAGCACTGTACTCCTTGCAAATATTACAGATGTTCCAACAATGTGCGCACAGTAGACATGTAATAATACATCTTATGGGATACTGCATTGCATTTTTTTTTTTTTAAACTGGTTTTAAAATAAAGACTTTTTTTTCCCAACACGTGACTTTGGTTTATTTCATACATTACTTTTTCTTGAAGAAAAATAAAATTGTACAACTGCATAAATATAAAATTCTTCCACCATGAAAATGGTTAAAACATTTGTAAAGACACAGCACCAAACTGCGATGCTTACTGAAAAAAACAAAAATAAAATATTTATATATATAACGCAAAACAATTAGCCCTATTCCTGGCAAAAAGGGACAGTCAGACCCAGGCCTCAACACACCTTCATAACATACATAAGAAACAAGGGGGAGGGCTTGATATAAAAGCATTAAATACAAAGCACAGCACAACCCATCACCTGTTGCATAAAGTAAAGCTAAAGAAAAAAAAAAAAAAAAAAGCTTCACCCCCCCCCCCCATAAAAATAAAATCAATGCCACATAAAGGCTTTATGGAGTGCTAGGAAAATTCTCATTGGTTGCCCATCTCACTACCATGCCAGTTTTATTCCCGATACAGAGTATTTACACCTTGGACTAAAAGGTTGCTCACAAAAACAAAACAAAAAAAAAAAAAAACCCACACGGCTTGGCGGAAAGTGTAGAGTCTGCACATCTGCTACTGTACAATACGCTAGAAAAATAAAATACACAATGTAGCAACATTCTGGGGCCGAAAAACATTGCTCACTACATTTTGATTATGGAATCATAATTTACAGCATAACGGGCGTCTCCCAAGGTTCAAGTCATTTATTAGTTTCTCATTTACAGTAAAATAAATACTTGTGGCTAGTGCTACACCTCGATTTTACATTCTACCCCTAGTAAATGCGGAAAGCTAGTGTAAAGCGTATATATATTACGTGAAGGTCCCATACATGACAGTTTGTTCAAGACTAAAAGTTTTTGAGTTTTAGATTATGGTATTACACGGGCGGCACCTGCAATCAGCTCTTAATCTCCACTTTTATATCAAAGCGTCCTTGAAAACGGTCTTTATCGCTGTATTTGATGTTTTCTCCCAGCGCCTTGCACTCGATGCGAACCTCTGTGTCCATGGTGATGTTTGTCAATTGCACAGCAATAAGAGGTTGGAGATAGGAGGGTTGTAGCAGCTTTCCATAATAAGGGTAGTAGTTCAAGGGGAATCCAGCCACGCCGCCCATGCCGTAGATGTCAATCTTAGAAATTTTGCCCAGATCATCTTCTTTCTGTAAATAGAGTTGAACCAGATTAGCACACTTCATCAGCGCCATACGTCAGCTCTGCCCATGCCATTACCAGACACTGGAGTGACAGCCTGTTATCGGGAAAGTGCCACGCATGGCATATAGCACCTACAGAGCAAAGCAGCGTTCATTTGATAGCTACTGTCTGGCTCTTTCTAAAAGTGCATTTTTGATAACATGCAGTACCAGAGTAGAATGACTTGAAGCTTCTTGCGTTACATTAAGCTACATTCCATGATGGGATCTAGTGCCCATGTTATGCGAGCACAGAGGCCTCGTGCATGAGCGTTTTTCATTCCTTGACAGTACTGGCGTAATAACAGTATGTTCACACGTTTTTTTGCTGCCTGGCAGGAAAGAAGCTGTGGCAAAAACACAGGTTTAGGTGCGTTTTTTGGGGGCTAACTTGTGTCTTTGTCCATGCTAATGTCCACGACTTTTCTGCAGGAAAAAAAAAATAAAAAATGCTGCAAATAATGATATCTGTGCTTTTGCTGCATTTTTTTTTTTTTTTTTTTTTTTTACACCCATTCAAGCCAATGGGTGAAAAACGCAAAGAAGCTGAAAAGAAGTGACATGCTCTATGTCCAAAAAGCGTAGCAAAGCACAAAATGCTGATGACAAAAAAAAAAAAAAAAGAAAAAAAAAAACCTGTGCATGAGATTTCCGAGATCTCATAAGCTTTGCTGGTACTGTAAAAAGCAGCTGAAAATTAGCATAAAAAGCAGCAAGAACGCCCAGTGTGAACTTACCCAAATATGGTTTTTCAAAACTAACCACAAAGTGGATTTCTATAGAACAGTTTGGCAATATTTTGCTTAAACAGTCTACGTAAAAGTGCCACAAGCATGACTGACAAAAACACCCATTATATACAGCAGGCATCACTATTGCATGTGTGAACACTCCCCCAGGCAATGGTCAGATATGCAGTGGGTTTTCATTAAAGGGAACCTGTCACCCCCAAAATCGAAGGTGAGCTAAGCCCACCGGCATCAGGGGCTTATCTATAGCATTCTGTAATGCTATAGATAAGCCCCTGATGTAACCTGAAAGATGAGAAAAAGAGGTTAGATTATACTCACCTGGGCGGGCGGTCCGATCCAATGGGCGTTGCGGTCCGGGGCCTCCCATCTTCTTCTGATGACGTCCTCTTCTTGTCTTCACGCTCCGGCGTACTTTGTCTGCCCTGTTGAGGGCAGAGCAAAGTACTGCAGTGCACAGGCGCTGGGCCTCTGACCTTTCCCGGCGCCTGCACACTGCAGTACTTTGCTCTGCTCTCAACAGGGCAGACAAAGTACGCCGGAGCGTGAAGACAAGAAGAGGACGTCATTGTAAGAAGATGGGAGGCCCCGGACCACAACACCCATCGGATCGGACTGCCCGCGTGAGTATAATCTAACCTTTTTCTCATCTTTCAGGTTACATCGGGGGCTTATCTGCAGCATTACAGAATGAAGAAGATAAGCCCCTGCTGCCGGTGGGCTTAGCTCATCTTTGGAACTTTCCATTTAAGGCGACCTGTCACCCCCAAAATCAATCACATATAACAGCTCGCTCACATGAGCATACAACTCAGCCAAGTGCTATGCGAGGCTTTAATCTGATAACACTCGCATCAATGTTATACTATGGGGCAGTGCAGATTGCATCGTGGGGGACAAAAAAAAAAAAAAACAGCATGCTGCGAGTGGCTCATGAGCAGCCATAAAAGTTTATGGGTGCGTGTAAACAAGACTGCACTCGAATGTCATCCCATTAACGCGGACACAGACAATGGAGAAATTAAGTTCTCCGTACCGGTGACTCGATTCGCTCATGCGAGAGAATCGGATCACAGTAAACCAGCGTGGATCAAAGTTTGAGCAGAGTGTCATTACCATAAATCGGTACGATTCTCTTGGAAGAGAGAATCCGCTTGTGTGACCCCCGGCCTTACAGTACCAGCGTTGTGTCAGAGCTCAAGAAATCTCATCTAAAGGATGCAGAGAAAATCTGCAGCATAAAGAGAGCAGCACTGAGCATTTAACATCCTCTGCCTATCAGTTTATGCCGTGGATTTTTCGCTGCAGAACATACTTTCATAAGAATTTAGACAGCAGGCTAAAACCTATAGCATTTAGGTGCCCAGTGGTTAAGACTGTCATTTGTGTAGAGACCAAAAGTTTCAGGGCAGCATCTTGTAGTTTCTATGTTCCTCAATTAGTGGCCCCCTGCATTTGTGGCAATAGATATTACAGAGATATCAGCGGATCTTACCTTTCCTGTGCAGACAACAGGGATGATGTTTGGGAAGTAATTGCCGTTGCCATCTAATGTTCCATTATGAGGAGGCTACAACAATGAAATCAAAGGTTTGGTGAATATCTGGTTGTTCTCCGAAACGTGAAGGGTTCCACATGGTCCCAGCCTGTAAGACTGACTGACTTACCTTTGGTTTAAATCCCAGAATTCGGTTAAGCTTCACTATTAAACAGGGCTTGCCGTCTCTAAAGCCAAAGGTTGGATCATCTAAACCAGAGCAATTTTTCAGCCACTCCCGCCTAAATCTACAGGATCTCTTTTTGCCGTTATCTGGGTTTATTGCCCCACGGTCGATGTAGGTTTCAGGTTTTTCTGAAAAACATTTAACAGATTAGAAAGTTAATTTAACCACCAGTTATCACAGTTGTAGACACAAATATTCTTTCCATTAGTCCTGATTGATCGCACAGAATGGGACGAAATTCCATGCACAAATATATGCTAAAGCCGTCCATTCACATTAGCAGGAAATCAGCTAGACTTGACTTTTTCCACAAGTCCATCCTACCATCTAGAGGCTATGGAGAGGGTCAACCACTCTCCCTTGCTAGAAGAACTTGGAGGATCCACACTCGATCCTTTGTTCAGTCTTATTCTCTTCTCCTTATTGAACGCAGTTGCATGCTTGGCTTGAATTACTGAGTGGGAATGCGATTATGGAGAGGGGACTTGCAGAATGAGTTTAGCTGTAGATTAAACCATATGGCAAATTGCAGCTCAATATTTCAGCAATACTTGCTTTTGTCAGAATTTTTACAATGCCTTTGACTAGTCAGCTTCTAGTCTCCTTTAGGTTGGGTTCATGCAATGGACAGCAGTCTGATACAATAATAGTCTATGGGCCGGAGCACACCGATGGTCTGTGTGTGGGAAAGAAGGAAAGGGTGCACCATGCAATATTTGGACTGGCTTATGGACCAGAATAGTGCATGCACATAGCAGTCAGCTACTGCACCGGTCCATTACGAAGACATGGAACCAGTCATGCCTGCATTTCTGGGCACACTACTATCTAAACCTGGCCTTAGTATGGCTGATCAAGAAAACAGACCAATACTGAAATCTTAATACCATATCCTGGATTCTATTGCTTAGATTAACAGTCACAGGTCTTAATACTCACCAGAGCAGTCTTCAAAAACCTCCGAGTCGCTTTGCTTGCTAAAGTTATAGTTCTCTAAAAACGCGGAAATGCTATTCACATATTCTCCATAAGAAGAAGCCTCTTTCAGTGAATAGGACAGCTCTGCTTTTAATGCTTTTGGTAGAGGGGTCAGTCCTGGAATATATAAAAAAATTAAAAAAATTATAAACTAGTCAGACAATAGTACATTGCTGTATAAATGTCACTAACACTGACTATACCGCAGCCTGTGCTGTATCCGTGTCCTACAAGACCTCAGTAGGGTACTTCATGGCATGGATAAAACAAGGTCCTGGAAGGAGAACCTGTGCCCCATATCCAAAAGGTGCTTTACAGGATTGAGATTGCATGGTGTTCATGGCACCAGCCTGAGTCAGGCCAAGCTACGCTACTGGGAAAAAGTCAACAGATTGGGGAACAATTACAGTTTCCAGGTGGCCAGTGAGCCCATTCCTGTAGTTCCTCAGCTGACAGTCCTGGCCACCTTAGGGTGGTCTCTAGCTATGGTGTACAGAGATGCCATCTTAGTCATCATGAATGGTCCTGGAATCTCATCACACCTCTTATTACAGAGGAACTGGTGCTTCACTGGATATTGCATTTACACCATTCCATGTTACCTGGAGACGGGAGCATAAAAATCTCAGGAGATCAGGTCTGCTCAGCTTTACTTGATCTCATAGCTATGTTGGCAGCCTTTCTGTCTAGTATTCAGCTACTGTCACAAGACTGGCTGATCAGATAATAGTCCGCACAAGCACGAATACAATTACTATACATGGACAACACCTCACTTTCTCTTCCAAATAATGATCCTGTAAACCCGAACGTAACCACGCACATAACGTAATGCCTTTGTGGATGAAATAGACAGGAGATATCAGATCTATACATGACCAGCCACATGTGTCTGTGGTGTCCCAATTCGCCCTCTAAATGTCGGGAGAAAGAAGGGTCTAGCTGGTGTTCTCATGGGACACGCGTTTGTCTTTCTACTTGAGGTGAATTATGTTAGGATCACCAGAAAGCAGACATACTGGGAAAGAACATTTTTACATTACATCTACATTATGACTACCAGCATTTCCACTGCAGGTAAATAAAGGCCGATATCCAGTGTAATATTACAACGAGTCTTTGTGTGAAGTGAGGAGGACATTGAGCCGCACCCAGGCTTACTGGCATTGTTTTAGCTTATGCCATAGGGTAATGTGCCAAAGTCATGTCTTTTAATTGTTCTAAAAGATTTAGATTACAACAGGGCAGAAGGAACAGCTGAACAAATGGCGGAGTCAACATCACAAAAATCAAGAATTTTACTGGCCCTTTCCAAGGTCATCTACTGGGGTCTAACAAACAGCTTGCCAAAACTGCGCACCAAACTGGCCTATATAAAAATCTAACACATAGGTGGGCTTCATACACTCTGATCAGAACGTTAAACCAAGAGCCTCATGTTCAGTTATATAAATTTGTGCCCAGTGGCTTTACATCAACGTATGATTTTTGGATGTGCAGTTCATGGTTTTTTTTTTTGTTTGTTTTTTTTGCGCAAAACACATAGGTAGGCCTTCACTGAATCAGATAAACCTGCAGCCGGTAACAGTCTACATTAGCAGCAGTGATCTGATGACAGAAGGGTCTAATATAAACAGGATCCCTGGCCCTGCCAAGGCCTCCAGTGTTCCCTTATGTGAGCCACTGCCAAACATCTCTCAATTCGCCGCACCCCTGCCGATCAGCTGTTCCCGATACCAGGCAGATACGCTGAACTGAGTGATGCATAGCACAGCTCCATCAACGGAGTAGTGGCCATGGCAGGTACTGCATTCACCCCCTATTCGAATCAATAGGGGACAGATGTTTGGTACCTGACTGTGGCCACCTTGCAATTGATAGAGCTGTGCAGCTTCACAACTCAGCACATCCGCCTGCATTGGGAACAGCTGATCAGCAGGGGTCCTGGGTGTCATAACCCCCACCGATCAGATACTGATGACCTGTCCAAAGAATGAGCCATCCATATAGGTCTCAGACAACCCTTTTAACCCCCCCCAATAATCATCTGTCTGGGACTCTTATACACGATTGTCAATATCAGCGGAAGGAGGAGATTATATCAGAGGACCACACTAGTGATTTTTCTTTTTTTTGTTCCCTCTTTTAGCAATCACTACTGTGTGACCAGAGGATAAGTTTAAGTACTTATGCTGTTTCCAATGCCATTCTGACAGCATATGACCGCAGTTATGATCTGCTGGCTCACAAAGCATACAGTGTGTACCGGAGGTCACTATTAGGGCTGAGCCAGACAGGATCGCATTGCACTGCATGGACTGGAACCTCTCCTGACCCGAGCAGGACAGTATGATGTATTTCTATGCAGCTGTCAAGCTCAGGTCTGGAGAGCCAGCAGCCAGTACGAGGTTTATGATGAGATTCTCGCACCAGAATTACGGCAGTCTGTCTCTGCCCTTAATGTAAAAGGTACCTTCACACATAACGATATCATTGCAACGTCACGCTTTTTGTGACGCAGCAACGATCCCGCTAACGATCTCATTATGTGTGACAGCGACCAATGATCAGGCCCCTGCTGGGAGGTCGTTGGGGAATGATCAGGACCTTTTTTTGGTCGCTGATCACCCGCTGTCATCGCTGGATCGGCGTGTGTGACGCGGATCCAGCGATGTGTTCACTTGTAACCAGGGTAAATATCGGGTTACTAAGTGCAGGGCCGAGCTTAGTAACCCGATATTTACCCTGGTTACCACTGTAAAAGTAAAAAAAAAAAAAAAAAACTCTACATACTCACATTCCTATGTCTGTCACGTCCCCTGCCGTCGGCTTCCCTGCTCTGACTGTAAGCGCCGGCCTTGAAGCAGAGCACAGCGGTGACGTCACCGCTGTGCTGTGCTTTACGGCTGGCGCTGACAGTACGGGAAGCTGATGGTGGGGGACGTGACAGACATCGGAAAGTATGTAGTTTTTGTACTTTTACAATGGTAACCAGGGTAAATATCGGGTTACTAAGCGCGGCCCTGCACTTAGTAACTCGATGTTTACCCTGGTTACCCGGGACATCGGCATCGTTGAAGACAGTTTCAACGATGCCGAAGTCGTTCCCCGGATCGTTGGTCGCTGGAGAGAGCTGTCTGTGCGGCAGCTCCCCAGAGACCACACAACGACTTACCAACGATCACGGCCAGGTCGTATCGCTGGTCGGGATCGTTGGCAAGTCGTTTAGTGTAACAGTACCTTAAGACTATAGGACTGAGAACAATGCTCTGATGGCCGCAGTCTGAGCCTCATGGACATACATTGAGAGAGTGACCTCCAGTCCATCCATTGCAGGTCACAGTGCAATCACAGGATGTGGGAGAGGACCGCAGCAGCACTGGAAATAACATAAGACGCCAATTGTATGTAGAAAGAGTATCAAATTCCTAATCACACACACTGATTACTGCCAACATAGGGAACAAACACAAATGGCTGGAGTGGTCTCTGAAGTTCACATACAAGAGGACCCCCATGTACACTGGATATTCATCAGTGGATAGCTAATTCTACTCCTCCTCACACAGGAACGCTATGCTCGGCCAGACTCTCCTGACAGTGGCTTATCTCCCCAGAGCAAAAGTATCAGCTGTTGAAATTCCAACAGCCCAGATCCTCCTCTCATCCCGACTGTCCAGATCCTCCTCTCACCCCGACTGTCCAGATCCTCCTCTCATCCTGACTGTCCGCAGCAGAAGGACTGCAAGGAATTCCCTGGCAGGAGTAGGCTTACCTGTAGTGGCAAGTGCATTTATATGAATAAGCAGATCCCTAGACCAGACAATAGATGGTATGTAGGGAAATAAACTTGTTCCCATACAGCTGCTTATATATTGGCTTACCCATCTCAGCTACGTCATAGAAAAGTCAGAATATGTCATTAGTGGCATGATCCAAATGGTTTGCTCTGGACCCCTCAGGTTGGGGAGGTCCCAGATGACAAACACCCACTAATGATACACTGTTAAAACCCAAATGGCCACTAGATCAGTTTCACCTGGATTGTGCGCATGACGGGGCAGCCATTTACATGTAAACTGGGCCATGGGGGCTATGGACGATTGCCTGGCACATATGCTAAAACCAGATGCAATCAGAGCCTTATCTAGTGCCATTTTATACCCAGCTATATATAACCTAGGTATCTGAAGTACAGATAAGTAATGGTGGGCAGAAGCATAGATGCCTTCGCACAACTCTTTGTATATCCACGGGGAACTAGAAGAGATCAGCTGGTCACAGGCTGTTTTAAGAAGAACAGACAAAAAAAGAACAAAAAAAACCACAAAAACGAGTGAATCATTGACTACGGTAGAGTCAAGGTCACATCCAGAGGGAAGTAGCTGTGATCACTCCTCCTATGTAACAGTCGTCAGCATAGTAAGCACATGGTGTACAGGAAAAAGCAGAAATGCACTTCCCTTTTTGGTTATGGAGGCCGAACGCTGTGCAGCGTGTTCACTTTAGATAAGGCAAGGAACTGCTTACACAGCGTTTGGAGGCCAGAGCCTTATACCAGTCGCCCCAAGACCCTCCAGCTGTACACTAGACAAAACGTCTAATATTGGAGATTACAGCCAGACTATGAGGCAGGGGCTCACATAATATCCTGCCAGGGTGATGAATTATTTAGTATTTGCATGTGTGACACTAGACAATTACCTCCGTTGTCATGGGAGTGGACGATTTTGTAGAGTGGTGAGAAACCATGACCATAGCAACACAGAATCATACAATAAGCATACTATATAGAACACCATTTTGTACAATACAAGTGGATGGCAAATACAGGTTAAATTGCTGTAGAACTACAAGTCTCTGCATGCCTTCTGAACCATAAACTAGTAGGACATGTCTGCTCTCCTTGTTTCACAACAGCTTGAAAGCCTAGTGGTTGTGCCGCTCATCTCTGGGCTCGTGCACCCAACAGATTATCTCAGACGAGTGCTGCCCATGCTTTTCACGGATAGCACTCGTACCCATTTTATTCTATGGGGCTGTGCACATGTCCAATTTTTTCCTTGGACATGACAGAGAAGAGGGGCGAAAAAAAACAAAACATAAAAAATAGACATGTCCATTTTGATCCAGATGTCAGATCAAAAATCAGCAATCCACGTTTATGGGTGCATGACAAATATCAGACCGCACTCGGATGACAGCATGGAAGAACACCCCCCACCGCCCTTCTTTTACATGTTCAAGAAAAACTGATGCCATTCTGACCAGAATAACTGGATGGAGAGAAAATGTTCCGCCAACCTTACCCAGTGATCCAGCTTCTACCTCCAGATGCTGTTGGTGGAAGCATACACTGCATAATGCAGGAGAGACCGGAGTAACTCAATATTCTGGCCTAATCCCATTACAGATTATTATTATTATTTACAGTCGCAGATAACGTTTCACTTTGAGGACAATGCTGCAAATGATATGAATATCACCAAGTATAGTCACGATGCTGCGGCTACTTAATCTCCAGCGTAAAGGACTGAAAAGGTTACATCACCGCATGCCTCCGACCTATAGACCTATAGCTTATAAAAGGATGCAGAATCAGATCCATCTACCGTATGTTATGATGCCACTAGAACGTGTCCTCTGATGTAACCGTGCGGAACGGAATAACTCGGTTTAATCCTATAGAAACAACGGAGCTCTGCTTACTGTGCATGCTCAGGTCCATACAAATGTGATTACCCGCGAGCCAGAACTGCCAATTACCACTATCAGTCCAAAACAGTTACGGAAGTCATGCAGCATCAGAATAAATATGGATTAAAGCCTGGGCGTACCTGGTGGGGCGACACGGTCCTGATACTTGGGTTCAAAGTCACTGATGGTTAATAGAAGCACATGAATGGTCCCAATAAATATACCCGCCAGGCAGCCATAGAAGACCAGATAGAAGAGGAAGATTTTAACTGTAAAATAAACAGCAGAAACAATTATTAGGCAAAGTAAAAGTAATGTTGTATGGTAAGATCTACATTAGAGACGTGGACCCCCTCGCAATTGACCAGATTATATCGCCTTCATGTAATCCAGGGCAACGCCAGTTAAAGAAAGCCAATTTGTGGCATAAAGCAGAGTCCAATCTGGCAGTAGAAAGTGATCCGGCTCTATGAGCACTGTAATTAAAAGCTCAGTGTGTAGTGAGAAGCCTGGGCACGGCGAGGCCTAGCACGCTCTGCTGTCAGGAAGAGGCATGCTCATAGTTAACAGTCGTATCCAGGCAGCATTGAGCAAGTGTCAGTGACGTCAGGGAGATTTGGACATTTTTTCCACAGCTCAGCCATAGGAGAGTAGGAAAGCACTATAACTGCTGTGCAAACATGCTGCCCCGATTGCGGCCAGGCCCCATGTCACTCATCAGGTTCTCCACATACATGGCTGCCACATCCAACACCATAAACTGAGATAACACAAGTCCAAAGTGTGAACTAGGAGAGCACATTGCACATCTCAGCCAGGTCATACCCTGGAGACCATGCCCTCCTGTGCCATCCACACATACTAGTGCTCCTCATGACAGTTATTAGCCAGCTTCCCCAGGGTCATAAACACCACAGTGGTAGAAGTGCCGGTCACCGCCTGGACGAGCCGTCACAGCGGCCATGTTATTGTCACAACAGGACAGACAAGAACTTAGGAGATTTTATAACAAGCCAAACTAAGAAGGTGAATGGCTCAGGTGCCATGTAAGAGCCTATAGCAGATGGTTGTCGCCACACACGGGTGGGCCACAGTCACCACTGTCTGGGGTCTATGAGGATCCACGTTACAGGATGTCCTTGAGGCGTCCTCTTCTGCTGAGGTGTTAAGCGTCACTCAGCAATTCTAGCTATGTCTGTTTCTGGAAGAGATGGCTGACCGCCAATACATCTCCCCAGCTGTCTTATTGTCCTGCAGGTGATCTACATCCATCACTGAAGCCCCTGTGAGCTGGCGAGTGCCCCTATGGGAGCGGCACACAACCAGAAACACTGACCTCCTACCAGATGTAACAACAGCAGCCATTGTTACCTGGCTCATGTCACAATAAATATTACTGATCTGCAAGAATCCGTGTAATCGCGAGGGATATGAGCAGCAGATCTCACGTCCCATTAATACATTATTCCCCCAGACAATACAGAACATGGGTCACACGAGAAGGCGGCACACTGGGGGCTCAGGGCTCCATTGTGAGGCCTCAAGTTACAGCTGGTTGCTAGGAGACGACCTTCCCAGGACCTGTTCTTTCGTGACCATTCTTAGCCCCCAGCTAGTGAGTCCTGGATCATGTGCACATGTGTCACCAGAGAGCCCAGCCTCCACACCACAGACACCAGTGGGCATCCTCCATGCAACCAACCTGTCACCTTGACTAACCTTGGCTCAGTGATGCAGAATTAACCCCTTCCCGCCAGTAAGAGTACAGATGTGCAGCAGCTCCAGTCCTCCCCATCCCCCACCCCATGTATTATCTGCAGATTTTCCATTACAAGGCAACAACCGCAGTGTGCCACCCCCCGTTGGTGGTGGGGTGGTGGGTGACACAGGGTTCCCCTCCCTCATCTCTTACAGATTGGCTACATCAGTGTCCTTCAAAATGACCTTTTCCCAAAAAAAGCAGGAGGATGGCAGCACAGAGTACCATGGTGGCATCGGCCCCCAGCAGTGCCTGCGGGCACACAGAGGACACCGGAGCCATACTTACACCAGCTGCCACCTGTCCTGCCCAGAAACTCCTTCTTCTCGGGGTTCCACAGAAACCTCTTCCAGCCGCCCTCGTTCTCCTTGCCTTTCTCCCGGGCCATGTCTTCCTTAGGTCTAGCTTAGATACACACGGTTAGATACACTCCCGAGGCTGCAGCGTGGAGACAAGGATACACAATAGATGGCGGTGCAGGGAGGGCACACACAATGGCTGCCGGTGAGTGCACGGGAGGAACTTGGACCCGGCGAGGAGCTCTGTCCCCGCACCTCCTAATATATCTACCTTCCTCTGTGGGGGCGGGGCCTGCAGGATCACACGACCAATGCCATTGTTTAGTGTGCGGGGGGCGGGGCCGTGCAGAGCCGGAGAGGGCGGCCCCGCCTCTACTACAAGGTGGGAAACTACAATGGGAGGGAGCGGCGGGCACGGGCAAGCGGTTACCCGGGGCAGGGGCATCGCGCTGTATGAATGGCGCTCGGTTGTACTCCTGGCAGGAGAGCTAGGACTGTAACATGGAGACACAGTGTGATGGATGGGTGGCTGGTGCTGCCGCCGCATCCTCCTGGCATAAGGTGGGCACGGCTGAGTGTCGGGCATGGGTGCCATCGGGCACATCTGCAGAGCACGGGCTAGTCTGGTGCAGTGGGCACAGTTCTGTATCAGGCACCAGAGGACTGTGCCCACTGTGCCAGCCTAGTCCATGGCCTGCAGACCTGTGCCCACCATACATGCACTGAGTGTCCTTGGCTCCAGGGTGGGTACGGCGGTATAGTGGGCATGGCTGGCACTCGGCTGCTTTGTGGTGAAGGTCGTGAGGACAGGACTAGCAGGCACCAGGCTGCCCCAGAGGAGGGGGCACAGGAGAGCCGAGCGGCAGCCTGCCTGTGCCAGGTACATTTCCACAGGACGACGCCCAGTGGTCGGTGCCCCGGGCGCATCATCCGTGGGGCTGGGCTCGTCCTCCCCGCAGGTGGCTGCTGTGTGAGGAGGATGCGCCTCCATTGTTTCTGCAGCCTCGTCTCCCACTCACCTATTTGCCCTTCAAGAACTTTTCCAGCCTTTCCCTGTGCCCGCACCACGTGACCGGAGCACTCAAGCGTTAAACGTTAGTAATCCGGGGAGGCCGCATCCCCCGCCCGCTGGCAGGGCGGCAGGCAGGGGTTAACAGACCGGCTAGACCCAGTCAGGAGCTGCAGGAAGGTGCCCTGTGCTGCCCACCTCAGGCACGGCACATCTGGGGCAGCTGCAGTGTGTCATGTGGGCACGATAACCCGAGTGCCTGCAGCCATCCATGTACAGAGCTGTATAGTTACATGTGCCACACACTGCTTCACCCTGGCCAGGAATCTAAGACCACTCCACACTCGTCTGACAATACATGGCGCCGCTCGCTGTGGTATGATCAGACCATGGTCACACACGGCCATTTCCCAGCACATAGCAGGGGCACATTCAGGTACGGACTGGGGCTGAAATTCAGCCCTGGCATTTGGAATCACACAGGCCCATGTTGTCCCTGTCCCCATGAACTAGATGGGATATATCACTAATATTACCATTAATGGAGGAAAGGAGGATTTACTACAAGACCAATATTTCTAATGATACCCGTGGCTGCTGGGGTAAGTGACGGTGTGAGCGACTTTGTGCTCCATCACAACTCTTAACAGTATGGGTATCCTGAGAACACCGATTCTGTTAATGTAGCAGACAAGGCAGCCCATGACCAGACAGGCCCTTCTGGCATTTGCCAGAATTGCCAAATGGCCAGTCCGGCCCTGGGCACATTTCTAAGAGTATCTCACGCCAGGTCAGATTACCGATGCACTGGCAGGATGCAGGAGACCCCCCCCCCCCCCCCCATTATAAAGGCAGGGGCAGCACAGGTGCAAAATACTGATGAACAACCACTCACACACCTACTATTATGGAGAAGGGCTGCCGAGGCTATGTGCACACGTTGCGGATTTGGCTGAGGATCCGCAGCAGATTTCTATGCGTTGTGCAGTACCGTGTAAACGTATGGAAAACCAAATCCGCAGTGCACGTGCGGAAAAGCTGTGGTTTATTTTCCGCAGCACCTCAATTCTTTGTGCTGATTCCACAGCATTTTACACCTATTCCTTAATAGGAATCTGCAGGTGTAAAAATGCAGGTGAAATCCGCACAATAACTGCACTAAATCCGGTGCGAATCTGCAGGTAAAACGCAGGGCGTTTTACCTGCGGATTCTTCAGAATCCGAGTGGAAAAATCTGCAACATGTGCACATAGCCTCAGTCTTACAAATGCACACATATGTGTGATACACAGTGTGTGCCCTAGGGATGCCCATACTATTAGATCAGGCGGGCTGCCCAGTACTATATAAGGCTATGTGCACACGCTACGGATTACTCTGCAGATTTTTCCGGATTGATTTTGGTAAATCCGCACTGCAAGTTTCCTGCAGAATTACCACTTTTGCGGTTTTTGTTCGGATTCCACCTGCGGATTCCTATTATGGAGCAGGTGTAAACCGCTGCGGAATCCGCACAAACAATTGACATGCTGCGGAATAAACAACACCACGTTTCCACGCGTTTTTTTCCCGCGGCATGGGCACTGCGGATTTTGTTTTCCATAGGTTTACATGGTACTGTACAACGCATTTAAAACTGCTGCGAATCCGCAACGGCGGATCCGCAGCGTGTGCACATACCCTAAGTGCACCCCACAAAACAGACACGCCAATTCACCCAACCAATGATAATACGGGGCCTGGCTGCATCCAATGGAAACGTGCAATAAAAAGATAAAAAATAATATATACAATACATAAGTACATAAGGTATTGGTCGATATTTTGACAGGCTTTCAATATCTTTTTTTTCCCCCCATCAACATAGCTATCTGAGGGTATGTGCACACGTAGAATGATCCTCTGCAGATTTTTCCACAGCGGATTTCATAAATCCGCAGTGCAAAACCGCTGCGGTTTTTACTGCAGATTTATCGCGGTTTCTACTATGGATTCCACTGCAGTTTTACACCTGCAGTTTTCTATTGGAGCAGGTGTAAAACTGCTGTGGAATCTGCACAAAGAATTGACATGCAGCGGAATGTAAACCGCTGCGGAATGTAAACCGCTGCGTTTCCGCACGTTTTTTTCCGCAGCATGTGCACTGCGGATTTCATTTCCCATGGGTTTACATTATACTGTAAACTCATGGGAAACCGCTGCGGACCCGCAGCTGCGGAAACGCTGCGGATCCACAGCAAAATCCACAGTGTGTGCACATAGCCTAAGGGTTCATCACTTTGGAGAGTGAACTGTATTTGGTAATGCTACTATTTTCAGTCACGTGAGGCAGATTTATCACCTGTCTTTGCTGCCCATACCAACCTATCAGAGCTCAGCTTTCATTTGACCAGAGCGGTTTCAAAATGAAAGCGGAGTTCTGATCGGTTGCTAAGGCAAACGGACAGTTTTGATAAATGACCTGTAATAAAAACAAAACAGTATTCCTTTTTATTGTATATGCCATTTTAATCCAAGGCAGAGGGCACAATTGTGCCTCTGTATTATGATTAGAGATGAGTGAATTTGATCGGGTGCCCGCTTTTTCAGCAAGCTATAGCGCTTACCGAGTAAGCTGCAGAGGGAACCCGGATACATGGAGCGCGCCAACTGATCAGCTGTTTGGCGCCACGGCTGTATGTGTCACACCTGTGTGACAGTCACAACACATGCATGGAGAGCCTGTTTGTTGGGCTGTCCATGCGTGTGCTGTGATAGTCACACAGCCGCGACGCCGAACAGCTTACCAGCAGGCGCACTCCACGTATCCGGGTTCCCTCTGCATCTTACTCTGTAAGCGCTATAGCTTGCTGAATAAGCGGCGACCCAATCAAATTCACTCAACTCGAATTATGATCCCTGCAAAAAGTCTTTCACAAAATGCAAATAGATAGACGAAGAGAAAAGGCACAAGTCGAGACTAAATTTGTACAGCACGCCTGCAGTGTCAGCCACTCTGGACGTTCTTATTAGGCCGGAGTCACACATGCGAGAAACACGTCCGTGTCTCGCATGTGAAAACCAAGCTCTGACGCCGGCACTCCAGAGCGGAGCGTGCGGCCGCATAGCAACACATGGAGCTGCACGCTCCGCTCTGGAGTGCCGGCGTCAGAGCTTGGTTTTCACATGCGAGACGCGGACGTGTTTCTCACATGTGTGACTCCGGCCTTACTGACATTTCGATACATCCTCCTCACTGTGTATTAAAGGGGTTTAACCAATATCATAGTAATTGCTGGTATCCAACCACTGCGACCCCCAGCAATACAGAGAACCGAACCCAAAGACTGCCATAGAGCTCCAAGAGCCACCTACTGTCCCTCTCATTTCAACTACAGTTATTTTCTATTAGTTTTAAAAAAAAATGTCATTCTACATGTACTAAAAGGACCTGTACAGGCTCCATACAGTGGTATATTACAGGGGTTTTCCTTAAATTACAAGTTATAACATAAGGGAGCAGACACAGACAGAACAAGGCCCCTTTACAGTCCAATAGCTCATAATGCACAATTCCACTTGGAGGTGGAAGTGATCCCCTTACCTCTTGGACACCAGTGCAGCTGCACTAATGATATGCTTTCCTCTGATCCCAAAAAGGGGGCTCTGGAAGCTGAAGACTGGGCTGTGCAATCCCCCATCTTGTATGAAGCATAGGAGTGCATACCCAACTTCTGCTCCATTTATTGCCAATGGGAGTGCTGATAGTAGCTGAGCACTGGCTCTCTGTGGCAGCTTATAGTCAATGAATGGAGCGGAGGTGGAGTATGCACACCTGTGCTCCACTGCAGAGCCCAGTCCTCGGTATCTAGAGCTCCATTCTTGGTGTTCCCTGGGGGGTGGGTAAAAATTGTTATTTTGGGAAAACCCCATTAAAACACCACTATATGGTGCCTGTATGGTTCTCTTAGGCTAGGTTCACATTGCAATCCTTTTAGCGCATTCTCTAACGGACTGCGCTAACGCAATGTCCCAAAAGGGATCGCGTTTGCCGATCCCACTAGCACAGATGCCGGATCTGCGCTAGCGAGGAACGGACCTCGAACGCTGCAAGCAGCGTTCGAGGTCCGTCACTCAAGTGACGGCACATCGCTAGCGCACGCCCATTGTGGGCATGTGCTAGCGATGCGTTCGCCATTGCAAGCAATGGCGCGTTAACGGACTACGTTACACCGCGTTATGCCGCGGTGTAACGTAGTCCGTTAAACAGGTTCACACAACGCAGTGTGAACCTAGCCTTAGCACATACAGAGTCACAAAGAATATGCCACTTTTTTTCTCAGATCAAAAAGGAAATAACTATGAAATCGGAAGCATGAAGAGAGGTACAGCAGAGAGTTCATGGAGCTCTATGGCTCCCCAATTATAGCTTCACATTAAACAAAGCTGTAAGGCCATGTTCACATGCTGAGTATTTGGTCAGTTTTTCACCTCAGTATGTGTAAGCCAAAACCAGGAGTGGGTGATAAATACAGAAGTAGTGACGGGTTTCTATTATACTTTTCCTCTGACTGTTCCTCTCCTGGTTTTGACTTACAAATATTGAGGTAAAATACTGACCAAATATTGAATGCGTGACCATGGCCTCTTAGGCTATGTGCATACGTTCAGGATTTCTTGCAGAAATTTCCTGAGAAAATCCTGAAATTTTCTGCAAGAAATCTGCATGCGTTTTTTGCGCCTTTTTTTTGCGCGCTTTTACCGCGTTTTTGGTGCGTTTCTTTTGCATTTTTTTCCGGACATTTCCCAATGCATTATATAGTGCGAAATCCGCAATAAATCCACAAAATTAATTGAACATGCTGCGTTTTTTACAGCGATGCGTTTTTTTCGCGGAAAAAAATGCATCATGTGCACAGAAAATGCGGAATTCATTAAAAATGATGGGAGGCATAATGTATGCTGATTTTTTGTGGTTTTATAGCGTTTTTATCGTGAAAAAAACGCGAAAAATCAACAACGTGTGAACACGTAGCAGCTCCTGGACTATTATATAATTATGGAAAACTTATACTATTGTAACAATGATCTACACATTTACCAAACACTATCCTAAAAAAGTGCTATACCGGTTGTTAAAAAAATAGTGAAAGTGAATTATCTGGTGATATGAAAACTGTGAACTGTTCTGTAACATGTACAGCAGATTTGAGGAACATGGTCAAAAGGCAATGTCAAGACCCTCAATTTTAGGCCACGTTCACACATTCAGTATTTGGAGAGTTTTTACCTCAGTATTTGTAAGCCAAAAGTATAATAGAAACATGTCACCACTTCCGTATTTCTCACCCACTCCTGGTTTACAAATACTGAGGTAAAAAACTCAACGTGTGAACGTGGGCCTAGTCTCATTTTTGCTATCGACTAGTATTGAGTTTGCCACAAAATGTGAGGTGACATAATATAAATGTAGACCCCGTGTGCTATGGTGTGAACATCATCTTGATAAAATGTACCACATCCAATGCTGAATTGTACTGCTTGCCCTTTGTATATGGCCATTTTTACAATACACATTTCCTCACAGACAAGACTTAATAAAGAGAGAACCTAGTGACCTGCGAAGGTCAGAAACCCTAGCCCCGCAATAATGTCTGTAAGAAGCAATTATATCAGGGCTAGACTAGCAGTGGTACAACCCCTTATCGTTACATCTTGTAGGAGGCGGATTGACTAAAGATTCTTCAGAGGTCACATTGCTCTTTTATTTGCGCCATTGTCCTGTCGGGTAAGAGCACCTCAGCTATACAAGGTTGGAGGTTTTATCCTTCTTTCCCTGGTCTCTTGGTTGGCTATAGTCCCTGGAGTGAAGCAGTTTGAGGAGGACAGGGGAGGAGAATAAGAAAGAGAAATTTATCATTAACTACTTACACAAGGTCAAAACCACAATCAGATTGGTTGCACAGCATTCCTTCTTTTGCCCTAGGTAGGTTATTTATGGCATTTATTGCCAGGTAAGGGGTTCACTTCCCTTGCAATGGTGATAACATACAGTATGGTCTGGTTGGTTGCCTAGCATGACAGTGAATGGGTTCACATGATAAAGCAGTGAAAATCTATATGACAGGATTAGCAAACTTGCAAGCTTTCATTCAAAAGCGTTTAAAATACAATTTTTTGTTCGAGAAAGAGAAAAAGCTGTAAATGTTATCTTCCATGTTATTAGACTTGTGTGCAGATGAATTCCCAGAGCACAGAATGTGCTTATAGATTTACACTGAGCAAGGTCAAAAGCTGCCATCAAGCTATAGAGATGTAGGAAAACAGCTTGCTCCGACTCTGCGAGAGAAAAAAGGAGATGTGAGAGAGAAGGAGGCCCATCCTGTTAGGATATGTCAGCACCTGTCAATACTCTGCATAATGAGTAATCGCTGGTGCGCTCACCTCTTATGTCTACAGGCACATCTCCTGCTATAACACAGATCCCCCTCCATCAGATACGCCATGTCTGTAACACAGATCCCCCTCCATCAGATACGCCATGTCTGTAACACAGATCCCCCTCCATCATATACACTATGTCTGTAACACAGATCCCCTCCATCAGATACACCATGCCTATAACACAGATCCCCCTCCATCAGATACACCATGCCTATAACACAGATCCCCCTCCATCAGATACATCATGCCTATAACACAGATCCGCCTCCATCAGATACACCATGCCTATAACACAGATCCCCCTCCATCAGATACACCATGTCTGTAACACAGATCCCCCTCCATCAGATACACCATGACTATAAAACAGATCCCCCTCCATCAGATACACCATGAGTATAACACAGATCCCCTCCATCAGATACACCATGCCTATAACACAGATCCCCCTCCATCAGATACACCATGACTATAACACAGATGCCCCTCCATCAGATACACCATGAGTATAACACAGATCCCCCTCCATCAGATACACCATGACTATAACACAGATCCCCCTCCATCAGATACACCATGCCTATAACACAGATCCCCCTCCATCAGATACACCATGACTATAACACAGATCCCCCTCCATCAGATACACCATGCTTATAACACAGATCCCCCTCCATCAGATACACCATGCTTATAACACAGATCCCCCTCCATCAGATACACCATGCCTATAAAACAGATCCCCCTCCATCAGATACGCCATGTCTGTAGCACAGAACCCCCTCCATCAGATACACCATGCCTATAACACAGATCCCCCTCCATCAGATACACCATGCCTATAACACAGATCCCCCTCCATCAGATACGCCATGTCTGTAGCACAGAACCCCCTCCATCAGATACACCATGCCTATAACACAGATCCCCCTCCATCAGATACACCATGCCTATAACACAGATCCCCCTCCATCAGATACACCATGCCTATAACACAGATCCCCCTCCATCAGATACACCATGCCCATAACACAGATCCTTCTCCATCAGATACGCCATGTCTGTAGCACAGATCCCTCTCCATCAGATATGCCATGTCTATAACACAGATCCCCCTCCATCAGAAACACCATGCTTATAACACAGATCCCCCTCCATCAGATACACCATGACTATAACACAGATCCCCCTCCATCAGATACACCATGACTATGACACAGATCCCCCTCCATCAGATACACCATGACTATAACACAGATCCCCCTCTATCAGATACACCATGACTATAACACAGATCCCCCTCCATCAGATACACCATGCGTATAACACAGATCCCCCTCCATCAGATACACCATGCCTATAACACAGATCCCCCTCCATCAGATACACCATGACTATAACACAGATCCCCCTCCATCAGATACACCATGACTATAACACAGATCCCCCTCCATCAGATACACCATGACTATAACACAGATCCCCCTCCATCAGATACACCATGCGTATAACACAGATCCCCCTCCATCAGATACACCATGCGTATAACACAGATCCCCCTCCATCAGATACACCATGCCTATAACACAGATCCCCCTCCATCAGATACACCATGCCTATAACACAGATCCCCCTCCATCAGATACACCATGCCTATAACACAGATCCCCCTCCATCAGATACGCCATGTCTGTAACACAGATCCCCCTCCATCAGATACACCATGACTATAAAACAGATCCCCCTCCATCAGATACACCATGAGTATAACACAGATCCCCTCCATCAGATACACCATGCCTATAACACAGATCCCCCTCCATCAGATACACCATGACTATAACACAGATGCCCCTCCATCAGATACACCATGAGTATAACACAGATCCCCCTCCATCAGATACACCATGACTATAACACAGATGCCCCTCCATCAGATACACCATGAGTATAACACAGATCCCCCTCCATCAGATACACCATGACTATAACACAGATCCCCCTCCATCAGATACACCATGCTTATAACACAGATCCCCCTCCATCAGATACACCATGCCTATAAAACAGATCCCCCTCCATCAGATACACCATGCCTATAACACAGATCCCCCTCCATCAGATACACCATGCCTATAACACAGATCCCCCTCCATCAGATACACCATGCCTATAACACAGATCCCCCTCCATCAGATACACCATGACTATAACACAGATCCCCCTCCATCAGATACACCATGCCTATAACACAGATCCCCCTCCATCAGATACACCATGCCTATAACACAGATCCCCCTCCATCAGATACGCCATGCCTATAACACAGATCCCCCTCCATCAGATACACCATGCCTATAACACAGATCCCCCTCCATCAGATACACCATGCCCATAACACAGATCCTTCTCCATCAGATACACCATGCCTATAACACAGATCCCCCTCCATCAGATACGCCATGCCTATAACACAGATCCCCCTCCATCAGATACACCATGTCATTTATGTAACTGATGTATTACCTATAAAATATATGCATCTTATAACCATTCATTTATGAGTTGTCGCACTTAATAGTAACTAGCCAGTTGGAAAGCACTCTAAAATCAATAGAATTGATAACCCAAAAGCAGACACCATTGATGCAACCTGGAGGGCCACACAGGGGCCCTGGAGATAAGGGGGCCCACTCTTGCAGGTGGGATTGTGCCTTATGATGAGCTCCTGGCTGCACAGGGTCCATATACTGTTGTAGCTCAGGGGTCCTCTTCTGTCCGTGTCAGCTCCTGTGGTAACCATTGGTGTTAAATGGAGCGTGTCAGGAGTGTTGGACCCCATAATGTCTCCATTATCACAAAGGGCTGCTCTAATACCAATTTATGATGATTGCGGAGTATGAAAGACGGCGCATGCTGTATTAAAATTACCTGTCTAAAGTAAAACAGGTAGAGACGCTGGCCAGACGTCAGGCTTGCCACCCTTTAATTCCCCCAATGTTACTTAATTGATATACATGAAGTCATTGTCCTCGGTATGATCCATTGTCATAAAGTGTTGGTGCAGACAAAGAAAAGCCTGGTGTTCTTACCATACTGGTGTCACAGTGTGCTGCAGCTGCTGCAGATCTTCACAATGAGCGGCCCTCTCAAGATTTCATGCTGCCCTAGGATCAGGCAGTATGAAACATGAAAAATAGAATTCTTCTGCTAATCTGTAACAGCATTTTCACATGAGAGGCCTTTGACCAACAAAAGGATTTCCAGAGACACAGCAGACTATTTTAGTTTTACATGTCAGATAATTATTGATTTTCATTTCAGTTATAGTGATCTGTCCACTGAACTCAATGAACTGAGGCTGCAGAGCAGGCACGATCAGCTGATATGATGATACATGCTATAAAGATACTACTGCTGTGGAAAATATCATGACACCGACTTATGAAGACTGGACTTTCAATGCAATTACACAAGAGAACTAGTATACGGGGAAAATTAGATATGTCAAATGCGATTGTTTTTTTTTCTTTGTGTTGATTATAATGTGATACCTGTGATAGACCCCTACAATCTGCCATATAGGGGGATTAGTATTATTATTATTATTTATTGTTATAGCGCCATTTATTCCATGGCGCTTTACATGTGAGGAGGGGTATACATAATAAAAACAAGTACAATAACCTTAAACAATACAAGTCATAACTGGTACAGGAGGAGAGAGGACCCTGCCCGCGAAGGCTCACAATCTACAAGGGATGGGTGAGGATACAGTAGGCGAGGGTAGAGCTGGTCATGCAGCGGTTTGGTCGATCGGTGGTTACTGCAGGTTGTAGTTAGTAAGTGATCGCTACAGCTTCCATACAGCAGTGGTCTTATTTGTTTTGCCATTACAGACTGTTGCATAGCTCTATCTCAAGGGTCTCCAACCGGTGCTTCAAAACCACATTTTGCTCACAGGCCCCTGATGTGTGGCTCACCACTGTCTGCCTGCTTGGTACATTAGCACCAGATCTAGCAAACAGCTATGAAGAACAGCTCTCCACCTGGTGACTTTTGTGACTAACCCTGCATAGAAGAGCAGATCTGGATGCACTTATACTGACCTTGGATTCGGAGACACAATTTAAGTATGGTACACTGGAGACAGGATGATGCTACCCAGTGTCGGACTGGGTTGCCAAGGGCCCACCAGTACCATTGACTTTGGGGGGCCCACTTTTCACCTGCATACAAATGTTACACTACCCTTGTAACAAATTTACTTCTATCTCTATTTAATATTAAAGGGAACCTGTCACCCCCAAAATTGTAGGTGAGCTAAGCCCACCGGCATCAGGAGCTTATCTATAGCATTCTGTAATGCTGTAGATAAGCCCCGATGTAACCTGAAAGATGAGAAAAAGAGGTTATATTATACTCACCCTGGGGCAGTTTCTGCTGCGGTCCGGTCCAATGGGCATCGGGGTCCGGTCCGGGGCCACTAATCTTCTTACGATGATTTCCTCTTCTTGTCTTCACGCTGCGGCTCCGGCACAGGGGTACTTTGTCTGCCCTGTTGAGAGCAGAGCAAAGTACTGCAGTGCGCAGGCGCCGGGAAAGGTCAGAGAGGCCCAGCGCCTGCGCACTGCAGTACTGTGCTCTGCCCTCAACAGGGCAGACAAAGTACCCCTGCGCCAGAGCCGCAGTGTGAAGACAAGAAGAGGACGTCATCCTAAGAAGATGGGAGGCACTGGACCGGACTGTGACGCCCATCAGATCGGACCGCCCGCCCAGGTGATATAATAATCTAACCTCTTTTTCTCATCTTTCACGATACATCGGGGGCTTATCTACAGCATTACAGAATGCTATAGATAAGACCCTGATGTTGGTGGGCTTAGCTCACCTTCGATTTTGGGGGTGACAGGTTCCCTTTAATAAACTGGGTAGTTTGGTTAATGAACTATGAGATGCTGTTTTTTCTGTACAAAGTGAGTCAAGTGAATTATGCCAAATACTGCCCATACAGTGAGGTTTTGGGCCCAGGTCTGCACAATAGCCCACCAGGGGATTCCCCTGTTACCCTGTGGGCCAGTCCGAGCCTGATGCTACCTGTCAGAAAAGGTATTTCAAGCTGGATGTGATAGTGTAGTGAGAAAGCTTGATGCGAGAATACTAAATAGGCCAGGGTCACACTAAATGTATGAAAAATCCATCCAAGTCTCCGGCCGAGAGTCGCACAAGTGTTCTCCGTATGGTCATCTGTGTGTGATGCGTTTACAATGCGATTTCCTCACATCTATGTATCTGTATGACATGCGTATGGCTTTACATTTCTTACTGCTTTTCACCATTGAATTTAATGGCTCAATGGGCTGAAATTAGGAAAATGTGTGCGTATTTCTCACAAGTCACACTGATGGTTCGTGTGGTGTCCGATTTTTTTTTCGCACCCATAGGCTTGCATTGGCGAGTCTCGGACGTTATACAATCGCAGCATGCTGCAATTTTACTCTCCCGTAGAATACGCCAGAGAAAAAAAAAACAGTGATGGGAGTTGCCCCATAGATTAACACTGGTCCGAGTGTTATGGGATGTTTTCTCACATAGCACTCGTCCGTGTTCTATGTTAGCGTGACCCTGGCCACAGGGGTAAAGTTTGAACCCCTGGATGTAGGTTTACTGCCTCAGTGTGATTTCTGTGGAAAAGTTTTTGAAATCCTTATACCGGTAATGAGGGCCCTGGGTGTCATTACTGTGTGGGAGCTGGTGATGGCTTTAGACCGTCTCTCACAGCTGAATGAGGCTCTCAAGGTGGGAAAGTTTGGGGACCACTGCTCTGTCTGAATAGATGGAAGACCTCCAAGTTATCTTTAATGAAGGCCAGAATTTGGCAACATAGGAGAGGCCAGAACTTGCTGTATTGGTCCCCGGTCCAATGTCAATGATAATAGCATCTTGATTAACCTGATAGCTTTTCAGGAATCTGTGTACCCAGACTGTAAAAAATGTGATTGTCAAACTTTTGTAGTGGTGTATGCCTTGGTTAGGTCTACACGAGTACATTTATCACGCAACACTCAAATCCCATCTAATGATTTTGTTTGACGCCACACTATGACCTCCTGTCACTGCGACACAGCTCACAAATGTGTTTGATTTTCTGTCACTGGTCACAAGTGGCGCAAGACTCGCTTGCCATAGACTTCAATGCAAGTCACTTACAAGTACAACTTGTCTTCGATTTGCCCATTTTTTACAGCTCTAAACTAGTCACGCAACAGCAAGTTGCAAACAGGTTGCACAAAGGTTTTTGATTGAGCGACTTCTTTTAAAATTGCTGTTGCACAGCACACGTCGCCGTGTGGCCCTATCTAATTGCAAAAGATCCTGCAAATGGTTTCATGACCCTCATTAGACAGTACTCTAGTGGGCTGTACTTTACTGAACCAACATCCCTTTACGTCATGTTCTGGACATCCAATCTCCTGTACGCCGTTTTACGACAAAGGGAAGATGAGATGTCGACAAAAAGAAGAGGGGAAACCGCCTTATTTTTAACTTTGGTGTCAGGATCTGCTCTTTTATTAAAAAAAAAAACATCCTGAAAAATAAATGTGTCTACTATGCTATGATATTTTCTTGCAGATTTTAATCCTTTGTGTAAAGTCAGAGTCACACGGAGGTATAGTAAGTGCACATAGCAGGCAGATTTATACAACATGGATGTGCCAATATCTGTACTGTTTTTGTCAGTTTCACCCCAAATTTCCAGAGTTTTACGATTGAGCTTTCACACTGCTTCGACAGGTGAGCACATAATATTAAATGCTTCAGTCTTGACCGGAATGCGTTGATCATGTGCATAGTACCCGAAACTTAGTAGTTTAGATGGTTTTTATAGCTAATTGTTTTCTTGGATGTAAATGATTCTGTACAATAGGAAATCAATAATACTGTCTTGTGGACAAAGACAAATGGGGGCTTTACCAATACTATGCATGCCATTAGGTTTTATTGTATGCATTTCCACTCCTTGTTTGTACACTCACCATCCCATTATATGATCTCTTATCAGGCTTTACTTTGTTTACTTGTGTATTTTAGCATTTCAAAGGGATTCTCTTGAAACACAAGAGTGATTTTCATGAGGCTTTTCAGACACATTTTACACTCCTAAATTTTATACATTTTTGTCTCCAGAGGTGACTTGAAAGTCAAACACATTTGTTTCATTCTAAGGGCAAACTGCATGATGCAATGCACAATGTAGCCACGCCTAATGGTATTAGTTATTGCACGCTTGTAAGAGAGTAATGTACCATTACATAAACTTTTATGATTTTAAGTACAGCAAGGCATAGACTGTACAGTGCAAGAGAGTGAATGCGTTTTGAGCTTTTTGCTCTTGAGGTCCATATAAGCAGGGAATGTGCAGAATATATTAATGTGTAAAGGCAGGTGGAATAGTGATAAATGGCTATCCATCATAGACTGCAGTAACTCTAATCGAAGAAGGACTTTTAAACTATAGCTTCTTCATCCAAACCATTTTGATAAAGTTATTAAAGTAGTGCATTAATAAAAATCCCACAATTTGATTCTATTAATAATGGATTTTATACTTACTGGACATTTCAGTAATAACAGGATTGGTAGCCTGTATTCTGAGGACAGGTTTACAGTGCCAGTAAAAGGCATTACAAAATTCCATTAGCAATATTTTTTGTGGGGACAGGGAAAGGTAGCGTCCATATTTGTACACTTTTCCCACGATGTTCTCAACATCATCATAGAAAACTGTGGGTTTCATAGATGTTTCACGTAACTGTGAGGTGCCATATATCTCCATTTCAGTAGTTGCCGGCTTCCTTGGCCTCTCTAATTTTAATACATATTTACATACATACCGCCTGCTATTTTTCATCCCCATGGTGTGCTTGCACTACATTTATCTAATACGTGCCTCAGCGTGAGCTTGACAAACATTTTGACAGATAGGACTCATGCAGTTCTTTTTAGAGGCTTTTCCTTTTCTCATGCATTCTGTTATATCAGTTGATGCAATAATGCTGTACAATACAGAGCTATTGCATTATACAATATATAATATGTATATTTAATTCCTAGCATTTCTGTGAATCCTGTACATCTTCATGTTATTAGACATGGAAAATGCAAAGCTATTGACTCTTAGGTTCGTGGTCCTAGGTAAAACAATGGTCAGATCCGATGGGTGTCGCGGTCCGGGACCTCCCATCTTCATAGGATGACGTCCTCTTCTTGTCTTCACGCTGCGGCTCCGGCGCAGGCATACTTTGCCCTGTTGAGGGCAGAGCAAAGTACTGCAGTGCGCTGGTGCCGGGCCTCTCTGACCTTTCCCTGCGCACTGCAGTACTTTGCTATGCCCTCAACAGGGCAGACACAGTATGCCTGCGCCAAAGCCACAGCGTGAAGACAAGAAGAGGACATCATCGTAAGAAGATAGGAGGTCCCGGACCGCGACGCCCATCGGACCGGACCGCAGCGGGACTGCCCCTGGGTGAGTATAATCTAACCTTTTTCTCATCTTTCAGGATACATCGGGGGCTTATCTACAGCATTAGGCCGGTTTCACACATCAGTGGCTCCGGTACGTGTGGTGACAAGTTTCCTCATGTACCGGAGACACTGACTCACGTAGACACATTAAAATCAATGTGTCTCTGCACATGTCAGCTTGTTTTCATGGACCGTTTGTCCGTTTGAAAAACACGGAGACATGCCAGTGTTTGTGGGAATGCACGGATCACACGGACCCATTAAAGTCAATGGGTCCGTGCAAAACACGTACCGCACACGTATGCTGTCTGTGTGCAGTCCGTGTGCCGTGCAGGAGACAGCGCTACTGTAAGCGCTGTCCCCCCCGCGTGTGGTGCTGAAGCCGGAATTCATCCCTTCTTCCCAGCAGCGTTCGCTGGAGAGAAGGAATGAATAATCTTTTTTTTTTTTTTTCCCTTAAAAATAAAGTTTGTGCGCCCCCTAACCCCCCCTCCCCCCGCTTGCCAGGAAATACTCACCGACACCCAGCTCCAGCGATGTCTCCTCTCAGCGCCGGCAGCCTGTGCTGTGTGAGCGGTCACGTGGTCCCGCTCATTACAGTGAGGAATATGTGTATATTCCTCACTGTAATGAGTGGGACCACGTGACCGCTCACACAGGGCCTGCTGCGGGCGCTGAGAGGAGACATCGTTGGAGCTGGGTGTCGGTGAGTATTTCCTGGCAAGCGGAGGGGGGCGCACAGGGGATGGGAGGCGGGAGGGGATGCACAAACTTTATTTTTAAGGGAAAAGAAAAAAAAAAAAGATTATTCATTCCTTCTCTCCAGCGAACGCTGCTGGGAAGAAGGGATGAATACCGGCTTCAGCACCGCACGCAGGGGACAGCGCTTAACTTTAGCGCTGTCTCCTGCACGGTCCGTGTGGTCCTCAGTCGGCACATGGGCGGCACACGGCTGTTGCACGTGTGCCACACTGATGTGCTACGTAAGCACACGGACACGGATAATTCCGGTACCGATTTTTCCGGTACCGGAATTATCTGGACGTGTGTGACAGGCCTTACAGAATGCTGTAGATAAGCCCCTGATGCCGGTGGGCTCTTCCATTTTGGGGGTGACAGGTTCCCTTTAAAGCTTTCAATATTACTTAGATGTAAGCAGTGGGAAGCGCGCTCTCCCAAACCGCTGGACATGTATGGCACGGCAATCTCACAGACTCACTAGCATGGTCTGCGAAATTATCATCATAGCTGACACTCTGCTGTAACACCCACGATCAGGTTAGCTCTGATCAAGGGCGTTAACCCCTCTCATGCTGCTGGCAATAGCAACAGTGAACTGCATAGTAGAGGGAGTGTTCTCCCTCTTTCCTCTGATTGCAAATTCTGAAAATACTTTATAACCCTGGCGTTACTGTAATTGTACTGACCCCACGATTAAAGTAATCACGTTTAACATTAGGTGAACGTTGTTAAATGGCGTAAAAAAAAAAATTAAAGACAGCTCCTGATTGGCTTTTTATTTGTTCTGTTTCTCAAAAACTGGAATAAAATAAAACAAAAAATGTTTTGTACCCCCAAATCACATCAATAAAAATCTCATCCTGGAAAAAAAGAGCCGCTACTCAGATCTGTCATCTGTGAAAGGAAAAATAAGGGTATGTGCACACGTATTCTGGGTCCACTGCGGATTTTTCTGCAGCGGATTCCAGCAAATTTGATAAATCCGCAGTGGAAAACCGCAGCAGATTTATTGCGGATTTACCGTGGTTTTTCTGCGTTTTCCAACTGCGGTTTTCCATAAGGGCAGTTGTAAAACCGCTGCGGAAAACGCAGAAAAAAGTGACTGCTGCGGAATGGAAACCACTGCGTTTTCGCGCGTTTTTTTCTGCAGCATGTGCACAGCGTTTTTTGTTTCCCATAGGTCGTTTTTTGTTTCCCATAGGTTTACATTGAACTGTAAACGCAGGGGAAACTGCGGATCTGCAGCAAAATCCGCATCGTGTGCACATAGCCTTACATGTTCCCAGTAGTTCAGAGGCGTTGGAAAAGCAACATGACTCCCAAGAAACCAATCCAGCTCCACAGCATGCCCAAACTACACTTAACATGTATGGCGCTGCTGAATAAGGGAGAATACACCTAACCTCTTAATGACCGCCAATGCACATTAAAACGGCGATCGTTAAGGGACCTTATTCCTCATTGCTGTTTTAAAACAGATGCGCCTTTTCTGGGGTGGCTGAGGACAGATGTTTTAAGTCGGGGGGGGACAGTGGCGTATCCAGGGGGGCAGCCGGGGCATGTGCCCCGGGCGCAGCCGACAGGGGGGCGCCAGCGAGCCGTCTGGTGATGTGGCGGTCCAAGGAGGCTCCTTGTCAGTGGCATTCTGCCGCCCCCACACTGAGATAGTCCCGTTCTCTGAGCCGGCTGTCAAGTTGACAGCCGGCTTAGAGAAAGTGCTGCACATCGAATCCCAAGCGGCGTAACTACCCCACAGCAGAGCCCCTCCACCGCAGAGAGCCACACACCACAGCTGTTGCTGCCGCTGCTCTGTGCGCACAGGACCTGTGATGAGGTCACAAGAGGGGAGGAGTCAGGAGTCACATGATCAAGGGCCTCTGTGTAGTGCAGGACTCTGCTGGTTCTCATGGTGCTGGACGAGGGTAAGCTTTTGTGTGGGGTCAGGAGTGGTTTGTGTGGATGTAGCAGAGCCGTGTGTGTACGAGGTGTACAGAGCGGAAGCCGTGTGTGCAAGGTGTATGGAGCGGAGCTGGGTGTGTACGAGGTGTACAGAGTGGAACTGGGTGTGTGCAAGGTGTATGGAGCGGAGCCGTGTGTGTACGAGGTGTACGGAGCGGAACTGGGTGTGTGCAATGTGTATGGAGCGGAGCCGTGTGTGTATGAGGTGTACGGAGCGGAACTGGGTGTGTGCAAGGCGTATGGAGCAGAGCCGTGTGTGTACAAGGTGTATGGAGCAGAGCCGTGTGTGTATGAGGTGTACGGAGCGGAACTGGGTGTGTGCAAGGTGTATGGAGCGGAGCCGTGTGTGTAGGAGGTGTACAGAGCGGAACTGGGTGTGTGCAAAGTATGGAGCTGAGCTGTGTGTGTACGAGGTGTATGGAGTGGAGCCGTGTGTGTACGAGGTGTACGGAGCGGAACTGGGTGTGTGCAAGGTGTATGGAGCGGAGCCATGTGTGTGCGAGGTGTACGGAGCGGAACTGGGTGTGTGCAAGGTGTATGGAGCGGAGCCATGTGTGTGCGAGGTGTACGGAGCGGAACTGGGTGTGTGCAAGGTGTATGGAGCGGAGCCATGTGTGTGCGAGGTGTACGGAGCGGAACTGGGTGTGTGCAAGGTGTATGGAGCGGAGCCGTGTGTGTATGAGGTGTAAGGAGCGGAACAGGGTGTGTGCAAGGTGTATGGAGTGGAGCCGTGTGTGTACAAGGTGTTCGGAGCGGAGCCGTGTGTGTATGAGGTGTAGGGGCGGAACTGGGTGTGTGCAAGGTGTATGGAGCGGAGCCGTGTGTGTAGGAGGTGTACAGAGCGGAACTGGGTGTGTGCAAGGTGTGTGGAGCTCAGCTGCGTGTCTACGAGGTGTACGGAGCTCAGCCGCATGTTTAGGAGTAACTAGGTGTGGCCATTATACTGTACGCAATATGTGTGTTTGTGCGTGCATGCGTAGCGCTTCGGGTGAATGCAGAGACGTAAATGGTTTTGTGTGTGTACGGGGAGGAGAGTCAAGGGCAATGATGGGGCTGACAGGGAGAGTGCAATAATTGGGATGGAGGGGGAGGAGGAAATGATGGATAAGGTGGAATGGGCAATGATGGAGGTGGAAAGGGCAATGATGGGGTGGGGGGAGGCAATGATGGAGGTGGAAATTGGAATGGGCAATGATTGTGGTGGGGGGAGAATGCAATGATGGAGGGGAGGAGGAAATCATGGAGGTGGTGGAAAGGGCAATAATGAAGGGGGGAAGAAATGATGGAGGTGGTAGAATGGACAAGGATGGTGGTGGTGGAAAGCACACTGATGATATTGGAGGGGGAGAAAATGATGGAGGTGGTGAAATGGGCAAGTATGGTGATGGCGGCGGAAAGGACAATGATGATGGTGGTGGAAAGGGCAATGATGGGGATGGTGGGGGAAGAGAAAATGATGGATATGGTGGAAAAGGCAAAGGAGGAAATTATGGAGGTGGTGGAATGGGAAATTATGGGGTGGTGGGGGAGAAAGCAATGATAGTGGTGGTGGAGAAGGCAAAGATGGAGGTGGTGAAGAAAGCAATGATGGGGTGGGGTAGAGGAAAATAATGGGTATATATGAGGAAACAGTACAGGAGAATGGGGGGCATATCTGAAGAAACAGTATGGGGGATGGGTGCAGACAGCATGAGGAGCGAACGGGGGAATGTATGTGGACACAGTATGATTAGCAATGTGAAAAATGTATGTGGACAGAGTACGGGTAGTGAGGGTGATGGGTTGGGTGCAGACACAGTAAGGGGAGTCAGGTGAGCAGACAGTATAGAAAGTGAGGGGGTAAATATATGAGGAGACAGTATGGTGAACAGGAGGGATGTGAGAGGAGACAGTATGAGGAGGGAGGGGAATAGTGTGAGGAGACAGTATGGGGGAGAAAAGTGAGTGGGCACAGAATAGAAACTGAGTAGTGGGGGCGTAGCATGGGGGGACAGTGTAAGGGCACAGCCAGAAGGGGACAGTATACCAAGGAGGGGGAGTGTGATGAGAGACAGTATAAATACTGGGCCCTATAGAGGGGGACACAGTGTGAGAGGACAGTGTGAAGAGGTGGCCGGTATGGAAAGGAGAGGTCAGTGTAAAGAGCATGTGGCATAAGAGGGACAGTGTGGGGGTCATATTTTATGCAGACAATATAGTGAGGGGCAATTTTTTTTATTCAGGAGCATTATAATGACATTTGTATCTTTAAGGGCATCATGTGGAGATTTTCTGCAAAAGAGCGGAGAAGATGGAGGTCTGCAGAGACGGCTGTGGATGAGAAAACTCATCATGGGATCTGGACAAGATGAAGAAAAGGAGAACGACTCCAGAGACGACGTCATCTATAAGGTACCTGGATGTAAATGTTATTTGTGATACAGACTCATTTTCATGTTTTTATTTATGTTCGGAGCATTAAAGGGGATGTCCAGGTTTGTAATGAGTCTGCAGTCATTTTTTGTGACTTCTGACTTCTCACAGTGCGCACTGCACACTGTCAGGATTCTCTTGTGCTGGCGATTTACATTAATGCGGTCACATGCTGACTAGATACAGTATGTGTGACCTCAGTCAATGAAAATGAACTGAGGGAGTCTAGACGGAATGTGGTCAGAAGCATACAAATCACATGTTTGTGCTGACATGACTGTCCACCGGCAAGGGAGAATCCTAAAAGTGTGCAGTGCATTAGTTGTGAGAATTCAGAAGCTGCGATGTCAGGATTCAGCTCTGCAGGTTCCAGTAGTCGTAACATGGACACTTCACTCATATGCGATTTTCATACTTATGGTTCTGTGACAACGAGCTTCTCTTCTGCTTCTCTGCTTTTCACTGAATATTGAGAGCATTAGGGAGAGGAGCTCGTGGGTACATGACTAAGTGTGCAAATCGCATATGTCCTGGGGGGGAAGGGGAGTGCCAAAATGTATTCTTGCCCCAGGTGCCAGAAACCCTAGATACGCCTCTGGGGGGGGGGGGGTGGAGGCAATAACCATGGTCCCTTTCTAGGCTATTAAATATCTGCCCTCAGTCACTGGCTTTCCCTCTCTGGTGCAGAAAATTGCGCAGGCGCCCACACCGTTTTTTTATGCGAAAACATTCTTTTGTTAAATATATACTGGTCCCAAATTTTACACACACATACTACTAACATACTAACAGTATTTGTCACTGACATATATAAATCTAACTGTTCTGCAATGGTTTACTGTATGTAAACGATGTCTCCTATCCTGTCGGCTCATGCAATGATTTTACAGAAGCCAACAAATGAATTATCGGTTATTCTGCTATCTATCTCTCTATGAAATATAAATATATATATGTGTCACTGATATATATATATATATATACATATATATATATACATATACTGTATACACCTATTCTATGTGTTTATATTCTATCTATTCTATTCTAACCTATTCTATACTGTACGCGACATCTGCCGGCTTTTAATCTATTTTGAAGATTATTTGATTTTAAAACAATCGGTACAGTTGTATTTTACCATGCGATTTTAAGATAAGATTTTACATACAGAGAACTGCTGTATGTAAAACCTCATGTTAAAATTGCATTGCACATGGATTGCATACGCATGTCATACGGATGTTTCGTGGAAAAACCGCAAGGAAATCGCATTACACAAGCACGACACTCGCATAGCACTCGTCCATTTTTTCGATTCAGAAATCGGACCGTTTTTTTTCTCGCAGATGGCTATGAGCCCTAAATGGCTTCACCCAACCACTGACCATGAGTGTAGAAAAAGTTTTGGTGTTATCATTCATTTTCTCTGAAAAAAGGCCAAGAAAGCAAAAATTCTGCCTGGATATGTAAACTTTTGAGTAGAACTGTTAATCTGGTATAGCTGTAATCGCACTGAACCGAAGAATAAATATGTCTTATCTCTTATGCTGCACGGTGAACCGCACAAAAATAAAAATGAGAACTATTCTTCTACTGCTGATTATTTGTTCATTCTGCCCCCCAAAAAATTGGAATAAGACTCTGCTCACATTTATCCTGCACTCTCCACTGAGCGCCTACATTGGGGTTTCCATGTAAATTTCCCAATACCGTGATCCGGATGAAACCATGCACTTATGATTCAGAGACACTATAGACTGGTCTGTGTTCCTTCTGTGTCCCATCATTTTAGGCTTCTTTTTAGTTCATAAGTATGGGCGACCACAGATCTGTGCACACCTAAAAAGATGGATACCATCGGAGCAGACACCAAACGGACTCCAAAGTGTCAATGATCTGTCTCATTATGGTGGGTGGCTCTATTGGGGGTTTAGTCTGAATCACATTTTTATGGGATCTACAGCATAGAACACAAGAATGTGATCCCAGCCTTATTATGGATCAAAAAATGTTATGTACCCCAAATGTTGCCATTAAAACTCTTAATTTATCCTGCACAAAAGCAGCCCCCATTCAGGTCCGTTATCTGTCACTGTAACTATAGGAGGTTCCTATGTTACTGGTAGAACAAAGTCTCTGGTGAATTCTGCGCTCCCAAATTCAAATGCTCCCCTCCTCCTGAGCCTCACTGTGCCTAAACCACAGTAAGTAGCCATATGTTTGACATTATTGTACTTGAACTTCTCAGCCCTGACGTGTGGCCTAAAAGTAATTTCTGTCAACTTATGGGGCATCACCTCGTTCGGGAGAAATTGTGCAATAAATTATAAGGTTCGGTTTCACCTAGTAACCCTTGTGTACCTGAAAGTTTGCATTAAATGCAATAATTAAATTTTTACCATTAAAATTTAATATTTCCATATCTCAGTGTTCTAAAATACTTACTACACCCCTAGTTGAATTCATTAGGCTGTGAAATTTCCAATATGGGGTCATTCTGCTGCTCTAACACCTCAGTTTTTGACCACATATGGGGTATCATCACGTTGGGGAGAAATTGTGTAAGAAATTATGGGGTCTATTTTCATCTAATATCCATTGTGAAAATGAAAAATTTGGGTCTAAGGCTAGGTTCACATTTGCAGTTGAGTCCGCAGCGGCTCATCCGCAAACGCATTGCAAAACGCTTGCAAACGCATGATAACGCTGCGTTTTTTATCCGCATCAACTTACGCATGATGGATAAAAAAACGCAACGTTTGCACGCGTTTGTATGCATTTTTGCATGCGTTCGCGTTTTTTATGCTCATGCGTTTGATAGTAAAAATTGTTTCAAGAAGAATTTGAAGGATGCCATTTGTTGTGGTTGGAGATGAGGTCTTTCAGATGTGTGGAATCCTCCTGAAACTATACTCCAGTCGGGACATTAACCACACAAAAAGGATTTTTAATTACAGACTCACCAGGGCAAGAAGAACTGTTGAATGTGCCTTTGGTATCCTTGTCTCAAAATGGCACATTTTAGGGACAGCCATTAATCTCAAAACTGAGACAGTCGATCAGGTGGTCAAGGCGTGTGTGGTTCTGCACAACTAAATAATGGCTACAGCTGGCGTTTTAAACGGCCGAGTGCAATGTGATAAAAAATGGCATTGCACTCGGACCAATATTACGCTGGGGGGCAGCTCCCACCAGCCGACTTTTTGTCGGCTGTTTTCCTCGGTCCGAGACAATCGCAGCATGCTGCGATTGTCTCGGACCGAGGAAAACTCTCGTCTCACTCGCACCCATATAAGCCTATGGGTGTGAGTGAGACAATGCACACCAATTGGATATCATCCAAGTGATGTGCGTTATAAGCGTACCCCAGCAATGAAGGAGATGGAGAAATTCATTTCTCCACCTCCTCCGCAGCTGTGGTCCGATCCTCCCTGTGCGAGAGAGTCGGAGCACAGACGCATGACACTCGGCTCCTGCTCTGCTGCGAGCAGGAGCCGAGTGTCATTAGCATATCGCATCTGATGCTCTCGCATCGGATGCAATACGCCAGTGTGATGCCGGCCTAAAGAGCGACCCAACATTGAAGTTGATGAACCGGTTTCTAACCCATTGCCAGATTACCATCATCACCCTTTCAGGACAACAGTTCAAGTTGCCCAAATGAGGGATACAGTTGCGTCCTGTTTTGTTTCTGAGAGTGGACGTCTGTCCTGGCAAGATGGGATGGTTTAGTGTTCTTGTAATGTTGTGCAATGTTATGCCTGTAATTATTTAAATTGACTTTAATGTTTGCTGACAATAAAACACCTATAGTTAAACATCTGTTCCAAGTGTCCTCTATATTAGAATAATCATTTTTAGAGGTTAATAAGGTGATCACCAATTCACAACTACAGTTTTTATATATTTCACTCTCTGTATCATGCAGATTGCATGAGAAAGGGATTGGATTATAACCAAATTGGGTTATGTAACCCACGCTTTACACTACACCTCTTCTGTCTGAGGTCAGTGCTATGGTAAGTGACATTGGATTAACTCTATCGTCTCTTCAGTCTTCATTTCTATATTACTATATATTACTGCAGACTGAAGAGATGATGGAGCAAATCCACCTCATATCTTTACTCACCTGCCCGTGTGTCAGAACTAGTGCACTCAGGATGAAGAAAACACTGCATCCTGAGTGCACTAGTGCTGACACCTGGGCAGGTGAGCATTGTTGACCCCTAACCTTTTTTGCTGTATTAATATATATTTTTTGAGGTCCTCTTTGTGTTTTTGCCACCTCATAGCTCCATTACACACACAAAAAGCAATGTTGCTGTGTAAAGCAAATAAAAAAGAGGAGCTGTAGATTGTGTGTCATGGAGCTATGAGGTGGCAAAAACACAGTGTGTATATGGCAATGTGTGTTGACAGTGCATGGTGTGTGTTGCCAGCGACGAAAGAGACAAAGATCAAGCAGTGGGCAGCACGGTGGTGTAGTGGTTAGCACAGCAGCCTTGCAGCACTGGAGTCCTGGGTTCAAACCCCACCAAGGACAACATCTGCAAAGAGTTTGTATGTTCTCTCCGTGTTTGCGTGGGTTTCCTCCGGGTACACTGGTTTCCTCCCACATTCCAAAAGACATACTGATAGGGAATTTAGAATTGTGAGCCCCAACGGGGACAGCGATGATAATGTGTGCAACCTGTAAAGTGCTGAGGAATATGCTAGCGCTATATAAAAAAAATAATAATAATAAAAAAAAGCAGTGATTGGGGGAAAATAACACAAATTTATTTACAAAAAAAAAAATAAAAAATTAACTTTTACGAACCGATGAGAGAGAAATGTTATGGACCTGGGGGTGTGGAGCTGGGAGGATTGGCTGTGGGTGGACGATGAAGGGGTTCCAGTGGAAGGGGTAACTAAACTTGTGGGGTTTTGGAGGTCAAAGATGGAAGTAGACACATTAGGAGTGGAAGCATGGGACAGGAGAGACACATTGGAAGGGAGAGAAAAACTGGACAACACAGACACATTGGGAGGTGAGGGTGGAAGTAGTACAACACTTCTGCTGCCTTTAGTTCTTTTTACTTTCTGTCCAGTTTTCTGTGACATCCACCTTTTTTTAGGTCTCCTTGGGAGGGTGGGAGTGGTGGGGTCAGCAGGGCGCCTATCTACTCAACCCTGCCTGGTAGTGGACAGCCGTGCATGTACTTCAGGCGGCCTACTGGTGGTGGTGGCGGTGGGCAGCTATGAAGGTACTTCGGGCGGCCTAGTGGTGGCGGTGGGCAGCCATGCAGGATCTGTAGGCGGCCTACTGATGATGGCATTGGTCAGCCGTACAGGAGCAGGACTCGGCATGGTGGTGGTGGAGTGGATTGCAGCATCATGCAGCATGGTGGTGGCAGTGTAGTGGTGTGCGGCAGGACTGGGCATGGTGGTGGCTGTACAGTGGTATGCAGCAGAACTCGGTATTGATGTTAAGTGTGTAATTTGTGGCACAGGTAGAAATACCACCTGTGCCTGGTGGAAGTACCGAGTCTGCTGCATAGCCTGAACGTAAGCAGCATTGCAGGCCTGCATCACGTTGAGCTGGAGTTCATGCGTAAGGTGTTCCGACATGCCCTGCTCTATCTTGTTAAAAAAAAATGGTGTGCTGGTCCCTGGAGGTGGGCTTCCAGACGGTTAAGGCGTTGGTTGACATCCTGGAAAAAAGTGTGTTAATATGGGTCAGACCACTTTCCAGTCTATCTCCCAGCACTTTTAAGCCATTCTGGAAGACCGAGCTCAAGTGAATAAACTCGGGCATGAATGACCTGTCCGAGGCCATCTGCCGCTGGCGGGAAGAACCCAAATAAAAAACGGCAGAGGACTGGGACAGGGGAACACCTCAAGGACCAGCTGCCTGTTCTCTAGTCTGTGACGCTGGCCCACTTGCTGCTTCGCTGGTGGATGGCTGGGACTGGTCCTTGGCAGTACGATGAGGGACCCCTCCAGAGGACGATCGAGGTTCGAGGGTGCTGCTACAGGTTCTGTGAAAAGAAAAGAAAAGTAAAACATTACTACCAAAAAACAACAATTGTAAAAGCGCCAACTCCTGTGGAATACAAAAATTCAGATTACTGAATACAACACAATGGAATACAACACAAAAATACGTACGTTCTCTGAGCAAGGACAGGCCTTAGGAAAGCCAGCAGCCGGTGGTACTTGTATTTCCTTATTCTTGCTGCAAAACTTGGATCTCCTGTCTCAGGTCCTTGTTAAAGCGATCCTTCATCACACACCAATGGGTTTTGACTTTGATCACCGTGAATAGGGGAAAAAAAAATTGTTAAACAATGCACTTTAGGCTGGGATCACACAACCGTGTGTCATGCGAGAAACACGCAGGAGTTTATCGCATCACAAACGGTTGTGTGATCCCTGCCTTCAGGTTCACTCCTGCATCAGACCACACTGAAATACTTACGAAAAGCCTTTCTGACATGTGACGTGGTGTTGTCTCAGTCATCCATCAGTGCTTGGGTCACCTCATTCCACAGCCACCGAATCACCACAGCGTCCGAGTGCTGCTGCTCCCGGAACTCGCTCTTGCACCAGGGTGATGAGGAGGTCATTATCAATAAAATCCTACTCCCGTTGTGGGACCTAGAAATAAAAAAAGACATTAATGTTGGAAAGATAAAACACACTGCCGTATTTCTTGTGCGAGAATCGCATTGTAGAACTAGTACAGCTGTCAGCTCTCCTGACCTGAGCTTGACAACTGCATAGTAATCATGCTGTCATGCTTGGGTAAGGAGAGGTGTCGGCCAGTCGCCAGTCCGTGCACTGTGGTGTGATTATCACGAAAAATACGGCAGTGTGTCTCTGCCCTTAAAACAAAAACAGTCAAAAATTTAAAAAAATAAAAAGGCAAGCATCCCAAAAACAGTCAAGAACAAATTAAAAAGGGCAAGAGTACCAACAACAGTCAAGAATAAATAAAACCGGTCAAGAATATTTATACACCGTCTTGCCACCGGAGCTTGGGCCTGAGTCTGCTGCTCCTATTCATCTGCACTGGAAGGGTTCTGTAAAAATAAAAATAATTTTTTTGCCACATGTGTAATAGTGACAGTGAATACTTATCAGCAGCCAATGTACTCGCTTCAGTCTCCTGTCCACTGTGTGAGCTCTGATCTTCAGTGGAGGAAATTAGGAATTGTGCAAGAGACACAGAAATGATTACAGACTGCAGGGAGAAAATCAGACAGGCAGTTATATAGCTTGTATACTTACATTTTGAAAGCCTTCCAAACTTCCAAACTTGATGTGCTGCAATGATTTTCTCGCTTCCAGAGTCTTGAGAGTAATGGACTTCCACTGCCCACACCTACTTTTATAAGGTTTCTTTGGTGTGGTGGCTTAAAACAAGTTCCTAGACATGTTTATTCAGAAAAACGCATGCGTAGGCAAATGCAAGCGAACGCAAGTGCTTGCGTACGCATACGTTCCCATAGACTGTAATGTGTTTATTTGATGCACTCCTTCCGCAAGCATCCGCATGCGTATGGCGGCGGAAATTTGCCGCCACAAAAATTCTAACATGGTGCGTCAGCCGCGCCAGGTCACACACCGCCAAAATATGCATGCGTAAGCAAACGCGGGCTAATGCATGCAAACGCATGCACCGGCGTCTACAATGTAAAAGATAGGAAATCAAGACGCATGCGGATGTATGCATCAGAAACGCTGCGGACACAACCGCAAATGTGAAACCAACCTTAAAACAACATTTTTGGGAAAAAATTAAAAATTTCCATATGACAAAGTAATGTTATCAAATTCTGTGCAGTACCTGTATGTTCACTATACCCATGGATAAAATCCTTGAGGTGTAGTTTCCAAAATGGAGTCACTTGTGGGCAATTTCTACTGTTTAGGCACATCAGGGGCTCTCAAAACGTGACACTCCTACCTATCCAAGCCATGCCATGCGCTCAAACAGTAATTTTCCCCCACATATAGAATCAGACAACAATTTGATTTGCACTGTAGCACTTCATTGGGTGTTTGGTGGTGGCTTTGATAAGTGTTATGGCTGGCAATCAGGCAACACAGCGTGCAGTAATCAGCGCACATACAGAGATCTGGCAATAACCAAAAACAATAGGACGAGCTCTGAGAGGTGGAATCTCTGTAGACTGCAGTACCTGATCTATCCTCACACAACTATAAGCAGCAGTGGATTGCGCCTATCACTACCTATGCAACTCGGCACTGCCTGAGGAGCTGACTAGCCTGAAGATAGAAATACAAGCCTGACTTACCTCAGAGAAATACCCCAAAGGAATAGGCAGCCCCCCACATATAATGACTGTTAGCAAGATGAAAAGACAAACGTAGGAATGACATAGATTCAGCAAAGTGAGGCCCGATATTCTAGACAGAGCGAGGATAGCAAAGAGAACTATGCAGTCTACAAAAAACCCTAAAACGAAAACCACGCAAAGGGGGCAAAAAGACCCACCGTGCCGAACTAACAGCACGGCGGTGCACCCCTTTGCTTCTCAGAGCTTCCAGCAAAAGTTAATAGCAAGCTGGACAGAAAAAACAGAAAACAAACTAGAAGCACTTATCTAGCAGAGCAGCAGGCCCAAGGAAAGATGCAGTAGCTCAGATCCAACACTGGAACATTGACAAGGAGCAAGGAAGACAGACTCAGGTGGAGCTAAATAGCAAGGCAGCCAACGAGCTCACCAAAACACCTGAGGGAGGAAGCCCAGAGACTGCAATACCACTTGTGACCACAGGAGTGAACTCAGCCACAGAATTCACAACAGATAAGGAGTCCTGTTGAGGGTCAGGGAGGGCTAGTCGACATTCAACGTGGAGTGGGCGCGCCACTTCGCTACCCTGGGTGCCAATTTCTGCTGTCCGGAAGGGTCACTTCTAGGGCAAGGCACATTCTATCTTCCCTAGACTCTTCCTAGTATTGTAATTTTTCTGAATTTTCTGTGCCATTGTTACATATCCCCGTGGTTATTTTTCATGGGACTATTGCCTCAAAACCCTACACCAATTCCTTTTCTAAGGGATAATAGTGGTATATTTTTACTTTACCTTTAAAGAAATCATTAACGGTTAATTTTTAAAGGGTTTATGTTTTGACATTTGGTTCTCTCTGACATTTAATGTCTGCACTAAAGGTACCTTCACACATAACGATTTCGTTAACGATATCGTTGCAACGTCACGCTTTTTGTGACTTAACAACGATCCCGCTAACGATCTCAGTATGTGTGACAGCGACCTACGATCAGGCCCCTGCTGGGAGATCGTTGGTCGTTGGGGAATGATCGGGACCTTTTTTTGGTCGCTGATCACCCGCTGTCATCGCTGGATCGGCGTGTGTGATGCCAATCCAGCGATGTGTTTACTTGTAACCAGGGTAAATATCGGGTTACTAAGCGCAGGGCCGTGCTTAGTAACCCGATATTTACCCTGGTTACCATTGTAAAAAAAAAAAAAAAAGTACATACTCACATTCCGATGTCTTTCACGTCCCCCGCCGTCAGCTTCCCTACACTGACTGTCAGCGCCGGCCGTAAAGCAGAGCACAGCGGTGACGTCACCGCTGTGCTCTGCTTTACGACCGGCGCTGACACAGTCAGTTCGGGAAGCTGACGGCGGGGACGTGACAGACATTGGAATGTGAGTACGTAGTGTTTTTTTTTTTTTACTTTTACAATGCAATGAGATGGCACTAGGGGTGGCACCTGCAGCCATCTCTCACAATGCACGTGCCACCCTATATGCCTACCTGTACCACGTGTAGTGGTCTATACAGCGGGAGTTGATTACTGAAATTGTATAGTGCATGGGCACAGAGTGGCAAATACATCCACCTTTTACCATGTAATGCCACCTTCAGTGCCCATCTAATGTATAATGACTGGTGGATGTGGTAATAATGTAAGTGCCACCCTCAGTGCCCATCTCACAGCATATCACATAATGCGGGCTAGATGTAGTGCCATGTAACATGAGAAGGACACTGTATGGCACTTACACCTATCATTATGTAACCACTGGCATTGTTTGCCAACCTCAGTGCCCATCTGACATCTCATGTCTCCATCCCCTCATTATGCAGTATGTCACACAAGGTGGGCACTGACGATGGCACACACACCTGTGGCATGGTGGAGGGTGTATGCTTATGCCCCACTGAATAGCCACCTCTCCTTATGCAAGAAGCATGTACCATTCTCAGTGCCCACCACTATCTAGGCACTTCTATATGCCTGCATGCCTGAAGCTCAGTATCATTGAACAAATACCTGACAGTATCCCCAGTAGATTGCAATGACTCTCCAATAGGGAGTCCTGTTGGATTTTCAAATTGGCAACACTCAAATCTGATGGATTAAATTAATGCATTGACAACACGAGATAACAATTAAAATTATGCATCTAAACCTGATGATTTAAATGAATGTATTGACACATATGGGACTGCAGCATGAGCAACCCGGGGGGAATTATAATGTGAACTTGTGTACTTTCGCAAGAACATGTTTTAATATTCTCACATTTCTCAAGTTGTATGTTAATTTAAATTTAAAATGAGCTATTTATGTTAATCCAGTTGAATATTTTTTACTGCTGAATGAGAGTAGCACAGGTATGAGTTAATTAACCGCTTTGAATGCCCAATCTAATTGATAACGTTAATTGGTGTATTTTTTGCAAGTGTATTTAATCATTTGAATTTATTGTACATGTTTACCTGCCTGAGGAAGGAGCTGGATTAGCTCCGAAGCACGTAGCACACAATAAAAAAGTTTTTATATTTCCAACAATATTACAAGCGGTTTTCCACTTCTCCACACTTTGCACTAACTAAAACCACCGGTCTTCCCATTTTTCCTGCTTGGCTTTCTGGATTCCCTTCCGGGTCCAGCGTGTGTAGCAGCAGCCATCAGATAATTCTCTACACTCTTTCTCAGTGTTGTGCCTGGGTTGCACAACACACCTAGGTGAGTAAATTCAGCGCCGAGATCTGTGCTCATCTAGTTGATCTGCGCAAGGTACGCTTTTTGTCTTTCTCTTTTTCTTAGGATGCTATATGGTACAGCCATTTTGCTTAGTGTATTGCAATGCAATTTCTTCAATATTTGTCACATTTATTTGGAAAATTGTTTGCATTCTATATAGCATTTGTTCAGACACTGTTTGCCATTTTTAATTGTATAGTACATTTCTCATTTAACCCCTTTCTGACCTCGGACAAGAGAGTACGTCCGAGGTCAGATCCCCTGCTTTGATGTGGGCTCCGGCCGTGTGGTCAGCGCTCATAGCAAGCCTGTAATTCAGCTACATAGGAGCGATCTAATGATCGCTGCTATGTAGCAGAGCCGATCAGGCTATGCCAGCTTCTAGTCTCCCATGGAGGCTATTGAAGCATTGCAAAAGTAAAAAAAAATGTTTAAAAAAAATATGAAATAAATAAAAAAATATATAAAAGTTTAAATCACCCCCCTTTCGCCCCATTCAAAATAAAACAATATAAATAAAATCAAATATACACATATTTGGTATTTCCGCGTTCAGAATCACCCGATCTATCAATAAAAAAATGATTAACCTGATCGCTAAATGGCGTAGTGAGAAAAAAATTCAAAATGCCAAAATTAAGTTTTTTTGGTCGCCGCAACATCAAAAAAACGTATCTGCACCAAAATGGTATCACTAAAAACGTCAGCTCGGCACACAAAAAAATAAACCCTCACCCGACCCCAGATCATGAAAAATGGAGACGCTACAGGTATCAGAAAATGGCGCAATTTATTTTTTTAGCAAAGTTTGGATTTGTTTTCACCACTTAGATAAAAAATAACCTAGACATATTTGGTGCCTATGAACTCGAAATGACCTGGAGAATCATAATGGCAGCTCAGTTTTAGCATTTAATGAACCTATCAAAAAAGCCAAACAAAAAACATGCATAGGACTGCACTTTTTTTGCAGTTTCACCGCACTTGGAAATTTTTTCCCATTTTCTAGTACACAACATAGTAAATCTAATGATGTCGTTCAAAAGTGCAACTCTTCCTGCAAAAAATAAGCTCTCACATGGCCATATTGATGGAAAAATACAAAAGTTATGGCTTTGGGAAGGAGGGGAGCGAAAAAGAGCACAGAAAAACGGAAAATCCCAGGTTCATGAAAGGGTTAAGAAAACAGAAAAAAAAACGTATAATATAACAAATAAAATTACACTTTTAAGGGTTAATTAATATAGCCCATTTTTCCAGAAAACTGGTATAGAAAAGTAGCAAAAATTGAGTTGAAATAGGAAAAGGGGAAAAAATGCACTCTCTTTTTATAGTGCATCAACGGTGTAAGTGTCAAATACAATAGAATATGTGCTCCTCATGAAGTTGTCTAAAAGTTGGGCACAACTCTCATCAGCGCCAATATGTGTAGTTTTTGGAGGAGCTTGGAGCTAACAATGCCTCAACCCTAATGGCCTTCCAACTGGGTTTGGATGTAGGTCAGCAATCTGGTACACAACAATGAATTCAGGCGCTGCCCCAATGTAGTGATATTGAGGCTTTGTCAGGTATAGTACAATAGTAGACAATAACACAGTAAAAAAATAAAACATGCGAGGTATACTTAAAATTTGTGACCATAAAAATGCCCACAAGAAAATTGCCCACATGGAAAATTGCCCACACAAAAAATTGCCAATTGCAGCATCCCAAAATTTCAGATCTATGATATTTGAGGTGCAATGTGGGGATGTTCACATGCTATGTGAAAAATGGCTGCAGAAAATTGCCCACAGACATGAATACCCACAGGAAAACAGTAGAGAGTTGTAGGGGAGAGGCTCTGCAGGACAGAGAATAGCATAGATCTATTGGTAAAATGCTCTACAGGACAGGGAGATAGTATGCAGGTGTATGTGAGATGCTCTGCAGATCAGAAGAATAATATAGAGTTATAGGTGCGATGATCTGCCGGGCAGGAGAATAGTATAGTGTTATAGGTGAGATGCTCTGCAGGGCAGGATAATAATGTGGAGTTATAGGTGAGATGCTCTGCAGGGCAGGAGAATAGTATAGTGTTAAAGGTGAGATGCTCGGCAGGGCAGGAGAATAGTATAGAGTTATAGGTGTGATGCTCTGCAGGGCAGGAGACTAGTAGTGTTATAGGTGAGATGCTCTGCCGGGCAGGAGAATAGTATGGAGTTATAGGTGAGATGCTCTGCCGGGCAGGAGAATAGTATGGAGTTATAGGTGAGATGCTCTGCCGGGCAGGAAAATAGTATAGAGTTATAGGTGAGATGCTCTGCAGGGCAGGAGAATAGTATAGAGTTATAGGTGAGATGCTCTGCAGGGCAGGAGAATAGTATAGTGTTGTAGGTGAGATGCTCTGCAGGGCAGGAGAACAGTTAATGTTATAGGTGAGATGCTCTGCAGGGCAGGAGAATAGTATAATGTTATAGGTGAGATGCTCTGCCGGGCAGGAGAATAGTATGGAGTTATAGGTGAGATGCTCTGCCGGGCAGGAAAATAGTATAGTTATAGGTGAGATGCTCTGCAGGGCAGGAGAATAGTGTGGAGTTATAGGTGAGATGCTCTGCCGGGCAGGAGAATAGTATAGAGTTATAGGTGAGATGCTCTGCAGGGCAGGAGAATAGTATAGAGTTATAGGTGAGATGCTCTGCAGGACAGGAGAATAGTATAGAGTTATAGGTGAGATGCTCTGCAGGGCAGGAGAATAGTATAGTGTTATAGGTGAGATGCTCTGCCAGGCAGGAGAATAGTATAGCGTTATAGGTGAGATGCTCTGCCGGGCAGGAGAATAGTATAGAGTTATAGGTGAGATGCTCTGCAGGGCAGGAGAATAGTATAGTGTTATAGGTGAGATGCTCTACCGGGCAGGAGAATAGTATAGAGTTATAGGTGAGATGCTCTGCCGGGCAGGAGAATAGTAGGGTTATAGGTGAGATGCTCTGCCGGGCAGGAGAATAGTATAGAGTTATAGGTGAGATGCTCTGCCGGGCAGGAGAATAGTATAGTGTTATAGGTGAGATGCTCTGCCGGGCAGGAGAATAGTATAATGTTATAGGTGAGATGCTCTGCCGGGCAGGAGAATAGTATAGTGTTATAGGTGAGATGCTCTGCAGGGCAGGAGAATAGTATAGTGTTATAGGTGAGATGCTCTGCCGGACAGGAGAAATATAGTTATAGGTGAGATGCTCTGCCGGACAGGAGAAATATAGTTATAGGTGAGATGCTCTGCCGGGCAGGAGAATAGTATAGTGTTATAGGTGAGATGCTCTGCAGGGCAGGAGAATAGTATAGTGTTATAGGTGAGATGCTCTGCCGGACAGGAGAATAGTATAGTGTTATAGGTGAGATGCTCTGCCGGACAGGAGAAATATAGTTATAGGTGAGATGCTCTGCCGGGCAGGAGAATAGTATAGTGTTATAGGTGAGATGCTCTGCCGGGCAGGAGAATAGTAGTGTTATAGGTGAGATGCTCTGCCGGGCAGGAGAATAGTATAGTGTTATAGGTGAGATGCTCTGGAGCACAGAAGAATGTCGGCGAAAATTGCCCACACAGAAAATTACGGTACCCACAAGTTTATTAAGAACAGTTTATTAAGGAGGTCTAATAATAACTCCAGTTTAGTAAACAATCACTGCATACCTGCAAATTAGCCATTTTACTGCAAATTAGCTATTCTCCTTAAGTATGACATGCATTGTGTTGCAGAGACCTGTCGGGTCCCTGCACTGCGATACATGCTGCCGGCAGCGCAGTGGCTGTGAGCTGAAGTCGGAGGTGCAGCCACAGGGAGCGGCACATGACAATGGCGCACACTACGATGTTAGCTGCCGGGCTGTGCGGTGGCTGCAAAAGACACTGGGCGCCGTGGGAGCAGAGGAAAGGTGAGTAGAATGTTTTTATTTTTAATTATGCATTACGGGCAGAACGGGGACACATACACTAGGATTGGGGACATATATGCCAGAAAGGGGGCATATATACCAGAATGGAGACCATGTGGACCATACATACCAGGATGGGAACCATATATACCAGCATTGGGACATATACACCAGTATGCGGACATAGTCACCAGGATGATGGGTATATATACCAGGATGGGGGACATTACTACACAATGGAGGGGGAGGGAGAAAATTCAAAAGTCTTTATAGAATTTAGAATGCTACAGGGGCCCGTATATCTGACCAACGTGTTTGTGTGTGTGTGTGTGTGTGGGGGGGGGGGGGGGGGGTTTGGACCAAATTTTGCACTGGGGCTCATCGGACTCCAGTTACACCACTGCAAAAACATATCATACATTTTCAGCAAGAATACAAGGTGGTACAAGTGACAGAATCTCACTTTTTTGCTGTGCCTTCTGGGTTTCCAGGACCAACTATCTCTGCCAGCAGCACCCTGCTTTTGGTGGGCTCCCACTGATAATAATGTATTAAATGTGACCTGCAGTCCCATGTAACTCCACAGATAATACAGTGATACTTTTGTGGGTACTGATAGCAGTGATGGCTCCTGGATCACACTGCTGCTGGTTCTGCATGTGCTGCTGTTTTGGGCTGGTGAGAGGAGTAAGGCAGAATCAGTGAGCGATGAGAGCAGACTATATTATTATTATTTATTTATATAGCACCATTGATTCCATGGTGCTGTACATGAGAAGGGGTTACATACAAATTACAGATATCACTTACAGTAAACAAACTAATACAGACTGATACAGAGGGGCGAGGACCCTGCCCTTGCAGGCTTACATTCTACATGATGGTGGGGAAGGAGACAGTAGGTTGAGGGTTGCAGGAGGTCCGGTGTTGGTCAGGCGGTAGCTCCGGTAGTGGTGAGGAGGCAGCGGGGTCAGTGCAGGCTGTAAGATTTCCTGCAGAGGTGGGTTTTCAGATTCCGTCTGAAGGTTCTGAATATGGTTGATAGTCGGACGTGTTGGGGCACAGAATTCCAGAGGATGGGGAATATTTGGGAGAAGTCTTGGAGGCGTTTGGGTGAGGAGCGAATAAGTGTGGAGTAGCGAAGGAGGTCTTGGGAGGACCGGAGATCACGTGAGGGAAGATATCGGGAGATTAGTTCAGAGACGTATGGAGGAGACAGGTTATAGATGGCCTTGTAGGTCACTATTAGTAATTTGAACTGGATATGCTCAGGGAATGGGAGCCAGTGAAGAGATTTGCAGAGGGGAGAAGCAGAGGAGCAGACTATATCTATTAAGAACCTAAAGAGACAGCACTACGAGAACCAAATAAAAATAACATAAATCTTTATTAAATAGCCAGGAAAAAACATCATACGAATATCAAACGGGGATACAAGAAATGACAATGATCACCAAACAGACAGTGTGGGAACCAACAGGTAGATAGTACATATTACATCAAAACCACCTCCGGAAGAAGGCACCACGCCGAAACGCGCGTTGTGGCTCGTGGCAGTGTGGTTTTCTCCTCGGGTAATATGATCGGCTAACTTTTGCTTATTCACTCCTCTTTCTATTTGACTATCGGCCTCGCTATGAATGACTAGGCAACATTGTGCACTTATGCTCTTTGACTATTTCTATACCTATGCACCGTGAGGTGCTGATATGTTTAATGTACTGTACTATATAACGCACTTGCACTTTCTGTAGTGAATTTGTGGTTTTGATGTAATATGTACTATCTACCTGTTGGTTCCCACACTGTCTCTGTTTGGTGATCATTGTCATTTCTTGTATTTCCATTTGATATTCGTATGATGTTTTTACTGCCTATTTAATAAAGATTTATGTTATTTTTATTTGGTTCTCGTAGTGCTGTCTCTTTAGGTTCTTATTTTTACTCTTTTGTTGCACTGAACCTTTAACATATATCCAAGCACCCGTGGTACTTTGGTTAGTGGTGCATGCATGGTCTGGTATATATGATTTATATCTATCTATTGCTGATAATGACATGCTACTATAAACCTCAGATCTTCATCATTTTTGCAGTTTTGCACAAGATCAACTGTAAATCACAAGTTGATCACATATCATGCGAACATTCTTTCACCTCATATATCATAGATCTGAAACTATATAATGCTGCAATTGTGCAATTTTCTGTGTGGGCAAGTTTCCATGAGGGCAATTTTCCTGTGGGGATTTTTCAAGGAACCGAAACTGATAGCACAAACCAGACAGACAGGGGAATGAAAGGAAACTGCAATCACACAAAAACACTCATGAAACAACAAAGTAGGGAACAATAGGAGCGACCAACCAAATGGGAGAGGAAAAGGAAAAGTACACACAACCAAAACCACGCAGTCAACACCAACTAACTTCCACAAATAAGGACTACTCCTTAACCACCAAAATGGATAGTTGTAAACTATCACAAGTAGGGAACAAAGAAAACCGTGCGGTTTAAATAGAATGCCCTGCAGAGTCATAGGATAGTCCGAATAGCAAAAGGGAAAAAACCTGCTGTATGAAAGGAGTGGACGAAAAGACAAAGAGTAATCAGCACCCGGATCTCCAGTGGCTCAGGGAATAGACACCATCAGACAAACACATGACTGCCTTATCGAATCCTGAGGCATGACACCATCATAGATCAAAAAATACAAACAATATTTCTCATTTCTCATTAATGCTGTCTGGATAAAATGCTTATTTTAATATTGGAAAATTATAACTTTGTACCGTATCAACCACTGAGGATTTTCACATTTTTATATTTTAATATACGGTATATAGTTATTCTCATATAGAATTTCTATGGAATTATACCAGCCTCATCAAGTCTACAGGTATCCCATTTTCATATTAGACCAGGGTTTAATGTGTATCGGAGCCCTCTTGACAGATTATGTTGGGCCTGCAGAATGTTGGCAGCTCAATCCTTTTGTTCTACATGAGATAGGCTTCTGGCAGAAAAGCCTGGCAGCGGCTCTCTCATGGAGAACATGCTAGTACTTTGCCTACAGCTTACAATAAATAAAAATAAAACACAGTTATCTAACCAGTGTTGGGGCCTTGAGAGATGTATTCAACAAATTATGTATTGTGAAATCTGACATTGGCATAAAACATAGTTACTCTTAAATTAACAAATACTCCCTGCTCTGTTTGTTTAGTCAATGTACTTTGCATTATGCTGAGAGATTTGCATAGACAGAACTGGAGGGAGCTGTATCTAGCTGCTAGGTAATGGAAGCTATGAATTGTATGTAAACTGCACAGCTGACTTTTCAGCCTAGCAGTGGCAGGTGCTTGCTTTGTAAGCTGGTACATCACAAGGGAAATTTACAGGCATAAAATAAATCCGGGATGAGCTCATACTGTTTAATCAAAAATGCTAAAATTAAGAATATTGTACATTTTAAAGAAGTGTGCATGAATGGGTGCAAGTAAGTAAAGCAGAATAGATTGGAATCCACTGAGAAAGAACGTTATTTAATTGCAAATGTATTCAAGTGTTACCTGAAAGAATACTTAATCACTCTGTTAATAATTTAGTAATATCAGGGACTGAAATAAAATTGGTTAAATCTGTGCTACAGGCAAATGATGATGGGGAAAAAGTCAGAAATATAGGAATGTGGTTTATTGGTCAATGCATTTCAAAGTAGCAAAAATTAAAAAAAAAACGAGTCAGTTCACCCACATTAGAAGGCCAATGCAAGGAGACTGGCAGTACTTCAGGAGAGCTAGCTGAAGAACCAGATCTTCATTAAAAACTCAATTTGTTTAAAAAACATGAATATGAGAAAAAAGGATATTCAGATGAAAAATCTTGTCACAACCACAATGGGGGATATTAAGAGCAAACGCATTTCAGACAGAAGCATTTAGTTATTGCATATTATGAAAGCCTGTCTTTTGGTGTTTTATGTCACATCCTGTTGGAACACATGTGGGAAGGTGAACCTCCATTCCAGTCTCAAATCACTGACAGACTGAAATAGGTTTTACTGAAGGATATCCCTGTATTTTGCACCATCAATATTCACCTCGACTCAAACCATTTTCCCTGCCTCTGCTATTGATAAGCATCCCCACAGCATGATGCTGCCACCTCCATTTTTCATTATGGGGATGCTGTTCTTGGAGCGATGAGCTGTCGTTGTTTGGCGCCAGAGATGGCGTTTACCTTGTTGACCAAAAAGTTCAATTTTGGCCTCATCTGACTATAGCACCTTCCTCCATATATTTGGAAAGTCTCCCACAGGTCTTTTGCCAAACTCAAAACAAGCCTTACAATTTTTGTGTGTAAGGCTTTTTTCTGCCCACCCTTGTATAAACAATGGGTTTTTAAAAATTTTTTTGGATGATTTCTCCTTTTCAGAAATATGCAAATTGTCTCTTCACAGAGGAAGAAGACTAGAACTCTAGTGCCACCTATTGGAAGTAGCAATCCTAACAGTCAATGTCGACCCTTTAACGAGGGTTGTCACATGACTTAGGATAAAAGGCTTTTATCTGTTGGAAATTCAGAGACATGTTGTCAGAAGTCAGTAGACTAAAAAAAATTTTACATTTTAGTCAAAAATGTACCTAGAAAGAGAAAAATTTGCAGTGGTCTCTTAATTTTCGCTAGAGCTGTATTATTGTGATTCACTACTCTCCTTGTGTCACTTCAATTGTTGCTCTTTCTTTAGTTATCATCTTGTATACCTCCTCACGAGTCACAGATCTGTGTATTAGTCTCGTATGGTGTTCGTGAGTCATTTGGCTCTCTTTCTTTTTTCCACTGCACATTGTGCTTATTTATCCACCTATGGTTCATTATTCTATTATCATTGATCTTTGGTCTTTTCACTAATTTTGAACATTTCTGTTATCTCTCTGATCTCTTGTTCCTCCTTACTTCACTGCACTTCCTGTTTTTTTTTTCTTTTCTTCCTGGTTCTTACTTGTTTTCTTCTTCCTTCCTCATCCCCCTTTTTGATCTTGAGATATGATTCAGTATACAGCTCTGGCAAAAATTAAGAGACCACTGCGAAATGTTCAGTTTGTTTGATTTTTCTCTTTATAAGTATATTTTTTGAGTAAAATGTAAATTGTTATTTTATTCTATAAACTTCTGACAACATGTCTCCAAATTTCCAAGCAATAAATGTTTTTTTTCTGAAAAAGAAAAATGGTCAAAATAAAAAAACTGTGCTTTCAGACCTCAAATAATGCAAAGAAAACAAGTTCATAATCATTTAGAAACAACAATACTAATGTTTTAACTCAGGAATAGTTCATAATTCAATATTTTGTGGAATAACCATGATTTTTAATCACACCTTTCATGCATCTTGGCATGCTTTCCAAAAGTCTTTCACACTGCTCTTGGTGCAAAAATTTAAGCAGTTCTTCTTTGTTTGATGGCTTGTGACCAGGACCGTATTTGCCACTAGGCACGTGAGGGCACGTGCCTAGGGCGGCAGGATGCGGGGGCGGCACGTGAGCAAGGTTTCTTTTTTTTAAAATTAAGTTTGGGGCAACCGCCCGCTCACCCACCATCCCCCTCACTTCACCCCCTCACTCCCCCCCTCCTTGAAGATGACATACTCACCCTCCTCCAGCGGTGCCTGCAGCTCCGTTGGTCTCAGCACCTGCAGCTCTTCCTGTGCCCACAGCGGTCACGTGGTACCACTCATTAATGTCATAAATATGGATGCATATTCATGACCTTAATGAGCGGTACCACGTGACCGCTCACACAGGAAGAAGCTGCAGCACCAGGAGTCGGGACAGAGATGTAGGAGTCCGTTCAGCGCGCTGTGAGGAGGGTGAGTATGATGGCCCGTGGATGATGAAGGAGGACGGGGAGGACGAAGGAGGAGGAGGAGGATGGGGGAGGACGAAGGTCAAGGAGAGGTAGGACGGGGGAGAAGAAGGAGGACGAAGGAGGATGGGGAGAAGGACGGGGAAGGAAAAGGACAGGGAAGGAGAAGGAGGATGGGGAGGAGAAGGAGGACAAAGGAGGATGGGGGAGCCATGCATACAAAATGGGAGGGGGGGAGCTGAGCCATGCATACAAGATGGGGGAGCTGAGCCATGCATACAAGATGGGAGGGGGGGAGCTGAGCCATGCATACAAGATGGGGGAGCTGAGCCATGCATACAAGATGGGGGAGATGAGCCATACATACAAGATGGGGGGAGCTGAGCCATGCACACAAGATGGGAGGGGGGAGCTGAGCCATACATACAAGATGGGGGAGCTGAGCCATACATATGAGATGGGGGGAGCTGAGCCATACATACAAGATGGGGGAGCTGAGCCATGCATACAAGATGGGGGGAGCTGAGCAATGCATACAAGATGGGAGGGAGCTGAGCCATGCATAGAAGATGGGAGGGAGCTGAGCCATGCATAGAAGATGGGAGGGAGCTGAGCCATGCATACAAGATGGGGGAGCTGAGCCATGCATACAAGATGGGAGGGGGGGAGCTGAGCCATGCATACAATATGGGACCGATGGAACCGAGCCATGCATACAATAGGGAGAGCCACGCATACCAGGACAGGATTGGGGAACCACATATACCGGGATAGGAATTAGGGGGACAATACATACCTGGCTTATACTCGAGTCAATAAGCTTACCCAGTTTTCCGTGGCAAAATTAGGTGCCTCGGCTTATACTTGGGTCAGCTTATACTCGAGTATATACGGTATGTAATATATACACATGTATGTGTGTGGCTGCATATGTAATATATATATACCTATGCAGCATCAATAGTAAAAACATATAATGTTAAGAGTAATAAAAAATAATCATTATATTCTCATCTTCCGGCGTCCGTGGCAGCCTTTCCCGCTCCTCGTGACGCTCCGGTCCCAAGAATACATTGTGGCAATGACCCCAGATGTTGTAGCGGTCTCGCGAGACTGCTACATCATCACGGGTTATTGCCGCAAGGCATTACTGGGAACGGAAAGTTGCAAGGAGCATCACTAAAGGCCTAGGCTGGATCCGGGGGCCGCCGGAAGGTGAGTATATAACTATTTTTTATTTTCATTCTTTTTTAAACAGGGATATGGTGCCCACATTACTATATACTACGTGGGCTGTGTTATATACTACGTGGGCTGTGTTATATACTACATGGACTGTGTTATATACTGCGTGGGCTGTGTTACATACTGCGTGGGCTGTGTATATACTATGTCACTGTGCTATATACTACGTGGGCTGTGCTATATACTACGTGGCTGTGCAATATACTACGTGGCTGTGTTATGTACTACATGGCTGTGTTATGTACTACGTGGGCTGTGTTATATACTGAGTGGGCTGTGCTATATACTACATGGGCTGTTATATACTGCATGGGCTGTGCTATATTCTACGTGGCTGTGTTATATACTACGTGGCTGTGCTATATACTACGTGAGCTGTGTTATATGCTACGTGGGCTGTGAGACTTTCACCGGGGCCCTAAAAAACCTGGAGCTCGCCCTGGCTTCACTGATTGGTCGTGCCCGGCCGGCCGAATCCTGTGTATTCATTGCATTATTCTTAAATCTTCATATATAAACTACATACATATTCCAGAATACCCGGGCCACCATCTAGTGTATAATATATATATATATATATATATATATATATATATATATATATATATAGCTTTGTCGCCATAAAAGGAGGGGGGCTCAAATACATTTCTTGCACAGGGGCCCCAAGCTGTTATTGTCCGCCCCTGCCCAGGGATCAATTGTACTCACATTTTACAGAAGTGAGTACAATTGAGGCTCTGACTGCCGGTCCGAGTGACGTGAGCAGAAGACACCGAAGGATAAGTGCACGGGGGGGACAATTTGAGTGGGGATGAGGGGATTTATTGTGTGTGGGGACATTTGTAGTGGGGATGGGGGGATTTAATGTGTGGGGGAGATGTAGACACAAAATGAATAGCAAAGGGGGAGATGGGGAAACAGTACAGGGGAATGGGGGGCATATATGAGGAAACAGTACTGGGGAATGGGGGGAATATATGAGGAAACAGTATGGGGGAATGGGGGACATATATGAGGAAACAGTATGGGGGAATGGGGGGGATAAATGAGTAAACAGTATGGGGAAATGGGGGACATGTATGAGGAAACAGTATTGGGGCTGGGTGCAGACAGTATGGGTAGCGAACGAGGGAATGTATGTGGACACAGTATAAGTAGAGATGTGAAAAATGTATGTGGACAGAGTACGGGGAGTGAGGGTGTGCAGACACAGTATGGGGAGTCAGGTGAGCAGGCAGTATAGAATGTGAGGGGGTAAATATATGAGGAGACAGTATGGTGAACAGGGGGATGTGAGAGGAGACAGTATGAGGAGGGAGGGGAATAGTGTGAGGAGACATTATGGGGGGAGTGAGTGGGCACGGAATAGAAACCGAGTAGTGGGTTCGCAGCATGGGGGGACAGTGTAAGGGCACAGCCAGGAGGGGACAGTATACCAAGGAGGGGGAGTATGATGAGAGAGTACAGTATGAATACTGGGCCCTATAGGGGGGACACAGTGTGGGAGAACAGTGTGAAGAGGGGGCCAGTATGGAAAGGAGAGGTCAGTGTGAAGAGCATGTACCATAAGAGGGACAGTGCGAGGGTCATATTTTGCACAGACAATATAGTGAGGGGCAATTTTGTATTCAGGAGCATTTTAATGACACTTCTATCTTTAACCCCTTACTGACATCGGACGTACTATCCCGTCGAGGTGGGGTGGGCCCCTATGACCACGGACGGGATAGTACGTCTAGCGCGATCGGCGGCGCTCACGGGGGGAGCGCGGCCGATCGTGGCCGGGTGTCAGCTGCCTATCGCAGCTGACATACGGCACTATGTGCCAGGAGCGGTCACGGACTGCCCCCGGCACATTAACCCCTGGCACACCGCGATCAAAGATGATCGCGATGTGCCGGCGGTGCAGGGAAGCATCGCGCAGGGAGGGGGCTCCCTGCGGGCTTCCCTGAGTCTTACCTCCCTCCCTGCCTGCTCCAGACCCGGATCCAAGATGGCCACGGATCCGGGTCCTGCAGGAAGGGAGGTGGCTTCACAGCGCCTGCTCAGAGCAGGCACTGTGAAGGCTGTACTGCTCCAAGTGAGATCAGTGATCTGACAGAGTGCTGTGCACACTGTCAGATCATCGATCTGTGATGTCCCCCCCGGGACAAAGTAAATAAGTTAAAAAAATGTTTCCAAATGTGTAAAAAAAAATAAAAAAAATATTCCTAAATAATGAAAAAAAAATATATATTATTCCCATAAATACATTTCTTTATCTAAATAAATAAAAAAAACAATAAAAGTACACATATTTAGTATCGCCGCGTCCGTAACGGCCCGACCTATAAAACTGGCCCACTAGTTAACCCCTTCAGTAAACACCGTAAGAAAAAAAAAAAACGAGGCAAAAAGCAACGCTTTATTATCATACCGCTGAACAAAAAGTGGAATAACACGCGAACAAAAGGACAGATATAAATAACCATGGTACCGCTGAAAGCGTCATCTTGTCCTGCAAAAAACGAGCCGCCATACAGCATCATCAGCAAAAAAATAAAAAAGTTATAGTCCTGAGAATAAAACGATGCAAAAATAATTATTTTTTCTATAAAATAGTTTTTATCGTATAAAAGCGCCAAAACATAAAAAAAATATAAATGAGGTGTCGCTGTAATCGTACTGACCCAAAGAATAAAACTGCTTTATCAACTTTACCAAACGCGGAACGGTATAAACGCCTCCCCCAAAAGAAATTCATGAATAGCTGGTTTTTGGTCATTCTGCCTCACAAAAATCGGAATAAAAAGCGATCAAAAAATGTCACGTGCCCAAATATGTTACCAATAAAAACGTCAACTCGTCCCGCAAAAAACAAGACCTCACATGACTCTGTGGACCAAAATATGGAAAAATTATAGCTCTCAAAATGTGGTAATGCAAAAAATATTTTTTGCAATAAAAAGCGTCTTTCAGTGTGTGACGGCTGCCAATCATAAAAATCCGCTAAAAAACCCACTATAAAAGTAAATCAAACCCCCCTTCATCACCCCCTTAGTTAGGGAAAAATTAAAAAAATGTATTTATTTCCATTTTCCCATTAGGGCTAGGGCTAGGGTTAGGGTTAGGGTTAGCGCTAGGGCTAGGGTTAGGGCTAGGGTTAGGGTTAGTGTTAGGGCTAGGGTTAGGGCTAGGGCTACAGTTTGGGTTGGGGCTAAAGTTACAGTTAGGGTTTAATTACATTTACAGTTGGGATTAGGGTTAGGGGTGTGTCAGGGTTAGAGGTGTGTTTAGGGTTACCGTTGGAATTAGGGTTAGGGGTGTGTTTGGATTAGGGTTTCAGTTATAATTGGGGGGTTTCCACTGTTTAGGCACATCAGGGGCTCTCCAAACGCGACATGGCGTCCGATCTCAATTCCAGCCAATTCTGCGTTGAAAAAGTAAAACAGTGCTTCTTCCCTTCCGAGCTCTCTCGTGTGCCCAAACAGGGGTTTACCCCAACATATGGGGTATCAGCGTACTCAGGACAAATAGGACAACAACTGTTGGGGTCCAATTTCTCCTGTTACCCTTGGGAAAATACAAAACTGGGGGCTAAAAAATAATTTTTGTGGGAAAAAATTTTTGTTTTATTTTTACGGCTCTCCATTATAAACTTCTGTGAAGCCCTTGGTGGGTCAAAGCGCTCACCACACATCTAGATAAGTTCCTTAGGGGGTCTACTTTCCAAAATGGTGTCACTTGTGGGGGGGTTCTACTGTTTAGGTACATTAGGGGCTCTGCAAACGCAATGTAACACCTGCAGACCATTCCATCTAAGTCTGCATTCAAATGGCACTCCTTCCCTTCCGAGCCCTCCCATGCGCCCAAACAGTGGTTTCCCCCCACATATGGGGTATCAGCGCACTCAGGACAAATTGGACAACAAATTTTGTGGTCCAATTTCTCCTGTTACCCTCGGGAAAATACAAAACTGGGGGCTAAAAAATAATTTTTGTGGGAAAAAATTTTTGTTTTATTTTTACGGTTCTCCATTATAAACTTCTGTGAAGCACTGGGTGGGTCAAAGTGCTCACCACACCTCTAGATAAGTTCCTTAGGGGGTCTACTTTCCAAAATGGTGTCACTTGTGGGGGGTTTCAATGTTTAGGCACATCAGTGGCTCTCCAAACGCAACATGGCGTCCCATCTCAATTCCTGTCAATTTTGCATTGAAAAGTCAAACGGCGCTCCTTCCCTTCCGAGCTCTCCCATCCGCCCAAACAGTGGTTTACCCCCACATATGGGGTATCAGCGTACTCAGGACAAATTGTACAACAACTTTTGGGGTCCAATTTCTTCTCTTACCCTTGGAAAAATAACAAATTGGGGGCAAAAAGATAATTTTTGTGAAAAAATATGATTTTTTATTTTTACGGTTCTACATTATAAACTTCTGTGAAGCACTTGGTGGGTCAAAGTGCTCACCACACCTCTAGATAAGTTCCTTAGGGGTCTACTTTCCAAAATGGTGTTAGTTGTGGGGGGTTTCAATGTTTAGGCATATCAGGGGCTCTCCAAACGAAACATGGCGTCCCATCTCAATTCCAGTCAATTTTGCATTGAAAAGTCAAATGGCGCTCCTTCGCTTCCGAGCTGTGCCATGCGCCCAAACAGTGGTTTACCCCCACATGTGGGGTATTGGCGTACTCAGGACAAATTGTACAACAATGTTTGGGGTCCATTTTCTCCTGTTACCCTTGGTAAAATAAAACAAATTGGAGCTGAATTAAATTTTTTGTGAAAAAAAGTTAAATGTTCATTTTTATTTAAACATTCAAAAAATTCCTGTGAAGCACCAGAAGGGTTAATAAACTTCTTGAATGTGGTTTTGAGCACCTTGAGGGGTGTAGTTTTTAGAATGGTGTCACACTTGGGTATTTTCTATCATATAGACCCCTCAAAATGACTTCAAATGATATGTGGTCCCTAAAAAAAAAATGGTGTTGTAGAAATGAGAAATTGCTGGTCAACTTTTCACCCTTATAACTCCCTAACAAAAAAAATGTCGGTTCCAAAATTGTGCTGATGTAAAGTAGACATGTGGGAAATGTTACTTATTAAGTATTTTGTGTGACATATCTCTGTGATTTAATTGCATAAAAATTCAAAGTTGGAAAATTGCGAAATTTTCATAATTTTCGCCAAATTTCCGCAGGTACTATCAAATAATTTTTACGATTGTCATGAAGTACAATATGTCCCGAGAAAACAATGTCAGATTCACTGGGATCCGTTGAAGCGTTCCAGAGTTATAACCTCATAAAGGGACAGTGGTCAGAATTGTAAAAATTGGCCCGGTCATTAACGTGCAAACCACCCTTGGGGGTAAAGGGGTTAAGGGCTTCATGTGGAGATTTTCTGCAAAAGAGAAGAGAAGATAGAAGTCTGCAAAGACGGCTGTGGATGACAAAACTCATCATGGGGTCTGGACAAGATGAAGAAAAGAAGGAGAATGATTCCAGAGACGACGTCATCTATAAGGTACCTGGATGTAAATGTTATTTGTGACTCATGTTTTTATTTATGTTAGGAGCATTAAAGGGAATGTCCAGGTTTGTGATGAGTCTGCAGTCATTCTTTGTGACTGCAGACTTCTGAATTTTCACAGTGCGCACTGCACCCTGTCAGGATTCTCTTGTGCCGGCAATTTACATACATGTAATGTATTGTCCATAGTCTGTTAAGAGTCTTGTGCTTGGGTGCGAGGAAGACACAGGAGACAGAGGTTTAGTTATAACTTGCTTGTATTACTTCATACAAGTAGGTCACAGGGAAAAGGGCTTCACACAATTGCAGGTACACAGGCAGAAGACACGGCAGATGGCACGGCAGGTCGGAGTAAACATTAAGTCCAACATTTAGCACAAACTGGTTCCAAGTCTCTCTCTGTTACTTCCCTTGCAAATGTAGATCAGCATGCAGCAGAGTTCCAGTGTCCAGAGATCCTCAGTAGTAGATGGAGAGTCCAAGGCTTCCAGGAGCAGGTAACAGGCTGACTGCAGACATGATTCAGAAGCACTGATTGAACAGCTGAGGCTGCTTAAAAAGGCAAGAGGCTGTGAACAGGGCGGAAACACAGAAGCTAGAAACTCCATACTGACTCAGGGCAAAGTAGCTGCAGCAGGACAAAGCAAAATGGCCGACGGAAAAACCAGGTTACAATAACAGAAAATCACAGCAGATATAACAAAGAGACCGAGAACCTTACATTACTCCCCCCTTAGGGACAGCCTCTGGATGACCTCAGACCAGGCTTGTCTGGGTACCTCTGATGGAATTGGCGGAGTAAGCGAGGAGCATTGATGTTATTATTTATTATTATTATTTATTTATATATATAGCACCATTGATTCCATGGTGCTGTACATGAGAAGGGGTTACATACAAGTTAAAAATATCATACAGTAAACAAACTAACAATGACGGACTGATACAGAGGGGCGAGGACCCTGCCCTTGCGGGCTTAAGGTACCGTCACACTAGACGATATCGCTAGCGATCCGTGACGTTGCAGCGTCCTCGCTAGCGATATCGTCCAGTGTGACAGGCAGCAGCGATCAGGCCCCTGCTGTGCCATCGTTGGTCAGAGCAGAAAGTCCAGAACTTTATTTGGTCGCTGGACTCCCCGCAGACATCGCTGAATCGGTGTCACACACGTCTTCACTGGTAACCAGGGTAAACATCGGGTAACTAAGTGCAGGGCCGCGCTTAGTAACCCGATGTTTACCCTGGTTACCATCCTAAAAGTAAAAAAAACCAAACAGTACATACTTACCTACAGCCGTCTGTCCTCCAGCGCTGTGCTCTGCTCTCCTCCTGTACTGTCTGTGTGAGCACAGTTCAGCCACAGTTGGCAGAGGCGTATCTATGGGAAATTGAGGAAGAATGTTAGGATGATAACAAAGATTAGCGTAAAAAGGAGACTGTTTAGTGGAAGCGCTCTGAGAGTTATTATAAGAGAACTCGGCCAGTGGAAGTAAATCCACCCAATCATCCTGTAGGTGGCAGATAAAGCAGCGAAGATACTGCTCCAGGGTCTGATTAGTCCGTTCTGTTTGTCCATTTGTCTGGGGATGAAAAGCAGAAGAAAGGTTTATTTTAATGTCCAATGCGGCACAGAAATTCTGCCAAAACCTTGAAGTGAATTGCACCCCTCGATCAGAAATAACTTCATCCGGTACTCCATGCAAGCGAAACACGTTTTGAATCATTAAATCTGATGTCTGTTTAGCAGTGGGTAAGCCGACGCAGGGAATAAAGTGAGCCGCCTTTGTTAACCGATCTACTACCACTAAAATGGTGTTCTTCCCTTGAGAGGTTGGTAACTCCACAATGAAATTCATGGAAATGGATCCCCATGGACGGGAAGGGGTGGGTAGGGGTTGCAATAGACCTGTTGGCGAGGAACGTGGTGTCTTGCATCTCGCACAAACTTCACATGAAGTGACATAGTTTAGAACGTCCTTTCTGCAAGTGGGCCACCAAAAGAAACGTGAAAGAAATTCCTGTGTCTTTAGAATTCCTCTATGCCCAGCTATCTTAGAATCGTGGATGAGTTGCATTACTCTTAATCTGACCGTTTCAGGAATATACAGGCGTTGCCCCTGAAACCACACACCACTCTTATAAACAAGGCTTACGTCTCTAGGAGGTTGTGCCATCAAAGAATCTGAATGGTATGCGTCTTTGATGTCCTTAAGTAGGTCTTGATTATGAATCACTCCCAGGAATCTAGAATAAGGAAGAATAGTCTTAGGAGGAGTAGATGGACGGGTCTCCGTTGAATGGATCCTAGAGAGTGCATCAGCCTTTCCATTGCGTGATCCTGGCCTGTAAGAGATTACGAAATCAAATTGGTTTAAGAAAAGATTCCAACGGGCCTGGCGAGGAGTCAGGCACTTAGCCGACCTTATAAATTCAAGGTTGCGGTGGTCAGTTAGGACGACTATTTGCTGTGCAGCACCCTGAAGAAGGTGTCTCCATTCCTTGAATGCGGCAATAATAGCTAGCAATTCTCTATTGCCTACATCATAGTTCCTCTCAGCCGCAGATAACCGCTGGGAAAAGAAAGCACAGGGATGCAAGACACTCTTCTCACCTGTTCTCTGGGAGAGTATAGCTCCGATGGCACAGTCTGAGGCATCCACCTCTATTGTAAAAGCAAGTTCAGGGTTGGGATGCACTAGGATAGGTGCTGTGGTGAATTTATCCTTCAGACTGGAAAATGCTTCTTGGGCTTGAGGGGTCCAAGTGAAGCTAACCTCTTTCCGGGTAAGTTGTGTGATAGGTTTCACTACCTCAGAAAAATTTCTAATAAAACGCCTGTAGAAATTGGCAAACCCGATGAAGCGCTGCACTTCCTTCACATTCCTGGGAACTGGCCAATTCTTGATGGCTTGGGTCTTGCTTCCATCCATACTAATTCCCTGTGTAGACATTACATACCCCAGAAATTGAATTTAGTTCCGATGGAATTCACACTTCTCCAGTTTAATGTAAAGATGGTTCTGTCGTAGACGTTCTAAGACCATTCTCACGTGTCCATGATGTTCCTCTGTGGAGTTAGAAAAAATTAAAATGTCATCCAGATAAATCACCACGAATGTATCTAAGAGATCCCTGAAAATGTCATTCACTAAGTGTTGGAAAGTGGCTGGGGCGTTACACAGACTGAACGGCATAACTAGATATTCAAAGTGTCCGTAGCGTGACCTGAATGCAGTCTTCCATTCATCCCCAGGTCTAATACGGACCAAATTATAGGCCCCTCAGAGATCCAGTTTAGAAAAAATCTTGGCATGCCGTACTCTCTCCAATAGCTCAGGGATCAATGGCAGTGGGTAACGGTTTCTAATAGTGACCTTATTGAGTTCCCGATAATCTATGCAGGGTCTAAGAGATCCATCTTTTTTCTTCACAAAGAAGATGGGTGCACCTGCAGGAGATGAAGAGTGGCGTATGAAGCCCTTGGCTAGATTTTCGTCAATATAGTCCTTCAACGCCTTTAGTTCGGGCCCTGCCAGAGGGTAGATTTTACCAAAGGGTATTCCTGCTCCGGGCAATAATTCAATCGGACAATCGTATGGACGATGAGGGGGAAGCTGGTCAGCATTCCTCTTGTCACATACATCCGCATACTCCTGGTATATAGCTGGTAGTTCAGAGACTGACGTGGGTATCTTAGGAACCGAACAAGCTGAAACTTTGGGACCCATCTTTTTCTCTGGAAAATGCAGCTCCTTGGTCTCCCAGTTAATTGTAGGGTTTTGAGCCTGCAGCCATGGTAGCCCTAGAATAATGGGGAAGTGAGGAGAAGAGATGAGCATAAAAGACAGCCTCTCCTGATGATCCTTACCCATAAAGACCTTCAAAGGCTCTGTTTCCTGATCCACTGGCCCAGAGGTTAGCAGGGAACCATCCACAGTCTCCATCTGTAAAGGGGTAGCCTTCTTCACTGAGCGTATCCCATGTTTCTGGGCAAAGGAGATGTCCATAAAATTACCGCTTGCCCCTGAGTCAATCATAGCAGAGCTAGACACCCAGACCGAGTCAACCCAGAGCTTGATGGAAAGAAAACAATGAGACTTGTTCTTCTTACAGCTCAGCTGGGACACTGCTGAGGAAACTTGAACAACTGCGGCATTTACACAGTCATCAGAATCTGAAATAACGGAGTTTAAGTCTGAGAAATCAACGTCTATAGCTGCAGACCTTTCTGGAGCCTGAGGTTCGGACATGACTGATCTCCTTTCGCAACACTCACAGTGAATGACTGCTGCAGTAGTCTTACGAGAACGGCTGGGGCAGTTTATAATGAAGTGCCCTGACTTACCGCAATAGAAACATAGATTTTCTTTTAGGCGATGTTCTTTGCGTGCATCACTAACCCGTCTCTGTAAAGAGTCCACCTGCATGGGTTCAGGTTCTGGTTCCCGTGTGATCCTGCTCAGAGGTTCCCTAGCTGGGGAGGAAGGTAGGAAATGGTTAATGCGATTACTTTCAGACCATCTCTCCTGTCTGCGTTCAGTAAGACGGGCATCAATGCGGATGCAGTAGTTAATAAAGTCCCCTAACGCATTGGGAGGGTCAGCACGCGCAAGTTCATCCTTAATCATGGGAGACAACCCTTTCCGGAAGATAGATTTTTTGGCGGAACTGTCCCAAGTGGTATCGAGGGCCCATCTCTTGAAATCCAAGGCATATTCGGCTACTGAGCGCTTACCTTGACGCAAAGTTAACATGGCTGCTTCAGCTGTCGCACCTCGGTTAGGGTCATCAAACACCTGCCCCATGGCTAAAACGAAAGCATCCAGATTATTCAAGCACTCATCTTCAGTCTCAATCAGGGGATTTGCCCACATCAGAGCTTTGTTAGAGAGCAGCATGATTATAGTAAGCACTTTGGATCGTTCTGAGGTAAATTGCGAAGCATGTGCCGAAAAAAAAAGTTTGCATTGGTTTATAAACCCCCTGAATTTTTCACGTTCACCACCAAAACGAAAAGGGGGTAACTTGGGAAACCCAGAACCTGGAGGTGGGGATGGTGCCTGGACTCGTTCCTCCAGAGCCTCAATCCTGGCTCGTAAATCCTGGGTATTTTGTCCGAAAACTTGCAGATTGTGATTGTTAAGATCCTGTAGACTTGTAAAGCGGGTCTTTAAAGCCTGTATATCCGCAAGGATTGTATCGGTGACTTCACACAATTCCTTTACGCGAACCTCCATCTTTCCAGATCCTTTAAGGCAGAAGTGCTAGAAAAGAAAAAGGCGCACAATAGTGTTTACCCGTGGTAACACACCTGACTGGAAAGAAGGGAATGCGCTCACCTGAAATGGTTGTGAGAAGTCACAACCACAATCCTCACAGAAGGTATAAATGAAATATCTTCCCAGATCCTCTAAGGCAGAAATGCTGGAAGAGAAACAAGGGCGCACAATAGTGTTCACCTGTGGTAACACACGTGGCTGAAAAGAAGGGAATGCGCTCACCTGAAATGGTTGTGAGAAGTCACAACCACTGTCATCACAGAAGGAATAAACAGATACACGGTCCACAGCAGACTCGGCGTCATCAGACCCAGCAGACTCTAACTTTGGCTTCTGAATCTTGTAATGTATTGTCCATAGTCTGTTAAGAGTCTTGTGCTTGGGTGCGAGTAAGACACAGGAGACAGAGGTTTAGTTATAACTTGCTTGTATTACTTCATACAAGTAGGTCACAGGGAAAAGGGCTTCACACAATTGCAGGTACACAGGCAGAAGACACGGCAGATGGCACGGCAGGTCGGAGTAAACATTAAGTCCAACATTTAGCACAAACTGGTTCCAAGTCTCTCTCTGTTACTTCCCTTGCAAATGTAGATCAGCATGCAGCAGAGTTCCAGTGTCCAGAGATCCTCAGTAGTAGATGGAGAGTCCAAGGCTTCCAGGAGCAGGTAACAGGCTGACTGCAGACATGATTCAGAAGCACTGATTGAACAGCTGAGGCTGCTTAAAAAGGCAAGAGGCTGTGAACAGGGCGGAAACACAGAAGCTAGAAACTCCATACTGACTCAGGGCAAAGTAGCTGCAGCAGGACAAAGCAAAATGGCCGACGGAAAAACCAGGTTACAATAACAGAAAATCACAGCAGATATAACAAAGAGACCGAGAACCTTACAATACATGTGGTCACGTGCTGGCTAGACATCTGTGGCCTCACTTAATGAAAATGAACTGAGCGAGGACGGGCACGTCTTGTCAGAATGTGGTCAGAAGTATACAAATCACATGCTTGTGCTGACATGACTGTCCACCGGCAAGGGAGAATCCTAAAAGTGTGCAGTGCATTCGTTGTGAGCAGGGCCGGATTATAATAGGGTCAATCTGGGCGGTCGCCCAGGGCCGAGTGGTTTGGGGGGCCCTGGGCTACCGCTCAGATTGCTGCCGCCATCAGGGCATTACTGCCCTGACTGGCATATGGGCCCGGTGGGCAGAGGGGGCCCGCATCGGGCCCCGTCTCATCTGCTCACCGGGCCCCTACCGGCGCTGCGGCAGTTTCACCTATTGACGTGCGGAGTCAATATGCTGGAGTCAGACACTGAGGCAGATTGCTGGACACACTGGGGCAATATGCTGGACATACTGGGGCAGATTGCTGTAGTCGAACACACTGGGGGCAATGCTGGAGACACTGGGGCAGATTGCTTTACACACTGGGGGCAATGCTGGACACATTGGGGCAGATTGCTGGACACACTGGGGAAAATATGCTGGAGTCAGACACTGGGGCAGAGCCGCAGATTGCTGGACATACTGGGGCAGATTGCTTGACACCCTGGGGGTAATATGCAGGACTGAACACACTGGGCGCAATGCTGGACACACTGGGGCAGATTGCTGAACACACTAGGGGCAATATGCTTGAGTCAGACACTGGGACAGATTGCTGGACACACTGAAGGTAATATGCTGGACACACTGGGGCAACATGCTGGACATACTGGGGGCAACATGCTAGACACACTGGGGCAGAGATGCTGGACACACTGGGGACAGGATGCTGGACACACTGGGGCAGATTGCTGGACACACTGGGGGTAATATGCTGGACACACTGGGGGCAACATGCTGGACACACTGGGGGCAACATGCTAGACACACTGGGGGCAGAGATGCTGGACACTGGGGGCAGAGATGCTGGACACTGGGGGCAGAGATGCTGGACACACTGAAGGCAGGACTGAAGACATGGGCAGAATGTAGATTTTGGGCATGATGGGAGACATGGGGCAGAATGAAATACATGGGGCAGGATTGGAGACAGATCGTGCAGGATCATGGGGCAGGATGGATACGATGGAGACTGATGGGGCAGGATGGGGAGATCATGTGGGGCAGGATGGATACTCATGAGGGCAGGATGAGAGAAAATATGGCTGAAGCCAGAAATGAGATACACGGGGCCAGGATGGGGGATATTATTATTACCATAGGGGCTAATTAAGGGATATTATTACTAAAGTGATATATTTATTTTATTTTTTGAGTGTACTGTTTTAAATGGGGAAGTGGTCCTGTTACTGTGTAGAGTGACACTATGTTGCCTCTTTTTCTTTATGTGGTGTAATGTAGAAGTTGGGAAAAATTAAGTAATGTGTTCTGCAAGCGGAGCTCGAGATAACTGTGTTATTTCCTGCAGAGACGAGTCCTGGCTGGATGAAGTGATGGCGGTCTGTGTTGGATGAAAGATGAAGGACTTCACCTAGAGACGTCACTGGTGAGTCAGTGTTACCTATACACTGACATTATACACTGTATACTATATACTGAACTGAAGGGTAAATTGACTAGATTAATGGATGTTTGACAGGTTATAGTTTCACACAGCAACTATTTTTCTGGAATAATATGGTTCAGGTATATGATGACCCCGTCGCATGACCCCATCGCATGACCCCGTCACATGACCGGAGGGCCCACAGTGTCTGAACAGCCCGGGGCCCTGGCTTCACCCACCCCTGGTCCAGCATATTGCCCACAGACAGTGTCCAGCATTCTGGCCCACCCAGGCCCCCCGAATTGCCGTTCGCAAAAAAAACAACAACAAAAAACGAGTTCTCCTTACCTGACCTGCGCTCCAACTGCGAGCTCCCTCCAGCAGCGCGCACTCGCCAGCAACTGACAATGACGCCGGCGACGTGTGTGCTGCGCCTGCGGCCGACTTCTGCTGCCAGCCTCCAATTGGCTGGCGGCTGTTGTTAACTATTGACATGCGGGTGCGCGCCCGCACGTCAATAGGTGAAACTGCCGCAGCGCTGGTAGGTGCCCAGTGAACAGATGAAACGGGGCTCAATGCGGGCCCCCTCTACCCACTGGGCCTATACGCAAGTCAGGGCAGTAATGCCCTGATGGCGGCGGGCAATCTGAGTGGTAGCCCAGGGCTCCCCCCAAACCACTGGGCCCTGGGCTACTGCTCAGATTGACCCTATTATAATCCGCCCCTGATGGGAGATTATCCCACTGTACAACTATAGAGTGGGATACATTTCAGCTTCATACAACTGGCCATTTTCCCATCATACATATATACTGTATGTGAAAAAATCTAAAGTTCTCACACAGTCACTCACAATAGGCAATGTTGTGTAGAGATAACTTGTGCTGTGTACACTCAGGGTCAAATCATTGCCATTAAAGGGGAAATTACAATAGTAAATAACAGCTTTAGGCTACAATGCAAGATCACACAAGTGACAATAGATGATGGGACATCTCCTCTTCCTTTCTTCTCCTCCATGCCCAGTGAGTACACAAAGATATAGGGCAGATTTACTAATCCTGTCTAATATGTAGACAGCGTAAACATAGACTAAACAGTTAACCAAATATATCAGAGTGGCTCATGCTGGATGAAACTCTGGTGCATTGTTCAGACTACAACTTTATACCATCTTGTAGTTTGCTGACTTTAAGGCTATGTGCAGACATCAGGATTTCTGGCAGAAATGTTCCTGACAAAAACCTGTCATTTCTGCCAGAAATCCGCATGCGTTTTTTTCGCGGTTTTTTTTCGCGGTTTTGATGCGTTTTTCTTGCGTTTTTTCCAAATGCATAGAATAGTGGGAAAAACGCAGAAAATCAGCAAAATTAATGAACATGCTGCTTTTTTTTTACCGCGATGCATTTTTTTCGCGGGGAAAAACGCATCATGTGCACAAAAATTGCAGAATGCCTTCTAAATGATAGAATGCATAATGTATGCGTTTTTAATGAGTTTTTATCGTGTTTTTATCGCGAAAAAACCTGAAGGATTTCTGGCAGAAATTTTCCTGACAAAAACCTGACATTTCTGCCAGAAATCCGCATGCGTTTTTTTCCACGTTTTTCATGCGTTTTTGACGCGTTTTTGGTGCGTTTTTTGTTCGTTTTTTCCCAAATGCATAGAATAGCGGGAAAAATGCGAAAAAAACGCAAAATTAATGAGCATGCTGCTTTTTTACCACAATGCGTTTTTTTGTGGAAAAAAACGCATCATGTGCACAAAAATTGCAGAATGCATTCTAAATGATAGGATGCATATGTCTGCGGTTTCTAATGCGGTTTTATTGCGTTTTTATCGCGAAAAAAACACGAAAAAACCTGAACGTGTGCACATACCCTTAGTCATTTTTTTTACCCCGTCGGTGCTAGCCATTAAGGAATTAAGGAATCTTTTACAAATACATTTAGCCATACCCCTTACTACTTGCGCGACTTCTTGCTTACTGGACCTGGTACGTTTTTGATGATGGTTCAGCTGCTGGTGCATACTGCACAAATGATCAGCACTAGCAGGAGACAATGTTGAGAGTAATATTCAACTGATAACAGCAAGAGCAGGAGGCAGAAGATGGGATTACTACTCCCATCAGCCTACACATGATAATAGTGAGAGCAGGGGGCTGCTGATGGGAGTATTCATCAACCACCACCTGCGCTATAAATACATTAAAAAATGTTGTTGGTTTCCCTGTATGTTTGATAACCAGCCAGGCAAAACTGATAGCTGCAGGCTGAAACCCTCAGCTGTCAGCTTTAGCAAGTTGGTTATCAAGAAAAAAGGGGTCCTCACACCAAACTTTTTAATTATTTAAATAAATAACAAACGGTGTGGGGTTCCTCCCATTTTTGACATGGGGCAGATTTTCTCAGGTTGGTAAGGGGCCATGGATATAGGCCCCCCAGCCTAAAAATAGCAGCCCACAGCCTCCCAGAAAAGGCACATCTATTAGATGCACCAATTCTGGCGCTTTGATACGCTCTCCCTCTTGCCCTGTAGTGGGGTTCATATGTGTGGAGTTGATGTGACATCAAACCAACAGATTAGAAATGGAGAGGTGTCTATAAAACACCTATCCATTAATCCTATAGTTATATGGTAAATAAAGACACAGCGAGAATAAAGTATTTTATTTGAAATAAAAAAAAACCCACAATTTTCCTTTTTTATTTAAAAATAACAAACAGTTATACTCATCTAACATCCGTTCCATTGAAGCCAATGTCTCCTGTAATAAAACAAAAATAAAAAAAACAACCATATCCCTCACCTGTCCGTTGTTCTGTCCCACACCATAATCCATGTCTAGGGAGAAATTGTTTTCAACCTTGACATTGCCAAGATGCAACCGTCCAGGCTGAGAACCACTGATGAATGAGCTGCTGCGAGCTCAGCACCATGAGAAAAAGTCACTGAGTTCACCGCAGTTCAGCTCATTGAGTTCACCACAGATCACCGCTGGAGTGGTATCTGTTGTGAATTCCGCTCTTGGGTTCCCTCCGGTGGTTGTAAGTAGCTTTTTTGTGAGTTCTGCTCTTGGGCTCCCTCCTGTGGTTTTGAGTGGTATGGCTGCTTCTTGGATTTAGCTTCAGCAGCTGTTTTCACTGATCGTCTTTCTGGCTCGGCAATATTAGTCTGGCCTTATCCCTCATTCAATGCCAGTTGTCAATTGTTCCTGCCTGGAGTCATGGCTCTGCGGTGGACTTTTTCTAATTTTTATTACTGACCGCACAGTGTTCTGTCCTGTACTATTTCTATCTAGCTAGAAATGGCCTCCTGTGCTTAATCTTGTTTCATACTACGTATGTCATTTCCTTTTCCTCTCACAGTCATTACTTGTGGGGGGCTAATCTATCCTTTGGGGATTTTCTCTGAGGCAAGATAGTTTTCCTGCTTCTATCTTTAGGGGTAGTTAGCTCTTAGGCTGTGACGAGATGCCTAGGCAGAGTTAGGAGCATTCCACGGCTACTTCTAGTGTTGTGTCGAGCTTAGGGACTGCGGTCAGTATAGTTACCACCTGCTCAGAGCTAGTCGCATGTCGCTCCTTAATCACCAGACCATAACAGGTATCACCAATCCCTGCTGTGGTATCACTAATGTAGTATCACTAATCCCTAACATACTTACCATCCGCCTCCATGTGATCTTCCTATCTTCCTGGTGTCACTGCGTCCTGATCTGCCATTTTGTGACCCCAACTTCTAACTGATTGTGAGTTTATGAGCGATAGCTTTGACTTCCAATGTAAGGGCAGACAGACAGCCGTATTTCTCGTGCGATGATTGCGTTGCAATCCTCAGACTGACCGTCTGCTCTCCTGACCTGAGCATCACAGCTGCATTGAAATACATCACTCTGTCATGCTCAGGTCAGGAGAGGTGGTGGGCCATTCCGTGCACTACGAAGCGATTCTCACATGAGAAATAAGACCGTCTGTCTGCTCCCTTAGTCTGAGAGTCTCATTCTGGCCTAGTTCTTGCTCTCACAGACTTACATTGAGTAGTGACTTTCAGCTCACCTAGCAAACACTGGAGCCTTCCGGCAGGCCAGAAACACCAGAAGACCAACAGGAGCAGCACCAAGAACAAAAGAAGACGGTAGCTGGTAAGTATACTACTGGGGAATGGGAACTTACAGTAGTGATACCAATCCAACGGTGAAATAAATTAAAATCCTGTCAAAATTAGGGATGAGCGAATAGCTTTGGATATCCGAATAGCTATAGTGTGAGGTGTCCAGGGTGGTAGTCATGGTGAGGGGCTGCTGTTCCGGCACACCCTGGCTCCCCGCAATGAAACTAAAATGTCCCATTTGCTGTGTGATTTGTGTGCAATACAAGTCACTCACTTTTAGATTGGAGTTCTCCTTAGGTTGCTTGGTCCCAGTTCCAGATGTCATCTGTTGTGAATTCTGTGGCTGAGTTCACTCCTGTGGTCACAAGTGGTATTGCAGTCTCTGGGCTTCCTCCCTCAGGTGTTTTGGTGAGCTCGTTGGCTGCCTTGCTATTTAGCTCCACCTGAGTCTGTCTTCCTTGCTCCTTGTCAATGTTCCAGTGTTGGATCTGAGCTACTGCATCTTTCCTTGGGCCTGCTGCTCTGCTAGATAAGTGCTTCTAGTTTGTTTTCTGTTTTTTCTGTCCAGCTTGCTATTAACTTTTGCTGGAAGCTCTGAGAAGCAAAGGGGTGCACCGCCGTGCTGTTAGTTCGGCACGGTGGGTCTTTTGGCCCCTTTGCGTGGTTTTCGTTTTAGGGTTTTTTGTAGACTGCATAGTTCTCTTTGCTATCCTCGCTCTGTCTAGAATATCGGGCCTCACTTTGCTGAATCTATTTCATTCCTACGTTTGTCTTTTCATCTTGCTAACAGTCATTATATGTGGGGGGCTGCCTATTCCTTTGGGGTATTTCTCTGAGGTAAGTCAGGCTTGTATTTCTATCTTCAGGCTAGTCAGCTCCTCAGGCAGTGCCGAGTTGCATAGGTAGTGATAGGCGCAATCCACTGCTGCTTATAGTTGTGTGAGGATAGATCAGGTACTGCAGTCTACAGAGATTCCACGTCTCAGAGCTCGTCCTATTGTTTTTGGTTATTGCCAGATCTCTGTATGTGCGCTGATTACTGCACGCTGTGTTGCCTGATTGCCAGCCATAACAGTACAAGGAGCCTCACCAATGATTCCCAATAGAGGGAAAAAAGAAATCCTGACATCATTTTTTTTTCTTAGCTCTGTCTTCAGTCTTTTTTTTCCCCTAGACATTAGAGTGCTTCAGGACACAGCTGTGGACATGGATATTCAGGCTCTGTGCTCCTCAATGGATAATCTCGTTGTAAATGTACAAAAGATTCAAGATACTATTGATCAGAAATCGATGCTAGAACCAAGAATTCCGATTCCTGATTTGTTTTTTGGTGACAGAACTAAGTTCCTGAGCTTCAGAAATAATTGTAAGCTATTTTTGGCCTTGAAACCTCATTCTTCTGGTAATCCTATTCAACAGGTTTTGATTATTATTTCTTTTTTGCGCGGCGACCCACAGGACTGGGCGTTTTCTCTTGCACCAGGAGATTCTGCATTGAGTAATGTTGATGCATTTTTCCAGGCGCTGGGATTGCTTTACGATGAGCCTAATTCAGTGGATTAGGCTGAGAAAAATCTGCTGGCTTTATGCCAGGGTCAGGATGATGTAGAAGTATATTGTCAGAAATTTAGGAAGTGGTCAGTACTCACTCTGTGGAATGAATCTGCACTGGCGGCTTGGTTCAGAAAGGGTCTCTCTGAAGTTCTTAAGGATGTAATGGTGGGATTTCCTATGCCTGCTGGTTTGAATGAGTCTATGTCCTTGGCCATTCAGATCGGTCGTCGCTTGCGCGAGCGTAAATCTGTGCACCATCTGGCGGTATTGTCTGAGAGTAAACCTGAGCCTATGCAGTGCGACAGGACTATGACTAAAGTAGAACGGCAAGAACACAGACGTCTGAACAGACTGTGTTTCTATTGTGGTGATTCTACTCATGCTATTTCTAATTGTCCTAAACGCACTAGGCGGTTCGATAGCTCTGCCGTTATTGGTACTGTACAGTCCAAATTCCTTTTGTCCATTACCTTAATGTGCTCTTTGTCATCGTATTCTGTCATGGCGTTTGTGGATTCAGGAGCTGCCCTGAATCTGATGGATTTGGATTATGCTAAACATTGTGGATTTTTCTTGGAGCCTTTGCGGTGTCCTATTCCGTTGAGAGGAATTGATGCTACACCTTTGGCCAAGAATAAGCCTCAGTACTGGGCCCAGCTGACCATGTGCATGGCTCCTGCACATCAGGAAGTTATTCGCTTTCTGGTACTGCATAATTTGCATGATGTGGTCGTGTTGGGGTTGCCATGGCTACAAACCCATAATCCAGTATTGGATTGGAACTCTATGTCGGTAACCAGCTGGGGTTGTCAGGGAGTACATGGTGATGTTCCATTTTTGTCTATTTCGTCATCCATTCCTTCTGACATCCCAGAGTTCTTGTCGGACTTTCAGGATGTATTTGAAGAGTCCAAGTCTGATGCCCTACCTCCGCATAGGAATTGTGATTGTGCTATCGATTTGATTTCTGGTAGTAAATTCCCTAAGGGTCGTTTATTTAATTTGTCCGTACCTGAACACACCGCTATGCGCAGTTATGTGAAGGAGTCCCTGGAGAAGGGACATATTCGCCCATCGTCGTCACCATTGGGAGCAGGGTTCTTTTTTGTAGCCAAGAAGGATGGTTCGCTAAGACCGTGTATTGATTACCGCCTTCTTAATAAGATCACTGTTAAGTTTCAGTATCCCTTGCCATTGATTTCTGACTTGTTTGCTCGGATTAAGGGGGCTAGTTGGTTTACTAAGATTGATCTTCGTGGTGCGTATAATCTGGTGAGAATCAGGCAGGGAGATGAATGGAAAACGGCATTTAATACGCCCGAGGGTCATTTTGAGTATCTGGTGATGCCGTTCGGACTTGCCAATGCTCCATCTGTTTTTCAGTCTTTTATGCATGACATTTTCCGTGAGTATCTGGATAAATTCTTGATTGTTTACTTGGATGACATTTTGATCTTCTCAGATGATTGGGAGTCTCATGTGAAGCAAGTCAGAATGGTTTTCCAGGTACTGCGTGCTAATTCCTTGTTCGTGAAGGGATCAAAGTGTCTCTTCGGTGTGCAGAAAGTTTCATTTTTGGGGTTCATCTTTTCCCCTTCTACTATCGAGATGGATCCGGTTAAGGTTCAGGCCATCCAGGATTGGACTCAGCCGACATCTCTAAAAAGTCTGCAGAAATTCCTGGGCTTTGCTAATTTTTATCGTCGCTTCATCTGTAATTTTTCTAGCATTGCCAGACCATTGACCGATTTGACCAAGAAGGGTGCTGATTTGGTTAATTGGTCTTCTGCTGCCGTGGAAGCTTTTCAGGAGTTGAAGCGTCGTTTTTGCTGTGCCCCTGTGTTGTGTCAACCTGATGTTTCTCTTCCGTTCCAGGTCGAGGTTGATGCTTCTGAGATTGGTGCAGGGGCGGTTTTGTCACAGAGAGGTTCTGGTTGCTCAGTGTTCAAACCATGTGCTTTCTTTTCCAGGAAATTTTCTGCTGCTGAGCGTAATTATGATGTGGGCAACCGAGAGTTGCTGGCCATGAAGTGGGCATTCGAGGAGTGGCGTCATTGGCTTGAGGGTGCTAAGCATCGCGTGGTGGTTTTGACTGATCATAAGAACCTTACTTATCTTGAGTCTGCCAAGCGCTTGAATCCTAGACAGGCCCGTTGGTCGTTATTTTTTGCTCGTTTTGATTTTGTGATTTCATACCTTCCGGGCTCTAAAAATGTGAAGGCGGATGCTCTGTCTAGGAGTTTTGTGCCCGACTCTCCGGGGTTATCTGAGCCGGCGAGTATCCTCAAGGAAGGAGTCATTGTGTCTGCCATCTCCCCTGATTTGCGGAGAGTGTTGCAGAAATTTCAGGCTAATAAACCTGATCGTTGTCCGGCCGAGAAACTGTTCGTCCCTGATAGGTGGACTAGTAAAGTTATCTCTGAACTTCATTGTTCGGTGCTGGCCGGTCATCCAGGAATCTTTGGTACCAGGGAGTTGGTTGCTAGATCCTTCTGGTGGCCATCTCTGTCACGGGATGTGCGTGCTTTTGTGCAGTCCTGTGGAATTTGTGCTAGGGCTAAGCCCTGCTGTTCACGTGCCAGTGGGTTGCTTTTGCCCTTGCCGGTCCCAAAGAGGCCTTGGACACATATTTCGATGGATTTCATTTCTGACCTTCCCGTTTCTCAAAAAATGTCGGTCATTTGGGTGGTCTGTGATCGCTTTTCTAAAATGGTCCATCTGGTGCCCTTGGTTAAATTGCCTTCCTCCTCTGATTTGGTGCCTTTGTTCTTCCAGCATGTGGTTCGTTTACATGGCATTCCTGAGAATATTGTTTCTGACAGAGGTTCCCAGTTTGTCTCGAGGTTCTGGCGAGCCTTTTGTGGTAGGATGGGCATTGACCTATCTTTCTCCTCGGCCTTCCATCCTCAGACTAATGGCCAGACCGAACGAACCAATCAGACCTTGGAAGCATATCTGAGATGTTTTGTTTCCGCTGACCAGGATGATTGGGTGTCATTTTTGCCGTTGGCTGAGTTCGCCCTTAATAATCGGGCCAGCTCGGCTACCTTGGTCTCTCCATTTTTCTGCAATTCTGGGTTCCATCCTCGTTTCTCTTCAGGACAGGTTGAGTCTTCGGACTGTCCTGGTGTGGATTCTGTGGTGGACAGGTTGCAGCAGATCTGGACTCAGGTAGTGGACAATTTGACCTTGTCCCAGGAGAAGGCTCAGCTTTTCGCTAATCGCAGACGCCGTGTGGGACCCCGACTTCGTGTTGGGGATCTGGTTTGGTTATCTTCTCGTCATATTCCTATGAAGGTTTCCTCTCCTAAATTTAAACCTCGTTTTATTGGTCCGTATAGGATTTCTGAGATTCTCAATCCGGTGTCTTTTCGTCTGACCCTCCCAGACTCCTTTTCCATACATAATGTATTCCATAGGTCGTTGTTGAGGAGATACGTGGCACCTATGGTTCCATCTGTGGAGCCTCCTGCCCCTGTTTTGGTGGAGGGGGAATTGGAGTATATTGTGGAGAAGATTTTGGATTCTCGTGTCTCTAGACGGAAACTCCAGTATCTGGTCAAATGGAAGGGTTATGCTCAGGAAGATAATTCCTGGGTTTTTGCCTCTGATGTCCATGCCCCAGATCTTGTTCGTGCCTTTCATGTGGCTCATCCTGGTCGGCCTGGGGGTTCTGGTGAGGGTTCGGTGACCCCTCCTCATGGGGGGGGTACTGTTGTGAATTCTGTGGCTGAGTTCACTCCTGTGGTCACAAGTGGTATTGCAGTCTCTGGGCTTCCTCCCTCAGGTGTTTTGGTGAGCTCGTTGGCTGCCTTGCTATTTAGCTCCACCTGAGTCTGTCTTCCTTGCTCCTTGTCAATGTTCCAGTGTTGGATCTGAGCTACTGCATCTTTCCTTGGGCCTGCTGCTCTGCTAGATAAGTGCTTCTAGTTTGTTTTCTGTTTTTTCTGTCCAGCTTGCTATTAACTTTTGCTGGAAGCTCTGAGAAGCAAAGGGGTGCACCGCCGTGCTGTTAGTTCGGCACGGTGGGTCTTTTGGCCCCTTTGCGTGGTTTTCGTTTTAGGGTTTTTTGTAGACTGCATAGTTCTCTTTGCTATCCTCGCTCTGTCTAGAATATCGGGCCTCACTTTGCTGAATCTATTTCATTCCTACGTTTGTCTTTTCATCTTGCTAACAGTCATTATATGTGGGGGGCTGCCTATTCCTTTGGGGTATTTCTCTGAGGTAAGTCAGGCTTGTATTTCTATCTTCAGGCTAGTCAGCTCCTCAGGCAGTGCCGAGTTGCATAGGTAGTGATAGGCGCAATCCACTGCTGCTTATAGTTGTGTGAGGATAGATCAGGTACTGCAGTCTACAGAGATTCCACGTCTCAGAGCTCGTCCTATTGTTTTGGTTATTGCCAGATCTCTGTATGTGCGCTGATTACTGCACGCTGTGTTGCCTGATTGCCAGCCATAACAGTCATCACACGCTGGCACTGGCATTTTCCCACGATCCAGAGGTTTCCCAAGTTCAGCATGGCTGTGAGCGGCAATTTCAGTGACTAGCGGTACCATCACTGATGCTGCGCTGCCTCACAGCCTGACCTGCGCTAAACTCTTGAGAGTGGAAAAATGCACTGGCATTTTCCCATGGTCCAGAGGTTACTGCAGTTCCTGCAAGGGAGTGCAGCTTCATTGACGGCACCGCTAGTCGCTGAAGCTCTGCTCGCAGCATCTCCTCATTCACTAGTAGTTTTCAGCCGGGGTGATTGCATCTTGGCATTGTCCTGATTGAAAACTGTATATCCCCCAGATATGGATTACAGCGTGGGACACAACGACTGACAGGCATGGTATATTGTTTTTTTGTTATTTTTAGTTCTATTACAGCAGTGCTGTGAATCCTGCTTTTGGGCTCCCTCCGGTGGTTGTAGGTGGTAATGCAGTTGTCTCTGGGCTGCAGTCCTGGACAGGTGTTTCTGCTGATTGCAGTTCTGACTGGAGTATTTAGGTTTGCAGGACTCATTAGTCCTTTCCAGTTGTCAATGTTTCTTGGGAAGTGTTGGATCCCTTTCTGGCTTCTCCTGCTTAGCTGCCAATTCAGCAAAGATAAGTGTCTTGTTTCTTTTTCTATGGCACACAAGCTGTGTGCTTGTTTTTTATTGTATTCCTGCTCTGAGTGTAGGAGTCTCTGGAGTTGCAGATATACGTTCCACGTCTTTAGTTAGATGGAGGAATTTTTGTATAATCTGCTGTGGATATTTTTGGAAAGGTTTTAATATTGACCGCACAGAACTCTGTCCTATCCTTTCCTATTTTAGCTAGAGTGGCCTCTTGTGCTAAATCCTGTTTTCTGACTGTGTGTGTCTTTCCTCTCCTACTCACAGCCAATATTTGTGGGGGGCTGCCTATCCTTTGGGGTTCTGCTCTGAGGCAAGATAGTATTCCTATTTCCATCTTTAGGGGTATTTTGTCCTCCGGCTGTGACGAGGTGTCTAGAGCTTGTTAGGTACACCCCACGGCTACTTCTAGTTGCGGTGTTAAGATCAGGATTTGCAGTCAGTATAGTTACCACCTACTCCAGTGTAAGTTTTCATGCTGCTCCAAGGTCACCGGATCATAACACAGGAGATCGAGGGCATTGCATGGATTAGGATTAATAATAAATTGGGAAAACTGTGTTGTGTTTTATTTCATTAAAAGACTTTATTGTGGCTCTGTCTTTATTTAACATGTAACTACTATAGGATTAGTAATGGATAGGGGTCTTATTGACACCCCTCCATTATGAAACCGTGGGCTTGAAGTCACCTTACAATACAAAGGTGACAGCAACCCCACAACTATTACCCCACTTGCCACCGCTACAGGGCAAGTGGGAAGAGCGAGGCTAAGTACCGGAATTGGTGCATCTTAGAGATGCGCCTTTTCTGGCGCAGATGAGTGCTGATGTTTTTAGCCGGGGGGGCAATATCCATGGCCCCTTCCTAGGCTATTAATATCAGCCCGCAGTTGTCTGCATAGCCTTTGCTGGTTATTAATTATGGAGGACCCCACGTCATTTTAATAGCCAGTAAAGGCTAAGTATACAGCTGTGAGGTGATATTAATAGCCTGGGAAGCTCCATGGGTACTGCCTCCTTTCCAAGCCATAAACATCTGCCCCAGTCATTTGCTTTCCCTCTGATGGTTGGGTAAATTGCACGGGAGCCCATGCCCTTTTTTCCCTAAAATAATCTTTTATTAATTAAATACATGTACAGTAATTTGCACACACACTTTACTAATTGTATTTGTCATTGACATCTAGATATCTCCCTATTCTATTTGTATTTACTGTATGTAATCCATCTCTTCTATCCTGTCGGCTCCTGTAGTGAATTTACAGAACCCAACTGATGTATTACAGGCTTTTCTTCTATCTCTCTGTGCAATATGAATACATATATATGTGTGTGTGTCACTGACATATATTTATATACAGTTATATGAAAAAGTTTGGGCACCAATATTAATCTTAAGCTTAAAGTTTTATAAAAATTGTTTTTTTTGCAACAGCTATTTCAGTTTCATATATCTAATAACTGTTGGACACAGTAATGTTTCTGCCTTGAAATGAGGTTTATTGTACTAACATAAAATGTGCAATCTGCATTTAAACAAAATTTGACAGGTGCATAAGTATGGGTACCCTTATCATTTTCTTGTTTTAAATACTCCTACCTACTTTTTACTGACTTACTAAAGCACTTTTTTTGGGTTTTCTAACCTCATTGAGCGATGAACTTCATAGCCACATGTATGCAATCATGAGAAAAGCTACTTAAAGTGGCCACTTGCAAGTTGTTCTCCTGTTTGAATCTCCTCTGAAGAGTGGCATCATGGGCTCCTCAAAACAACTGTCTAATGATCTGAAAACAAAGATTATTCAACATGGGTGTTCAGGGGAAGGATACAAAAAGCTGTCTCAGAGATTTAACCTGTCAATTTCCACTGTGAGGAACATAGTAAGGAAATGGAAGAACACAGGCACAGTTCTTGTTAAGGCCAGAAGTGGCAGGCCAAGAAAAACATCAGAAAGGCAGAGAAGAAGAATGGTGAGATGAGTCAAGGACAATCCTTCAGAGAGCTGCAGCATCAACTTGCTGCAGATGGTGTCACTGTGCATCGGTCAACTATACAACGCACTTTGCACAAGGAGAAGCTGTATGGGAGAGTGATGCGAAAGAAACCGTTTCTGCAAGCACGCCACAAACAGAGTCGGCTGAGGTATGCAAAAGCACATTTGGAGAAGCCAATTTCTTTTTGGAAGAAGGTCCTGTGGACTGATGAAACCCAGATTGAGTTGCTTGGTCATACAAAAAGGCCATGGGGCGTTATGCATGGCGGCCAAAAAACACAGCATTCCAAGAAAAACACTTGCTACCCACAGTAAAATTTGGTGGAGGTTCCATCATGCTTTGGGGCTGTGTGGCCAATGCCGGCATCGGGAATCTTGTTAAAGTTGAGGGACGCAGGAATTCCTCTCAGTATCAGCAGATTCTTGACAATAATGTTCATGAATCAGTGACAAAGTTGAAGTTACGCAGGGGATGGATCTTTCAGCAAGACAATGATCCAAAACACCGCTCCAAATCTACTCAAGCATTCATACAGAGGAACAATTACACTGTCCTGGAATGGCCATCTCAGTCCCTAGACCTGAATATCATGGAACATCTGTGGGATCATTTGAAGAGGGCTGTCCATGCTCGGCCACCATCAAACTTAACTGAACTGGAATTGTTTTGTAAAGAGGAATGGTCAAAAATACCTTCATTCAGGATCCAGGAACTAATTAAAAGCTACAGGAAGCGACTAGAGGCTGTTAATTTTGCAAAAGGAGGATCTACTAAATATTAATGTCACTTTTCTGGTGGGGTGCCCATACTTATGCACCTGTCAAATTTAGTTTTAATGCAGATTGCACATTTTCTGTTAGTACAATAAACCTCATTTCAAGGCAGAAACATTACTGTGTCCAACAGTTATTAGATATATGAAACTGAAATAGCTGTTGCAAAAAAAACTATTTTTGTAAAACATTAAGCTTAAGATTAATAGGGGTGCCCAAACTTTTTCATATAACTGTATATATATATATATATATATATATATATATATATATATATGTATATATATCCAATCTATCTATTCTATTATAACCTGTCAGTGTGATTTTACTGTATGCGCACAGGAATTGCCAGCTTTTCTTCTATCTATCTAAATAAATATATATATATATATATATATATATATATATATATATATATATATACTGTATACTGCTCAAAATAGGGAACACACTGTAAAATCAATCTGTCCACTTAGGAAGCAACACTGATTGACATTCAACTTCACATGCTGTTGTGCAAATGGAGCAGACCACAGATTCAAATTATTGGCAATTATCAAGACACCCTCAATAAAGGAGTGGTTCTGCAGGTGGGACCACAGACCACATCTCAGTACCAATGCTTTCTGGCTTATGTTTTGGTCACTTTTGAATGTTGGTTGTGCTTTCACACTCGTGGTAGCATGAAACGGACTCTACAACCCACACAAGTGGCTCAGGTAGTGCAGCTCATTCAGGATGGCACATCAATGTGAGCTGTGGCATGAAGATTTGCTGTGTCTGTCAGCGTAGTGTCCAGAGGCTGGAGGCGCTACCAGGAGACAGGCCAGTACACCAGGAGATGCGGAGGGGGCCGCAGGAGGGGAACAACCCAGCAGCAGGACCGCTACCTCCGCCTTTGTGCAAGGAGGAACAGGAGGAGCACTGCCAGAGCCCTGCAAAATGACCTCCAGCAAGCCACAAATGTGCATGTGTCTGCACAAATGGTTAGAAACTGACTCCATGAGGATGGTTTCAGTGCTCAATGTCCACAGATTGGGGTTGTGCTCACAGCCCAACACCGTGCAGGACGCTTGGCATTTGCCACAGAACACCAGGATTAGCAAATTCGCCACTTGCACTCTGTGCCTCACAGATGAAAGCAGGTTCACACTGAGAACATGTGACAGACATGACAGAGTCTGGAGATGCTGTGGAGAGCGATCTGCTGCCTTCAACATCCTTTAGCATGACCGGTTTGGCAGTGGGTCAGTAATGGGGTGGCATTTCTTTGGAGAGCCGCACAGCCCTCCATGTGCTCGCCAGAGGTAGCCTGACTGCCATTAGGCACCGAGATGAGATCCTCAAACCCCTTGCGAGACCATATGCTGGTGCGTTTGTCCCTGGGTTCCTCCTAATGCAGGACAATTCCAGTCCTCATGTGGCTGGAGTGTGTCAGCAGTTCCTGCAAGATGAAGGCATTGAAGCTATGGACTGGCCCACCCGTTCCCCAGACCTAAATCCGATTGAGCACATCTGGGACATAATGTCTCGCTCCATCCACAGTCACGTTGCACCACAGACTGTCCAGGAGTTGGCAGAAGCTTCAGTCCAGGTCTGGGAGGAGATCCCTCAGGAGACCATTCGCCACCTCATCAGGAGCATCCCCAGGTGTTGTATGGAGATCATACAGGCACGTGGAGGCCACACATAATACTGAGCATCTTTTCCTTGTCATGAGGCATTTCCACTGAACTTGGATCAGCCTGTAATTTGATTTTCCACTTTGATTTTGAGTATCATTCCAAATCCAGACCTCCATGGGATATTCATTTTGATTTACATTGATAATTGTTATGCTTTATTGTTCTGAACACATTCCACTATGCACTGAATAACAATTTGCAACTGGAATATTTAATTCAGAGATATCTAGGATGTGGCATTTTAGTGTTCCCTTTATTTTTTTGAGCAGTGTATATGTGTGTGTGTGTTTTGACAAATATTTCCTTTGAAAACAATGTGTAAATGACAGAGAACTGCTGTATGTAAAAGCTCATGTTAAAATTGCATTGCAATCGGATAGCAATCTCAATGCGCTCGCATGGCACTCGTCCGTCTTTTTCGGACCAGATTACAGACCTTTTTTTTCTCACATATGGATATGAGCCCTTTAATCTCTGCAAATAAAATCCAGTTTTGACTGGAATTATTTCAGATAAATAGAACAGTTGTGGGATTTCTTGCCTTATAAATGGGGTTGGGACCATCAGTTGTGTTGTGCAGAAGTCTGGTGGATGCACAGCTGATAGTCCTACTGAATCGACTGTTAATATTTGTATTATGGCAAGAAAAAAGCAGCTAAGTAAAGAAAAACGAGTGGCCATCATTACTTTAAGAAATGAAGGTCAGTCAGTCTGAAAAATTTTGCAAACTTTGAAAGTGTCCCCAAATGCAGTGGCAAAAACCATCAAGCGCTACAAAGAAACTGGCTCACATGAGGACCGCCCCACGAAAGGAAGACCAAGAGTCACCTCTGCTTCTGAGGATAAGTTTATCTGAGTCACCAGCCTCAGAAATCACAGGTTAACAGCAGCTCAGATTAGAGACCAGGTCAATACCACACAGAGTTCTAGCAGCACACATCTCTACAACAACTGTTAAGAGGAAACTTTGTGAAGCAGGCATTCATGGTAAAATAGCTGCTAGGAAACCACTGCTAAGGACAGGCAACACGCAGAAGAGACTTGTTTGGGCTAAAGAACACAAGGAATGGACATTAGACCAGTGGAAATCTGTGCCTTGGTTTGATTAGTCAAAATTTGAGATCTTTGGTTCCAACCACTGTGTTTTTGTGCGACACAGAAAAGGTGAATTGATGGACTCTACATGCCTGGTTCCCACTGTGAAGCATGGAGTAGGAGGTGTGATGGTGTGGGAGTGCTTTGCTGGTGACATTGTTGGGGATTTATTCAAAATTGAAGGAATACTGAACCAGCCTGGCTACCCCAGCATGTTGCAGCGGCATGCTATTCCATCCAGTTTGCGTTTAGTTGGACCATCATTTATTTTTCAACAGGACAATGATCCCAAGCACACCTCCAGGCTGTGTAAGGGCTATTTGACCAAGAAGGAGAGTGATGGGGTACTATGCCAGATGACCTGGCCTCCACAGTCACCAGACCTGAACCCAATCGAGATGGTTTGGGGTGAGCTGGACTGCAGAGTGAAGGCAAAAGGGCCAACAAGTGCTAAGCATCTCTGAGAACTCCTTGAAGATTGTTAAAAGACCATTCCCGGTGACTACCTCTTGTAGTCATCAAAGCAAAAGGTGGCTACTTTGAAGAACCTAGAATATAAGACATATTTTCAGTTGTTTCACACTTTTTTGTTAAGTATATAATTCCACATGTGTTAATTCATAGTTTTGATGCCTTCAGTGTGAATGTACAATTTTCATAGTCTTGAAAATACAGAAAAATCTTTAAATGAGAAGGTGTGTCCAAACTTTTGGTATGTACTGTATATGGACATCACAAAGTAACATACTGTAGTTCAACAGTGACAGGTGCATCTCACAGAATTAGAATATCATCAAAAAGTTAATTTATTTCAGTTCTTCAATACAAAAAGTGAAACTTATATAATATATCATAGTCATTACAAACAGAGTTATCTATTTCAAGTGGTTATTTCTGTTAATGTTGATGATTATGGCTTAGAGCCAATGAAAACCCAAAAGTAATTATTTCAGTAAGTTAGAATACTTTATAACACCAGCTTGAAAAAATGAATTTAAAATCCGAAATGTTAGCCTACTGAAATGTATGTTCAGTGAATGTACTCAATACTTGGCCGGGGCTCCTTTGGCATCAATTACTGCATCAATGTGGTGTGGCATGGAGGCGATCAGCCTGTGGCACTGCTGAGGTGTTATGGAAGCCCAGGTTGCTTTGATAGCAGCCTTCAGCTCTTCTGCATTGCTGGGTCTGGTGTCTCTCATGTTCTTTACAATACCCCATAGATTCTCTATGGAGTTAAGGTCAGGCGAGTTTGCTGGCCAATAAAGCACAGTGATGCTTTTTTAAAACCAGGAATTGGTACTTTTGGCAGTGTGGACAGGTGCCAAGTCCTGCTGGAAAATGAAATTTCCATCTCCAATAAGCTTGTTGGCAGAGGGAAGCATGAAGTGTTCTAAAATTTCCTAGTAGACAGCTGTGCTGACTTTGGTCTTGATAAAACACAGTGGATACTTCACACCAGACCTTGGAAATCAAGGTCCCAGAGTCTGGAGGAAGAATGGCAAGACAGACATTTCAAGCTGCTTAATGTCTAGTGACTAGCATCACAAGGGTGGTGCAGAACTGTGGAGAGCTTTGTGCGTGAAAGTGATGAGTTTGTATTGTATACTGTAGCGAATGGGTAACCAGTGCAGTGACTGGCACAGGGTAGAGGCAACAGTGAAGTGGTCTGATAGAAATATGACCCTGGCTGCTGCATTAAGGACAGATTCGAGAGCAGAAAGTTTGGTTACAGGTAGACCGATCAGTTGCAATAGTCCAGACGAGAGGGAATAAAAGTGACAGTAAGAGGTTTTGCAGTTTCAAAGGTGAGAATAGGTCAGATTCTGGATATGTTTTAAAGTGAAGGTGACATGAGTGATCGAATGATTGGATATAGGGAATAAAGGAAAGTTATGTTTCAAATATGACCCCATGACAATGATCTTACTGCTTTGGAGTTATGGTTGCACCACCCAAGGAAATTGAAAAGTTGGGTATAGGTAGATTAGTAGAGATAGGAAACACAAGGAGTTCAGTTTTGGAAAGATTTGGTTTCAGAGAGAGAGGCAACATGATGTTAGCGACAGCAGACAGACAATTCCTGGTATTTTGTATTAAAATAGGGGTGATGTCAGTTGAAGAGGTGTATAGTTTGGTGTCATCAGCATAAAGATGATGCTGGAAACCAAATCTGCTGATGGTTTGTCCAATAGGGGCAGTATATAAGGAGAAGAGGAGAGGGCCTAGGACTGAGCTTTGAGGAACCCTGATAGTAAGGGGAAGATTAGAGGAAGAAGAGCAGAGCAAAACAGACCGTGAACAAGCAGTCAGAGAGCTAGAAGAAGAGAAGGATGTCCTTAAGGCCGATAGAGCGGAGCACGGTGAGGGGTAGCTGGTGATCCACAGTGTCAAATGCAGCAGAGAAATCCAGGAGAAACAGAAGTGAGTAGTGGACATTGGATTTTGCTGTTAGTAGGTCACTAGAGACTTTAGCAAGGGCAGTTTCAGTAGAGTGTGAAGAGCGGAAACCAGATTATAAAGGGTCGAGTAGAGAGTTATTTTAGAGATAGCAGATGAGACAGGAGTGGACCAAGCAGGAGTTTAGAGATGAAAGGAAGATTAGAGACAGGTCTGTAGTTAGCGGAGCAGTTCTGGTCCACGGGTCCCTTTTTTAACCCCTTCTGATGAAGCTTGATGTGAAATGTGCATCAAGGGATTCTGGATGGCATACATTAACACGGTGGGTCTGCATGCTTGGGTTTGCTACGCTCCATATTGGATGGTCAAGGTTGTTTCTGACTGGCATATTGTTATATCACAACACTAAGCAGTTTATATTTTATACAATTACGTTTGACTAGTCTACTATATCTGTTTTGTGGAAATATCATTTGATTCTTATTATGCCATAAGTGATTGATATTGATATTTGTCAGGAATCCCTGACCGCTGCCACCAATTTGTCACGATTCACACCGTGACCGTCACCCCTATGTCACGGGTCGGGGTGACTTTAGGCCAACAGACGGCTATCACATGTGCAGGGGGGCTTATCTTAGTTATCCCTCCACTCCACAACGTGATGAAAAAACACACACAAGGCTATTGACCTCTTAGTTTACCACAGGGGCTTATTTTAGGTATCCCACTGCTTTTCAATATACCACGAACTGCAGGGATTTATGTACTGTATATCCCGCTTACAGTTCCACTTAAAACTAGCAGCTCTCTGGCGCCCCCTTACTCTCAGGTCAGATTTGGTACTGCACCCTGGGAAATTGGTCGCCAGACAGGTTGCCTGCTATGTACTGGCTATTGGGCACACTGCAGCGACGCGATAAACTACTCCCACTCAGGCAGGAACAATAATTATCAACACCGCAGTCGCTACAACATAACCCAAACGTCTGCACATGGCCGCTGCCACCAGCTTTGATTGAACGGGTCCGAAGCTAACCCAACACAGTAGCGTATTTCCCTTCAAGAGACAGGGTACGTTTAGAGCATGGAGAATGAACTAATATTAAATATTATTTCCCATAAAAATTAGGCAGTGCTTTATCAAAAATATTTTATAAAGGTGTTCTAAATGAGACAATTGCAAATATGTACAAGGGTAATTATAAAATAAACAGGGATTAAATGAGAAAAGGTAACACTCACATGTTCAAAGCATGGCAGGCAACCATACGTCCCAGCTCATTGGACGTGCGCAGGGCTTTCCAGAAGAAGCAAGCAAGCAAGGACGAGCTGGGGATCTGGCAGAGATTTAAAAAACCTGCAGCCTGTGACATCACAGAAAGGCTGGCTTAGGCAACGTTCACATTAGCGTTTCCCGACGCAGCATCGGGAAACGCAGCGGCGACGCATGCGTCATGCGCCCCTATATTTAACATGTGGGACGCATGGACATGCGTTGTGCTGCGTTGTGCGACGCATGCGTTTTTTTGGCCGCAAGCGTCGAGCGCAGAAAATGCAACAAGTTGCATTTTTCTTGCGTCCAAATTTGCGGCAAAAAACGACGCATGCGTCGCAAAACGCAGCGTTTATGCGTGCGTTTTGGTGCGTTTTTATTTGCGTTGTGCGTTGCGTCGCCGACGCAGCGGCGCACAACGCAAATGTGAACGTAGCCTTATCCAGACCCTCCTCTCTCTACATTCTGACTAAACTTTAAACTATTCTCTCTACTTTCTATAACTTCGCTACAAAACATGTCATAGTCATAACAAACCCAGCATTCATCTCGGATTAACGTGAGCATTCTAATGAGATCAAATATGTCCTATCTGGGATACATATTTACAGAGAAATCCCTACTTCTTTACCAGATGGAGTTAGAAGCCCGTGTTTCGAGGGACGGGTAGGTCCACCGAGGGAGAATAAGAATATATATTTTCGTGATCTTAACGTAAATGGTGTGCATAATATCTTACAAAAACCAAACAAAGAACTTCCATGGATTTCTGGAAACTTCTAGACACTTCTAAACAGTTCTCTGCTAGAGGAAGATTTGAGTCTAGTCGTAAATACCTTTCGGCCATAAAACTCCCCCCAGTACATTGGCAAAGCAGCTCTTGGCTGAGTGAAAGGGAAGGGGGGCTTGTTAGCCCACAGCCTTGAGCAAGAGAAGCTACTTATATGATATTTCACAAACTCAAACTCACAGACAAAACATGGGTTTTATATGCTACATAATATCCTTGTGGTTGATAGTATCTACCCATGAAATACTGACAAAGTGAGTGTATACTCCCAACACACATATATACCATCAAAAAATGGAGTTCCATACACAACATAAAAAATATATAAAGTTTATTGTAAACATACAACTATAATTCCAAAATACTAATTGAAGAAACAAAAAAGAAGAAAAGGCCCTAGTACAAATCAAGTGAAACCTGGGCACAAACATCACTAGGCAGAATCATGGTATGAGTAATGTGTCATCAATAATCATATGAATAACCAATGCATGCCGCAAACCTCATAACATTGTCCACAAATTAACCCAATCAGCTCCTGAACTAGACTGTCACAGTGTTAAACAGGTCCCCTCAGATTATTATAAAGACCGGTGCCATTACTGAGGAAAATACACATAAAGCCATTCAGCTAGAACGGGAGCTTACCCATAGTGAGTGTGATGCAATGCCCAGGGACCGGATCCACCCCTGACGCGCGTTTCGCGGAAGCTTTTTCAAAAAAGGGATCATGCCGAGCTATCTCTCTACCCGCACCTTTATAGCACCACTAAATGTGTGTAGTATCCATGTTGCGCGTGCGCAGTGCCACAAAACCGGAAGGGTGTCCATTTCCCAGCGTTCATCAGGAGCGCACGTCAGGGGAAATCCCCAAGTGACGTCAGATGGAGACGCACGCACCTGAACAATTGAAGCCGGAGATCTGGGGCTTTCCCGGTAAGTGCAGAGCGCACGCGCTGGACGGCGTCACACATCTCCGAGACCAACACAGGGAGCGCCAGTACGCATGTCAGCAACAGGGAATGAAGCCCACATATAGAGCTCTCGTAGATATAGCACACATGTATCGGATATTTAGCGGTGCGGCAAAGCACCTATATAAATTTTTGTTATGGTGCCAAAACATGTAGGGAAACAAGGAAGGGGAGACATCTACTATAAAGACTAGATCTGTGCACTATAGCAGCTACAGGAGATACATATTATAACTCCTGTAATAAAGTGCAGAGTGCATTAATATTATGATAAGTGACCCAAACATATGGGATATATATAAATATCATATGTGTATATATATATAATGCCAAATTATAGACATTATATTTACAAGATATTGATGTGAAATAAAAATAACAAGTGAAAAAAGACAATAGTAATACAACAATTATACAAATTTAGAGGAATACTGTGCAAAGTACACATATATCCATGTGTCAAATAACTAGCACAACGTGCAATATATAGAAAAAACATACAAAAACATATATCCACCCCTCCTCCCCCCCCCCCCTCCAACTTCCCCAGACCCTCAAGTTGCGTCCATATCTTTATCCCGGAGAAAATATCCAATACGTATTTCCATATTCATAGCCATCCTCATTAGATTAGTGGAGTGACCTCACTGCATTGTAGTAAACTATAGTAGCACCGGCAAGATGCACATACAGAGAGAGCTCGATCTAGGGACATAATAAGAATCATGAGAAAAAAGAAAAGAAAGAAACAAATTCACATAGAATAAAAACCCATTAAAATGAAAATATAAACCACTGCATAGATTGAGGACATGTAGGAACACAAGGGGTCATAGAAAAGGAGCAAAGCTCAACTTTTCATTGAGCCCTATGGGGGCCATAGAATCCAAGGTGATGATCCATCTACATTCGGTCTGTGCTAACAAGCGTTTAATATTTCCTCCCCGACTGCCGAAATGCACCTGATCAATCCCCATAAACCGTAGGCCGGCGGGGTCACAGGCATGCATCTTACGGAAGTGCTTTGGGAGGGTTTTGAGGATGCTGATATCCTCCGCCTCTTGAGCATTCTTGATGTCCCTCACATGTTCCCTCACACGCACGCGAAGCTGACGTGATGTAAGTCCGACATAGATCCTGGAGCACGGACATGTGGCCAGATATATAACATATGTGCTTGTATAGCTAATATGATGTTGAATCTGAAATTTAGTTGCTCCATCGGCTGATGAAAAATGAGTACTCCTAATCAGATTTTTCTCTTTGCAGGCCAGACAATCCCCGCATGGGTAACATCCCCATGTTGGGCCCCTGTTTGTAGGATTTAAGGGGTTTTTTACTTTTGCCATATAATGGCTTTTAACCAGTATGTCTTTGATGCTTTTGCCACGCCTTGCAGTAAATTGTGGCCTAACAGGGATATTGGATGCCAAAACTGGGTCAGTAAAGAGAACTGGCCAGTGAGTGTTGATTATCTCTTGCATGCGCCTCCAATAACAGTTATAAGAGGAGATAAATCTAATCTGATTTTCTGATGATTTCTTTTTCTCTTTTTTATAAAGCAAATCCTGTCTCTCAGTTTTTTTGGCTCTCAAATAGCCCTGTTTAATGCATCGGTTGCTATAGCCCCGAGCTTTGAATCTTTTTCTCAAGTCTTCTGCTTGGGCCTCAAATTTATGCTCTGTTGAGCAGATCCGCTTTGTCCTGAGGAACTGCCAAACTGGGATGGCTTTAATAGTATGGGTGGTGTGGGACGAAGAGGCATGTAACAATGAGTTCACAGCAGTTGTTTTTCTAAAAATATCTGTATGTACAGCCCCAGTCTCATCTACCACCAAACTAATGTCCAAGAAATCAATTTTGTTCTTATTTGCCTTATGGGTCAATTTGATATTGAAAGGGTTTTGATTGAGCTGATCCACAAACTTAATGATACCCATCTCATCCCCCTGCCAGATGAAAAGGATATCATCAATATACCTATGTCAACACTGCACTCGGTCCACGGCAGAGACCCCGTCCTGCTGGAAAAGGGATCTCTCCCATAGACCAAGAAACAGGTTGGCATAGGCTGGGGCACAGGCTGCCCCCATGGCGGTGCCACGTTTTTGTAAATAATATCTATCTTTGAAAACGAATAGGTTGTGGGTCAGCACAAATCGCAACAACCTAATAATAAAATCACAAAAACGGCCATCCCAGTTGCTGTTCCTCAGGAAAAAGCGGACCGCATCAATACCATCATCATGAGCAATACATGTATATAATGATTCGACATTGGCTGTTACTAACCACATGTCCGGCTCCAGGACCATCCCCTCCACTTTAGTCAGCATATCTGTTGTATCACGTACGTATGATGGGAGTGTTTCTACCATAGACTTCAAGTAATGGTCGATATACTTACAAACTGGATCACAGAGGCCATCTATCCCAGAGACTATAGGTCTTCCGGTGGATTTTTTGCGTCCTTGTGTATCTTTGGTAACAGATACAGTGTGGGAATCTTTGGGAACTCCACAGCTAAGCCATCAAAAGTCCTTTTATCAATAATTCCCTGGTCCAGTGCATCTCGCAAAATTTGATTCAATTCTGTTTTGTACGTAACTAGAGGGCAATAAGACAGTCGGCCGTAAGTATCACCACAGCCCAACTGTCTAAATACCTCCCTCTCGTATTTAACAGTAGGCCAGATGACCACGTTCCCCCCCTTGTCCGCTGCTTTTATCACCACGTCATCCATGGCCCTGAGTTCATCCAGCGCCTGACGTTGGAACTTCGTTATATTGTCATTGGTGATAAACTTGGGGATTTTTTTTAAATCCTCCAACACCAATTTGGTGAATATCTCAACTTATGGGCATATGGACTAGGGAGGGAACGTGGTCGACTTAGGTAGTATTGACCTTGGAAGCATACCTTGGGCCTCAGGTTCTTGTTCTTTGAGCAAATCCACCAGAATAGCCAATGTCTCCTTTTCAGCCATGGCTGTTAAATCACATTCGTCACTATCCCGTTTGTTATGAAGTCTTTTCAAGATTAATTTGCGACAAAATAAATGTAAATCTTTCATGGCTGAAAAATAATTAAATGGATTGTTAGGTACAAATGTAAGACCGAGAGAAAGCACATCCAGTTGTGCATCCGATAATTTATGGCTGGACAGGTTGATTACCTCCAATGTTCCAGCCTTTTTCTTTTTATCATCAGAATAACTAGATGCCGGTATTTTACGTTTTGTGGGAAATCTCCCCTTTCCAAATTCTGGAGGCTTAATACTCGGTCTTCTCTGTCTATTAGATATTTGGCCTGACCCCTGAGGGATGTCAACATCATGATCCTCCCCTGCACTTAATGCACTCTGCACTTTATTACAGAAGTTATAATATGTATCTCCTGTAGCTGCTATAGTGCACAGCTCTAGTCTTTATAGTAGATGTCTCCCCTTCCTTGTTTCCCTACATGTTTTGGCACCATGACAAAAATTTATATAGGTGCTTTGCCGCACCGCTAAATATCCGATACATGTGTGCTATATCTACGAGAGCTCTATATTTGGGCTTCATTCCCTGTTGCTGACATGCGTACTGGCGCTCCCTGTGTTGGTCTCGGAGATGTGTGACGCCGTCCAGTGCGTGCACTCTGCACTTACCGGGAAAGCCCCAGATCTCCGGCTTCAATTGTTCAGGTGCGCGCGTCTCCATCTGATGTCACTTGGGGATTTCCCCTGATGTGCGCTCCTGATGAACGCTGGGAAATGGACGCCCTTCCGGTTTTGTGGCACTGCGCACGCAGTGAATTTGTTTCTTTCTTTTCTTTTTTCTCATGATTCTTATTATGTCCCTAGATCGAGCTCTCTCTGTATGTGCATCTTGCCGGTGCTACTATAGTTTACTACAATGCAGTGAGGTCACTCCACTAATCTAATGAGGATGGCTATGAATATGGAAATACGTATTGGATATTTTCTCCGGGATGAAGATATGGACGCAACTTGAGGGTCTGGGGAAGTTGTTGGGGGGGGGGAGGAGGGATGGATATATGTTTTTGTATGTTTTTTCTATATATTGCACATTGTGCTAGTTATTTGACACATGGATATATTTGTACTTTGCACAGTATTCCTCTAAATTTGTATAATTGTTGTATTACTATTGTCTTTTTTCACTTGTTATTTTTATTTCACATCAATATCTTGTACATATAATGTCTATAATTTGGCATTATATATATACACATATGATATTTATATATATCCCATATGTTTGGGTCACTTATCATAATATTAATGCACTCTGCACTTTATTACAGGAGTTATAATATGTATCTACTGTAGCTGCTATAGTGCACAGATCTAGTCTTTATAGTAGATGTCTCCCCTTCCTTGTTTCCCTACATGTTTTGGCACCATGACAAAAATTTATATAGGTGCTTTGCCGCACCGCTAAATATCCGATACATGTGTGCTATATCTACGAGAGCTCTATATGTGGGCTTCATTCCCTGTTGCTGACATGCGTACTGGCGCTCCCTGTGTTGGTCTCGGAGATGTGTGACGCCGTCCAGCGCGTGCGCTCTGCACTTACCGGGAAAGCCCCAGATCTCCGGCTTCAATTGTTCAGGTGCGTGCGTCTCCATCTGACGTCACTTGGGGATTTCCCCTGACGTGCGCTCCTGATGAACGCTGGGAAATGGACACCCTTCCGGTTTTGTGGTACTGCGCACGCGCAACATGGATACTACACACATTTAGTGGTGCTATAAAGGTGCGGGTAGAGAGATAGCTCGGCATGATCCCTTTTTTGAAAAAGCTTCCGCGAAACGCGCGTCAGGGGTGGATCCGGTCCCTGGGCATTGCATCACACTCACTATGGGTAAGCTCCCGTTCTAGCTGAATGGCTTTATGTGTATTTTCCTCAGTAATGGCACCAGTCTTTATAATAATCTGAGGGGACCTGTTTAACACTGTGACAGTCTAGTTCAGGAGCTGATTGGGTTAATTTGTGGACAATGTTATGAGGTTTGCGGCATGCATTGGTTATTCATATGATTATTGATGACACATTACTCATACCATGATTCTGCCTAGTGATGTTTGTGCCCAGGTTTCACTTGATTTGTACTAGGGCCTTTTCTTCTTTTTTGTTTCTTCAATTAGTATTTTGAAATTATAGTTGTATGTTTACAATAAACTTTATATATTTTTTATGTTGTGTATGGAACTCCATTTTTTGATGGTATATATGTGTGTTGGGAGTATACACTCACTTTGTCAGTATTTCATGGGTAGATACTATCAACCACAAGGATATTATGTAGCATATAAAACCCATGTTTTGTCTGTGAGTTTGAGTTTGTTAGTCATTTATTCTGTGTTTTTCACAGCAGTTGACTCCAGAGCAATGGATTTCAGAGCCAGAGACTCGTTATGGCTCAATCAAATCAATGAAGTCTTTAAGGAGGACGCTAGTTTGATTTTAAATTGTAACTATAGAGAAAATTATGAAAATATTCAGAAATTAAATACACTGCTGCATAGACGTATGAGGACATGGTGGAACAAGGGGTTCCTGGAGAAATATGTTTCCAGAGGATTGATACCAAGGGGCCTGACGGTCCAAGTGTTTCCTTAATTTGAAAACAATTTACCCTGGTTTAGGAACGGATGGGAGGAATTGGCCAATAATTGCTCCAAAGGCTTTATGGAGCTTCTTATTAAATTAAATGAACTGACCCTTAGTGAAGTAGAGAGAGACATTGATTTTATTCAGACATCGTTGAAGAAAGATTTGACACCTGAAGCAATTAAAAAACTGAACGATGATCTAGAAAAAGACTTTGCTAAGTGGGAAGAGGAAATTAAAATGACCAAAAGTAAGAAATTTCAAAGGGATGTATTGGACTTCCAGAATAACCAGGTTTATCGGTGGAGACAAAATAAAAGAAGGGGACGTTCTACATCTAGAGCTCGGACTGAATCATTCTCATCCGTGACATCAGGGGAGGATCATGATGTTGACATCCCTCAGGGGTCAGGCCAAATATCTAATAGACAGAGAAGACCGAGTATTAAGCCTCCAGAATTTGGAAAGGGGAGATTTCCCACAAAACGTAAAATACCGGCATCTAGTTATTCTGATGATAAAAAGAAAAAGGCTGGAACATTGGAGGTCCAGCCATAAATTATCGGATGCACAACTGGATGTGCTTTCTCTCGGTCTTACATTTGTACCTAACAATCCATTTAATTATTTTTCAGCCATGAAAGATTTACATTTATTTTGTCGCAAATTAATCTTGAAAAGACTTCATAACAAACGGGATAGTGACGAATGTGATTTAACAACCATGGCTGAAAAGGAGACATTGGCTATTCTGGTGGATTTGCTCAAAGAACAAGAACCTGAGGCCCAAGGTATGCTTCCAAGGTCAATACTACCTAAGTCGACCACGTTCCCTCCCTTGTCCATATGCCCACAAGTTGAGATATTCACCAAATTCGTGTTGGAGGATTTAAAAAAAATCCCCAAGTTTATCACCAATGACAATATAACGAAGTTCCAACGTCAGGCGCTGGATGAACTCAGGGCCATGGATGACGTGGTGATAAAAGCAGCGGACAAGGGGGGGAACGTGGTCATCTGGCCTACTGTTAAATACGAGAGGGAGGTATTTAGACAGTTGGGCTGTGGTGATACTTACGGCCGACTGTCTTATTGCCCTCTAGATACGTATAAAACAGAATTGAATCAAATTTTGCGAGATGCACTGGACCAGGGAATTATTGATAAAAGGACTTTTGATGGCTTAGCTGTGGAGTTCCCAAAGATTCCCACACTGTATCTGTTACCAAAGATACACAAGGACGCAAAAAATCCCCCGGGAAGACCTATAGTCTCTGGGATAGATGGCCTCTGTGATCCAGTTTGTAAGTATATCGACCATTACTTGAAGTCTATGGTAGAAACACTCCCATCATACGTACGTGATACAACAGATATGCTGACTAAAGTGGAGGGGATGGTCCTGGAGCCGGACATGTGGTTAGTAACAGCCGATGTCGAATCATTATATACATGTATTGCTCATGATGATGGTATTGATGCGGTCCGCTTTTTCCTGAGGAACAGCAACTGGGATGGCCGTTTTTGTGATTTTATTATTAGGTTGTTGCGATTTGTGCTGACCCACAACCTATTCGTTTTCAAAGATAGATATTATTTACAAAAACGTGGCACCGCCATGGGGGCAGCCTGTGCCCCAGCCTATGCTAACCTGTTTCTTGGTCTATGGGAGAGATCCCTTTTCCAGCAGGACGGGGTCTCTGCCGTGGACCAAGTGCAGTGTTGGCATAGGTATATTGATGATATCCTTTTCATCTGGCAGGGGGATGAGATGGGTATCATTAAGTTTGTGGATCAGCTCAATCAAAACCCTTTCAATATCAAATTGACCCATAAGGCAAATAAGAACAAAATTGATTTCTTGGACATTAGTTTGGTGGTAGATGAGACTGGGGCTGTACATACAGATATTTTTAGAAAAACAACTGCTGTGAACTCATTGTTACATGCCTCTTCGTCCCACACCACCCATACTATTAAAGCCATCCCAGTTTGGCAGTTCCTCAGGACAAAGCGGATCTGCTCAACAGAGCATAAATTTGAGGCCCAAGCAGAAGACTTGAGAAAAAGATTCAAAGCTCGGGGCTATAGCAACCGATGCATTAAACAGGGCTATTTGAGAGCCAAAAAAACTGAGAGACAGGATTTGCTTTATAAAAAAGAGAAAAAGAAATCATCAGAAAATCAGATTCGATTTATCTCCTCTTATAACTGTTATTGGAGGCGCATGCAAGAGATAATCAACACTCACTGGCCAGTTCTCTTTACTGACCCAGTTTTGGCATCCAATATCCCTGTTAGGCCACAATTTACTGCAAGGCGTGGCAAAAGCATCAAAGACATACTGGTTAAAAGCCATTATGTGGCAAAAGTAAAAAACCCCTTAAATCCTACAAACAGGGGCCCAACATGGGGATGTTACCCATGCGGGGATTGTCTGGCCTGCAAAGAGAAAAATCTGATTAGGAGTACTCATTTTTCATCAGCCGATGGAGCAACTAAATTTCAGATTCAACATCATATTAGCTGTACAAGCACATATGTTATATATCTGGCCACATGTCCGTGCTCCAGGATCTATGTCGGACTTACATCACGTCAGCTCCGCGTGCGTGTGAGGGAACATGTGAGGGACATCAAGAATGCTCAAGAGGCGGAGGATATCAGCATCCTCAAAACCCTCCCAAAGCACTTCCGTAAGATGCATGCCTGTGACCCCGCCGGCCTACGGATTATGGGGATTGATCAGGTGCATTGCGGCAGTCGGGGAGGAAATATTAAACGCTTGTTAGCACAGACCGAATGTAGATGGATCGTCACCTTGTATTCCATGGCCCCCATAGGGCTCAACGAAAAGTTGAGCTTTGCTCCTTTTCTATGACCCCTTGTGTTCCTACATGTCCTCAATCTATGCAGTGGTTTATATTTTCATTTTGAATGGGTTTTTATTCTATGTGAATTTGTTTCTTTCTTTTCTTTTTTCTCATGATTCTTATTATGTCCCTAGATCGAGCTCTCTCTGTATGTGCATCTTGCCGGTGCTACTATAGTTTACTACAATGCAGTGAGGTCACTCCACTAATCTAATGAGGATGGCTATGAATATGGAAATACGTATTGGATATTTTCTCCGGGATGAAGATATGGACGCAACTTGAGGGTCTGGGGAAGTTGGGGGGGGGGGGAGGAGGGGTGGATATATGGTTTTTGCATGTTTTTTCTATATGTTGCACGTTGTGCTAGTTATTTGACACATGGATATATTTGTACTTTGCACAGTATTCCTCTAAATTTGTATAATTGTTGAATTACTATTGTCTTTTTTCACTTGTTATTTTTATTTCACATCAATATCTTGTACATATAATGTCTATAATTTGGCATTATATATATATACACATATGATATTTATATATATCCCATATGTTTGGGTCACTTAACATAATATTAATGCACTCTGCACTTTATTACAGGAGTTATAATATGTATCTCCTGTAGCTGCTATAGTGCACAGATCTAGTCTTTATAGTAGATGTCTCCCCTTCCTTGTTTCCCTACATGTTTTGACACCATGACAAAAAATTATATAGGTGCTTTGCCGCACCGCTAAATATCCGATACATGTGTGCTATATCTACGAGAGCTCTATATGTGGGCTTCATTCCCTGTTGCTGACATGCGTACTGGCGCTCCCTGTGTTGGACTCGGAGATGTGTGACGCCGTCCAGCGCGTGCGCTCTGCACTTACCGGGAAAGCCCCAGATCTCCGGCTTCAATTGTTCAGGTGCGTTCGTCTCCATCTGACGTCACTTGGGGATTTCCCCTGACGTGCGCTCCTGATGAACGCTGGGAAATGGACGCCCTTCCGGTTTTGTGGCACTGCGCACGCGCAACATGGATACTACACACATTTAGTGGCGCTATAAAGGTGCGGGTAGAGAGATAGCTCGGCATGATCCCTTTTTTGAAAAAGCTTCCGCGAAACGCGCGTCAGGGGTGGATCCGGTCCCTGGGCATTGCATCACACTCACTATGGGTAAGCTCCCGTTCTAGCTGAATGGCTTTATGTGTATTTTCCTCAGTAATGGCACCGATCTTTATAATAATCTGAGGGGACCTGTTTAACACTGTGACAGTCTAGTTCAGGAGCTGATTGGGTTAATTTGTGGACAATGTTATGAGGTTTGCGGCATGCATTGGTTATTCATATGATTATTGATGACACATTACTCATACCATGATTCTGCCTAGTGATGTTTGTGCCCAGGTTTCACTTGATTTGTACTAGGGCCTTTTCTTCTTTTTTGTTTCTTCAATTAGTATTTTGGAATTATAGTTGTATGTTTACAATAAACTTCATATATTTTTTATGTTGTGTATGGAACTCCATTTTTTGATGGTATATTTATATGATATTTCATACCATATCGTGACACCTCCCCAGTTTGGTGTGCGCTAGGGAGGCAGAACCCCACGGTATGCCTCCATGGGCACCTCAGTAGGTTCACCCTGGCGGGACAGTCCATCTGCATTCCCATGCTCTTTGCCCGTTTTGTGTTCAATGGTGAAGTCAAACTGCTGAAGGGCAAGGCTCCAGCGTAGCAACCTGCCGTTGGTTCCACACATGGCGTTTAGCCACCACAGTGAAGGGGCGACCGTACAAGTAGGGCTGCAAGCGCTGCAGGGCCCAGACTATGGCCAGGCACTCCTTCTCGATGGTGGAGTAGGCCACTTCCCTCGGCAAAAGTTTCTGGCTCAGGTATAACATGGGGTGCTCTTGGTCCTCCGAGTCAACCTGGCTGAGTACAGCGCCAAGGCCAAACTCGCTGGCGTCGGTCTGCACCAAGAATGGTCGGCTGCTTTCAACACAGGGGCATTGCACAGTGCGGTTTTCAACACCTGGAAGGCCCCTGTTATGAACTGGTGATTTAGAACCACAATGGACCTGGTGGTTAAGAGCACAGAAAATGACCTGATAGTTACTAATAACATAGGACGAGCTCTGAGACGTGGGAACTCTGCTGACCGCAATCCCTAATCCTATCACGCCACACTAGAAGTAGCCGTGGAGCGCTCCTGACCAGACCTAGGCGCCTCGGCACAGCCTAAGAAACTAGCTAGCCCTGAAGATAGAAAAATAAGCCTACCTTGCCTCAGAGAAATTCCCCAAAGGAAAAGGCAGCCCCCACATATAATGACTGTGAGTAAAGATGAAAATACAAACACAGAGATGAAAAAGATTTTAGCAAAGTGAGGCCCGACTTACTGAATAGACCAAGGATAGGAAAGATAGCTTTGCGGTCAGCACAAAAACCTACAAACAACCACGCAGAGGGCGCAAAAAGACCCTCCGCACCGACTAACGGTACGGAGGTGCTTCCTCTGCGTCCCAGAGCTTCCAGCAAGCAAGACAAACCAAAAATAGCAAGCTGGACAAAAAATAGCAAACAAAGAAACACAAGCAGAACTTAGCTTATGCAGGGAAGACAGGCCACAAGAACGATCCAGGAGAGAGCAAGACCAATACTGGAACATTGACTGGAGGCAAGGAGCAAAGAACTAGGTGGAGTTAAATAGAGCAGCACCTAACGACTTAACCTCGACACCTGAGGAAGGAAACTCAGAAGCCGCAGCCCCACTCACATCCACCAGAGGAAGCCCATGGACAGAACCAGCCGAAGTACCACTCATGACCACAGGAGGGAGCTTGACCACAGAATTCACAACAGTACCCCCCCTTGAGGAGGGGTCACCGAACCCTCACCAGAGCCTCCAGGCCGACCAGGATGGGCCAAATGAAAGGCACGAACCAGATCGGCAGCATGAACATCAGAGGCCAAGACCCAGGAATTATCTTCCTGACCATAACCCTTCCACTTAACCAGGTACTGGAGTTTCCGTCTCGAAATACGAGAATCCAAAATCTTCTCTACCACATTCTCCAACTCCCCCTCAACCAAAACTGGGGCAGGAGGATCAACGGATGGAACCACAGGTGCCACGTATCTTCGCAACAATGACCTATGGAATACATTATGGATGGAAAAAGAAGCTGGAAGGGTCAAATGAAACGACACAGGATTAAGAACCTCAGAAATCCTATACGGACCAATGAAACGAGGCTTAAATTTAGGAGAGGAAACTTTCATAGGAATATAACGAGACGACAACCAAACCAAATCCCCAACACGAAGTCGGGGACCCACACAGCGCCTGCGGTTAGCGAAACGTTGAGCCTTCTCCTGGGACAATGTCAAATTGTCCACTACATGAGTCCAAATCTGCTGCAACCTATCCACCACAGTATCCACACCAGGACTGTTAGGTCTCGAGTTCCTGCTTCTGCACAGGGGGAATCTCAAGCCATCTCCGCTGCGGTCTCCCATTCTCATCCAGCCGCAGTGGAGTCTGCTCAGCAAGGACGTCGGTCCCAGCGTCTTGCTCAGTCTCACTCTGTACAGAGAGTTACTGCTGCTTCTTCAGCTTCTGCCATTAAAGCCAGTGCTGGTCAGCAGCGAGCGGACTTCTCTGGGACTAAGTCCTTGTCTGCACACACTGAGCATGCCCAGGGCAAGACCTCCCGTTGGAGATCGAGGGTCATGTGCTCAGGCTCTGCAGCACATTCCATTGGTCCTCTTGGCAGGTCTTGGAAGGGCAAAGTTTCTGTGGCCACTTCCTGTGCTGCAGCTATATAAACTGCGCATGACCGCACGGCCATGCGCTAGTGTACAATTGTTAATGTGTGTATGTTGTGAGTGCAAGTCGTCCTTGGATATCCCTACCCTATTGAATGCCTGTTCGCGGAAGGAGTATGGTTGCTATCTAGCGCCCGACTTAGCCTACAGCACTAATCACACATTACAGCGTCAGTTGCTGTGACCGCCAGTACGGCGCCGTGCACTTCCTCTGTGCTTTCCTTACCCAAGCCTGGGTGGTTAGTGGCGTTCGTCAGTGCGGCACCGCATGCACTCTTGTGCCTTAAAAATTGTTATTTAGTTTCTTTACACACCCCGTTGCGGTGTTGTGCCAGCAAGGGTCTAATCGGACTTCAATCCTAGTTGGGGTTGAGTTCGCTGACTACTTGCTCGCGCTCTATGTGCGGTACCGCGGTCCTGTGACGCAACAGGATCGCTTCCTTCACGCTGGGTGAAGTTTAACCCACGTGTGTATACTTATGAGTACCGCCATATAGTCCGTCATTACTTGGCAGCAGGTTCCATCTCTGCACGGTGGACCCCGGGCTGCGAACGCACCATACTCTATCTGTCTTATTATTTGGTGCATTCCGCTAGCCCTAACATTACACTAGCGCCAGGGTCTGGCTAGTAATGACGGACAAACAGCAATCCTTGCGGTATATCCAGCAGCTGGAGGGTAGGTTGGCGGCTCTTGAGAGCGCAACCTCAGCTGTGGATGTTACCGCAGTTTCTGTACAGGCTGCTAGCGTGGCTGCAGCAACCCTGTCCATTGCCACCCCTGCTCCGACATTTTCTCACCTCCCGCTGCCAGAAAAATTTTCTGGTGATAGCAAATTTTGTAGGGGATTTGTGAGTCAGTGCTCTATTCATCTTGAGCTCCTGGCTGCACGCTTCCCCACAGAGCGGGCTAAGGTGGGATTTATTGTATCTCTATTGTCGGACAGGGCGTTGGAATGGGCTACGCCGCTGTGGGAGCGTGGCGATCATGTGGTGCAGAGTGCTCCGCTGTTTTTAAGCACTCTGAAACAGGTCTTTTTAGGACCTCAAGTCACCCATGATACGGCACTTCAACTGCTGGCATTAACTCAGGGTGAGTCCTTGGTCAGTCATTTTGCCGTCCAATTCCGCACTTTAGCATCTGAGCTGGAATGGTCGGATAAAGCTCTTATCCCCATATTTTGAAGGGGCTTGGCTGATCACGTAAAGTACGCTCTGGCCACTAGGGAGATTCCTGCCACACTGGAGGAGTTAATAACAGTCTCTACTCGAATTGATCTCCGTTTTAACGAGCGGAGGTTAGAGCGAGCCCAGTGTAGGCAGAGGTTTCGGCTGGCTCCTACTTTCGCCAAACCTCTGGAATCTCCGGTCCTGGTTCCTGAGTCACATGAGGCCAGAGAAGTGTCACAAGCGGGATCTAAGTCCCGGACCGCTTGTGCACTCAGGGTCTGTCATGTTTGCCAGCAGTCAGGACATCTAGCCACCAGATGTCCTCAGCGGTCGAGGAAACGTCAGCGTCTAGTGGTCGTAGGTGGAGGTACACTAGACACGGCGACATTTGCCTCTAAATTGTCCTTTAAGGGGACAATTACTATTGGCTCATTCTCCCACTTGGTAGAGCTCTGCGTGGATTCTGGGGCGGAGGGCAATTTTATGTCTTCTGCCTTCGCCCAACGTCACGCAATACCCCTGGTTATGCTAGCTCAACCTGTAACGGTACAAGTGGTGAATGGGTCGACACTGCCCTCACAGATAACACACCAGACCATCCCTTTTACTCTGTCCATGTCGCCATCTCATCAGGAGATTATTTCTCTGCTCGTCATTCCAGAAGGAATTGATGAGGTCCTGTTGGGGATACCTTGGCTACGGTACCACTCTCCTCATATCGAGTGGTCCTCAGGCAGAATTCTGGGATGGGGTGAATCTTGTGGGGGTAGGTGTCAGAGGGAGTGCGTTCAGGTTGCTACAACAGAGGTACCCGCAGATCTATCCTCTCTCCCCAAGCAGTATTGGTCTTATGCAGACGTGTTCTCCAAAAAGGCGGCGGAGACCCTTCCGCCCCATCGCCCCTATGATTGTCCTATTGACCTCTTGCCTGGTGCTGAGCCTCCCCGGGGTAGAGTCTATCCGCTATCTCTCCCGGAGACGGAGGCAATGTCACAGTACATCCAGGAAAATCTGGCAAGAGGGTTCATCAGGAAGTCAGTGTCACCTGCTGGGGCAGGATTCTTCTTCGTGCAGAAGAAGAATGGGGAATTGCGTCCATGCATAGACTACAGGGGTCTTAACGCCATCACCGTTAAGAATAAATACCCTTTGCCTTTGATATCTGAGCTATTCGATAGGCTTCGGGGAGCAAGGGTATTTACTAAATTAGATCTGCGGGGTGCTTACAACCTGATTCGCATCCGTGAGGGGGACGAATGGAAGACGGCGTTTAACACCAGGGATGGGCACTATGAATATCTGGTGATGCCCTTCGGGCTCTGTAATGCCCCAGCTGTTTTCCAAGACTTTGTGAACGACATCTTCCGGGATATGCTCACCACCTCGGTCGTAGTCTATCTGGATGATATTCTCATCTACTCTCCAGATATTGACTCCCACCGGAGAGATGTTAGCAAAGTCTTCGACCTCCTACGGGCAAACTCCCTCTATGCCAAGTTGGAGAAGTGTATGTTTGAGCAGGAGTCCTTACCTTTCCTAGGCTACATCATCTCAGCCCAGGGATTGGCTATGGATCCTGCCAAACTACAGGCTGTGATGGACTGGCAGGAACCCCATTCTCTTAAAGCGGTGCAGCGCTTTATGGGATTCATTAATTATTATCGCCAGTTCATCCCGCACTTCTCAACTTTGGTAGCTCCCTTGGTTGCCCTCACCAAGAAGGGGGCGAATCCCAAATTGTGGTCTGAGGAGGTCTCCAAGGCCTTTATCTCTATAAAGTCACACTTCGCTAGCGCTCCCATTCTACATCGCCCCAATGTTGATAAGCCATTTATCATGGAGGTGGATGCCTCTTCTGTTGGTGCTGGAGCAGTCCTCTTCCAAAAGGATGCTCAAGGTCGGAAGCATCCTTGCTTCTTTTTCTCCAAGACCTTCGCACCAGCAGAGAGGAATTATTCCATCGGGGACAGGGAGTTGCTAGCCATGAAGTTGGCTTTCTCGGAGTGGAGACATCTCTTGGAGGGAGCACGTTTTCCCTTCCAAGTCTTCACAGACCATAAAAATTTGGTGTATCTGCAGACAGCTCAGCGGTTGAATTCTCGCCAGGCCAGATGGTCCTTGTTCTTCTCCCGGTTTCATTTCACCCTCCATTTCCTTTCTGGGGAGAAGAACATTCGGGCCGACGCTCTCTCTCGCTCCGTTGTGTCATCTGTGGAGGAGGAATAGGAGCCTCGGCTTATTGTCCTCACCGAGATCTTGAGAACTGTGGCTCCGGTTTCGCTGGAGTCTGTGCCCCCGGGCAAGACTTTTTTTCCATCCAGTTTGCGACCGGAGGTCCTTTCTTGGGCGCACTCGTCCAGGGTGAGTGGACATTTTGGTACTAAAAGGACATCTGAGTTACTGGCGAGGACATACTGGTGGCCGCATATGGCTCGTGATGTCGCAGAGCATGTTCGGGCGTGTGTCTCTTGCGCCAAGAACAAGACTCCTCGGCAACGGCCAGCTGGTTTGCTTTATCCTCTGCCGGTGGCGGACAGGCCCTGGGAGATGGTCGGGATGGACTTTGTGGTGGGCTTACCCAAGTCTCGTAACTGCACCATTATCTGGGTGATCACCGACCATTTTTCCAAAATGGTGCACTTGGTGCCTCTTCCACGGCTACCTTCTGCACGGGCATTGGCTGTTTTGTTCGTCAAGCATATCTTTCGCCTACACGGTATGCCAGACAAAATTGTTAGTGACCGGGGTCCCCAGTTTGCGTCTCGATTCTGGAGAGAGCTTTGTCGTCTACTCAGTATTGAGTTAAATCTCTCTTCGGCATATCATCCCGAGACGAATGGGTTGGTAGAGAGGGCCAACCAGACCTTGGTCACATATTTACGACATTTTGTTTCTGCCAGGCAGGATGACTGGGCATCCTTGCTACCGTGGGCAGAGTTTGCACTTAACAATGCCATAGCCGACTCCACCGGTCAGACTCCTTTCCTCCTAAATTACGGCCAGCATCCTCGTGTTCCTATGCCCATGCCTGTGTCTTCTGCTGACTCCAGGGTGGCAGACTGGGCTGTGGAGGCACGGGACATTTGGGACCGCACGCAGGATGCCATTCGGGCCTCCAAGGAGAGAATGAGGTCCTCCGCCGATGTTCATCGGCGCCCCGCTCCGACCTTTGCTCCTGGCGACTTGGTGTGGCTCTCCGCCCGTAACATCAGGCTGCGAGTTGAGTCCACTAAGTTTGCTCCTCGCTACTTGGGTCCCTTCAAGGTTCTCGAACGGGTTAATCCTGTGGTCTACCGTTTGGCTCTTCCTCCACGCTTGGGTATCACCGACACCTTTCATGTGTCCCTCTTGAAACCCGTATACATGTCCCGGTTTTCCGAGTCATCTGCCGGGACATCGGGTTCGTCTACGGACGATTACGAGGTGAACGCTATTTTGGGGTGCAAGGTGGTACGCGGCAAAAAGTTCTATCTGGTGGATTGGAAGGGTTATGGCCCGGAGGACAGGTCATGGGAGCCTGCTGAAAACATTCGGGCCCCACAGCTCATTGCTGCCTTCGAGCGTAGCGAGGCCCAAGGAGGGGGGGGGCCCTAGGAGGGGGGGTAATGTTAGGACTCGAGTTCCCGCTTCTGCACAGGGGGAATCTCGAGCCATCTCCGCTGCGGTCTCCCATTCTCATCCAGCCGCAGTGGAGTCTGCTCAGCAAGGACGTCGGTCCCAGCGTCTTGCTCAGTCTCACTCTGTACAGAGAGTTACTGCTGCTTCTTCAGCTTCTGCCATTAAAGCCAGTGCTGGTCAGCAGCGAGCGGACTTCTCTGGGACTAAGTCCTTGTCTGCACACACTGAGCATGCCCAGGGCAAGACCTCCCATTGGAGATCGAGGGTCATGTGCTCAGGCTCTGCAGCACATTCCATTGGTCCTCTTGGCAGGTCTTGGAAGGGCAAAGTTTCTGTGGCCACTTCCTGTGCTGCAGCTATATAAACTGCGCATGACCGCACGGCCATGCGCTAGTGTACAATTGTTAATGTGTGTATGTTGTGAGTGCAAGTCGTCCTTGGATATCCCTACCCTATTGAATGCCTGTTCGCGGAAGGAGTATGGTTGCTATCTAGCGCCCGACTTAGCCTACAGCACTAATCACACATTACAGGGTCAGTTGCTGTGACCGCCAGTACGGCGCCGTGCACTTCCTCTGTGCTTTCCTTACCCAAGCCTGGGTGGTTAGTGGCGTTCGTCAGTGCGGCACCGCATGCACTCTTGTGCCTTAAAAATTGTTATTTAGTTTCTTTACACACCCCGTTGCGGTGTTGTGCCAGCAAGGGTCTAATCGGACTTCAATCCTAGTTGGGGTTGAGTTCGCTGACTACTTGCTCGCGCTCTATGTGCGGTACCGCGGTCCTGTGACGCAACAGGATCGCTTCCTTCACGCTGGGTGAAGTTTAACCCACGTGTGTATACTTATGAGTACCGCCATATAGTCCGTCATTACTTGGCAGCAGGTTCCATCTCTGCACGGTGGACCCCGGGCTGCGAACGCACCATACTCTATCTGTCTTATTATTTGGTGCGTTCCGCTAGCCCTAACAAGGACAGTCCGAAGACTCAACCTGCCCTGAAGAGAAACGAGGATGGAAACCAGAATTGCAGAAAAACGGCGAAACCAAAGTAGCCGAGCTGGCCCGATTTATTAAGGGCGAACTCAGCCAAAGGCAAAAAGGACACCTAATCATCCTGATCAGCAGAAACAAAGCATCTCAGATATGTTTCCAAGGTCTGATTGGTTCGTTCAGTTTGGCCATTTGTCTGAGGATGGAAAGCCGAGGAAAAAGACAAATCAATGCCCATCCTAGCACAAAAGGCTCGCCAAAACCTCGAAACAAACTGGGAACCTCTGTCAGAAACGATGTTCTGCGGAATGCCATGTAAACAAACCACATGCTGGAAAAACAATGGCACCAAATTAGAGGAGGAAGGCAATTTAGGCAAGGGTACCAAATGGACCATCTTAGAGAAGCGATCACAAACCACCCAAATGACCGACATCTTTTGAGAGACAGGGAGATCCGAAATAAAATCCATAGAGATATGTGTCCAGGGCCTCTTCGGGACTGGCAAGGGCAAAAGCAACCCACTGGCACGAGAACAGCAGGGCTTAGCCCGAGCACAAGTCCCACAGGACTGCACAAACGAACGCACATCCCGCGACAGAGACGGCCACCAAAAGGATCTAGCCACCAAATCTCTGGTACCAAAGATTCCAGGATGACCAGCCAACACCGAACAATGAACCTCAGAGATAACTCTACTCGTCCACTTATCAGGAACAAACAGTTTCTCCGCTGGGCAACGGTCAGGTCTATTAGCCTGAAATTTTTGCAGCACCCGCCGCAAATCAGGGGAGATGGCAGACAAAATTACCCCCTCTTTGAGAATACCTGCCGGCTCAGGCAAACCCGGAGAGTCGGGCACAAAACTCCTAGACAGAGCATCCGCCTTCACATTCTTAGAGCCCGGAAGGTACGAAACCACAAAGTCAAAACGGGAGAAAAACAGTGACCAACGAACCTGTCTAGGGTTCAACCGTTTGGCAGACTCGAGATAGGTCAAATTCTTGTGATCAGTCAAGACCACCACGCGATGCTTAGCTCCTTCAAGCCAATGACGCCCCTCCTCGAATGCCCACTTCATGGCCAGCAACTCTCGATTGCCAACATCATAATTATGCTCAGCAGGCGAAAACTTCCTGGAAAAGAAGGCACATGGTTTCATCACCGAGCCATCAGAACTTCTTTGCGACAAAACAGCCCCTGCTCCAATCCCAGAAGCATCAACCTCGACCTGGAACGGGAGCGAAACATCTGGCTGGCACAACACAGGGGCAGAAGAGAAACGACGCTTCAACTCCTGAAATGCTTCCACAGCAGCAGAAGACCAATTGACCACATCAGCACCCTTCTTGGTTAAATCAGTCAACGGTTTAGCAATACTAGAAAAATTATTGATGAAGCGACGATAAAAATTAGCAAAGCCCAGGAACTTTTGCAGACTCTTCAGAGATGTCGGCTGAGTCCAATCATAAATGGCCTGAACTTTAACAGGGTCCATCTCGATAGTAGAAGGGGAAAAAATGAAACCCAAAAATGAAACCTTCTGAACACCAAAGAGACACTTTGACCCCTTCACAAACAAAGAATTCGCACGCAGGACCTGGAACACCATTCTAACCTGCTTCACGTGAGACTCCCAATCATCCGAGAAGACCAAAATATCATCCAAGTATACAATCAGGAATTTATCCAGGTACTCTCGGAAGATGTCATGCATAAAGGACTGAAATACTGATGGAGCATTGGAAAGCCCGAATGGCATAACCAGGTACTCAAAATGGCCCTCGGGCGTATTAAATGCTGTTTTCCATTCATCGCCCTGTTTAATACGCACAAGATTATACGCACCACGAAGATCTATCTTGGTGAACCAACTAGCCCCCTTGATCCGAGCAAACAAATCAGACAGCAGCGGCAAGGGGTACTGAAATTTGACTGTGATTTTATTAAGAAGGCGGTAATCAATACAACGAACGAACAACAACAACGAACCATCCTTCTTGGCCACAAAAAAGAACCCCGCTCCCAATGGTGACGACGATGGGCGAATATGACCCTTCTCCATGGATTCCTTTACATAACTCCGCATAGCGGCGTGCTCAGGCACAGACAAATTAAACAGTCGACCTTTAGGAAATTTACTACCAGGAATCAAATCGATAGCACAATTGCAATCCCTATGCGGAGGTAGGGCACTGGATTTGGGCTCATCAAATACATCCCGGTAATCCGACAAGAACTCTGGGACCTCAGAAGGGGTGGATGATGAAATAGACAGAAATGGAACATCACCATGTACCCCCTGACAACCCCAGCTGGACACAGACATAGATTTCCAATCCAATACTGGGTTATGGACCTGTAGCCATGGCAACCCCAACACGACCACATCGTGCAGATTATGCAACACCAAAAAGCGAATATCCTCCTGATGCGCAGGAGCCATGCACATGGTCAGTTGGGTCCAGTACTGAGGCTTATTCTTGGCCAAAGGCGTAGCATCAATTCCTCTCAATGGAATAGGATACTGCAAGGGCTCCAAGAAAAACCCACAGCGCCTGGCAAACTCCAAGTCCATCAAATTCAGGGCAGCGCCTGAATCCACAAATGCCATGACAGAATAGGATGACAAAGAGCAGATCAAAGTAACGGACAAAAGAAATTTCGACTGTACCGTACCAATGGTGGCAGACCTAGCGAAACGCCTGGTGCGCTTAGGACAATCGGAGATAGCATGAGTGGAATCACCACAGTAAAAACACAGCCCATTCCGACGTCTGTGTTCTTGCAGTTCATCTCTGGTCAAAGTCCTATCACATTGCATAGGCTCAGGTTTATGCTCAGATAATACCGCCAAATGGTGCACAGTTTTACGCTCACGTAAGCGTCGATTGATCTGAATGGCCAAAGACATAGACTCATTCAGACCAGCAGGCATAGGAAATCCCACCATGACATCCTTAAGGGCTTCAGAGAGACCCTTTCTGAAAATTGCTGCCAGAGCACATTCATTCCATTGAGTGAGCACAGACCACTTCCTAAACTTCTGACAATATATCTCTACCTCATCCTGACCCTGACACAGAGCCAGCAAGATTTTCTCTGCCTGATGCACTGAATTAGGTTCATCATAGAGCAATCCGAGCGCCAGAAAAAACGCATCAATATCACATAATGCAGGATCTCCTGGCGCAAGGGAAAATGCCCAGTCTTGAAGGTCACCACGTAATAAAGAAATAATGATCTTCACTTGTTGAACTGGGTTACCAGAGGAGCGGGGTTTCAAAGCCAGGAACAGTTTACAATTATTTTTGAAACTCAGAAACTTAGCTCTATCTCCAGAAAACAAATCAGGAATAGGAATTCTAGGTTCTAACATAGAATTCTGAACCACAAAGTCTTGAATATTTTGTACTCTTGCAGTGAGATAATCCACACAAGAAGACAGACCTTTAATGTCCATCACTACACCTGTGTCCTGAACCACCCAAATGTCTAGGGGAAAAGAAAGACAAAACACAGTGCAGAGAAAAAAAATGGTCTCAAACTTCTCTTTTCCCTCTATTGAGAAGCATTAGTACTTTGGGCCTCCAGTACTGTTATGAACTGGTGATTTAGAACCACAATTCACCTGGTGGTTAAGAGCACAGAAAATGACCTGATAGTTACTAATAACATAGGACGAGCTCTGAGACGTGGGAACTCTGCTGACCGCAATCCCTAATCCTATCACACCACACTAGAAGTAGCCGTGGAGCGCTCCTGACCAGACCTAGGCGCCTCGGCACAGCCTAAGAAACTAGCTAGCCCTGAAGATAGAAAAATAAGCCTACCTTGCCTCAGAGAAATTCCCCAAAGGAAAAGGCAGCCTCCCACATATAATGACTGTGAGTAAAGATGAAAATACAAACACAGAGATGAAATAGATTTTAGCAAAGTGAGGCCCGACTTACTGAATAGACTGAGGATAGGAAAGATAGCTTTGCGGTCAGCACAAAAACCTACAAACAACCACGCAGAGGGCGCAAAAAGACCCTCCGCACCGACTAACGGTACGGAGGTGCTTCCTCTGCGTCCCAGAGCTTCCAGCAAGCAAGACAAACCAAAAATAGCAAGCTGGACAAAAAATAGCAAACAAAGAAACACAAGCAGAACTTAGCTTATGCAGGGAAGACAGGCCACAAGAACAATCCAGGAGAGAGCAAGACCAATACTGGAACATTGACTGGAGGCAAGGAGCAAAGAACTAGGTGGAGTTAAATAGAGCAGCACCTAACGACTTAACCTCGTCACCTGAGGAAGGAAACTCAGAAGCTGCAGCCCCACTCACATCCACCAGAGGAAGCCCATGGACAGAACCAGCCGAAGTACCACTCATGACCACAGGAGGGAGCTTGACCACAGAATTCACAACAGGCCCCCTCACAGTCATATGTCCAGTTGACAATATGGGGTAGCTTCTTCCTGGTGAGGTCCGTCAAAGGTTTTGCCAGGCTACTATAGTGCTGTACGAAGCGCCTATAGTACCCTGCAGTGCCCAAGAAGGACATCACATGTTTCTTGGTCACGGGAGTGGGCCAGTTCACGATCACGCCCACTTTCTCCGGCTCTGGCTTCAGATGTTCCCGCCTACCCGGTGCCCCAGGTAGTGAACCTCCCTCATGCCCATCTGGCACTTTCCCGGCTTGATAGTCAGTCCTGCTTGGTGAATTCGCCTGAGCACCTCCTCGAAATGCTGCAGGTGTTTCTTCCAGGAGGAACTGAAGATGGCAATGTCATCCAAGTATGCCACGGCGTACTTCTCCAGTCCCTGAAGCAGGAGGTTGACCATCCGCTGGAAAGTGGCAGGGGCATTCTTCATGCCGAAGGGCATGACCGTGGACTCGTACAGTCCGAAGGGCGTGATAAAGGCGGACTTCTCCTGCGCCTCGGGGCTCAGGGGAATCTGCCAGTATCCTCTACTCAGATCCATTATTGTTAGGTAATCTGCGCCAGCTAACTTGTCCAGCAGCTCCTCGATGTGCGGCATTGGGTGCGCGTCAGAGGCTGTGATGGCGTTGAGCCCCCTGTAGTCCACGCAGAACCGGGTGGTCCGGTCTTTCTTTGGCACGAGAACTACAGGTGATGCCCACGCGCTCTTGGACCGTCGAATCACCCCCAGCTGTAACATCTCATCGATCTCTTGACGCAAAATCTGCTGCACCTGGTCAGAGATTCGATAGGGTGTTCGCCGTAGTGGGGCGTGATTCCCGGTGTCCACCTCGTGGACTGCTAACTGAGTCCTCCCAGGTCGGTTGGAGAACATGACCCGGAAGGGTTCCAGTGTGGTTTGCAACTGCAACCACTGGGGTTCAGTTAACGAGGCACTTACCTCCACGTCCTCGATGGACCCATTGGCCTTGGCTTGGGCCAGCGTGTCCAGGACGGTGTCTTCCTCACCGTCTTCGGGCAAGCTGCAGACCGGTAGGACGAAAGGTTCACGTTCGTGATGAGCCTTCATCATGTTGACGTGAAAGGCCTTTCGCCTACCCCGAGCGTGGTCAAGCGTGACCACGTAAGTGACCGGGTTGAGCTGTTGGTGGATGACGTACGGGCCCTCCCAGGCTGCCTGAAGCTTATCCGTTGGTACGGGGACCAGCACCCACAGCTTTTGACCCACGTGGTAGGTCCGCTCCCGGGCGTTCTGGTCGTACCAGTGCTTCTGGTCAGCCTGAGCCTGCGTCATGTTGTCATGCACTAACTGCGTCAAGGTCTGCATCTTGTCACGGAAGCGCATGACATACTCCACTATGGACACTTCAGAAGGGTTCGGCTCCTCTTCCCAGGATTCTCTTACCAATCCAAGGGGTCCCCGGACTCGCCCGCTGTACAGGAGCTCGAAGGGGAGAACCCCATCGAGGCATGCGGAACCTCTCGGTAAGCGAACAGCAGGTGTGGGAGGTACCGCTCCCAGTCACGCCCTTGAGTCTCAACCAGCATGCGCAGCATCTGTTTGAGGGTACCACTGAAGCGTTCACACAAGCCATTGGTCTGTGGGTGATACGCACTCGATACCAGGTGCTTCACCTGCATTCTCTTACAGAGAGCCTCCATTAGGCGAGACATAAATTGGGTCCCTTGATCAGTAAGCATTTCCCTGGGTAATCCTACACGTGAAAAGATAGCCAACAGGGCATCCACCACCTTATCTGCCCTAGCTGACGACAGAGCTACTGCCTCTGGGTACCGGGTAGCGTAGTCTACCACAGTAAGAATATATCGCTTTCCAGAGCTGCTGGGGACGGCCAGCGGGCCTACAATGTCCACCGCAATCCTCTGGAAAGGCTCCTCTATCACTGGCAAAGGGATCAGGGGAGCCTTAATAGCAGGCCCCACCTTCCCCACTCTTTGACAGGTGACACAGGAGCGGCAGTAGTTTGACACATCTGTCCCCATCTTAGGCCAATAGAAGTGTTGAGACAGCTGGGCCTTAGTTTTGCTGATCCCCAAGTCTCCAGCTAGCGGGATCTCATGGGCAATCCGCAACAACTCACCCTGGAATTGCTGCAGGACGACCAGATGTTTTTCCCTCAACCACTCCTTTTGTGATTCTCCGGGTACTGTCTCCCGGTACAACCTTTCTCGTTCCCAGAACACCTTCTCCTTATCAGCCTCGGAGAAGAGTGTCCCGGCAAGTTGTCTCAAACTCTCTAGGCTCGCATCTGTGTGCAGAGCGGCCTGAAACTCCTGGCTAGGGGAAGCCAAAAGCGACGTCAGGGTCCCTTCCCCACGGGAACCCTCTTGGACCTGCTCTGGGTCCACCTCTGGTTCAGTCACACTGGTGACTGAGGAGGGTCCGGAAGGCTAACAGTTATCTGCGTTCCGGGCACTCTGACTGCGGGTGACAGCAGCTACGTAGGCTGTCTCCCCGGGGGTTTCTACAGACCCATCAGCCGGGGCTGCTATGGGCTCCACCTCCCCATCCACCCCCAACACTCCAGGGGCAGTGCTACTTATGGGCCAGTTACCTTCCTCAGTGGCACTGGTCACTTTCATGGCATCACCTTCTTCACGGTTCCCATGCATCTCCCCATTTCCTGTAGCACCGACACTTGCCCCTGTTAGGGGTTCCTCAGCCGTCTCACTCCGCAGAGCGACGTGGCTGGGCACGCCTGTACCTATGGACACATTAACCTTCACAGAAAAATCATTATCAGGTTCAGCTGGCACAGGTACAACATTTTCACCATCAATCCTAGGAAAAAAATGGTTATTAGATGCAACATTACAAGATAAAGCATGGTCAGGTAACACATGCGATTTCCCATCATCATCATCATCATCAGGGTTAACGTTACCCTTATTAGTAGATTGGGGAGAGGTGTCAGGGACATAGTGTGCAACCAACCTCCCCAAATCAGTCCCCAACAAAACATCAGTGGGCAAATTATTAGACAGCCCAACTTCCTTCACCCCGCTCCCGGCACCCCAATCAATAAAAACCCGGGCCATCGGTAAGGGACAGCTGATGCCCCCAATCCCAGTGACAGTTAATGTTTTCCTCGGAATGATTTCTTCAGGGACCGCCAGTTCGGGTCAGATGAGGGTTCGTTCAGCACCGGTGTCTTTGAGGCCTGTAGCAACATGGCCTCCCACAGTGACGTGCTGTACGTTGTCACACACCCTCCCAACCGCACCACCCACCAAAAGAACTGCTGCATTAAGCCCTGGGGCCTTGGCTGGGGTGTTCTTCTGCTTGGTTGGGCAGGAGGGACTGAGATGACCAGTCTGATTGCAGGTGTAACACTTGCGAGGTTCGGTGGTAGGTCTGGTGTTGTTGGCCACAGGGCCAGGACCTCTGGTGTGTTGGCTGGCAGGGATACTGGCGTTGGTTGCAGGCTTACCCCCTCTCCAGCTGGTGGTGACTGGCTTCCGCACTTCCGATCTACGGTTGGCCTCATAGGCATCGGCAATCTGCGCTGCTTTCGTCACGTCTTTGGGTTCTCTGTCCATCACGAACTGTCACACCTCAGCTGGGCAAAGATGAAAGAACTGGTCTTTGATCATCAGGTCTCGCAGCTGTGCAAAGGTGGTCACTGACAGTCCTTGGGTCCACTGGTCAAAGTGGGTCCCCAGTCCATGCACCACATCACTGTAACTGTCGTGTGGGCCACGTTGGAGGGTCCGGAACTTTCTACGGTACACCTCGGGTGTAAGCTGGTACTTGGCTATCAGAGCCTGCTTGATGGCCTCATAGTCACCATCTTGTTCTTGAGGGAGGGCAGCAAACGCCTCCAGAGCTTTGCCTCTCAGCCCTGGTGTCAGGTATTGTGCCCATTCATCAGTAGGCAGCCGGTACTGTCTGCAGGCTTTCTCAAAGGCCCGCAGAAACGTGTCCAAGTCTCCGTCCTTCTTCATAACAGGAAAGTGATCGGGCCGGGGCTTAAGTATCTGAGCGCTGCTGGGCTCACGGCTGGACTGGGACGACCCCTACATTTGCAGTCGGGCCATCTGCAGCTGGTACTCCCGCTCCGCTTGGGCCTCTCGCTCGGCTCTCTCAGCCTCTCGCTGGGCCTCTTGCTCAGCTCGGGCCTCCTGCCGATACTGCTGAATCAGCTGTAGGCGTCCCTCATGGTCATCAGTGGGGAGTTCTTCCAAGGCCGCCAGCAGGTGGGGGTCCACTTTGCCCTGATTGCTAATAGGGCCGGCATTCAGTGGTTGGACCTCTGCTGCAGCACCACGTTCGCTGGTGCTGGCCTCTGCGGCCTCTGGGCTCTGGGAGTGGTCTAGAGAGGCTTCCCATTGCACCAGTTCAGTGACCATTTGAGTCTTGATCTTGCCCTGGGAGTTCAGGCCATGGTACGTGCATATTCCAGCCAGAGTGTCCCTCTTCTGCTGTGCGTACCAGGCTTCTCCTTTCGCAGCCATGGTTGCCAAATAAAAGATAGGATAGAAAAACGAAGAGAAAGGGAGGGGATAATTACCAGTACGCAATTGTCTCAAGACTAAAAACACTGAGTTCGTTCTCCAAACTTATTTGCGCAGAGTCCTCGCAAGAACTTTCTGCAAGTTTTTAGTGAGGGGAATGATTGCTCAAACCAAATCACTAATACTCTAATATCCCACCGCCTTGCCACCAATTTGTCAGGAATCCCTGACCGCTGCCACCAATTTGTCACGATTCACACCGTGACCGTCACCCCTACGTCACGGGTCGGGGTGACTTTAGGCCAACAGACGGCTATCACATGTGCAGGGGGGCTTATCTTAGTTATCCCTCCACTCCACAACGTGATGAAAAAACACACACAAGGCTATTGACCTCTTAGTTTACCGCAGGGGCTTATTTTAGGTATCCCACTGCTTTTCAATATACCACGAACTGCAGGGATTTATGTATATCCCGCTTACAGTTCCACTTAAAATTAGCAGCTCTCTGGCGCCCCCTTACTTTCAGGTCAGATTAGGTACTGCACCCTGGGTAATTGGTCGCCAGACAGGCTGCCTGCTATGTACTGGCTATTGGGCACGCTGCAGCGACGCGATAAACTACTCCCACTCAGGCAGGAACAATAATTATCAACACCGCAGTCGCTACAACATAACCCAAACGTCTGCACACGGCCGCTGCCACCAGCTTCGATTGAACGGGTCAGAAGCTAACCCAACACAGTAGCGTATTTCCCTTCAAGAGACAGGGTACGTTTAGAGCATGGAGAGTGAACTAATATTAAATATTATATCCCATAAAAATTAGGCAGTGCTTTATCAAAAATATTTTATAAAGATGTTCTAAATGAGACAATTGCAAATATGTACAAGGGTAATTATAAAATAAACAGGGATTAAATGAGAAAAGGTAACACTCACATGTTCAAAGCATGGCAGGCAACCATACGTCCCAGCTCATTGGACGTGCGCAGGGCTTTCCAGAAGAAGAAGCAAGCAAGCAAGGACGAGCAGGGGATCTGGCAGAGATTTAAAAAACCTGCAGCTTGTGACATCACAGAAAGGCTGGCTTATCCAGACCCTCCTCTCTCTACATTCTGAGTACTGCAACCTTAGATTTATCTACTTTCTATAACTTCACTACAAAACATGTCATAGTCATAACAAACCCAGCATTCATCTCGGATTAACGTGAGCATTCTAATGAGATCAAATATGTCCTATCTGGGATACATATTTACAGAGAAATCCCTACTTCTTTACCAGATGGAGTTAGAAGCCCGTGTTTCGAGGGATGGGTAGGTCCACCGAGGGAGAATAAGAATATATATTTTCGTGATCTTAACGTAAAAGGTGTGCATAAAATCTTACAAAAACCAAACAAAGAACTTCCATGGATTTCTGGAAACTTCTAGACACTTCTAAACAGTTCTCTGCTAGACGAAGATTTGAGTCTAGTCGTAAATACCTTTCGGCCATAAAACTCCCCCCAGTACATTGGCAAAGCAGCTCTTGGCTGAGTGAAAGGGAAGGGGGGCTTGTTAGCCCACAGCCTTGAGCAAGAGGAGCTACTTATATGATATTTCATACCATATCGTGACAATATTACATAACACTACAGCACTTTAATTGTACTTTTTCCAGCCACACTGGCATGCTCCATTTAAACCTTACTTGGTTATATAGGATATAGCATTTCTGTTGCACTAAATACTCTATGCATCTTCACTGTTCCCGCCACCATAGATGATGTCCTGAATTTCTTTTACACTGGTCTCCGTATACTGTATGTACATTTTAATTATCATTGATTATATACAACTAGGTGGCACATGAATATCTGATTTATGGGAATCATTGCATTATTTTTTTTATCAAGTCTACAGCTCTGGCAAAAATTAAAAGACCACCACTGCCTGTCATGGGCAGCCCAATCTCCAGACCTGAACCCCATTGTAAACCTCTGGAATGTAATCAAGAGGATGATGGATAGTCACAAGCCATCAAACAAAAAAAAACTGCTTACATTTTTGCACGAGGAACAGGGTGAAAGACTGGTGGAAAGCATGCCAAGACGTATGAAAGCTGTGATTAAAAATCATGGTTACTCCACAAAATATTGATTTCTAAACACTTCCTGAGTTAAAACATTAGTATTTTTGTTTTTAAATGATTATAAACTTGTTTTCTTTGCATTATTTGTGATCTGAAAGCACTGGTTTTTTTTTTAATTTTGACCATTTTTCTTTGTCAGAAAGCAAATACTAAATTTATTTCTTGGAAATTCGGAGACATGCTGTCAGAAGTTTATAGAATAAAAACTGAACATTTTGCAGTGGTCTCTCAATTTTTGCCAGAGCTGTATAAGCCTTTATTTTACGGCTAATCAATTCTGACTCTGTATTCAATTACTCATAAATGATTGATAATTTATAGCTAGACTGCATTTATGGAATGTTATTATTCAGCTGGTGTATTGTTCTTTCATAGTGCATAATCCTCCAATTTGTGTATTTTTTTAATTAGTTTTATATATTGTTCTGTACAATTCAATAAAGATTTTCATTATGTTGTATTGAGAGTCTCTTTCTTCTGTATTGGATAGCTTTTTAAGTAAATGGGTTATGATGGAGTGTTTGAATGAAGAGAGAAAGATACCAAAACAAAGAAAGAGGTTAAATATTTCAATTAGGTGGGTAGGGGTAGTGACTGCTGGGGAGTGGGACTAAAGAAGATGTGAGCCTCCGGTCACACCACTCCACTGAAACTGCCCTAACTCACAATGATTTCTTAACCGCCAAGAGCAAGCGACACTACTCTGTCCTCCTCTTCCTGGACCTGTCAGCTGCCTTTGACACAGTGGACCATTCCCTATTATTACAGGCCCTCTCATCCCTTGGCATCACAGACTTGGCCCTATCCTGGATCTCATCATACCTAACAGACCGGACATTCAGTGTCTCCCATTCACACACCTCCTCTTCACATCGCCCCCTATCTGTTGGAGTCCCACAAGGTTCAGTCCTAGGGCCCCTGCTCTTCTACATTTACACCTTTGGCCTAGGACAGCTCATAGAATCTCATGGCTTTCAGTATCGTCTCTATGCTGATGACACACAGATCTACATCTCTGGACCAGATATCACCTCCCTACTAACCAGAATCCCACAATGTCTGTCCACTATTTCATCCTTCTCTGCTAGATTTCTGAAAGTTAACATGGACAAAACAGAATTCATCGTCTTTGCCCCATCTCACGTGACCCCCCCCAACGAACCTATCCATTACAGTAAATGGCTGCCCACTTTCCCCAGTCCCACAAGCTCGCTGCCCTGGGGTAATCCTTGACGCTGATCTCTCCTTCAAACCACATATCCAAGCCCTTTCCACTTCCTGCCGACTTCAACTCAAAAATATTTCACAAATCCAATCATTCCTCAACCAAGAAACTGCAAAAACCCTACTCCATGCCCTCATCATCTCTAGCCTTGACTACTGCAACCTCCTGCTCTGTGGCCTCCCCTCGAACACTCTCGCACCCCTCCAATCTATTCTAAACTCTGCTGCCCGACTAATCCACCTGTCCCCCCGCTATTCCCCAGCTTCTCCCCTCTGTCAATCCCTTCACTGGCTCCCCATTGCCCAGAGACTCCAGTACAAAACCCTAACCATGACGTACAAAGCCATCCACAACCTATCTCCTCCATACATCTGTGACCTCGTCTCCCGGTACTTACCTACACGCAACCTCCGATCCTCACAAGACCTCCTTCTCTACTCCCCTCTTATCTCCTCTTCCCACAATCGTATACAAGATTTCTCTCTCGCGTATCACCCCTACTCTGGAACCCTCTACCACAACACATCAGACTCTCGCCTACCATCGAAACCTTCAAAAAGAGCCTGAAGACCCACCTCTTCCGACAAGCCTATAACCTGCAGTAACCACCGATTGACCAAACCGCTGCACGACCAGCTCTACCCTCACCTACTGTATCCTCATCCATCCCTTGTAGATTGTGAGCCTTCACGGGCAGGGTCCTCACTCCTCCTGTACCAGTTATGACTTGTATTGTTTAAGATTATTGTACTTGTTTTTATTATGTATACCCCTCCTTACATGTAAAGCGCCATGGAATAAATGGCGCTATAACAATAAATAATAATAATAATAATGTGAGGATATAGGGTTACTATTGTAGGGCAAGAAGAAGCAAGGAGTCTATTTAGATTGTGAGCCCCATTGGGGACAGCGTCGATAATGTGGTCAACCTGTAAAGCGCTGCGTAATATGTTAGCGCTGTATAAAAATAAAGATTATTATTATTATATTATTAGTCACTTCTTCTGTGACAGACTCGAAGATGGAAAGTGGACCTGAGATGCAGAAGGCAAGGGTATTTAGTTTCTGAGGATATTGTGCAAAAATGTCCTGATGGATATGATTGACTTTTTGTAGGAAATAAGTGGCCTGGTCATCAGCGCTGAGGTTTTGACAGAGACCTGCACTTCAGGGCTCAGGAGGGAGTGAAAGGTTTCAAAGAGTCACATTGGATTGTTGGCTAGAGATGTGATCAGGGTGGTAAAATAGACTTGTTTATCCAGATGGAGGGTAGAGGTATAAATTTTTAGCATGAACTTACAGTGAATGAAGTGATTTTCTCCACAGACATGCAAACAAGCAAAATATGGTTGTTTGCTTGTACCCTAATATCTATGGTCATTCAGATATCTGATGGCTTTTATGTTCTGTTCTGCTGATGCAAAGGTTGGGGGTCTAATCCTTTGCCTTGTAATGAAAAAAAAGGAAGGATCATTTACCACTTGTAAATCCTCAAAGCGGACAAATTTCCATATTGAAGGTATGCACCTCACGGAAGAATAATTCTCTGAGTATAAATTCATTTGCGCAACAGCATGGCTCTAATGAATACAACAAAGCTTACTATGCTCATTTCCATGCCTACCAGAACCTCGCTGTTATTGGCATCTGCTCACTGATGTCTTTCACAATCTTTTTATAGTAAGTAACCTCTTGGAACCAGTCCATAAGTGTAATTTAATGGGCCAAAGTCCAATATAGAGGAAGAAATAACAAGCAATGCAAAATACCAATTTGCCTTTCCATCGTTATAAAATTCCAAATTAAAATATTGTACAGTTCAAAAAGTGGCCCCGAAAGGGCGTATTTCATTCTTGTAGACATATTTAATGTGTTAAAGCTGACAGTGATTAAATCTTAATCTACTTTTCTTTTCCATTACAAGCTATAGTAAGTTGAAAGCATGCGTTCTTGCCTTCTCGTTAATTCCTTGACAGATTTCCCACAATGCCAGGAATGCAATATTGGTTAGGCACTTTGGTCCCTGCAATCTTTGCTGCCTTAGTCCAGTTGGCACGATCCTATTAGCTATCTGAAATGATAGTTGCCTGTAATTTGAAATCTGATTCCAAATCAAAGACTTTCTATGTTCTGCCTTAAACTGGGTCAATCTGAGATTCGCATGCCCTGCACTTCAGAAAAATGAGTAAATTCTACTAAGTTCTGGGTTATAATATTGTTTATATTTTAAATTCTGAAAATTGTATTTATATGTCTAACCCTATTTTTACAGCTGTTTCTACCATCTACCACTGAAATTAAACGAATCCCAAAGAAAAAATTTAGTTTGCATTCCTATTTCTGCCTCCATGTATTAGCGGCGTCATCTTGCCTTCTCAGCTTGCTTATATACGTACTAAAATACAGAGAGTTGACATAGCTTAAACAATGCAGGGTATCTCTGGAATACAAACTGCAGCTCTAAGAAGAAAAATATTGTTGGTATCATCTGGGTGCAATCACAAGTTGCAATCACATCACAATTTTTTTTTAATTATTTTTGCAAAATCTGTGTTTTTTTTTGTACACTTTTCTTACTGCAAATTTACAAGAATAATACAAACTAAAAAAAAATCAGGTTATGTTCCAGTGTTCTCAGCCCTCAATAATATATGCCATTCAATGTTTATTAACCCCTTCATGACCCAGCCTATTTTGACCTTAATGACCTGGCCGTTTTTTTGCAATTCTGACCAGTGTCCCTTTATGAGGTAATAACTCGGGAACGCTTCAACGGATCCTAACGGTTCTGAGATTGTTTTTTCGTGACATATTGGGCTTCATGATAGTGGTAAATTTAGTTCAATAATTTTTGCGTTTATTTGTGAAAAAATGGAAATTTGGCTAAAATTTTGAAAATTTTGCAATTTTCAAATTTTGAATTTTTATTCTGTTAAACCAGAGAGTTATGTGACACAAAATAGTTAATAAATAACATTTTCCACACATCTACTTTACATCAGCACAATTTTGGAAACAACATTTTTTTCCCTAGGAAGTTATAAGGGTTAAAATTAGAGCAGCGATTTCTCATTTTTACAACGAAATTTACAAAACCATTTTTTTTAGGGACCACCTCACAGTTGAAGTCACTTTGAGGGGTCTATATGGCTGAAAATACCCAAAAGTGACACCATTCTAAAAACTGCACCCCTCAAGGTGCTCAAAACCACATTCAAGAAGTTTATTAACCCTTCAGGTGCTTCACAGCAGCAGAAGCAACATGGAAGGAAAAAATGAACATTTAACTTTTTAGTCACAAAAATTATCTTTTAGCAACAATTTTTTTTTCCCCAAGGGTAAAGAGAGAAACTGGACCCAAACGTTATTGTACAATTTGTCCTGAGTACGCCGATACCCCATATGTGGGGGGAAACTACTGTTTGAGCGCACGACAGGGCTCAGAAGGGAAGGAGCGCCATTTGACTTTTTCAATGAAAAATTGGCTCCAATCTTTAGTGGACACCATGTCGCGTTTGGAGAGCCCCTGTGTGCCTAAACATTGGAGCTTCCCCACAAGTGACCCCTGTTGTGAATTCTGTGGCAGAGCTCCCTCCTGTGGTCACAAGTGGTACTTCGGCTGATTCTCTCTGTGAGCTTCCGTTGGTGGAGGAAAGTGGTACTGCGGCTTCTGAGTTTCCTTCCTCAGGTGTTGTAGTGAAGTCGTTAGGTGCTGCTCTATTTAACTCCACCTCGTGCTTTGATCCTGGCCTCCAGTCAATGTTCTAGTATTGGACCTGTTTCCTCCTGGATCGTTCCTGTGGCCTGCTGCTCTGCATAGCTAAGTTCCTCTTTGCTATTTGTTTGCTGTTTTTTTCTGTCCAGCTTGTCAATTTGTTTTTTTTCTGCTTGCTGGAAGCTCTGGGACGCAGAGGGTGTACCTCCGTGCCGTTAGTTCGGTACGGAGGGTCTTTTTGCCCCCTTTGCGTGGTTTTTGTAGGGTTTTGTGTTGACCGCAAAGTTGCCTTTCCTATCCTCACTCTGTTCAGAAAGTTGGGCCTCACTTTGCTAAATCTATTTCATCTCTACGTTTGTCTTTTCATCTTAACTCACAGTCATTATATGTGGGGGCTGCCTTTTCCTTTGGGGTATTTCTCTGAGGCAAGGTAGGCTTATTTTCTATCTTCAGGCTAGCTAGTTTCTCAGGCCGTGCCGAGTTGCATAGGGAGCGTTAGGCGCAATCCACGGCTGCCTTTAGTGTGGTTGGAGAGGATTAGGGATTGCGGTCAACAGAGTTCCCACGTCTCAGAGCTCGTTCTTGTTTTTTGGGTTATTGCCAGGTCACTGTATGTGCGCTGACCTCTATGTCCATTGTGGTACTGAATTACCTTTCATAACAGTACTGGAGGCCCAAAGTACTAATGATTCTCAATAGAGGGAAAAAAGAAGTTCTGAGACCATTTTTTTTTCTCTGCACTGTGTTTTGCCTTTTTTTTCCCCTAGACATTTGGGTGGTTCAGGACACAGGTGTAGCAATGAACATTAAAGGTCTGTCTTCATGTGTGGATCAGCTCACGGCAAGAGTACAAAGTATTCAAGACTTTGTGATTCAGAATTCTATGTTAGAACCGAGACTTCCTATTCCTGATTTGTTTTTTGGAGATAGAACTAAATTTCTGAGTTTCAAAAGTAATTGTAAACTATTTCTGGCTTTGAAACCTCGCTCCTCTGGTGACCCAGTTCAACAAGTTAGGATCGTTATCTCTTTTTTGCGTGGCGACCCTCAGGACTGGGCATTTTCTATTGCGTCAGGAGATCCTGCATTAAGTAATATCGATGCGTTTTTCCTGGCGCTCGGATTGCTGTACGATGAGCCTAATTCTGTGGATCAGGCAGAGAAGAATTTGCTGGCTCTGTGTCAGGGTCAGGATGAAATAGAGGTATATTGTCAGAAATTTAGAAAGTGGTCCGTACTCACTCAGTGGAATGAAGGTGCGCTCGCAGCTATTTTCAGAAAAGGTCTCTCTGAAGCTCTTAAGGATGTCATGGTGGGATTTCCTATGCCTGCTGGTCTGAATGAGTCTATGTCTTTGGCCATTCAGATCGGTCGACGCTTGCGCGAGCGTAAATCTGTGCACCATTTGGCGGTATTACCTGAGCTTAAACCTGAGCCTATGCAGTGCGATAGGACTTTGACCAGAGTTGAACGGCAAGAACACAGACGTCTGAATGGGCTGTGTTTCTACTGTGGTGATTCCACTCATGCTATCTCTGATTGTCCTAAGCGCACTAAGCGGTTCGCTAGGTCTGCCACCGTTGGTACGGTACAGTCAAAATTTCTTCTGTCCGTTACCTTGATCTGCTCTTTGTCATCGTATTCTGTCATGGCATTTGTGGACTCAGGCGCTGCTCTGAATTTGATGGACTTTGAGTATGCTAGGCGTTGTAGGTTTTTCTTGGAGCCCTTGCAGTGTCCTATTCCATTGAGAGGAATTGATGCTACGCCTTTGGCCAAGAATAAGCCTCAGTACTGGACCCAGCTGACCATGTGCATGGCTCCTGCACATCAGGAGGTTATTCGCTTTCTGGTGTTGCATAATCTGCATGATGTGGTCGTGTTGGGGTTGCCATGGCTACAAGTCCATAATCCAGTATTAGATTGGAAATCCATGTCTGTGTCCAGCTGGGGTTGTCAGGGGGTACATGGTAATGTCCCATTTCTGACTATTTCATCATCCACCCCTTCTGAGGTTCCTGAGTTCTTGTCTGATTACCGGGATTTATTTGATGAGCCCAAGTCCGATACCCTACCTCCGCATAGGGATTGTGATTGTGCTATCGATTTGATTCCTGGTAGTAAATTCCCAAATGGTCGACTGTTTAATTTGTCTGTGCCTGAGCACGCCGCTATGCGGAGTTATGTGAAGGAGTCTTTGGAGAAGGGGCATATTCGCCCGTCATCGTCGCCATTAGGAGCAGGGTTCTTTTTTGTAGCCAAGAAGGATGGTTCACTGAGACCTTGTATAGATTACCGCCTTCTAAATAAGATCACGGTTAAATTTCAGTATCCCTTGCCATTGTTATCTGATTTGTTTGCTCGGATTAAGGGGGCTAGTTGGTTCACCAAGATAGATCTTCGTGGTGCATATAATCTTGTGCGTATTAAGCGAGGCGATGAGTGGAAAACTGCATTTAATACGCCCGAGGGCCATTTTGAGTATCTAGTAATGCCATTCGGACTTGCCAATGCTCCATCAGTGTTTCAGTCCTTTATGCATGACATCTTCCGAGAGTACCTGGATAAATTCCTGATTGTGTACTTAGATGATATTTTGATCTTCTCGGATGATTGGGAGTCTCATGTGAAGCAGGTCAGAACGGTGTTTCAGGTCCTGCGTGCTAATTCTTTGTTTGTGAAGGGATCAAAGTGTCTCTTTGGTGTTCAGAAGGTTTCAGTTTTGGGGTTCATCTTTTCCCCTTCTACTATCGAGATGGACCCTGTTAAGGTCCAAGCCATCCATAATTGGACTCAGCCGACATCTCTGAAAAGTCTGCAAAAGTTCCTGGGCTTTGCTAATTTTTATCGTCGCTTCATCTGCAATTTTTCTAGTATTGCTAAACCATTGACCGATTTGACCAAGAAAGGTGCTGATGTGGTCAATTGGTCTTCTGCTGCTGTGGAAGCTTTTCAAGAGTTGAAGCGTCGTTTTTCTTCTGCCCCTGTGTTGTGTCAACCAGATGTTTCGCTTCCGTTCCAGGTCGAGGTTGATGCTTCTGAGATTGGAGCAGGGGCTGTTTTGTCGCAGAGAAGTTCTGATTGCTCGGTGATGAAACCATGCGCCTTCTTTTCCAGGAAGTTTTCGCCTGCTGAGCGAAATTATGATGTGGGCAATCGAGAGTTGCTGGCCATGAAGTGGGCATTCGAGGAGTGGCGTCATTGGCTTGAAGGAGCTAAGCATCGCGTGGTGGTCTTGACTGATCATAAGAACTTGACTTATCTCGAGTCCGCCAAGCGGTTGAATCCTAGACAAGCTCGTTGGTCGTTGTTTTTTGCCCGTTTTGACTTTGTGATTTCGTACCTTCCGGGCTCTAAAAATGTGAAGGCGGATGCTCTGTCTAGGAGTTTTGTGCCCGACTCTCCGGGTGTATCTGAGCCGGCGGGTATCCTCAAAGAGGGAGTAATTGTGTCTGCCATCTCCCCTGATTTGCGGCGGGTGCTGCAAAAATTTCAGGCTAATAAACCTGATCGTTGCCCAGCGGAGAAACTGTTTGTCCCTGATAGGTGGACGAATAAAGTTATTCTGAGGTTCATTGTTCGGTGTTGGCTGGTCATCCTGGAATCTTTGGTACCTGAGAGTTAGTGGCTAGATCCTTTTGGTGGCCATCTCTGTCGCGGGATGTGCGTACTTTTGTGCAGTCCTGTGGGATTTGTGCTCGGGCTAAGCCCTGTTGTTCTCGTGCCAGTGGGTTGCTTTTGCCCTTGCCGGTCCCGAAGAGGCCTTGGACACATATCTCTATGGATTTTATTTCAGATCTTCCCGTCTCTCAAAAGATGTCAGTCATTTGGGTGGTCTGTGATCGCTTCTCTAAGATGGTCCATTTGGTACCCTTGTCTAAATTGCCTTCCTCCTCTGATTTGGTGCCATTGTTTTTCCAGCATGTGGTTCGTTTACATGGCATTCCAGAGAATATCGTTTCTGACAGAGGTTCCCAGTTTGTTTCGAGGTTTTGGCGAGCCTTTTGTAGTAGGATGGGCATTGACTTGTCTTTTTCCTCGGCTTTCCATCCTCAGACTAATGGCCAGACCGAACGAACCAATCAGACCTTGTAAACATATCTGAGATGCTTTGTTTCTGCTGATCAGGATGACTGGGTGTCCTTTTTGCCTTTGGCTGAGTTCGCCCTTAATAATCGGGCCAGCTCGGCTACCTTGGTTTCACCGTTTTTCTGCAACTCTGGGTTCCATCCTCGTTTCTCTTCAGGGCAGGTTGAGTCTTCGGACTGTCCTGGTGTGGATACTGTGGTGGACAGGTTGCAGCTGATTTGGACTCATGTAGTGGACAATTTGACTTTGTCCCAGGAGAAGGCTCAACGTTTCGCTAATCGCAGACGCTGTGTGGGTCCCCGACTTCGGGTTGGGGACTTGGTTTGGTTATCTTCTCGTCATATTCCTATGAAGGTTTCCTCTCCTAAGTTTAAACCTCGTTTTATTGGTCCGTATAGGATTTCTGAGGTTCTTAATCCTGTGTCTTTTCGTCTGACCCTTCCAGATTCTTTTTCCATACATAACGTATTCCATAGGTCATTGTTGCGGAGATACGTGGCACCTATGGTTCCATCTGTTTATCCTCCTGCCCCGGTTTTGGTGGAGGGGGAGTTGGAGTATATTGTGGAGAAGATTTTGGATTCTCGTGTTTCAAGACGGAAACTCCAGTATCTGGTTAAGTGGAAGGGTTATGCTCAGGAAGATAATTCCTGGGTCTTTGCCTCTGATGTCCATGCTCCCGATCTTGTTCGTGCCTTTCATATGGCTCATCCTGGTCGTCCTGGGAGCTCTGGTGAGGGTTCGGTGACCCCTCCTCAAGGGGGGGGTACTGTTGTGAATTCTGTGGCAGAGCTCCCTCCTGTGGTCACAAGTGGTACTTCGGCTGATTCTCTCTGTGAGCTTCCGTTGGTGGAGGAAAGTGGTACTGCGGCTTCTGAGTTTCCTTCCTCAGGTGATGTGGTGAAGTCGTTAGGTGCTGCTCTATTTAACTCCACCTAGTGCTTTGATCCTGGCCTCCAGTCAATGTTCTAGTATTGGACCTGTTTCCTCCTGGATCGTTCCTGTGGCCTGCTGCTCTGCATAGCTAAGTTCCTCTTTGCTATTTGTTTGCTGTTTTTTTCTGTCCAGCTTGTCAATTTGTTTTTTTTCTGCTTGCTGGAAGCTCTGGGACGCAGAGGGTGTACCTCCGTGCCGTTAGTTCGGTACGGAGGGTCTTTTTGCCCCCTTTGCGTGGTTTTTGTAGGGTTTTGTGTTGACCACAAAGTTACCTTTCCTATCCTCGCTCTGTTCAGAAAGTTGGGCCTCACTTTGCTAAATCTATTTCATCTCTACGTTTGTCTTTTCATCTTAACTCACAGTCATTATATGTGGGGGCTGCCTTTTCCTTTGGGGTATTTCTCTGAGGCAAGGTACGCTCATTTTCTATCTTCAGGCTAGCTAGTTTCTCAGGCCGTGCCGAGTTGCATAGGGAGCATTAGGCGCAATTCACGGCTGCCTTTAGTGTGGTTGGAGAGGATTAGGGATTGCGGTCAACAGAGTTCCCACGTCTCAGAGCTCGTTCTTGTTTTTTGGGTTATTGCCAGGTCACTGTATGTGCGCTGACCTCTATGTCCATTGTGGTACTGAATTACCTTTCATAACAGACCCCATTTTGGAAACTAGATCCCCCAAGGAACTTATCTAGATGCATAGTGAGCACTTTGAACCCCCAGGTGCTTCACAAATTGATCCATAAAAATGAAAAAGTACTTTTTTTCACAAAAGATTTATTTTAGCCTCAATTTGTTCATTTCCACATGGGCAACAAGATAAGATGGATCCTAAAATTTATTGGGCAATTTCTCCTGAGTACAATGATACCTCACATGTGGGGGTAAACCACTGTTTGGGCACACGGTAGGGCTCGGAAGGGAAGGAGCGCCATTTGACTTTTTGAATGAAAAATTAGCTCCAATCGTTAGCGGTCACCATGTCGCGTTTGGAGAGCCCCTGTGTGCCTAAACATTGGAGCTCCCCCACATGTGACCCCATTTTGGAAACTAGACCCCCCAAGGAACTTATCAAGATGCATAGTGAGCACATTGAACCCTAAGGTGCCTCACAAATTGATCCCTAACCCTGAAAAAGTACTTTTTTTCACAAAAAAAATTATTTTGGCCTCAATTTGTTCATTTCCACATGGGCAACAGGATAAAATGGATCCTAAAATTTATTGGGCAATTTCTCCTGAGTACAGTGATACCTCACATGCACTGTTTGTGCACGCGGCCGGGCTTGGAAGGGAAGGAGCGCCATTTGACTTTTTGAATGAAAAATTAGCTCCAATTGTTAGCTGACACCATGTCATGCCTAAACATTTGAGCTCCCCCACATGTGACCCCATTTTGGAAACTAGACCTCCCATGGAACTAACCTAGATGTGCGGTGACCACTTTAAACCCCCAAGTGCTTCACAGAAGTTAATAACGCAGAGCCGTGAAAATAAAAAATCATTTTTCTTTCCTCAAAAATTATTTTTTAGCCCGCAATTTTTTATTTTCACAAGGGTAACAGGAGGAATTGGACCCCAAAAGTTGTTGTCCAGTTTGTCCTGAGTACGCTGATACCCCATATGTGGGGGGGACCACTGTTTGGACACACGTCGGGGCTCAGAAGGGAAGTAGTGATGTTTTGGAATGCAGACTTTGATGGAATGGTCTGCGGGCATCATGTTACGTTTGCAGAGCCACTGATGTGCCTAAACAGTAGAAACCCCTCACAAGTGACCCCTGTTTTGGAAACTAGACCCCCCAAGGAACTTATCTAGATATGTGGTGAGCACTTTGAACCCCCATGTGCTTCACAGAAGTTTACAACGCAGAGCTGTGAAAATAAAAAAATAATTTTTCTTTCCTCAAAATGATGTTTTAGCAAGCAATTTTTTATTTTCACAAGGGTAACAGGAGAAATTTGACCCCAATAGTTGTTGTCCAGTTTGCACTGAGTATGCTGGTACCTCATATGTGGGGGTAAACCACTGTTTGGGCACACGTCGGAGCTCAGAGTGACGCTTTGAAATGCAGACTTTGATGGAATGGTCTGCGGGCGTCATGCTGCATTTGCAGAGCCCCTGATGTGCCTAAACAGTAGAAACCCCCCACAAGTGACCCCATTTTGGAAACTAGACCCCCACAGGAACTTATCTAGATATGTGGTGAGCACTTTGAACCCCCAAGTGCTTCACAGAAGTTTATAACGCAGAGCCGTGAAAATATAAAAATAATTTTTCTTTCCTCAAAAATGATGTTTTAGCAAGCAGTTTTTTTATTTTAACAAGGGTAGCAGGAGAAATTGGACCCCAATAGTTGTTGCCCAGTTTGTCCCGAGTATGCTGGTACCCCATATGTGGGGGTAAACCACTGTTTTGGCGCATGTCGGGGCTCGGAAGGGAGGGAGCACCATTTGACTTTTTGAACGTAAGATTGGCTGGAATCAATGATGGCACTGGCGGCATGTTGCTTTTGGAGACCCCTGATGTGCCTAAACAGTGGAAACCCCTCAATTCTAACTCCAACACTAACCCCAACACACCCCTAACCCTAATCTCAACTCTAGCCATAACCCTAATCACAACCCTAACCCCAACACACCCCTAACCACAGCCCTAACCCCAACACACCCCTAACCCTAGTCCCAACCCTAAACATAATCCTAACCCTAATCCAAACCCTAACCCTAATCCAAACCCTAACCCCAACACACCCCTAACCACAACTCCAACCCCAACACACCCCTAACCATAACCCTAACCACAAGCCTAATCTTAACCCTATTTCCAACCCTAGCCCTAATTCCAACCCTAACTCTAATTCCAACCCTAACCCTAAGGCTATGTGCCCACGTTGCGGATTTGTGTGAGATTTTTCCGCACCATTTTTGAAAAATCCACGGGTAAAAGGCACTGCGTTTTACCTGCGGATTTACCATGGATTTCCAGTGTTTTTTGTGCAGATTTCACCTGCGGATTCCTATTGAGGAACAGGTGTAAAACACTGCGGAATCCGCACAAAGAATTGACATGCTGCGGAAAATACAACACAGCGTTCCCGCGCGGTATTTTCCACACCATGGGCACAGCGGATTTGGTTTTCCATAGGTTTACAAGGAACTGTAAAGCTGATGGAAAACTGCTACGAATCCGCAGCGACCAATCCGCTGCGGATCCGCAGCCAAATCCGCTGCGGATCCGCACCGTGTGCACATAGCCTAATTCTAAGGTTATGTGCACACGATGCGGAAAACGCTGTGGATCCACAGCGTTTCCGCCACTGCGGGTCCACAGCAGTTTCCCATAAGTTTACAAAAAACGCTGCGCACATGCTGCGGAAAAAACTGTGCAGAATAGCAGCAGTTTACATTCCGCACATTTCACTTCTTTCTGCGGATTCCGCAGTGGTTTTACAACTGCTCCAATAGAAAACCGCAGTAAATCCGCAGAAAAACCGTGGTAAATCCGCGATAAATCCGCAGCGGTTTTGCACTGTGGATTTATAAAAACCGCTGCGGAAAAATCCGCAGAGGACCAGAATACGTGTGCACATTCCCTAACCCTAATCCTAAACCCTAACCCTAGTTCTAGCTGTAGTGGAAAAAAAAATTTCTTTATTTTATTATTGTCCCTACCTATGGGGATGATAAAGGGGGGGGTCATTTACTTTTTTTTTTATTTTGATACTGTGATGTTTTATCACAGTGATCAAAATGTACATGAAACGAATCTGCCGGCCGGCAGATTCGGCGGGCGCACTGCGCATGCGCCCGCCATTTTGGAAGATGGCGGCGCCCATGAAGAAGACGGATGGACCCCGGGAGCCTCGGTAAGTACAGTATAAGGGGGGGAGATCGGGGCATTGGGGGGGTGTCGGAGCAAGGGGGTGGCATAGGAGCACGGGGTAGCAGACAGGAGGACGGGGGAGCGGAGCACAGGATGGAGGGGAGCGGACCACAGATCGGTGGCTTGGGGGGGCGATCGGTGGGGTGGGGGGGCGTTACATCAGTGTTTCCAGCCATGGCCGATGATATTGCAGCATCGGCCATGGCTGGATTGTAATATTTCACCAGTTTTTTAGGTGAAATATTACAAATCGCTCTGATTGGCAGTTTCACTTTCAACAGCCAATCAGAGCGATCGTAGCCACGGGGGGATGAAGCCACCCCCCCTGGGCTAAAGTACCACTCCCCCTGTCCCTGCAGATTGGGTGAAATTGGAGTTAACCCTTTCACCGGATCTGCAGGGACGCGATCTTTCCATGACGCCACATAGGCGTCATGGGTCGGATTGGCACCGACTTTCATGATGCCTACGTGGCGTCATAGGTCGGGAAGGGGTTAATATGAGAAAGAGATAAAAGAAAAATGGGGGAGACGAAGGGGTACATTCCACAAGACAAGGGGTAAAAAATGAGGGGAGGATTATGACAAAAGGGATCAAGGAGAGAGGCATTGTGTTTGTGACTCCATCAGGCGTCTAGGAAGTTGGTTGTGGCGTCAAAGACATTCCAAGGGTGCATGATCTGCACAAATGTGTCCAGAGTATTATTGGGAGAGGCATTTAGGCTAGGTTCACATTGCGTTAGGGCAGTCCGTTTAGCGCATAGCACTACGGACTGCTCTAACGCAATGTCCCAAAAGAGATCGCGTTTGCCGATCCCGCTAGCGCAGATGCCCGATCTGCGCTAGTGAGGAACGCACCGCGAATGCTGCAAGCAGCGTTCGAGGTCCGTCACTCAAATGACTGCACATCGCTAGCGCATGCCCAATGTGGGCATGCGCTAGCGATGCGTTCGCCATTACAAGCAATGGCGGTGTTAACGGACTACGTTACACCGCGTTATGCCATGGTGTAACGTAGTCCGTTAAACGGGTTCACACAACGCAGTGTGAACCTAGCCTTAGGCTCTCTAGTGAGTAGACTTCCTTCAGTTGCCTATACAGATCTAAATTAGATGGGGCTAGGCTGTTTTAAGGCTGTTGCTATCAGAGATTTAGAAGATGTGCAAATGTATAGGAACAGCTTGGTTGACTTCCGGGAAAACAATCAGTAAGTAATTTAGATGGTACAGAGGAAAGCGAATGGAGAAGAGGCATTCCACCAACTCCTTCAACATATCCCAAAAGGGGTAATAAGACTTTATTCACAGAAGATATGAATTATGGAGCCCATATGCGCTAAGCACCTCCAACAGGTGGGTGGAATTGATGGGTTTAGGAAGTGAAGGAGAGACAATGTATGGCACCAATGCATAAGTAGTTTTAACTACATTTCTTTGTAGGCAGTACAGATAAAGGATTTAGTTGCTTGGTACCACGTTTTACTTCAAATTTCTGGGGAGACATTTACTTTAAAAGCCTGTTTCCATTTATCTATGAATTTAGGGTACATTTGGGTGAATGTCTTTTGGGAGAATAGTATCTGATAGATTGCGGTGATAAAACCCTTGGCGGAGGAGTCCTATGTTGCACTTTTTACAAAATTTGATGCACACAAATGTGATATTATTATTATTTCTTATTATAGCGCCATTTATTCCATGGCGCTTTACATGTGAGGAGGGGTATACATAATAAAAACAGGTACAATATGGCAGCAACATGTGAATACACCAATGGACAAAAAGCAAAAGAGCATTTGTGATCTCATGCAGGAACATAACAGGTAACCATGAGTTCCCATAATAGAATTTGCCATTAGACCAATTCCTCCATGATTACCTTCAGCAATAAAAGAATCCATAACATGAAAAACTTATACTTATCTTGGCTTCAAATCTATGCCATGTTTCTTTTTATAATGCACAGATAATTCTCAAGCTAATAAAACAGTACTCGAATTATGCAGGCATAGAAAATGCACACAGAGACATCTTAGGCTGGGTTCACATGATGTTTGATCCCATGTTCAAGGCTCCACCAGAAGCTTATGTTTGAATCCCTAAAAACCAGTATGTGGACAGAATCCCCAACAGAACCATTCACCCATGGCAAAACTAGAGTTCTATGGGCCATGGTGCAAAATTTTGATTTGGGCCCCATCAGCATGTTGGTCAGATGTATGGGCTCCTGCAGCGTTCAAGATCAAATAAAGACATATGTGTCCGCTCTCACTCCTTTACTGGGCTGCCAAGCAGTGGAGTACTTTGATGTATGCAATGGAACATTGTCCTGCATAAAAATATTTTTCTTGAAAGATGCAGACTTTTTTCTGCACCACTGGTTGCAGAAATTGTCTTCTAAAAACTGGCAGTAGATTTTGGAATTGATTTTGAGTCCATCCGTTTTCAACCTGAAAAGGTCCAACAAGCTTATTTTTTAATAATACCATCCCATAGCTGTACCCCACCTCCACCTTCCTGGTATCTGAGTCGATGTTCTGGTCTGTGTGCGTTACATATGCAGCCACGGGTCCATCCATCTTGTCCGCTAAGAGTCACCCCCATGTCATAAGTCCATAAAACCTTTGAAAAATCTGTCTTCAGATATTTCTTTGCCCAGTCGTGACATTTCAATTTATGTATCTTAATCAGAGGTTAGAGTTTCCACCTTCTTAACTTGGCCATGACTCTGAGCACTGAACACCTTGTACTTCTGGGCAGGATGGACTTCTGGAACATGACAGCATTGGAGGATAATGAGTTCCTGGTCGCTTTATGTTTGATTCTTCTCAAATCTTTGGAAGTTAATGTGCGTCTTTACTTGTCAACACATTTTTTATACCCTGTTGAGTATTTGTAACAAAACTTTTGATGGTTCTGTGATCACACCCCAATATCTTAGCAATTACAAGAATGCTGCATCCATCTGTAAGACAATTTTTAACTTTTCAGAATCCGTTAAATCTCTTTTCTGACCCATTTTGACTGAGAAAATTCTACACATATTGATTAAGGGTGATATCTTTTCACCACAAACTCCCTCATTACACAAATACACCTGATCTGCTTCATTCAATAAGCATTTAAGCTTATACAGCTTGGAGTTGGAAAATCTGCATAAAAATGATGATACGGTTAAAATACTGACTTGTCTAATAATTATGTGCACAGTGTAATTATAAATACCGTATATAATCGAGTATAAGCAGATCCGGGTATAAGCCGAGACCCCTAATTTTGCCACAAAAAACTGGGAAAACTTATTGGCTCGAGTATAAGCCAAGGGTGGGAAATGCAGCAGCTACTGGTAAATTTCAAAAATAAAAATAGATACCAATAAAAGTAAAATTGATTGAGAAATCAGTAGGTTAAATGTTTTTGAATATCCATATTGAATCAGGAGCCCCATATAATGCTCCATACAGTTCATGATGGGCCCCATAAGATGCTCCATACAAAATACGTCCCATATAATGCTCCATAAAGTTCATGATGGGCCCCATAAGATGCTCCATATTAAAATATGCCCCATATAATGCTGCATAAAAGGTTGATGGCCCCATAAGATACTTCATAGAATATTATGCCCCGTATAATGCTGCACAATGGTTGATGGCCCCATAAGATGTTCCATAGAATATTATGCCCCATATAATGCTGCACAAAGAATGATGGCCCCATAAGATGCTCGATAGAATATTATACCCCATATAATGCTGCACAAAGGTTGATGGCCCCATAAGATGCGCCATAGAATATTATGCCCCATATAATGCTGCACAAAGGTTGATGGCCCCATAAGATGCTCCATAAATTATGCCCCATATAATGCTGCACAAAGGTTGATGGCCCCTTAAGATGCTCCATAGCATATTATGCACCATATGCTGCTGCTGCGATTAAAAAAAAGGCATACTCACCTCTCATCGCCCCTGCACTTGCGATATTCACTTGTCCCCATTCCATCGCCGCACGCCGCTGTGTCTTCCGGGTCTCTGCAGTGACTGTTCAGGCAGAGGGCGCGCACTAAACACGTAATCACGCCTGACCTGAACGTCACATCCAGAGGACGCGGAAGACGGAGCCCGGCAGTGGAATGGGGACAGGTGAATATCGCATGGTTCACCCTCCCCGGTCATACTCACCCCCTCTTGGCGAGGTCCCTGCTTCTCCGATGCAATGGTCTCTGGCGCCTGCAGCTTGTCCCTGTGCTCAGCGGTCACATGGTACCACTCATTAAAGTAATGAATATGCACACCACATCTATGGGAGTGGAGTCGCGTCCATATTCATTACTTTAGTGAGCGGTACTGTCACGGGGAACCTAGGTAGGCTAAAGCTAATAACCCGGGCCCCTGCGATATCCCTCAGACTAGGGAAACCCTGTCTGTCCCTCTCCCAGAGATTACACTGATGGTGTGCTTGTCTGGGCCGCCAGGCCTGCCCCAGACTCCTGTTTCAGTACTAATCTGAAATCTCCACCCACCACCCAGTGATAATTCCTCACACCAACCCCTACAGAAAGCACAGACAGGGAAAACCAAAAACGCACCACGCCGCAAACACACTCAGGAAAACACTATAATGTGCACAGGGAAAAACAAAACACAAATAGGAAGGAGAAATATGACAAAGGATCATACACCACCAGATATGATATTTCCACTCCAAGACCACCACTCCGAACCGAGATCACCAGGTACATGACACTAGCTATAATCGGCGACGCCCAAAGTTCAGAAGAATTATTTAAAGGCCGTGGGCGTGTGTTATGACCTGGTGGTCAGGACAATAATGGACCTGGTGGTTAAGAGCACACGGAATGACCTGATAGTTTCTGATAATAAAAGACGAGCTCTGGGACGTGGGAACTCTGCTGACCGCAATCCCTAATCCTATCACACACACTAGAAATAGCCGTGGATTGCGCCTAACGCTCCCTATGCAACTCGGCACAGCCTAAGGAACTAGCTAGCCCTGAAGATAGAAAAATAAAGCCTACCTTGCCTCAGAGAAATTCCCCAAAGGAAAAGGCAGCCCCCCACATATAATGACTGTGAGTAAAGATGAAAATACAAACACAGAGATGAAATAGATTTAGCAAAGTGAGGCCCGACTTACTGAACAGACCGAGGATAGGAAAGGTTACTTTGCGGTCAGCACAAAAACCTACAAAAAGACCACGCAGAGGGCGCAAAAAAGACCCTCCGCACCGACTCACGGTGCGGAGGCGCTCCCTCTGCGTCCCAGAGCTTCCAGCAAGCAGGACAACAATAAAAATAGCAAGCTGGACAGAGAAATAGCAAACCAAAGAAATACAAGCTGGAAATTAGCTTCTGCTGGGAAGACAAGTCACAAGAACGATCCAGGAGTGAACTAGACCAATACTGGAACATTGACAGGTGGCATGGAGCAAAGATCTAAGTGGAGTTAAATAGAGCAGCCAGCTAGCGAATTAACCTCGTCACCTGTGGAAGGAAACTCAGAAACACCCACCAGAGGAAGTCCATGGACAGAACCAGCTGAAGTACCATTCATGACCACAGGAGGGAGCCCGACAACAGAATTCACAACAGGCGTGACCCAGTCTCCAATCCGAGTACCAGCTAGATTAACTCCGGAACAACCTAGATAAAATTTAGCTGGCGCCACTGAGTGCATAGTGGACGAATGCAGAATTACCACTGTCTGTCAGACGCCCTAGTGTGAATAGCGTCCGACATGACAGGTACCACGTGAGCGCTGAACACAGAAACAAGCTGCCGGCGTCAGACACAATCTGAGTAGCAGGGACCGCGTTGGGAGCAGGTGAGTATGATGTGACAGCCGTCACTTCCCCTCCCCTGCCGACCCCTGCGACAATGACTCAAGTTTAAGCCAAGAGGGGCACTTTTAGCCTAAAAAAATGGGCTGAAAATCTTGGCTTATACTCGAGTATATACAGTAAGTAATACAGTTACCAAATAACAAATATAACCAAACTGTTACTGAATAAGTGCGGTATACCAAAACTAATATGCCAATAATAAACCACATAAAGGGGATATACATTGGGTACCCCTTTAAATTTTTCACTGTGTTTCATTGCAGCCATTTGGTCAATTAAAAAAACGTTCATTTTTTAACATTAATGTACCCTCTGCTCCCCATCTTGACTGAAAAAATTTAGTAGTTTTTGCCAATGTAATAAAAAAGAAAAACTGAAATATCACATGTTCATAAGTATTAACCCCTTAATGACCGCCAATACGCCTTTTAACTGACCTGAGATATTAGAGAATAGCCTCCCCATACAGGTGACAATCCAGCAGCTGTCGGCTGTACACTATAGCTGACAACTTGCTGCATCAGCCACGATCAGTGTTTGCACCGTCCAACTCTGTTTAACCCCTTAGATGCTGCTCTCAATAGTGACTACATCATTATAAATGGTTATCAGAGTGTGGGGGCTTCCTATTTAACCAAATTGGTGCCCTCAGATCTTGATTTTGTGGTCCTGGTGTTTGCCATGGCAATTCATGACCAAATAGTGGCCTAAGGGTATGTTCACACGTTCCTGATTTCCATCCTTTTTTTTTCAGGACTGTTTTTTAAAAAACTGCAGCTCTTGGCAGAAAACGCAGGTCCTTTTTTTGGTCCTTTTTTTGTCCTTTTTTTATGCGTTTTTTTATGCGTTTTTTGATCCTTTTTTTGATCCTTTTTTTTATGCAGTTTTCTATGCAGAGTCTGTGTGTTTTCTAGGAAGTTTTTTAGGGTTAAAATGGCTGAAAATGCCCTAACCCTACCCCTAACCCTAACCCTACCCCTAACCCTAACCCTACCCCTAACCCTACCCCTAACCCTAACCCTACCCCTAACCCTACCCCTAACCTACCCCTAACCCTACCCCTAACCCTACCCCTAACCCTATTCTAACCTTAGTGGAAAAAAAAAAATTCTTAATTTTTTTTATTGTCCCTACCTATGGGGGTGACAAAGGGGGGGGGGTGTCATTTACTATTTTTTTTTATATTGATCACTGAGATAGATTATATCTCAGTGATCAAAATGCACTTTGGAACGAATCTGCCGGCCGGCAGATTCGGCGGGCGCACTGCGCATGCGCCCGCCATTTTGCAAGATGGCGGCGCCCAGGGAGAAGACGGCCGGACGGACACCGGGACGCCGGGTAAGTATAAGGGGGGGAGATTAGGGCACGGGGGGGGCATCGGAGCACTGGGGGGGGGCATCGGAGCACGGGGCGGTGGGATTGGAGCACGGGGGGGCGGGATCGGAGCACGGGGGGGCAGCCACACTCCGCCCACGCACTTCCGCCCGCTTCCCCGCACTTCCTGCTGCAGCGGTTCTGCACCACAAACCACAGTAAAACCCGCAGATATTTTTTTCATCTGCGGGTTTTACTGCGGGTTGACCTCACAATGGAGGTCAATGGGTGCAGAACCGCTGCGGCTCCGAAAAAAGAAGTGACATGGTACTTCTTTTTTCCCGCAGCTATTCAGCGCGGCTTTTTTTTTTATTTTCCGCATTGTGGGCACAGCAGTTCCTGTTTTCCATAGGGTACAATGTAATGTACCCTGCATGGAAAACAGCTGCGGACCCGCAGCGGGAAAATCGCGGCAATTCCGCATGAAAAAAAGGATCGTGTGAACATGGCCTTAGAGTCTGATTGCTGTAGTAATCTGTTCAGAAGTTAGACATTTAGGTGGTAAAAATACACATTTTCATTCCTATCATGCCACTTTGCATTAATTCCTGTAAAGCACCTTAAGAGTCAATAAAATACCTGACTGCAGTTTTCAATATGTCTGGGGGTGCTGTTTTTAAAATGGTATCACGTTTGGGGGTTTCCCAATATATGAGACCACTAAAGTCACTTCAAACATGGATAAGTCCCTAAAAAAATAAATTTAGTAAATTTCCTTGAAAAAATGAAAAATTGCTGCTACATTTTTAATCCTCCTAAAATGCTAAAAAATAAAAGAACATTTTACAAATGGTGCTGATGTAAAGCCGACATGTGGGAAATGTTATTTATTAATGGATTGCTGTGGTATGGCCATCTGGATTAAAGGGATAATCATTCAAAGTTTGAAAATTGCTAATTTTTTAACATTTTTCTAAAATTTTTGATATTTTTTATAAATAAACACAAAACATATCGACCTAAATTTACCATTATCAGAAAGTATAATGTGTCACGAAAAAACAATCTCAAAATCACTGGGATTTCTTGAAGTGTTGCAGAGTTATTACCACATAAAGTGACACTGGTCAGATTTCAAAAATTTGGCTCCGTCTCTAAGGGGTTAAGACCCTTTGCTGAGATACTCATATTTAAGTCACATGCTGTAAATTTCCTTGTGATCCTCCTTGAGATGGTTCTACTCCTTCATTGGAGTCCAGCTGTGTTTAATTAAGCTGATAGGACATGATTTGGAAAGGCACACACCTGTCTATATAAGAACTCACAGCTCACAGTGCATGTCAGACCAAATAAAGTCATGAGGTCAAAGGAACTGGCCAAAGAGCTCAGAGACAGAATTGTGGCAAGGCACAGATCTGGCCAAGGTTACAACAGAATTTATTCAGTACTCAAGGTTCCTAAGAGCAAAGTGGCCTCCATAATCCTTAAATGGAAGAAGTTTGGGACCACCAGAAGTCTTCCTAGACCTGGCTGTCCAACCAAAGTGAGCAATCGTGAGAAGAGCCTTCGTGAGAACGGTAAAGAAGAACCCCAAGAACACTGTAGCTGAGCTCTAGAGATGCAATACTATTATACTGTATTAATGTCCCCCATCCTGTAATAATATAATTCTTGCTGGCCCAGATGCACACTCTTTGACAGCAATTGTTTTCTTTTTCCCGGCGCCGGGAACTTGTTCCTGTAGTGAGCGGTCACATGGTACCGCTCATTACAGTAATTAATATGGACCCGACTCCCATAGGGGTGGAGCCGCATATTCATTACTGTAATGAGCAGTACCATGTGACCGCTCACTACAGGAAGAAGCTGCCGGCGCCAGGGAACAGACATGCAGGGACCGCGCCAGGAGCAGGTGAGTATAACGCAGTGCGCGATATTCACCTGCTCCCCGTTCCACTGTCGGCGCCGCTGCGTCTTCTGCGTCCTCTGCAGTGAGGCTCAGGTCAGAGGGCGTGATGGCGCGATTAGTGTGAGCACCGCCCTCTGCCTGAGCATCAGTGCACAGGACGGAGAAGACACAGAGCCGGTCGGCGGTGGAACGGGGAGCAGTGTTGTGAATTCTGTGGCAGAGCTCCCTCCTGTGGTCACAAGTGGTACTTCGGCTGATTCTCTCTATGAGCTTCCATTGGTGGAGGAAAGTGGTACTGCGGCTTCTGAGTTTCCTTCCTCAGGTGATGTGGTGAAGTCGTTAGGTGCTGCTCTATTTAACTCCACCTAGTGCTTTGATCCTAGCCTCCAGTCAATGTTCTAGTATTGGACTTGCTTCCTCCTGGATCGTTCCTGTGGCCTGCTGCTTTGCATAGCTAAGTTGCTCTTGTGTTATTTTTGTTTGCTGTTTTTTCTGTCCAGCTTGTTTATTTGGTTTTTCTTGCTTGCTGGAAGCTCTGGGACGCAGAGGGTGTACCTCCGTGCCGTTAGTCGGTACGGAGGGTCTTTTTGCCCCCTTTGCGTGGTTTTTGTAGGGTTTTGTGTTGACCGCAAAGTTACCTTTCCTATCCTCGCTCTGTTCAGAAAGTCGGGCCTCACTTTGCTAAATCTATTTCATCTCTACGTTTGTCTTTTCATCTTAACTCACAGTCATTATATGTGGGGGGCTGCCTTTTCCTTTGGGGTATTTCTCTGAGGCAAGGTAGGCTTATTTTCTATCTTCAGGCTAGCTAGTTTCTCAGGCTGTGCCGAGTTGCATAGGGAGCGTTAGGCGCAATCCACGGCTGCCTCTAGTGTGGTTGGAGAGGATTAGGGATTGCGGTCAGCAGGGTTCCCACGTCTCAGAGCTTGTTCTATGTTTTTGGGTTATTGTCAGGTCACTGTATGTGCTCTGACTTCTATGTCCATTGTGGTACTGAATTACCTCATCATAACAGTACTGGAGGCCGAAAGTACTAATGATTCTCAATAGAGGGAAAAAAGAAGTTCTGAGAACATTTTTTTTTCTCTGCACTGTGTTTTGCCTTTTTTTTCCCCTAGACATTTGGGTGGTTCAGGACACAGGTGTAGCGATGGACATTAAAGGTCTGTCTTCATGTGTGGATCAGCTCACGGCAAGAGTACAAAATATTCAAGACTTTGTGGTTCAGAATTCTATGTTAGAACCAAGAATTCCTATTCCTGATTTGTTTTTTGGAGATAGAACTAAATTTCTGAGTTTTAAAAATAATTGTAAACTATTTCTGGCTTTGAAACCTCGCTCCTCTGGTGACCCAGTTCAACAAGTCAGGATCATTATTTCTTTTTTACGTGGCGACCCTCAGGACTGGGCATTTTCTCTTGCGCCAGGAGATCCTGCATTATGTAATATTGATGCGTTTTTCCTGGCGCTCGGATTGCTGTACGATGAACCTAATTCAGTGGATCAGGCAGAGAAAAATTTACTGACTCTGTGACAGGGTCAGGATGAGATAGAGGTATATTGTCAGAAATTTAGAAAGTGGTCCGTGCTCACTCAATGGAATGAAGGTGCGCTCGCAGCTATTTTCAGAAGGGGTCTCTCTGAAGCCCTTAAGGATGTCATGGTGGGATTTCCTATGCCTGCTGGTCTGAATGAGTCTATGTCTTTGGCCATTCAGATCGGTCGACGCTTGCGTGAGTGTAAATCTGTGCACCATTTGGCGGTATTATCTGAGCATAAACCTGAGCCTATGCAGTGTGATAGGACTTTGACCAGAGTTGAACGGAAAGAACACAGAAGTCAGAATGGGCTGTGTTTCTACTGTGGTGATTCCACTCATGCTATCTCTGATTGTCCTAAGCGTACTAAGCGGTTCGCTAGGTCTGCCACCATTGGTACGGTACAGTCAAAATTTCTTTTGTCCGTTACCTTGATCTGCTCTTTGTCATCTTATTCTGTCATGGCATTTGTGGATTCAGGCGCTGCCCTGAATTTGATGGACTTGGAGTATGCTAGGCGTTGTGGGTTTTTCTTGGAGCCCTTGCAGTGTCCTATTCCATTGAGAGGAATTGATGCTACGCCTTTGGCCAAGAATAAGCCTCAGTATTGGACCCAGCTGACCATGTGCATGGCTCCTGCACATCAGGAGGTTATTTGCTTTCTGGTGTTGCATAATCTGCATGATGTGGTCGTGTTGGGGTTGCCATGGCTACAAGTCCATAATCCAGTATTAGATTGGAAATCCATGTCTGTGTCCAGCTGGGGTTGTCAGGGGGTACATGATGATGTCCCATTTCTGTCTATTTCGTCATCCATCCCTTCTGAGGTCCCAGAATTCTTGTCTGATTGCCAGGATGTATTTGATGAGCCCAAGTCCGATACCCTACCTCCGCATAGGGATTGTGATTGTGCTATCGATTTGATTCCTAGTAGTAAATTCCCAAAAGGTCGACTGTTTAATTTATCTGTGCCTGAGCACGCCGCTATGCGGAGTTACGTGAAGGAGTCCTTGGAGAAGGGGCATATTCGCCCGTCATCGTCGCCATTGGGAGCGGGGTTCTTTTTTGTGGCCAAGAAGGATGGTTCGCTGAGACCTTGTATAGATTACCGCCTTCTAAATAAGATCACGGTTAAATTTCAGTACCCCTTGCCGCTGTTATCTGATTTGTTTGCTCGGATTAAGGGGGCTAGTTGGTTCACCAAGATAGATCGTGGTGCATATAATCTTGTGCGTATTAAGCGAGGCGATGAATGGAAAACTGCATTTAATACGCCCGAGGGCCATTTTGAGTACCTAGTAATGCCATTCGGACTTGCCAATGCTCCATCAGTGTTTCAGTCCTTTATGCATGACATCTTCCGAGAGTACCTAGATAAATTCCTGATAGTATACTTGGATGATATTTTGATCTTCTCGGATGATTGGGAGTCTCATGTGAAGCAGGTCAGAACGGTGTTTCAGGTCCTGCGTGCTAATTCTTTGTTTGTTAAGGGATCAAAGTGTCTCTTTGGTGTTCAGAAGGTTTCATTTTTGGGGTTCATTTTTTCCCCTTCTACTATCGAGATGGACCCTGTTAAGGTCCAGGCCATCCATGATTGGACTCAGCCGACATCTCGAAAAAGTCTGCAAAAGTTCCTGGGCTTTGCTAATTTTTATCGTCGCTTCATCTGCAATTTTTCTAGTATTGCTAAACCATTGACCGATTTGACCAAGAAGGGTGCTGATGTGGTCAATTGGTCTTCTGCTGCTGTGGAAGCTTTTCAAGAGTTGAAGCGTCGTTTTTCTTCTGCCCCTGTGTTGTGTCAGCCAGATGTTTCGCTTCCGTTCCAGGTCGAGGTTGATGCTTCTGAGATTGAAGCGGGGGCTGTTTTGTCGCAGAGAAGTTCTGATTGCTCGGTGATGAAACCATGCGCCTTCTTTTCCAGGAAGTTTTCGCCTGCTGAGCGAAATTATGATGTTGGCAATCGAGAGTTGCTGGCCATGAAGTGGGCATTCGAGGAGTGGCGTCATTGGCTTGAGGGAGCTAAGCATCGCGTGGTGGTCTTGACTGATCATAAGAACTTGACTTATCTCGAGTCTGCCAAGCGGTTGAATCCTAGACAGGCTCGTTGGTCGCTGTTTTTCGCCCGTTTTGACTTTGTGATTTCGTACCTTCCGGGCTCTAAGAATGTGAAGGCGGATGCCCTGTCTAGGAGTTTTGTGCCCGACTCTCCGGGTTTGTCTGAGCCAGCGGGTATTCTCAAAGAGGGAGTAATTGTGTCTGCCATCTCCCCTGATTTGCGGCGGGTGCTGCAAAAATTTCAGGCTAATAAACCTGATCGTTGCCCAGCGGAGAAACTGTTTGTCCCTGATAGGTGGACGAATAAAGTTATCTCTGAGGTTCATTGTTCGGTGTTGGCTGGTCATCCTGGAATCTTTGGTACCAGAGAGTTAGTGGCTAGATCCTTTTGGTGGCCATCTCTGTCGCGGGATGTGCGTTCTTTTGTGCAGTCCTGTGGGATTTGTGCTCGGGCTAAGCCCTGCTGTTCTCGTGCCAGTGGGTTGCTTTTGCCCTTGCCGGTCCCGAAGAGGCCTTGGACACATATCTCTATGGATTTTATTTCGGATCTTCCTGTCTCTCAAAAAATGTCAGTCATTTGGGTAGTTTGTGATCGCTTCTCTAAGATGGTCCATTTGGTACCCTTGTCTAAATTACCTTCCTCCTCTGATTTGGTGCCATTGTTCTTCCAGCATGTGGTTCGTTTACATGGCATTCCAGAGAACATCGTTTCTGACAGAGGTTCCCAGTTTGTTTCGAGGTTTTGGCGAGCCTTTTGTGCAAGAATGGGCAGCATTGACTTGTCTTTTTCCTCGGCTTTCCATCCTCAGACTAATGGCCAGACCGAACGAACCAATCAGACCTTGGAAACATATCTGAGATGCTTTGTTTCTGCTGATCAGGATGACTGGGTGTCCTTTTTGCCTTTGGCTGAGTTCGCCCTTAATAATCGGGCCAGCTCGGCTACCTTGGTTTCGCCGTTTTTCTGCAACTCTGGGTTCCATCCTCGTTTCTCTTCAGGGCAGGTTGAGTCTTCGGACTGTCCTGGTGTGGATACTGTGGTGGACAGGTTGCAGCAGATTTGGACTCATGTAGTGGACAATTTGACCTTGTCCCAGGAGAAGGCTCAACGTTTTGCTAATCGCAGACGCTGTGTGGGTCCCCGACTTCGTGTTGGGGATTTGGTTTGGTTGTCTTCTCGTCATATTCCTATGAAGGTTTCCTCTCCTAAGTTTAAACCTCGTTTCATTGGTCCGTATAGGACTTCTGAGGTTCTTAATCCTGTGTCTTTTCGTTTGACCCTTCCAGATTCTTTTTCCATCCATAACGTATTCCATAGGTCATTGTTGCGGAGATACGTGGCACCTATGGTTCCATCTGTTGATCCTCCTGCCCCGGTTTTGGTGGAGGGGGAGTTGGAGTATATTGTGGAGAAGATTTTGGATTCTCGTGTTTCAAGACGGAAACTCCAGTATCTAGTTAAGTGGAAGGGTTATGCTCAGGAAGATAATTCCTGGGTCTTTGCCTCTGATGTCCATGCTCCCGATCTTGTTCGTGCCTTTCATATGGCTCATCCTGGTCGTCCTGCGGGCTCTGGTGAGGGTTCGGTGACCCCTCCTCAAGGGGGGGTACTGTTATGAATTCTGTGGCAGAGCTCCCTCCTGTGGTCACAAGTGGTACTTCGGCTGATTCTCTCTATGAGCTTCCGTTGGTGGAGGAAAGTGGTACTGCGGCTTCTGAGTTTCCTTCCTCAGGTGATGTGGTGAAGTCGTTAGGTGCTGCTCTATTTAACTCCACCTAGTGCTTTGATCCTAGCCTCCAGTCAATGTTCTAGTATTGGACTTGCTTCCTCCTGGATCGTTCCTGTGGCCTGCTGCTTTGCATAGCTAAGTTGCTCTTGTGTTATTTTTGTTTGCTGTTTTTTTCTGTCCAGCTTGTTTATTTGGTTTTTCTTGCTTGCTGGAAGCTCTGGGACGCAGAGGGTGTACCTCCGTGCCGTTAGTCGGTACGGAGGGTCTTTTTGCCCCCTTTGCGTGGTTTTTGTAGGGTTTTGTGTTGACCGCAAAGTTACCTTTCCTATCCTCGCTCTGTTCAGAAAGTCGGTCCTCACTTTGCTAAATCTATTTCATCTCTACGTTTGTCTTTTCATCTTAACTCACAGTCATTATATGTGGGGGGCTGCCTTTTCCTTTGGGGTATTTCTCTGAGGCAAGGTAGGCTTATTTTCTATCTTCAGGCTAGCTAGTTTCTCAGGCTGTGCCGAGTTGCATAGGGAGCGTTAGGCGCAATCCACGGCTGCCTCTAGTGTGGTTCGAGAGGATTAGGGATTGCGGTCAGCAGAGTTCCCACGTCTCAGAGCTTGTTCTATGTTTTTGGGTTATTGTCAGGTCACTGTATGTGCTCTGACTTCTATGTCCATTGTGGTACTGAATTACCTCATCATAACAGAGCAGGTGAATATAGCAAGTGCCGGGGGCTGAGCAACGAGAGGTGAGTATGTGATTTTTTATAACATTTTTTTAACAGCATATGGGGCAAATATCTGTAGCATCTTATGGGGCCATGTGCAGCATTATATGGGACAATTATCTGTATGGAGCATCTTATGGGGTTATGTGCAGCATTATATGGGGCAATTATCTCTATGGAGCATCTTATGGGGCCATAATCAGCATTTGTGCAGCATTATACGGGGCAATTATCTGTATGGAGCATCTTATGGGTCCATGTGCAGCACTATATGGGGCAATTATCTGTATGGAGCATCTTATGGGGCTATGTGCAGCATTATATGGGGCAAATATCTGTATGGGGCCATGTGCAGTATTATATGGGGCAAATATCTCTGGAGCATCTTATGGGGCCATAATCCACATTTGTGGAGCATTATACGGGGCAAATGTGTCTATGGAGCATCTTTTGGGGCCATAATCAGCATTTGTGCAGCATTATATGGGGCATATTTTAATATGGAGCATCTTATGGAGCCCATCATAAACTGTATGAAGCATTATATGGGGCTTACTTTGTATGGAGCATCTTATGGGGCCATCATGAACTTTATGGTGCATTATATGGGGTTCCTGATTCAATATGGATATTCAAAAACACTTAAACCGCTGATGTCTCAATTAATTTTTCTTTTATTGGTATCTATTTTTATTTTTGAAATTTACCAGTGGCTGCTGCATTTTCCACCCTAGGCTTACACTCGAGTCATTAAGTTTTCCCAGTTTTTTGTGGCAAAATTAGGGGGGTCGGCTTATACTCGAGTATATAAGGTAGTTACAGTCATGGCCAAAAGTGTTGGTACCCTTGAAATTGTTCCAGAACGTGAAGTATTTCTCCCCAAAAATTATTTCAGTTACACATTTTTTGTTATACACATGTTTATTTCCTTTATTTGTATAGTGGAACAACACAAAAAACAGAGGGCATAAAGGCAAATTGGACATAATGTCACAAAAAAAAGGACAAAAAATCAGGACTAAATTGTTGGCACCTTTCCAAAATTATGGGTAAACAACTTTGTTTCAAGCATATGATGCTTGCTTTAACTCACCTGCGGCAAGTAAGAGGTCTGGGTAACATGAAAATTACACCTCAAAACCAGATATAAAGGAGAGAAGTTGACTTAGTCTTTGCATTGTGTGTCTGTGTGTGCCACACTAAGCATGGAGAACAGAATCAGGAACATAGAACTGTCTGAATACTTGAGAGCCAAAGTTGTTGAACAATATCAGCAATCTCAAGGTTACAAGTCCATCTCTAGAGATTTGTCCTTGGTGAGCAACATAATCAAGAAGCTTACAATGCATTGCTCTGTAGCTAATCTCCCTGGGCATGGATGACAGAGAAAAATTGATGAAAGGTTGGAACACTGGATAGTCCGTGTCATGAATCCTTCCGTGATGTCACTAATTTGTCACGTACCCGCTTCTCAGCACTCGACTTGGGGTTGCGCCTGCAAGGGTTAATCTATCTCCCCTCTCTCAGTCCAGCATTTAACCTCGGTCCTATGCTGTAACGGGAGCATAAATCACAATAGTATGCAGCATCAATAGTAAAAAGATCTAATGTTAAAAATAACAAAAAAAACAAAAAACCTGCTATTCTCTCCTTCGGCAGTCCGACGTTGCGCTCGCGCCTGCCGCCAGCTTCCGTTTCCAGAGATGCATTGTGAAATTACCCAGAAGACTTAGCGGTTTCGCGAGACCCCTAAGTGATCTTTGTAATTTCGCAATGCATCCTGGGAACGCAAGATGGCGGCAACCGCACGCATCCCAAGAGGTTTGCTGGATCTACGCTGGATCCCACCGGGTGAGTATATAACTATTTTTTATTTTAATTATTTTTTTTAACAGGGATATGGTGCTAAATACTACGTGGGCTATGTTAGATACCACGTGGCTTCTATATAGTACCTGACCAGTGTTAGATACTATGTGGACTGTGCTCTATACTGCATGGGCTGTACTATATATTACGTGGCCAGTGTTATATACTGCGTGGGCTGCGTTATATACTACATGGCTGCTATATACTACCTGGCCAGTGTTAGATACTATGTGGGCTGTGTTCTATACTGCGTGGGCTGTGCTATATATTATGTGGACAGTGTTATATACTGCGTGGGCTGTGCTATATATTACGTGGCCAGTGTTGTATACTACGTGGGCAGTGTTATATACTACATGGCTGCTATATACTACGTGGGCAGTGTTATATACTACGTGGCTGTGTTCTATACTGCGTGCTATATACTAAGTGGTCACTGTTAGATACTATGTGGACTGTGCTATATATTACGTGGGCTGTGTTATATATTACATGGCCAGTGTTACATACTACGTGGGCTGTGTTATATACTGCGTGGCTGCTATATACTGCGTGGCTGCTATATACTGTGTGGGCTGTGTTATATACTACATGGGCTGTGTTATTTACTGCGTGGCCTATATTAACGCATTGGGTATTCTACAATATGTATGTATGTATATAGCAGCCACATGGTATATACCACAGGCTACGTAGTACTCCTATATACTACGTGGCCTGTGCTATATACTATGTGGCTGCTATATACATACATACATATTCTAGAATACCCGATGCCTTAGAATCGGGCTACCATCTAGTATGGGTAGAATGGTCCATAAAAATTGCAAAAAAAGGCAATGTCACGATTAGGGTTGAGCGAAACGGGTCGTTCATTTTCAAAAGTCGCCGACTTTTGGCAAAGTCGGGTTTCATGAAACCCGATCCGACCCCTGTGCGGGGTCGGCCATGCGGTACGCGACTTTCGCGCCAAAGTCGCGTTTCAATGACGCGAAAAGCGCCATTTCTCAGCCAATGAAGGTAAACGCAGAGTGTGGGCAGCGTGATGACATAGGTCCTGGTCCCCACCATCTTAGAGAAGGGCATTGCAGTGATTGGCTTGCTGTCTGCGGCGTCACAGGGGCTATAAAGGGGCGTTCCTGCCGACCGCCATGTTACTGCTGCTGATCTGAGCTTAGGGAGAGGTTGCTGCCGCTTCGTCAGAAGCAGGGATAGCGTTAGGCAGGGTCCATTAACCACCAAACCGCTTGTGCTGTAGCGATTTCCACTGCCCAACACCACCTTCGGTGTGCAGGGACAGTGGAAGCTACATTTTTTTTTTTTCCCTCAGCGCTGTAGCTCATTGGGCTGCCCTAGAAGGCTCCCTGATAGCTGCATTGCTGTGTGTACGCCGCTGTGCAAACCAACTGCTTTTTTCAAAGCACAAATCCTCTTGTTCCTTCCTTTCTGCACAGCTATCTTTTTTGTTTGTCCACACTTTTTATTTAATTTGTGCATCTGTCCACTCCTTATTGCTGCCTGCCATACCTGGCTGAGATTACTGCAGGGAGATAGTAATTGTTGGACACTCCCTGTTTTTTTTTGTTTTTTTTTGTGGGAGATTAAGATTGACATTTCTGCTAGAGTGCCATCCCTGTGTGTGCCATCTCTCACTCAGTGGGCCATAGAAAGCCTATTTATTTTTTTGCTTGATTTGGGTTATAAAATCTACCTGAAAAAATCACATCAATCAGTGGGAGAAAAATATTGGCCTCAGGGCTTGTGTGCCACTCCTGACTCCTGTGTGCATCACCACTCACTCAGTGGGCCATAGAAAGCCTATTTTTTTTTTGCTTTATTTGGGTTCTAAATTCTACCTGAAAAAATCAATAAATCAATCAGTGGGAGATTAATATTGGCCTTTGGGCTTGTGTGCCAGTCCTAAGCGTGCCATCTCTCTCACAAATAGTGGGCCATAGAAAGCCTATTTATTTATTTTTTTTGGTTTTATAAATTCTCCCTGAAAAAAAAAAGGGAGATTAATATTGGCCTTTGGGCTTGTGTGCCAGTCCTAAGCGTGCCATCTCTCTCTCTCAGATAGTGGGCCATAGAAAGCCTATTTATTATTTTTTTTATTGGGTTTATAAATTTTCCCTGGAAAAAAAAAAAAAAGTGGGAGATTAATATTGGCCTCTGGGCTTGTGTGCCAGTCCTGAGCGTGCCATCTCTCTCACAAATAGTGGGCCATAGAAAGCCTATTTATTTTTTTTTTTTTGGTTTTATAAATTCTCCCTGAAAAAAAAAGGGAGATTAATATTGGCCTTTGGGCTTGTGTGCCAGTCCTAAGCGTGCCATCTCTCTCTCCCAGATAGTGGGCCATAGAAAGCCTATTTATTATTTTTTTTATTGGGTTTATAAATTTTCCCTGAAAAAAAAAAAAAAGTGGGAGATTAATATTGGCCTCTGGGCTTGTGTGCCAGTCCTGAGCGTGCCATCTCTCTCACAAATAGTGGGCCATAGAAAGCCTATTTATTTTTTTGGTTGATTTGGGTTCTAAATTCTACCTGAAAAAATCAATAAATCAATCAGTGGGAGATAAATATTGGCCTCTGGGCTTGTGTGCCACTCCTGACTCCTGTGTGCGTCATCTCTCACTCAGTGGGCCATAGAAAGCCTATTTTTTGTTTTATTTGTTTTATAAATTCTCCCTGAAAAAAAAAAGGGAGATTAATATTGGCCTTTGGGCTTGTGTGCTAGTCCTAAGCGTGCCATCTCTCTCACAAATAGTGGGCCATAGAAAGCCTATTTATTTTATTTTTTTGGTTTTATAAATTCTCCCTGAAAAAAAAAGGGAGATTAATGTTGGCCTTTGGGCTTGTGTGCCAGTCCTAAGCGTGCCATCTCTCTCTCTCAGATAGTGGGCCATAGAAAGCCTATTTATTATTTTTTTTATTGGGTTTATAAATTTTCCCTGGAAAAAAAAAAAAAAGTGGGAGATTAATATTGGCCTCTGGGCTTGTGTGCCAGTCCTGAGCGTGCCATCTCTCTCACAAATAGTGGGCCATGGAAAGCCTATTTATTTTATGTTTTTTGGTTTTATAAATTCTCCCTGAAAAAAAAAAGGGAGATTAATATTGGCCTTTGGGCTTGTGTGCCAGTCCTAAGCGTGCCATCTCTCTCTCTCAGATAGTGGGCCATAGAAAGCCTATTTATTATTTTTTTTATTGGGTTTATAAATTTTCCCTGAAAAAAAAAAAAAGTGGGAGATTAATATTGGCCTCTGGGCTTGTGTGCCAGTCCTGAGCGTGCCATCTCTCTCACAAATAGTGGGCCATAGAAAGCCTATTTATTTTTTTGGTTGATTTGGGTTCTAAATTCTACCTGAAAAAATCAATAAATCAATCAGTGGGAGATAAATATTGGCCTCTGGGCTTGTGTGCCACTCCTGACTCCTGTGTGCGTCATCTCTCACTCAGTGGGCCATAGAAAGCCTATTTTTTGTTTTATTTGTTTTCTAAATTCTCCCTGAAAAAATCATTTTATTTTATTTGGTTTCTAAATTCTTCCTGAAAAAATCATTTTTTTTAATTATTTTTTTTTCTAAAGTCTCCCTGGAAAAAAAAAAAAATCAAATCAGTGGGAGATTAATATTGCCCTTTCTGCTTGTGTGCCAGTCTTGACTCCTGGGTGTGCCATCTCTCTCTCTCTCTCCAATTGTGGGCCATAGAAAGCCTATTATTTTTTTAGCTTGATTTGGGTTCCAAAATCTACCTGAAAAAATCACTACATCAATCATTGGGAGAACAATATTGGCCTCTGGGCTTCTGTGCCACTCCTGACTCCTGTGTGCGTCATCTGTCACTCAGTGGGCCATAGAAAGCCTATTTTTTCTTTTATTTGTTTTCTAAATTCTCCCTGAAAAAATCATTTTATTTTATTTGGTTTCTAAATTCTTCCTGAAAAAATCTTTTTTTTTTATAATTTTTTTTTTCTAAAGTCTCCCTGGAAAAAAAAAAAAATCAAATCAGTGGGAGATTAATATTGCCCTTTCTGCTTGTGTGCCAGTCTTGACTCCTGGGTGTGCCATCTCTCTCTCTCTCTCCAATTGTGGGCCATAGAAAGCCTATTATTTTTTTAGCTTGATTTGGGTTCCAAAATCTACCTGAAAAAATCACTACATCAATCAGTGGGAGATAAATATTGGCCTCTGGGCTTGTGTGCCACTCCTGACTCCTGTGTGCGTCATCTCTCACTCAGTGGGCCATAGAAAGCCTTTTTTTGTTTTATTTGTTTTCTAAATTCTCCCTGAAAAAATCATTTTATTTTATTTGGTTTCTAAATTCTTCCTGAAAAAATCATTTTATTCTATTATTTTTTTTTCCTAAAGTCTCCCTGAAAAAAAAAAAAAATCAAATCAGTGGGAGATTAATATTTACATTTGTGCTTCAGTGACAGTCCTGCGTGTGTGGCATCTCTCTCATTTGTTGCCACCAACAACAGAGTGTGTAACATTGTGCCTGATTTTCGTTGTGGTCTCACTCACCTGTAAAGGGGTAGCTAAATCATACTGAAGTTATAGCTCACCGTGTAAGTTGTGTGACAGCAACAAATACCGTTAGTTTGGTTACGTTTTTAAAACAATGAGGAAGTCTGGTGGAAGAGGTCGTGGCCGGGGGCGTTCATTGTCAGCTGGTAATGAGGGTAGTGGTAGTGGTGGAGCATCAGCTGGTCGTGGGAAAAAAATATTGCACCTAAGTCTGGAGCTGTGGAGCCAGGTTCGTCGTCTGGCTACAGAAGGCCTCGAACGCTCCCTTGTTGTGGATTCTGTTTTTGGGCTCCCTCTGGTGGTTACAGATGGTACTGGGTGACTTGTGTTCTCTGCGGTCTCTGGTGTCCACCTGTTCTATCAGGATATGGGAGTTTCCTATTTAACCTGGCTTTCTTGTCATTTCCTCGCCGGCGATCAATGTAATCAGTGTTTCTTGTTACCTCTGCTTTCCGCTTCTGTAATCATCAGGACAAGCTAAGTTTTTGATTTTCCTGTTCCACGTTTTGCTTTATTTTTGTTTTAGTCCAGCTTGCAGTTATGTGATTCCTTGTTGCTGGTTGCTCTAGTGGGCTGATATTACTCCTCATGTTCCATGAGTTGGCACATGAGTTCAGGTAATTTCAGGATGGTTTTTTGTAGGGTTTTTCGCTGACCGCGCAGTTTACTTTTGTATCCTCTGCTATCTAGTTTTAGCGGGCCTCATTTTGCTGAATCTGTTTTCATTACTACGTATGTGCTTTCCTCTCATTTCACCGTCATTACATGTGGGGGGCTGCTATTTCTGTGGGGTGTTTCTCTGGAGGCAAGAGAGGTCTTTGTTTCTTCTAATAGGGGAAGCTAGTCCTTCGGCTGGCGCGAGACGTCTAGAATCATCGTAGGCACGTTCCCCGGCTACTGCTAGTGTTGTGAATTAGGTTCAGGATCGCGGTCAGCTCAGTTTCCATCACCCTAGAGCTTGTTCTGTTTTTTGTGTGCTTGTCCTTTTGTGATCCCCTGCCATTGGGATCATGACACTCCCTTTTCTGGGAGTAGGAAAACCGCTTTTAAAGCCGGAGCAGCAAGAGCAAGTTTTGGCTTATCTTGCTGACTCAGCCTCTAGCTCTTTTGCCTCCTCTCGTGAAACTGGTAAATGTCAAAGCAGCGCGTCGTTAGTGGATGTTCACGGTCAGGGACAAGTCACTTCCTTGTCCTCTTGAGCAAAAACAACAACAGAGAAGAATGCAGCAGGCGACACAACGGGTTACTCCATGGAGCTCTTTACACATACAGTCCCTGGCTTAGAAAGTGAAGCAGTTAACAGTCCATGCCCATTACAAGTTGAATCTGACATGGAGTGCACTGATGCACAGCCACAGCCAGACTACTATGCTGGTCCTTTGACTCAGACCACAACATTGCCCTCGCAGGGTAATGATCAAGAATCAGACCCTGATGAGACTATGTTGCCCCATCACGAACGCTATACCACCGACCGACACGGTGACACAGACGAAGTTGCACACGAGCTACAAGAAGAGGTAATAGATGACCCAGTTCTTGACCCCGATTGGCAGCCATTGGGGGAACAGGGTGCAGGCGGCAGCAGTTCTGAAGCGGAGGAGGAGGGGCCGCAGCAGGCATCAACATCGCAACAGGTTCCATCTGCCGGGCCCGTATCTTGCCCAAAACGCATGGCAAAGCCAAAACCTGTTGGAGGACAGCGTGGCCATCCGGTTAAAGCTCAGTCTGCAATGCCTGAAAAGGTATCCGATGCTAGAAAGAGTGCAGTCTGGCATTTTTTTAAACAACATCCAATTGATCAGCGCAAAGTCATCTGTCAAAAATGTTCAACTACCTTAAGCAGAGGACAGAATCTGAAAAGTCTCAATACAAGTTGCATGCATAGACATTTAACCACCATGCATTTGCAAGCCTGGACTAACTACCAAACGTCCCTTAAGGTTGTAGCACCCTCGGCCAATGAAGCTAGTCAGCAACACAACATCCCTTCCGGCAGTGTAGGGCCACCATTTTCTGCACCACCTGCAGTATCTGTGCAGGTTTCTTTGCCAGGCCAAAGCAGTCAGGGTCAGGGAATCACCAGTTTCGTAGTAGGAAACACTGCATCTAGGGCACCGGCGGCAACAATACCATCTCCCACCGTCTCTCAGTCTGCCATGTCCACCGGCACCCCCGCTAGTTCCACGATCTCCAGCTCTCCAGTCCAGCTCACCCTACATGAGACTATGGTTAGAAAAAGGAAGTACTTAGCCTCGCATCCGCGTACACAGGGTTTGAACGCCCACATAGCTAGATTAATCTCGTTAGAGATGATGCCCTACCGGTTAGTTGAAAGCGAAGCTTTCAAAGCCCTGATGGACTACGCTGTACCACGCTACGAGCTACCCAGTCAACACTTTTTTTCCAGAAAAGCCATCCCAGCCCTCCACCAGCATGTTAAAGAGCGCATCGTCCATGCACTCAGGCAATCTGTGAGCACAAAGGTGCACCTGACAACAGATGCATGGACCAGTAGGCATGGCCAGGGACGTTACGTGTCCATCACGGCACACTGGGTGAATGTTGTGGATGCAGGGTCCACAGGGGACAGCAAGTTTGGGACAGTTCTGCCTAGCCCACGGTCTAGGAAACAGTTGGCTGTAGCCGTTCGCACCCCCTCCTCCTCCTCTTCGTCCTCCTGCAGAAGCGAGAGCTCGTCCACAGACCGCAGTCGCACAACCACTCCATCCGCAGCTGCCACTGTTGCACACCAGGTCTCCCATTATGGGGCAGCTACTGGCAAACGTCAGCAGGCTGTATTGGCTATGAAGTGTTTGGGCGACAACAGACACACCGCGGAAGTTCTGTCCGAGTTCTTGCAGAAAGAAACGCAGTCGTGGCTGGGCACTGTAGATCTTGAGGCAGGCAAGGTAGTGAGTGATAACGGAAGGAATTTCATGGCTGCCATCTCCCTTTCCCAACTGAAACACATTCCTTGCCTGGCTCACACCTTAAACCTGGTGGTGCAGTGCTTCCTGAAAAGTTATCCGGGGTTATCCGACCTGCTCCTCAAAGTGCGTGGACTTTGCTCACATATCCGCCGTTCGCCCGTACACTCCAGCCGTATGCAGACCTATCAGCGTTCTTTGAACCTTCCCCAGCATCGCCTAATCATAGACGTTGCAACAAGGTGGAACTCAACACTGCACATGCTTCAGAGACTGTGCGAACAGAGGCGGGCTGTTATGTTTTTGTGGGAGGATACACATACACGGGCAGGCAGTAGGATGGCAGACATGGAGTTGTCAGGTGTGCAGTGGTCGAAGATTCAAGACATGTGTCAAGTCCTTCAGTGTTTTGAGGAATGCACACGGCTGGTTAGTGCAGACAACGCCATAATAAGCATGAGCATCCCCCTAATGCGTCTGCTGATGCAAACTTTGACGCACATAAAGGATCAGGCGTCTGCAGCTGAGGAAGAGGAAAGCCTTGATGACAGTCAGCCATTGTCTGGCCAGGGCAGTGTACAGGACGAGTTAGCGGGCGGAGAGGAGGAGGAGGACGAGGAGGATGATGGGGATGATTATATTTTTAATGAGGAAGCTTTTCCGGGGCCACTGGAAATTGGTGGCGCGGCAAGGCCGGGTTCTGGTTTTTGGAGGGACACAAGTGACGTGGATTTGCCTGAAACTGCCCCTCAACCAAGCACAACCGCAGATTTGAGAACTGGAACTTTGGCCCACATGGCGGATTATGCCTTACGTATCCTCAAAAGGGACACACGCATAACTAAAATGATGAACGATGACGATTACTGGTTGGCCTGCCTCCTTGATCCTTGCTATAAAGGCAAATTGCAAAATATAATGCCACATGAGAACTTGGAACTAATATTAGCAACCAAACAATCAACTCTTGTTGACCGTTTGCTTCTGGCATTCCCTGCACACAGCGCCCGTGATCGTTCTCACACGAGCTGCAGGGGCCAGCAGACCAGAGGAGTTAGAGGGGCAGAAATCAGAAGTGGCGTTGGCCAGAGGGGTTTTCTGACCAGGTTGTGGAGTGATTTTGCTATGACCGCAGACAGGACAGGTACTGCAGCATCAATTCAAAGTGACAGGAGACAACATTTGTCCAGTATGGTTACAAACTATTTTTCATCCCTTATCGATGTTCGCCCTCAACCGTCATTCCCATTTGATTACTGGGCATCAAAATTAGACACCTGGCCAGAATTGGCAGAATATGCATTGCAGGAGCTTGCTTGCCCGGCAGCTAGTGTCCTATCAGAAAGAGTATTCAGTGCTGCAGGTTCAATACTAACAGAAAAAAGGACTCGTCTGGCTACCCAAAATGTAGATGATCTAACCTTCATTAAAATGAACCACAACTGGATTTCGAAATCTTTTGCCCCACCTTGCCCGGCTGACACCTAGCTTTCCTATGAAAAGGTCTTGCCTGTGGACTATTCTGAATGACTTTTCCAATCTCGTAATTTTCTGCACCTGATTGTCCAGCATACGACATGTTTACACCTCACTAAATGGCCAAACTCCCCACACGGGGCCGTGGTATCGACACTTGGCGCCAGGACCCGTGAGAGTGCTGTTTGTCTGAAGAGGTGGGTGTGCCCGCTTTTGGTCGACGGCACTGCCACTGGGTCCCTCCTAGTACAATAAAGTGTCTCTGGCGGTGGTGGTGCGCACCCAACGTCAGACACACCGTTGTAATATGAGGGGCCCTGGGCCTGTACCGCCGGCCACAAGACAGTCCCCCCCCCCAGCTCAAACAGTGCTCTACCACTTGCAAAATTATCTCACAGCTCCACCAATGTTTAGTCTATGCGCTGACATCCTTCAATGCCTGCCACTGACAATACCATTGTATTGACATTTTTGTTATGTTAGGCCTTCGAAGCCTGTCTGCGGTCACTCCTTCCACTATGCCTCCACTGACCACACCACTGCTGCCTGTGTACCCCTGGAACCAATTTAAAATTGCCTACAGCCATGTGTTATTATTTTACGCCTTCGATGCCTGTCTGCGGTCACTCCTTACAATATGCCTCCACTGACCACACCACTGCTGCCCGTGTACCCCTGGATCCAATTTAAAATTGCCTAAAGCCAGCCCAATTTTTTTATTTTAGGCCTTCGATGCCTGTCTGCGGTCCGTTCTTTCTACTACTACTACTACACTGACCAGGCCACTGCTGCCCGTGTTCCCCTGGAACCAATTTAAAATTGCCTACAGCCATGTGTTATTATTTTAGGCCTTCGATGACTGTCTGCGGTCACTCCTTCCACTAGGCCTCCACTGACCACACCACTGCTGCCCGTGTACCCCTGGAACCAATTTAAAATTGCCTACAGCCAGCCCAATTTTTTTATTTTAGGCCTTCGATGCCTGTCTGCGGTCCGTTCTATCTACTACTACTACACTGACCAGGCCACTGCTGCCCGTGTACCCCTGGAACCAATTTAAAATTGCCTACAGCCATGTGTTATTATTTTAGGCCTTCGATGCCTGTCTGCGGTCACTCCTTACAATATGCCTCCACTGACCACACCACTGCTGCCCGTGTACCCCTGGAACCAATTTAAAATTGCCTACAGCCAGCCCAATTTTTTTATTTTAGGCCTTCGATGCCTGTCTGCGGTCCGTTCTTTCTACTACTACTACACTGACTAGGCCACTGCTGCCCGTGTACCCCTGGAACCAATTTAAAATTGCCTACAGCCATGTGTTATTATTTTAGGCCTTCGATGCCTGTCTGCGGTCACTCCTTCCACTAGGCCTCCACTGACCACACCACTGCTGCCCGTGTACCCCTGGAACCAATTTAAAATTGCCTACAGCCAGCCCAATTTTTTTATTTTAGGCCTTCGATGCCTGTTTGCGGTCCGTTCTTTCTACTACTACTACACTGACCAGGCCACTGCTGCCCGTGTTCCCCTGGAACCAATTTAAAATTGCCTACAGCCATGTGTTATTATTTTAGGCCTTCGATGCCTGTCTGCGGTCACTCCTTCCACTAGGCCTCCACTGACCACACCACTGCTGCCCGTGTACCCCTGGAACCAATTTAAAATTGCCTACAGCCAGCCCAATTTTTTTATTTTAGGCCTTCGATGCCTGTCTGCGGTCCGTTCTTTCTACTACTACTACACTGACCAGGCCACTGCTGCCCGTGTACCCCTGGAACCAATTTAAAATTGCCTACAGCCATGTGTTATTATTTTAGGCCTTCGATGCCTGTCTGCGGTCACTCCTTACAATATGCCTCCACTGACCACACCACTGCTGCCCGTGTACCCCTGGAACCAATTTAAAATTGCCTACAGCCAGCCCAATTTTTTTATTTTAGGCCTTCGATGCCTGTCTGCGGTCCGTTCTTTCTACTACTACTACACTGACCAGGCCACTGCTGCCCGTGTACCCCTGGAACCAATTTAAAATTGCCTACAGCCATGTGTTATTATTTTAGGCCTTCGATGCCTGTCTGCGGTCACTCCTTCCACTAGGCCTCCACTGACCACACCACTGCTGCCCGTGTACCCCTGGAACCAATTTAAAATTGCCTACAGCCAGCCCAATTTTTTTATTTTAGGCCTTCGATGCCTGTTTGCGGTCCGTTCTTTCTACTACTACTACACTGACCAGGCCACTGCTGCCCGTGTTCCCCTGGAACCAATTTAAAATTGCCTACAGCCATGTGTTATTATTTTAGGCCTTCGATGCCTGTCTGCGGTCACTCCTTCCACTAGGCCTCCACTGACCACACCACTGCTGCCCGTGTACCCCTGGAACCAATTTAAAATTGCCTACAGCCAGCCCAATTTTTTTATTTTAGGCCTTCGATGCCTGTCTGCGGTCCGTTCTTTCTACTACTACTACACTGACCAGGCCACTGCTGCCCGTGTACCCCTGGAACCAATTTAAAATTGCCTACAGCCATGTGTTATTATTTTAGGCCTTCGATGCCTGTCTGCGGTCACTCCTTCCACTAGGCCTCCACTGACCACACCACTGCTGCCCGTGTACCCCTGGAACCAATTTAAAATTGCCTACAGCCAGCCCAATTTTTTTATTTTAGGCCTTCGATGCCTGTCTGCGGTCCGTTCTTTCTACTACTACTACACTGACCAGGCCACTGCTGCCCGTGTTCCCCTGGAACCAATTTAAAATTGCCTACAGCCATGTGTTATTATTTTAGGCCTTCGATGCCTGTCTGCGGTCACTCCTTCCACTAGGCCTCCACTGACCACACCACTGCTGCCCGTGTACCCCTGGAACCAATTTAAAATTGCCTACAGCCAGCCCAATTTTTTTATTTTAGGCCTTCGATGCCTGTCTGCGGTCCGTTCTTTCTACTACTACTACTACACTGACCAGGCCACTGCTGCCCGTGTACCCCTGGAACCAATTTAAAATTGCCTACAGCCGTGTGTTATTATTTTAGGCCTTCGATGCCTGTCTGCGGTCAATCCTTACAATATGCCTCCACTGACCACACCACTGCTGCCCGTGTACCCCTGGAACCAATTTAAAAGTGCCTACAGCCAGCCCAATTTTTTTATTTTAGGCCTTCGATGCCTGTCTGCGGTCCGTTCTTTCTACTACTACTACACTGACCAGGCCACTGCTGCCCGTGTTCCCCTGGAACCAATTTAAAATTGCCTACAGCCATGTGTTATTATTTTAGGCCTTCGATGCCTGTCTGCGGTCACTCCTTCCACTAGGCCTCCACTGACCACACCACTGCTGCCCGTGTACCCCTGGAACCAATTTAAAATTGCCTACAGCCAGCCCAATTTTTTTATTTTAGGCCTTCGATGCCTGTCTGCGGTCCGTTCTTTCTACTACTACTACACTGACCAGGCCACTGCTGCCCGTGTACCCCTGGAACCAATTTAAAATTGCCTACAGCCATGTGTTATTATTTTAGGCCTTCGATGCCTGTCTGCGGTCACTCCTTACAATATGCCTCCACTGACCACACCACTGCTGCCCGTGTACCCCTGGAACCAATTTAAAATTGCCTACAGTCAGCCCAATTTTTTTATTTTAGGCCTTCGATGCCTGTCTGCGGTCCGTTCTTTCTACTACTACTACACTGACCAGGCCACTGCTGCCCGTGTTCCCCTGGAACCAATTTAAAATTGCCTACAGCCATGTGTTATTATTTTAGGCCTTCGATGCCTGTCTGCGGTCACTCCTTCCACTAGGCCTCCACTGACCACACCACTGCTGCCCGTGTACCCCTGGAACCAATTTAAAATTGCCTACAGCCAGCCCAATTTTTTTATTTTAGGCCTTCGATGCCTGTCTGCGGTCCGTTCTTTCTACTACTACTACACTGACCAGGCCACTGCTGCCCGTGTACCCCTGGAACCAATTTAAAATTGCCTACAGCCATGTGTTATTATTTTAGGCCTTCGATGCCTGTCTGCGGTCACTCCTTACAATATGCCTCCACTGACCACACCACTGCTGCCCGTGTACCCCTGGAACCAATTTAAAATTGCCTACAGTCAGCCCAATTTTTTTATTTTAGGCCTTCGATGCCTGTCTGCGGTCACTCCTTACAATATGCCTCCACTGACCACACCACTGCTGCCCGTGTACCCCTGGAACCAATTTAAAATTGCCTACAGTCAGCCCAATTTTTTTATTTTAGGCCTTCGATGCCTGTCTGCGGTCCGTTCTTTCTACTACTACTACACTGACCAGGCCACTGCTGCCCGTGTACCCCTGGAACCAATTTAAAATTGCCTACAGCCATGTGTTATTATTTTAGGCCTTCGATGCCTGTCTGCGGTCACTCCTTACAATATGCCTCCACTGACCACACCACTGCTGCCCGTGTACCCCTGGAACCAATTTAAAATTGCCTACAGTCAGCCCAATTTTTTTATTTTAGGCCTTCGATGCCTGTCTGCGGTCCGTTCTTTCTACTACTACTACACTGACCAGGCCACTGCTGCCCGTGTTCCCCTGGAACCAATTTAAAATTGCCTACAGCCATGTGTTATTATTTTAGGCCTTCGATGCCTGTCTGCGGTCACTCCTTCCACTAGGCCTCCACTGACCACACCACTGCTGCCCGTGTACCCCTGGAACCAATTTAAAATTGCCTACAGCCAGCCCAATTATTTTATTTTAGGCCTTCGATGCCTGTCTGCGGTCCGTTCTTTCTACTACTACTACACTGACCAGACCACTGCTGCCCGTGTTCCCCTGGAACCAATTTAAAATTGCCTACAGCCATGTGTTATTATTTTAGGCCTTCGATGCCTGTCTGCGGTCACTCCTTACACTAGGCCTCCACTGACCACACCACTGCTGCCCGTGTACCCCTGGAACCAATTTAAAATTGCCTACAGCGAGCCCAATTTTTTTATTTTAGGCCTTCGATGCCTGTCTGCGGTCCGTTCTTTCTACTACTACTACACTGACCAGGCCACTGCTGCCCGTGTTCCCCTGGAACCAATTTAAAATTGCCTACAGCCATGTGTTATTATTTTAGGCCTTCGATGCCTGTCTGCGGTCACTCCTTCCACTAGGCCTCCACTGACCACACCACTGCTGCCCGTGTACCCCTGGAACCAATTTAAAATTGCCTACAGCCAGCCCAATTATTTTATTTTAGGCCTTCGATGCCTGTCTGCGGTCCGTTCTTTCTACTACTACTACACTGACCAGGCCACTGCTGCCCGTGTTCCCCTGGAACCAATTTAAAATTGCCTACAGCCATGTGTTATTATTTTAGGCCTTCGATGCCTGTCTGCGGTCACTCCTTCCACTAGGCCTCCACTGACCACACCACTGCTGCCCGTGTACCCCTGGAACCAATTTAAAATTGCCTACAGCGAGCCCAATTTTTTTATTTTAGGCCTTCGATGCCTGTCTGCGGTCCGTTCTTTCTACTACTACTACACTGACCAGGCCACTGCTGCCCGTGTTCCCCTGGAACCAATTTAAAATTGCCTACAGCCATGTGTTATTATTTTAGGCCTTCGATGCCTGTCTGCGGTCACTCCTTCCACTAGGCCTCCACTGACCACACCACTGCTGCCCGTGTACCCCTGGAACCTATTTATAATTGCATAGAGCATCCTTTTTTTAATAGTAGGCGTACAACGTCTGTCTGCGGTTCACTATTGAAATTGTCCTCCACTGCCCAGAGCACTGCAGCTTGTGTACCCCTGTAACTTTTTTCTGCTGCAGTGAGCCACATTTTTGGTTTGAGTCCTACTACCTGTGTCTGTCTGCGCCACTCAATTCAGCTGTGTTCCTTTGAAAAAAGCTGAGCGTCAATAGTCTTGTTTTCAGCCAATAGGAATTTTAAAACTGCATTGGGTGTACAACTTTGGTAGGGCCTACTAACGGTGTCTGCCTCCCCAAGGTGTTCCCCAGGTTTCCTCTCCATTGCTTCAATCTTCATGCTCTCGTTTAGTAGTTGTTGGAAACTACGCTGCATTAGGCCTACAAATTGGGTATGGGGTGTAGAGAGATGGTGTGTTACACTCCAAGGTGTTCCCCAGGTTTCCTCTCCATTGCTTCAATCTTCATGCTCTCGTTTAGTAGTTGTTGGAAACTACGCTGCATTAGGCCTACAAATTGGGTATCGGGTGTAGAGAGATGGTGTGTTCCACTCCAAGGTGTTCCCCAGGTTTCCTCTCCATTGCTTCGATCTTCATGCTCTCGTTTAGTAGTTGTTGGAAACTACGCTGCATTAGGCCTACAAATTGGGTATGGGGTGTAGAGAGATGGTGTGTTCCACTCCAAGGTGTTCCCCAGGTTTCCTCTCCATTGCTTCGATCTTCATGCTCTCGTTTAGTAGTTGTAGAAAACTACACTGCATTAGGCCTACAAATTGGGTATGGGGTGTAGAGAGATGGTGTGTTCCACTCCAAGGTGTTCCCCAGGTTTCCTCGCCATTGCTTCGATCTTCATGCTCTCGTTTAGTAGTTGTTGGAAACTACGCTGCATTAGGCCTACAAATTGGGTATGGGGTGTAGAGAGATGGTGTGTTCCACTCCAAGGTGTTCCCCAGGTTTCCTCACCATTGCTTCGATCTTCATGCTCTCGTTTAGTAGTTGTTGGAAACTACGCTGCATTAGGCCTACAAATTGGGTATGGGGTGTAGAGAGATGGTGTGTTCCACTCCAAGGTGTTCTCCAGGTTGCCTTTCCTGAGCTTCGATCTTCATGCTCTCGTTTAGTAGTTGTTGGAAACTACGCTGCATTAGGCCTACAAATTGGGTATGGGGTGTAGAGAGATGGTGTGTTCCACTCCAAGGTGTTCCCCAGGTTTCCTCGCCATTGCTTCGATCTTCATGCTCTCGTTTAGTAGTTGTTGGAAACTACGCTGCATTAGGCCTAAAAATTGGGTATGGGGTGTAGAGAGATGGTGTGTTCCACTCCAAGGTGTTCCCCAGGTTTCCTCTCCATTGCTTCGATCTTCATGCTCTCGTTTAGTAGTTGTTGGAAACTACGCTGCATTAGGCCTACAAATTGGGTATGGGGTGTAGAGAGATGGTGTGTTCCACTCCAAGGTGTTCCCCAGGTTTCCTCTCCATTGCTTCGATCTTCATGCTCTCGTTTAGTAGTTGTAGAAAACTACACTGCATTAGGCCTACAAATTGGGTATGGGGTGTAGAGAGATGGTGTGTTCCACTCCAAGGTGTTCCCCAGGTTTCCTCGCCATTGCTTCGATCTTCATGCTCTCGTTTAGTAGTTGTTGGAAACTACGCTGCATTAGGCCTACAAATTGGGTATGGGGTGTAGAGAGATGGTGTGTTCCACTCCAAGGTGTTCCCCAGGTTTCCTCTCCATTGCTTCGATCTTCATGCTCTCGTTTAGTAGTTGTTGGAAACTACGCTGCATTAGGCCTACAAATTGGGTATGGGGTGTAGAGAGATGGTGTGTTCCACTCCAAGGTGTTCTCCAGGTTGCCTTTCCTGAGCTTCGATCTTCATGCTCTCGTTTAGTAGTTGTTGGAAACTACGCTGCATTAGGCCTACAAATTGGGTATGGGGTGTAGAGAGATGGTGTGTTCCACTCCAAGGTGTTCCCCAGGTTTCGTCCACATTGCTTCGATCTTCCGTCTCTCGTTTAGTAGTTGTTGAAAACTACACTGCATTAGGCCTACAAATTGGGTATGGGGTGTAGAGAGATGGTGTGTTACACTCCAAGGTGTTCTCCAGGTTGCCTTTCCTGAACTTCTATCTTCAGGCTCTCATTAAATTGTAGTTAAATGGAACAACTGCATTTGGCGTACTAGTTGGTTTGGGGCCTACTATCGGTGTCTGCCACTCCTTGCTGTTCTCCTGGTTTCCTGTCCTGAAATTCCATTTTCAGGCTCTTGTTAAGTAGTTGTTAATGTTAGACTGCATTTGGCCTACTAGTTGGGTTGGGGCCTACTATCAGTGTCTGCCACTCCTTGCTGTTCTCCTCAACTGAACAAAGCTGGGCCGCCTGTTTACTACGGTTGCCAATTTTGAACTGCATGTCGACTACTTACTGATTTGGGCCTACTCTCTGTGTTAGCCTCTCATTCCAGTTGTCCTCCACTGCAATGCCCCCTGGTTAGTCCTGTGTTACCAATTTTGAACTGCATTTAGCCCACTTTATTCTTTGGGCCTATATCTGTGTTTCCTCCTCATCCTGCCCATTGCCAGCCAGGGATAGATGAGTCTGCTGGTACATTGACCCATAATGCAAAATTCCCCGTGCACGCTACACAGCAAGATTGTGACCCTGCTGAAAGTCAGGTTCCTCTTCACGCATACCATACCACCTTACACGGGGACAAAGAGGAAGGTGCAGATGAAAGTGCAGGTTCCTTCATCAGGTGGGGGGAGGAATACTAGTTGGCGACGTCACTGGCACAGGGCCTCTCATAGTACGCAAAAGTGTTGCTGCCGGTGGGAGGCGCCCCCGCCGTGCAAACACACCGCTGTACTTTGAGGGGCCCTGTGCCAGTGCCAATGCCAACGAGTGGGCCCCCCCTGCTTGCTCAGGATCACAGCACTTGCAAAGTTGAAATACTTACCTCTCCCTGCTCCACTGCCGTGACGTGGTCCAGATTTACTGGGCCCACTAATTACTTGAACCAGCTCTACCCCCACAACTTTAGCCAAATGACCCCCAATTTCAAATGCCTTCCAATTATTATAAGGTAAATTACGATTGACAAGCTTCTTTAACAAGAATGGATGTTTTTGCCATTAAAATGGGCAGTGTAGGTGTTTTCCTGGCCTCCACTCACTGCCGACTATGCTCCCCCATTGACTTGCATTGGGTTTCGTGTTTCGGGCGATACCCGACTTTTCGCGATAATCGGCCGATTCCACTCGACTCGACTTCTAAGATAGTCGGGTTTCGCGAAACACGGCTCGACTCTAAAAAGGTCAAGGTCGCTCAACCCTAGTCACGATCCATGTTTGGATCTGTGGCAGATCTGGTTTGCCTCAGTTAAAGACCTTTTTTCCTTTCTGGTCATCGGGGGTTAATGCAGTTTTTCAGAGCATCTGACCTTGAGAAAGAAACCCTGTTGTGCTGATATGCGTGGGTCTAGCACCTACTCTGCCTGACTGTTCTGCCACATGGGGGGTGACCATAACCTTAGAATAGGGTAAAGTATTTGGTCTTACTGGTTCATTGGTATCTCAAGTGGCAGTCTCTATCTTTATGCCTCATTTTGCCTTTTGTCTTTTTTTTGCAATTTTTATGGACCATTCTACCCATACTAGATTCTAAGGCATCGGGTATTCTAGAATATGTATGTATGTATGTATGTATATGGCAGCCACGTAGTATATAGCACAGGCCAAGTAGTATATAGGAGACTATGTGGCCTGTGGTATATACCATGTGGCTGCTATATACATACATACATATTGTAGAATACACGATGCGTTAATATAGGCCACACAGTAAATAACACAGCCCACGTAGTATATAACACAGCCCACACAGTATATAGCAGCCACGCAGTATATAGCAGCCAAGCAGTATATAGCAGCCACGCAGTATATAACACAGCCCACGTAGTATGTAACACTGGCCACGTAATATATAACACAGCCCACGTAATATATAGCACAGCCCACATAGTATCTAACAGTGGCCACGTAGTATATAGCACGCAGTATAGAACACAGCCACGTAGTATATAACACTGCCCACGTAGTATACAGTAGCCATGTAGTATATAACACTGCCCACGTAGTATACAACACTGGCCATGTAATATATAGCACAGCCCACGCAGTATATAACACTGGCCACGTAATATATAGCACAGCCCACGCAGTATAGAGCACAGCCCACATAGTATCTAACACTGGCCAGGTAGTATATAGCAGCCACGTGGTATCTAACACAGCCCACATAGTATTTAGCAGTGTGGGCACCATATCCCTGTTAAAAAAATAATTAAAATACAAAATAGTTATATACTCCCCCGGCGGGATCCAGCCTAGATCCAGCAAACCTCTGGGGAAGCGCGCGGTGCCGCCATCTTGCGTTCTCAGGATGCATTGCGAAATTACCCAGATCACTTAGCGGTCTCGCGAGACCGCTAAGTCTTCTGGGTAATTTCGCGATGCATCTCTGGGACCGGAAGCTGGTGGCAGGTGCGAGCGCATCGTCGGACTACTGAAGGTGAGAATAGCAGGTTTTTTGTTTTTTTATTATTTTTAATATTAGATCTTTTTACTATTGATCCTGCATAAGAAGCATCAATAGTGAAAACTTGGTCACACAGAGTTAATAGCGGCGGTAACGAAGTGAGTTACCCGCGGCATAACGAGGTCCGTTACCGCTGGCATTAACCCTGTGTGAGCGGTGACTGGAGGGGAGTATGGAGCGGGCACTGAGTGCGGGGAGTATGGAGCGGGCACTGAATGCAGGGAGTATGGAGCGGGCGCCGGCACTGACTGCGGGGAATATGGAGCGGGCGCTGGTCACTGACTGCAGGGGAGTAGGGAGGGACTAATTGGACTGTGGCCGTAGCTGATTGGTCGCGGCAGCCATGACAGACAGCTGGCGAGACCAATCAGCGACTTGGATTTCCATCACAGACAGAGGCCGCGACCAATGAATATCCTAGACAGACAGACAGACGGAAGTGACCCTTAGACAATTATATAGTAGATGGGTCTAAATTATTATCTGGTAAATGTGATAAGTGTATTATGTTGCTTATTTGTCAGCGGTTTACACATTACTTGTTAGCTTCATTAAAGGGAACCTGTCACCTGAATTTGGCGGGACCGGCTTTCGGTCATATGGGTGGAGTTTTCGGGTGTTTGATTCACCCTTTCCTTACCCGCTGGCTGCATGCTGGCCCGGGTAAGGAAAGGGTGAATCAAACACCCGAAATCTCCGCCAATATGACCAAAAACCGATCTCGCCAAATTCAGGTGACAGGTTCCCTTTAATTTAAATCTATGCTTAATGAGGTCCTTGCAGCTGACTGGTTTCATATAACCCTCTCACAAGAGGATGGTTTGAATATCTAAAATTTACTATATGATAGCAGCAGGTATATTTTGTATATATTTCGTGATTGCTCCCAGCCTGTATTTATTCATTCTTATCTGCAAATCTTTGCATCGGGCTACTATTTAGAGGTTTGTTAACTATCAAATATGATGGCATGTAGGGCTCTGTTGTATTGTACACATCATTTGTATGACCCATACTCTTTTGATTGTAATCGGAGTTGTGCATTTTTTAAATGTTTTTAATGCTTTTTGCATGTGGTGGTTTTCAATAAAAAGCATTCTTATATAATATTTCATAAAAAATTCTCTTGGTGATCCCCTTCTATTTTATGCATACACTTTTTCTTTGATTTGTGCTCTGCCTGAACGTCAGTGCAGAGGACGCTGAAGACGGAGCCCGGCGGTGGAGCGAGGACAGGTGAATATTGCAAGTACCTGGGGCCTGAGCGACGAGATGCGAGTATGTAATTTTTTTTTTTTTTTAATCGCAGCAACAGCATATGGGGCAAATATCTCTATGGAGCATCTTATGGGGCCATAATCACCATTTGTGCAGCATTATATGGGGCAAATATCTCTATGGAGCATCTTATGGGGCCATAATCACCATTTGTGCAGCATTATATGGGGCAAATATCTCTATGGAGCATCTTATGGGGCCATAATCAGCATTTGTGCAGAATTATATGGGGCAAATATCTCTATAGAGCATCTTATGGGGCCATAATCACCATTTGTGCAGCATTATATGGGGTAAATATTTCTATGGAGCATCTTTTGGCACCATAATCAGCATTTGTGCAGCATTATATGGGGTAAAAATCTCTATGGAGAGTCTTATGGGGCCATAATCAGCATTTGTGCAGCATTATATGGGCAAATATCTCTATGGAGCATCTTATGGGGCCATAATCACCATTTGTGCAGCATTATATGGGGTAAATATTTCTATGGAGCATCTTTTGGGGCCATAATCAGCATTTGTGCAGCATTATATGGGGTAAATATCTATATGGAGCATCTTATGGGGCCATAATCACCATTTGTGCAGCATTATATGGGCAAATATCTCTATGGAGCATCTTATGGGGCCATAATCAGCATTTGTGCAGCATTATATGGAGCAAATATCTCCATGGAGCATCTTATGGGGCCATAATCAGCATTTGTGCAGCATTATATGGGGTAAATATCTCCATGGAGCATCTTATGGGGCCATAATCAGCATTTGTGCAGCACTATATGGGGTAAATATCTCCATGGAGCATCTTATGGGGCCCTAATCAACCTTTATGCAGCACTGTATGTGGCAAATGTGTCTATGCAGCATCTTATGGTGCCATTATTAACCTTTTTGCAGCATTATACGGGGCATATTTTAATATGGAGCATCTTATGGGGCCCATCATGAACTGTATGGAGCATTATATGGGGCTCCTGATTCAATATGGCTATTCAAAAACACTTAACCTACTGTTAGGGGTCGAGTTCCCACTTCTGCACAGGGGGAATCTCGGGCCACCTCCGCTGCGGTCTCCCATTCTTGTCCAGCTGCAGTGGAGTCTGCTCAGCAAGGACGTCGGTCCCAGCGTCTTGCTCATTCTCACTCTGTTCTGAGAGTTACTGCTGCTTCTCCAGTCTCTGCTATTAAAGTCTGTGCTGGTCAGCAGCGAGCGGACTTCTCTGGGACTAAAGGCCCCGTCACACATAGCGAGATCGCTAGCGAGATCGCTGCTGAGTCACAAGTTTTGTGACGCAACAGCGATCTCATTAGCGATCTCGCTATGTGTGACACGTACCAGCGATCAGGCCCCTGCTGTGAGATCGCTGGTCGTGTCGGAATGGCCTGGGCCATTTTTTGATCGTTGAGGTCCCGCTGACATCGCTGAATCGGCGTGTGTGACGCCGATTCAGCGATGTCTTCGCTGGTAACCAGGGTAAACATCGGGTAACTAAGCGCAGGGCCGCGCTTAGTAACCCGATGTTTACCCTGGTTACCATCCTAAAAGTAAAAAAACAAACGCTACATACTTACCTACTGCTGTCTGTCCTCGGCGCTCAGCTTCTCTGGTCTGGCTGTGAGCGCCGGGCAGCCGGAAAGCAGAGCGGTGACGTCACCGCTCTGCTTTCCGGCTGCTGTGCTAACAGCCAGACCAGAGAAGCAGAGCACCGAGGACAGACAGCGATAGGTAAATGTGGCACCCCTAGGGGTATTTGCCACAAAAATAGTTACTGACAGTAAATGCAAATACTAAAATAGCAAGACTGCACTACCACCTCCGGCCAAAAGGGGGAGCTCCAGAGACTCCCCTTGATCCATTCTGGTCTGAGAGAAGAACTGGCAGTTGGGCTAAGGAGCTGAAAGTGAGAGGTCATACAGTTGAATCTCTAACAGCTCTGTGACTGTTACCAGACCTAAATCACCGGCCTGAGGAGAAGAGGGATAGAGAAAAAGGACATTGTGAGAACCGGGTAGCATTAATCACTACCCAGAACAGGCGCAAAGACGGATACCGGATCCGTGGCTGTATTCATTACATATAATACAGCAACCGGAAAAACGTGAGGTGATATCAGCTTCACTAGGGTCGGACGCAGCAACAGACACAGAGTTCAGCGGTACTCCTGGAGGGGGTAAGCCGATAAAAGGACTCGGGTTGCCCGTCAAACCAGGACCCGGAGGGGACAGATTGGGCCGGCAGCCAGTTCACATACAGCAGCAGGGCCACACAGATATTGCGTACAATAAGAGGCGAAGACCCCGGCAGGGTCAAAGTAACTCAGAGTTCCCATACAGACTCCGGTGACAGGACTGGTTGTAAATCCTTTTTTGTTAAAGTAAACTGGTTAAACGTTTCAGTGCCTCAGTCTTTCATTTGGACAATAGCCATCTATCCAGGATTGGGATCATCACCGCTGGGAGAACCTGCTGCTGATCAAGTAAGTGCCTGTTCCCTCACGATACCCTTTACACTGTGCATTGCCTGAGGCCACAGCACCGGGTCAAGCCACCCGTGACACCCCCCTCAAGAGACAGACCCCATTGGTCCGGTGCTGGGTACCCCGGTCTCTTGGGCGTCACATAAGTATGTAGCGTTTGTTTTTTTTTTACTTTAACGATGGTAACCAGGGTAAACATCGGGTTACTAAGCGCGGCCCTGCGCTTAGTTACCCGATGTTTACCCTGGTTACCGGGGACCTCGGGATCGTTGGTCGCTGGAGAGCTGTCTGTGTGACAGCTCTCCAGCGACCAAACAGCGACGCTGCAGCGATTCGGATCGTTGTCGGTATCGCTGCAGCGTCGCTATGTGTGACGGGGCCTTAAGTCCTTGTCTGCACGTACTGAGCATGCCCAGCGTAAGGTCTCCCGTTGGAGATCGAGGGTCATGTGCTCAGGCTCTGCAGCACATTCCATTGGTCCTCTTGACAGGTCCTAGAAGGGCAAAAGTGCTGTGGCCACTTCCTGTGCTGCTGCTATATAAACTGCGCATGACCGCACGGTCATGCGCTAGTATTGTCAAACATTTGCTAATGTGTGTATGTTGTGAGTGCAAGTCGTCCTTGGATACCCCTACCCTATAGTATGACTGTTCGCGGAAGGTGTATGGCTGCTACCTAGCACCCGACTTATCCTACAGCACTAGTCACACATTATAGCGTCCAGTTGCTGTGACCGCCAGTACGGCGCCGTGCACTTCCTCTGTGCTTTCCTTACCCAAGCCTGGGTGGTTAGTGGCGTTCGTCAGTGCGGCACTGCATGCTCTTCTGTTTCTTTTCACACCCAGTTGCGGTGTTGCGCCAGCAAGGGTCTAATCAGACTTCAATCCCAGTTGGGGTTGAGTTCGCTGACTACTTGCTCGCGCTTTAGGTGCGGTACCGCGGTCCTGTGCCTTAACAGGATTGCTTCTTTCACGCTGGGTGAGGTTAACCCATGCGTGTATACTCTAGTGTACCGCCATATAGTCTGCTAATTGCTAGCAGCAGGTTTTCACCTGCACGGTGGACCCCGGACTGCGAACGCATCTATGCCATCTGTCTTGGTGCGTTCCGCCAGTCCTAACAGAATACTAGCGCCAGGGTCTGGCTAGTAAATGGTGGACGACCAGCGTTTACAGCGGTACATCCAGCAGCTGGAGGGAAGGTTGGCGGCTCTTGAGCGTTCAACCTCAGCTGTGGATGTTACTGCTGTCGCTGTTCAGGCTGCAAGTGTGGCTGCAGCTACCTTGTCCACTGCCGCTCCTGTACCGACGCTATCTCGCCTCCCGCTACCAGAGAAATTTTCTGGTGACAGTAAGTCCTGTAGGGGTTTCGTGAGTCAGTGCGCAATACATCTCGAGCTTCTGGCCTCTCGTTTCCCTACAGAGCGGGCTAAGGTGGGCTTTATAATTTCCTTATTGTCGGACAGGGCGTTGCAGTGGGCTACGCCGCTGTGGGAGCGTGGCGATCATGTGGTGCAGAGTGCTCCGTTATTCCTGAGCACTCTGAAACAGGTCTTTCTAGGACCTCGTGTCACCCATGACACGGCGCTCCAACTGTTGGCACTGACTCAGGGCTCGTCCTTGGTCAGCCTTTTTGCCGTCCATTTCCGCACTCTGGCATCTGAGCTGGAGTGGTCGGATAAAGCCCTTATCCCTATATTTTGGAAGGGGCTGGCTGACCACGTTAAGGATGCTCTGGCCACTAGGGAGATTCCCGCCACACTGGAGGAGTTAATAGCAGTATCTACTCGCATTGACCTCCGTTTTCACGAGCGGAGGTTAGAGCGAGCCCAGTGTAGGCAGAGGTTTCGGCTGGCTCCCACCTTCGCCAAACCTTTGGAATCTCCAGTCCAGGCTCCTGAGTTCCAGGAACCTAAGGTGGTGTCACGAGCGGGATCTAAATCCCAGACCGCTCGTGCACTCCAGGGTTGCCATGTTTGCCAACAGTCAGGACATCTTGCCACCAGATGTCATCAGCGGTCGAGGAAACGTCAGCGTCTAGTGGTAGTAGGTGGAGGTGCACTAGACACTGCGACGTTTGCCTCCAAATTGTCCTTTAAGGGGACAATTACCTTTGGCTCATCCTCCCACTCGGTAGACCTCTGCGTGGATTCTGGGGCGGAGGGCAATTTTATGTCTTCTGCCTTCGCCCAACGTCACGCAATACCCCTGGTTATGCTATCTCAACCAGTAACGGTACGAGTGGTGAATGGGTCGACACTCCCCGCACAGATAACACATCAGACCATCCCTGTTACTCTGTCCCTGTCGCCATCCCATCAGGAGATTATTTCTCTGCTCGTCATTCCTGAGGGTATTGATGAGGTCCTGTTGGGGATACCTTGGCTACGGTACCACTCTCCTCACATCGAGTGGTCCTCAGGCAGAATTCTGGGATGGGGTGAATCATGTGGGGGTAGGTGTCACCGAGAGTGCGTTCAGGTTGCTACTACTGAGGTACCCGCAGATCTATCCTTTCTCCCCAAGCAATATTGGTCTTACGCAGACGTGTTCTCCAAGAAGGCGGCGGAGACCCTTCCGCCCCATCGCCCCTATGACTGTCCTATCGATCTCTTGCCTGGTGCGGAGCCTCCCCGGGGTCGAGTTTATCCATTATCTCTCCCGGAGACGGAGGCCATGTCTCAGTACATTCAAGAGAATCTGGCAAGAGGGTTTATCAGGAAGTCAGTGTCACCTGCTGGGGCAGGGTTCTTCTTCATGCAGAAGAAGAATGGGGAGCTACGTCCATGCATAGACTACAGGGGTCTTAACGCTATCACCGTTAAGAACAAGTATCCTTTGCCCTTGATATCTGAGCTCTTCGATAGGCTTCGGGGAGCAAGGGTATTTACTAAATTAGATCTGCGGGGTGCTTACAACCTGATTCGCATCCGTGAGGGGGACGAATGGAAAACGGCGTTTAACACCAGAGATGGGCACTATGAGTATCTGGTGATGCCCTTCGGGCTCTGTAATGCCCCAGCCGTTTTTCAAGACTTTGTCAATGACATCTTCCGGGATATGCTTTCCACCTCAGTTGTAGTCTATCTGGATGATATTCTCATCTTTTCTCCAGATATTGACTCCCACCGGACAGATGTTGGCAGAGTCTTCGACCTCCTACGGGCAAACTCTCTTTACGCTAAGTTGGTGAAGTGTATGTTTGAGCAGGAGTCTTTGCCGTTCCTGGGCTATATCATCTCCGCCCAGGGATTGGCTATGGATCCTGCCAAACTACAGGCTGTGATGGACTGGCAAGAGCCCCATTCTCTTAAAGCGGTGCAGCGCTTTATGGGGTTCATTAACTATTACCGCCAGTTCATTCCCCACTTCTCAACTCTGGTAGCTCCCTTGGTAGCCATCACCAAGAAGGGAGCGAATCCTAAATTGTGGTCGGAAGAGGTCTCCAAGTCCTTCACTTCTATTAAGTCCCACTTTGCTAGCGCTCCCATCTTACATCGCCCCGATGTGGATAAGCCATTCCTAATGGAGGTGGATGCCTCGTCCGTTGGTGCTGGAGCAGTCCTCTACCAGAAGGATGCTCAAGGTCGGAAGCATCCATGCTTCTTCTTCTCTAAGACTTTCTCGCCAGCGGAGAGAAACTACTCCATCGGGGATAGGGAGCTGCTAGCAATGAAGTTGGCCTTTTCAGAGTGGAGACATCTTCTGGAAGGTGCGCGGTTTCCCTTCCAGGTTTACACTGACCACAAAAATTTGGTCTACTTACAGACAGCCCAGCGGCTAAATTCTCGCCAAACCAGATGGTCCTTGTTCTTTTCCCGGTTCCACTTTTCTCTTCATTTTCTCGCCGGGGAGAAGAATATTCGTGCTGATGCTCTCTCTCGCTCCCTTATGTCAACTGAAGAGGAGGAAGAGGAGCCTCGGCTTATTGTTCCCTCTGAGAGCCTGAGAACCGTAGCACCGGTTTCGCTTGAGTCTGTGCCTCCGGGCAAGACTTTTGTGCCCATTAATTTGCGACCGGAGGTTCTCTCTTGGGCTCATTCGTCCAGAGTGGGTGGACACTTTGGGACAAAGAGGACATCTGAGCTACTGGCGAGGACGTACTGGTGGCCGCATATGGTCCGGGATGTCAGGGATTATATTCTGGCGTGTGTCTCCTGCGCCAAAAATAAATCTCCGTGTCAAAGGCCAGCTGGGTTGCTCTATCCCTTGCCGGTGGCAGATAGGCCCTGGGAGATGGTCGGGATGGACTTTGTCGTGGGTTTGCCCAAGTCTCGCGGCTGTACCATCATTTGGGTCATCACCGATCATTTCTCGAAAATGGTGCATTTGGTGCCGCTACCACGGTTACCTTCTGCACGGGCCTTGGCTGCGTTGTTCATTAAGCACATCTTCCGCCTACATGGTATGCCTGACAAAATTGTCAGTGACCGGGGTCCCCAGTTTGCGTCTCGGTTCTGGAGAGAGCTGTGTCGTCTTCTCAGTATTGAGTTGAATCTCTCTTCCGCTTATCATCCCGAGACAAATGGGTTGGTAGAGAGGGCCAACCAGACCTTGGTCACATACCTGCGACATTTTGTTTCAGCCAGGCAGGATGACTGGGCATCCTTGCTATCATGGGCAGAGTTTGCGCTGAACAACGCCGTAGCCGACTCCACTGGACAAACCGCATTCCTCCTCAATTATGGTCAGCATCCACGGGTACCTGTGCCTATGCCCGTGTCTTCCGCAGACTCCAGGGTGGCAGACTGGGCTGTGGAGGCACGGGATATTTGGGACCGCACTCAGGATGCCATTCGGGCCTCTAAGGAGAGAATGAGGTCCTCCGCCGATGCTCATCGGCGCCCCGCCCCGTCCTTTGCTCCTGGCGACTTGGTGTGGCTCTCCGCCCGTAACATCAGGCTGCGAGTTGAGTCCACTAAATTTGCTCCTCGCTACTTGGGTCCCTTCAAGGTCCTCGAACAGGTTAATCCTGTGGTCTACCGTCTGGCCCTTCCTCCACGCCTTGGTATCACCGACACCTTTCATGTGTCCCTCCTTAAGCCCGTATACATGTCTCGGTTTTCTGAGTCATCTGCCGGGACATCGGGTTCGTCTACGGACGATTTCGAGGTGAACGCTATCTTGGGGTGCAAGGTGGTACGTGGCAAAAAAAATTTTTTGGTGGACTGGAAGGGTTACGGCCCTAAGGATAGGTCCTGGGAGCCTGCTGAGCACATTCGGGCTCCGCAGCTCATTGCTGCCTTCGAACGTAGCGAGGCCCAAGGAGGGGGGGCCCTAGGAGGGGGGGTAATGTTAGGGGTCGAGTTCCCGCTTCTGCACAGGGGGAATCTCGGGCCACCTCCCCTGCGGTCTGTCCAGCCGCAGTGGAGTCTGCTCAGCAAGGACGTCGGTCCCAGCGTCTTGCTCATTCTCACTCTGTTCTGAGAGTTACTGCTGCTTCTCCAGTCTCTGCTATTAAAGTCTGTGCTGGTCAGCAGCGAGCGGACTTCTCTGGGACTAAGTCCTTGTCTGCACGCACTGAGCATGCCCAGCGTAAGGTCTCCCGTTGGAGATCGAGGGTCATGTGCTCAGGCTCTGCAGCACATTCCATTGGTCCTCTTGGCAGGTCCTAGAAGGGCAAAAGTGCTGTGGCCACTTCCTGTGCTGCTGCTATATAAACTGCGCATGACCGCACGGCCATGCGCTAGTATTGTCAAACATTTGCTAATGTGTGTATGTTGTGAGTGCAAGTCGTCCTTGGATACCCCTACCCTATAGTATGACTGTTCGCGGAAGGTGTATGGCTGCTACCTAGCGCCCGACTTATCCTACAGCACTAGTCACACATTATAGCGTCCAGTTGCTGTGACCGCCAGTACGGCGCCGTGCACTTCCTCTGTGCTTTCCTTACCCAAGCCTGGGTGGTTAGTGGCGTTCGTCAGTGCGGCACTGCATGCTCTTCTGTTTCATTTCACACCCAGTTGCGGTGTTGCGCCAGCAAGGGTCTAATCGGACTTCAATCCCAGTTGGGGTTGAGTTCGCTGACTACTTGCTCGCGCTTTAGGTGCGGTACCGCGGTCCTTTGCCTTAACAGGATTGCTTCTTTCACGCTGGGTGAGGTTAACCCACGCGTGTATACTCTAGTGTACCGCCATATAGTCTGCTAATTGCTAGCAGCAGGTTTTCACCTGCACGGTGGACCCCGGACTGCGAACGCATCTATACCATCTGTCTTGGTGCGTTCCGCCAGTCCTAACACCTACTGATATCTCAATTAATTTTACTTTTATTGGTATCTATTTTTATTTTTGACATTTACTGGTAGCTGCTGCATTTTCCACCCTAGGCTTATACTCCAGTCATTAAGTTTTCCCAGTTTTTTGTGGCAAAATTACGGGTCTCGGCTTGTACTCAGGTCGGCTTATACTCGAGTATATACAATACTTATTTTCCACCATATTTTGCTAAATAAATCTTGCCAACTCATACAAGGTGATTTTCTGGAATAGTTTTCTCATTTTGACTCTCATAGTTGTGGTCAACCTATGATGTCTATTACAGGCCTCTCTCATCTTTTTAAGTGGGAGAACTTGCACAATTAGTGGCTGACTAAATACTTTTTCCCCCATTGTATTCTTCACAGTGTATTTGTTGCATTAAAAAATACACCGTGTTTTACAGTATCCGCATAATCAAAGAGATTTCTGAAATCTCATGCACACGCTGCTTTCTTTTTTCATGTAAATTTAGAGCCCTGGTGCATTTTTGCCAAGATACAACACATCAATGTAAAATCAGTAAAAATGCTGGAATACACATGGAAAAATGCGACAAAAATGCCAAATTGTACACAGTGTTTTTCCTGCTACCACTTTGATTTATTGTACACAAAAAGTCCCAAATACAAAATGTGTGAACACATCCTTATTTATTCAATGTCAATAGTAGAAAATTCCATTGATGAGGAGTACATTGAGCTCCCTCACCGTCTGCACAATCCTTCTTGATAAGTGTCTAGGCAGTGTTGAATTTCTTGAGCTAATTTATATACCCTGAACTCCTCTTTTGCCGCAAAATGTGTCTCTGCTCCGCATATATAAATATGCACATGCATTTTAAGTCATGAAAAGTGGTATCCTCAAGCATTTATCAAGACCAACCATGTATTACTGATATCTCTAAGTGGAACTTGTATTATCTTGCAGGTATAGAATATCTCCAAACACAATGCCTTAATCTTCTTCAATAAATACTGTATACATATCTACTGCAAAATTTGCCAGATTGAAAAAGTTATAGTTATATTAGCTTGATCTGAAATGCGATACCCTGGCATACTGTACTTTAGTGATAAAATATATAATTGGTGGAGAAAGGCTGAACTTGATTGTCGATAACTATGGAACTCAACATCAGCAGGATAATTCAATAATTCTCACAGTTGCTTCCCATATTGTTTGGCTCTTCATGATTGAGACTCCATTGAGACTCCATGTGTGCTTGCTATGACGTTTTAATTTGTTTTACATCCGCTCTGCTATGTCATTTTTATTTTCTTCCTTGAGATGTAAACTAAGACTTTTATTGGTGAACTAGATGGTAACCCGATTCTAACGCATCGGGTAATCTAGAATATGTATGTAGTTTATTTATGAAGATTTTAGAATAATACATTGAATAAGCAGGATTCGGCAGGCCGCTACCAATTAGCGAAGCGTGGTTTAAATCCCGCGCCAATTCGCAGCCGGACTTCGCGTGTCGCTGGTTGCTCACGGCCAGCCACGTAGTATATTGCCCAGTCACGTAGTATATTGCCCAGCTACGTAGTATATTGCCCAGCCATGTAGTATATTGCCCAGTCACGTAGTATATTGCCCAGCCACATAGTATATTGCCCAGTCACGTAGTATATTGCCCAGTCATGTAGTATATTGCCCAGCTATGTAGTATATTGCCCAGTGACGTAGTATACAGCACATACACATAGTATGTTGCCCAGCTCCGTAGTATATTGCCCAGTCACGTAGTATATTGCCCAGTGACGTAGTAAATTGCCCAGTCACGTAGTATATTGCCCAGCGACGTAGTATACAGCACACAGCCACATAGTATACAGCACAGAGCCACATAGTATATTGCCCAGCTACGTAGTATACAGCAGAGCCAGGTAGTATGCAGCACAGAGCCACGTAGTGTACAGCACAGAGCCACGTAGTATATTGCCCAGTGATGTAGCATACAGCAGAGCCACGTAGTATACAGCACAGAGCCACGTAGTATACAGCACAGAGCCACGTAGTATACAGTAAAGAGCCACGTAGTATACAGCACAGAGCCGCGTAGTATATTGCTCAGTCACGTAGTATACAGCACAGCCCACACAGTATATAACAAGACCGCTAAGTCTTTTGGGTAATTTTGCAATGCATCGCCAGGAACGGAAGATGGTGGCCGGCTCGAGCGGCTCAGCAGACAACATATTTTTTTTTTTTTTAATAATTTTTAACATTACATTTTTTTACTATTGATGCCGCATAGGCAGCATCAATAGTAAAAGGTTGGGGACACACAGGGTAATAGCGGCGGTAACGGAGTGTGTTACCCGCAGCATAACACGGTCCATTACCGCCGGCATTAATCTTGTGTGAGCGGTGACCGGAGGGGAGCATGCGGGCGCCGGCCACTGACTGCGGGGAGTAAGGAGAGGCCATTTTCTTCAGGACTGTGCCCGTCGCTGATTGGTCGTGGCTGTTTTGCCGCGACCAATCAGCGACTTGGATTTCCAGGACAAACAGAGGCCGCGACCAATGAATATCCGTGACAGACAGACAGAAAGACAGACAGAAAGATAGACAGACAGACAGACAGACGGAAGTGACCCTTAGACAATTGTATAGTAGATTGGTATCATAAGGTACTGAAATGTGGTTGGATAATGACTATTAGAAAATTTAAATCATGAACATTTCTTCCTATCCACTTTCGCAACTTGTAAAGGTAATTGCACATTTTGTGAGTATTATTCATCATAATATTTTGTTGCTAAATCTATTTTTCCAGCATTCCTTTTATTAGGTTGTAACTGCTATGTCACTCCGATGTGCATTTTTCAAGTGGTGACTGTAACTACAATGTTTCCTTGATGCGCGTTTCGCATGTAACTTTTTAAAGGAGAGGGGAAAAGCTACAGTCGTAACTCTGTCAGGGTAACGTAGAGGGCCCAGCATATCTTAACCCCACGGGTAAGCACTGCACATAATATTTATACTAAATACTGTTAACTTTCCCAAAGGATATTGATGGTTATTGTCATGTTTACTTTTTGAATTTCAGAACTGTTGTATTATGCTGAAAGTTTTATGCAGGGTCAGGAACATATATAGTTTCTAATATCTATTCACTCAAATCTGATGGTGTTTTTTTTACTTCCTGAAGTATTGCTTTACCTCCATGACTTGAATTCTTCTTTTGATAGAACTTTTTTAATTGTACAATAAAAAATGTTTTAATGATATGCAGCGCCCCAGAGTCCTGGTCGTTGCAGTAATATCGTTCTTCCACCAGGGGGAGCGATGTTACGTCTGATGGCACCAAAGGAGTTCATCCTGCCAGGTATCACAGCCACACACACACTTCACACACCGGCCACCAGGGGGAGCAAAAGGATCTTTCTATTAGGCCACTCCTCACACTTGGGTAAAACTGGGGGTTTGGTTAGGAAGTGAGGTCAGTTGGAGTTGGAGGTGAAGCTGACTGGAGGGAGAAGGAGATAGTCAGGAGGAGAGGAGAGGAGCAGACTGAGCTCAGCCCAGGGAGGGAAAGAAGGACATGGAGCTGCGCCTGCAACCCATGCGGCAGCCTATTAAGAAAGGACAAGAAAGGAAGTGTGCCATAGTGAGTGAGCACCGAAGTCGTAGCAACAGGAGTAAAACACCAGTGGGAGACCAGCTAGGAGCAGGCTGCCTCCCACAGCGCAGATCCGGTAGCCGGAACACCGAGGGAATAATAGACTCTACGCTTTACTTCGGAGACCGGCAGGACAGTCGATTCCAAGTTGGCTGCCCGATCCAAGAACCTAAGCAGATAAGGTGGCAACGTGGAGGAGGGGCGACACTAGGGTCCCTATAAAATAGCCTCAGGCCACCACCGTCATACGGGTTTGTCCTATCCATCTGGGGGACAGAGAGAAGAGTAACAAGAGTGAGGACCCTATGGGAGCTAATGCACGTAGGGACCTACTACGTTACTGTGAGCAAGGGGAAGGCTACTTATTTCCACCTGGATAAGGGGACTCTGGAATTGCCATCAGACCAGCCGGACTCTGCCTGCCCTGTGATCCGGCAACCTGGACTGTGGATGCTGAAGCCTTCAGTAAAGGTAAAGAGACTGCACCCATTGTGTCCTCGTTATTCACCGCGCCTTGCACCACCCACCATCACCATCTACACTTCTGGGAAGCCCTGGGGATATACTTCACCTGTGGGAAGGTATACCATCTAGCTGCCATAACATCACCCCAGTGGACCCCTAAGCAGCGTCGGTCACCCTGACCGAATACCACAGGTGGCGTCACGAACACTACCGTTATCTACAAACTTATACAACCTCTTAATTGGGCGCCCCTCATAGGGCCATGGTCCGGGTCGGGCCACCGTGACATCCCAGCTGAGGGAACTGAAGGACCCGGTACCGAGTACCCCATTGCCCTTACGTGGGGGCGATCCAGATATCTCAATAAAATATACATTTTTTATATTTGTAGTCTTCAGTGACTTTATAGTTTTATTTTTGTAGGTCATTTTCTGTTAGATTGTTCGCTGCATTAGTTTCTATTATGCAGTTCCACGTCAGTAATAATGCCAATAGATAATATACATAATCATGAACTCTTAAGAAAATGGAACAATAGACTGCACAAATATCAATATGTCATGAGGCTGCCAGAAGACCATAGCGTCTGATTGCTACTACTCCGGCGCTGAGAAGAAGCACTTCTCCTTCATTTTAATGTTTATTCCTTTTGGCAGAACAGGGGTTAATTGTTCATGCTGGAAAACTGTGAGCTCGCAGCTGAGCCCAGTTAGCCACTGCCTTCCCCTTAATAATCTGGGCTCTGATGCTTATCCATGTCAGAGCTATCATTTGCTGCATGGCTTCAGAAGGAAGATGTGTTCATATGAGGAGTGTTGGAGGAGTTACCTCTGACAGTTGTTTAGTTTTTAATTGTGGCAATTCCCTTCCATTCTCTAATTTTGTTTATTCGCCATCCTCCACTCCCCGATGCATTCTTCTGTTTTATGTGAGTGAATATTTTGTATGCCTGGAGTTTTCTCTTAACCCTTGTTTGCGTAGCCTTATTTGTCGGGTTGGTGTACTGCGGTGCATAATAGCACCCTTGTTCCCTGGGTGGGGGAAGAGAACAGATAGAGGGCTAATAGGAGATAAATGCAAGGGTGCAGACCCCAGCATCTTCACCTTCTGAAGTATCCTGGGGAATAGGGTGAGCTAGGGCACCACCCTAGTGGTAGGATCTGGGAAGGAGCCCCTTGACCCTTTTATTTTTTAGAGCGATCTGTAGGAAGGTAGTGGGATAGATCTCTCCCTCCAATCCGGGTCTTGGAAGTGGCCCATGGCCACGATTCACATTTAATCCTGCAGGTAAAGGTTGGGGAGATCAGTTGTGCTGCAGAGCATGAGGTTCTTTGTGTGCCTGGCTGTGTGAGACTAAAGGTACCTTCACACATAACGATATTGTTAACGATATCGTTGCTTTTTGTGACGTAGCAACGATATCGTTAATAAAATCGTTATGTGTGACAGCGACCAACGATCAGGCCCCTGCTGGTAGATCGTTGGTCGCTGAAGAAAGTCCAGAACTTTATTTCGTCGCTGGATCTCCCATGGACATCGCTGGATCGGCGTGTGTGACACCGATCCAGCGATGTCTTCACTGGTAACCAGGGTAAACATCGGGTAACTAAGCGCAGGGCCGCGCTTAGTAACCCGATGTTTACCCTGGTTACCATCCTAAAAGTAAAAAAAACAAACAGTACATACTTACCTAACGCTTTCTGTCCTCTGTCGGTCAGCCGGAAAGCAGAGCGGTGACGTCACCGCTCTGCTTTCCGGCCGCTGTGCTCACACAGCCAATACAGGAGGAGTGCAGAGCACAGCGCTGGAGGACAGACAGTGTTAGGTAAGTATGTACTGTTTGTTTTTTTTACTTTTAGGATGGTAACCAGGGTAAACATCGGGTTACTAAGCGCGGCCCTGCGCTTAGTTACCCGATGTTTACCCTGGTTACCGGCATCGTTGGTCGCTGGAGAGCTGTCTGTGTGACAGCTCTCCAGCGACCAAACAGCGACGCTGCAGCGACGCTTAATGTGAAGGGGCCTTAAAGACAGACCAGAGCCACACACTTGAGCAAAGCCATTACCACTCCCAAAATGTATATGGTGGTGACTGCGCCAAAGGCAACGGACTGATATGGACATTCCGACTGCAAAGCAGATGATAAAGTTTTTTAATTTATTTTGTAAGTTGGTAAATAAAGACGTTTAAGTTGAATTTGCTTTGGTCACTGCCCCGTTACTGTAGAGACGGGAAAAGCTGCTGACTTACACAATGTTAATATGACATCAAAACTGCCGCCAATCAACACTGACCAGAGCTATACCGAGATATAGCACTTGACCCAAAGAAGATCTGTAAAGCACAGTTTGCTAATTTACAATGAACTGAAATTATGCAGAAAAGCTTTATGAAAGGGGAAACCCATGTTATCTTTCATTTATTTTATTTTTTTTGTAATTCACCAAATACCATAAATACCAGATTTCAAAATTAATTAGCTTATTCATTCTAATGAACTTAAATGTAGGTCCCAAACTTCTGCTAATAAAATCCTAGAAGGATATTTTTTGTGCTAGTTAAGCCAAAAAAATTTCTAAAATTAACTTCAGTGTCAGAGTGGAAAGTCTTAAGGCCTTTACAAGAAAGGAGGAACATAGTGATACGGTCGTCAGTTGTAGGAAAAAGTGACTAATTCCTGATTTGGAAGAGTATCTGAGAGGATTCCATACAAACATGTTACATAGAGTTTTAATTAGAAACAGAATCTTACATTATAACCAGATCAATCAGAACTCTACTAAAAGAAATCACAATCCTTCTAAAAATAAATTATTTTGTGATGCAGTTCTGAGAAGATACAAGCAAATTTGCTGCATTACTCACCTAACTTACAGGAAGATTTCCTATTACGTAGCCCAGTTTCCTGATTCTGATACAATGGAGACTAAAACGTTGGAGAAATCTACACTTCATGTAACATGGTCTAGTAAGCTTCAGAATTAAATATTCTTCCTTTATCGAAGGTCTAAAGCAAAGTCTAACTCAACTCTTGTCCTAAGTAAAACTAAAATGATAACTACTGATTATGAGTTATTCAGAGAAATGTTCGGATGACATTCCAAAATAAACGTTTATGGATCCTTTAGTGTTCATTAAAATGTGAAAATGATTTACCTTAAATGTTTATGTGACCATTAAATTTACAGGTCCAAAGCTTGAGCTGTAGTACTGAGGGATTCTGATAATGACATGTCTCTACCTAATTCCTGTCAAGTGCATTGTTTTCATTTAAATCATTTGGTCAACGTAAAATGTATCTGCCACCTACGTAAGTATACAGGTGCTTCTCACACAATTATAATATCATCAAAAAGTTAATTTATTTCAGTTCTTCAATACAAAAATTGAAACTCATATATTATATAGAGTCATTACAAACAGAGTGATATAGTTCAAGTGTTTAAACAGAAACACAGTGTTAACTGGAATCTAACAAACAGTGGTGGTGGTGAGGTTACACAGATTAGCTGGTCTGGTTTGCATGTGAGACCTAGTCAGGCAGTGATAATCTCCTGTTGGTAAAACGCTGATTGTGCCCCTACATTACAGTGTGAAGTTTCCACAATCAGTGATGGTTTGGGGAGCCATGTCATCTGCTGGTGTAAGTCCACTGTTTTTTATCAAGACCAAATTCAGCACAGGTGTCTACCAGGAAATTGTAGAGAACTTCATGCTTCCTTCTGCCGACAAGCTTTTTGGAGATAGAAATTTAATTCTCCAGCCGGCCTTGGCACCTGTCCACACTGCCAAAAGTACCAATACCTGGTTTAAAAACAACAGTATCACTGTGCTTGATTGGACAGCAAACTCATCTGACCTTAACCTCATAGAGAATCTATGGGGTATCGTCAACAGGAAGATAAGAGACACCAGACCCAACAATGCAGAAGAGCTGTAAGCTGCTATGAAAGCAACCTGGGCTTCCATAACACCTCAACAGTGCCACAGGCTTATCATCTCTGTGCCACGCCGCATTGATGCAGTAACTGATGCAAAAGGAGTCCCGACCAAGTATTGAGTGCATTTACCGAACATACATTTCAGTAGGCCAACGTTTCGGATTATAAAATCGTTTTTCAAGCTGGTGTTATAAAGTATTCTAATTTACTGAGATAATGACTTTTGGGTTTTCACTGGCTGTAAGCCATAATCATTAACAGAAATAAACACTTGAAATAGATCACTCTATAATGACTCTATATAATATGAGTTTCACTTTTTGTATTAGCCAGGTTCACATTGCGTTAACAGCAGCCTGTTCAACACATACGTTAACGGGATGCTGTTAACGCAAGTGCCGGTATGGCAGCGCGCTAGCGCAGATAGAGCATCTGCTGGCTCTATCTGCGCTAGCGGTGACGGACCCAGATACGCTGCAGCCCGCGTCTCGGGGTCCGTCACTCAATGACGGCACATCGCTAGCGCACGCCCATTTTGGGCATGCGCTAGCGATGCGTCTGACATTGGATTCAATGGCGGCGTTAACGGACTGCGGTACACCGCATTATGCCGCGGTGTAACGTAGTCCGTCTAACGGACGGGTTCAACGCAATGTGAACCCAGCCTTAAAGAACTGAAATAAATTAACTTTTTGATGATATCTTAATTTTATGAGAAGTACCTGTATATAGGAGACATAGTCCCTATTAAAATTATACAATATTCATTGTAATATTATTTTTGCAGAAAAATCTACTTTTATTTAATCGAAGGGCATAACAGTGCACTAAACCATAAGCCACACCTTTTCCATATTAAAAAATGACAATTTTTCTGCAATTATCACTGTAAAAAGCATATTTCTTTATATCTGCATAGTCCCCTATAAAAATGTTACTATAGTGTAATTTAAAAGTTGGAGCTGACAGCCTCCCTTTAAAAGCAAACTCCCTCAGTGCAGACATCTACTTTGAAATACTGCAGGTTAATAATAATAACTAGATGGTGGCCCGATTCTAACGTATAGGGTATTCTAGAATATGTAGGTAGTATATAGCACAGGCTATGTACTATATTGCACAGTGATGTAGTATATAACACAACCGACGTAGTATATAACATAGCTACGTAGTATATAACAGAGCTACGTAGTGTGTAATACAGCGTACGTAGTATATAGCAGAGCTAGGTAGTATATAACACAGCCACGTAGTATATAACATAGCCACGTAGTGTATTGTACAGGCATGTAGTATATTGGTCAGCCACGTAGTATATAGCAGAGCCACGTAGTATATAGCAGAGCCACGTAGTATATAACATAGCCACTTAGTATATTGTAGAGCCACGTAGTATATTGCACAGGCACGTAGTATATAACACAGTCACGTAGTGTATTGCACAGCTATGTAGTATATTGGTCAGCGACGTAGTATATAGCAGAGCCACGTAGTATATAACATAGCCACGTAGTATATTGTAGAGGCACATAGTATATTGCATAGCTACGTAGTATATTGCACAGCCACGTAGTATATTGGACAGTCACGTTGTATATTGCCTAGCTACATAGTATATAGCACAGAGATGTAGTATATAAGAGAGCCCACGCAGTATGTAACACAGACCACGTAGTATATAGCAATGTGGGCACTCTATGCGTGGTTAAAAAAGATTTAAAATAAAAATAAACATATACTCACCTTCCGAAGGCCCCTTGAAGTCCTGGCGCCTGTGTGCGGTGCACGCGTCAGCTTACGGTCCATGGGTTGGTATGAGCGCAGGACCTGTGATGACGTCGCGGTCACATGACCGTGACATTACGGCAGGTCCTTCTCGCATAGCGTCCTTGGCACCGGAACCTGCCGCTTGCACTGCCGAGGACAGGGCGCGACGTCGGAAGGTGAGAATAACCTTTTTTTTTATTATTATTATTTGTAACATTAGATATTTTTACTATTGATGCTGCATACGCAGCATCAATAGTAAAAAGTTTGTCACACAGGGTTAATAGCAGTGTTAACGGAGTGCGTTACACCGCGGTCCGTTACCGCTGGCATTAACCCTGTGTGAGCGGTGACTGGAGGGGAGTATGCGGGCGCCGGACACTGCAGGGAAGTAGGGAAGGACTAATCGGACTGTGGTCGTCGCTGATTGGTCGCGGCAGCCATGACAGGCAGCTGGCGAGACCAATCAGCGACGCGGGATTTCCGTTACGGAAGTTGCAGACAGACAGACAAACGGAAGTACCCCTTAGACAATTATATATATAGATAATAATAATTGTATTTATATAGCGCCAACATATTCCGCAGGATTTCAGGGAACGTGAGTCGGGAATCAGGAGTACAGTCACCTCCTAAGCTCCCTCTACTGGTGGCTGTAGGAGACCAGAGTATTATAATTTAGCTCATTGTTTATGTAATTTTCGAGAATATGTACAATGATTAAGTTAAAAAATGAATCTGAACAAAATGATAGAGTACCATAATAATAACAATCCTGTCAGTCGTCTTCTGTCTGATTTTACAACATTACTGATAGCAAAGAATAAAGGCCCCTTCACACATAACGATATCGTTAACGATATCGTTGCTATTTGTGACGTAGCAACGATATCGTTAATGAAATCGTTATGTGTGACAGCGACCAACGATCAGGCCCCTACTGGGAGATCGTTGGTCGCTGAATAAAGTCCAGAACTTTATTTCGTCGCTGGACTCCTGCTGACATCGCTGGATCGGCGTGTGTGACACCGATCCAGCGATGTTTTCACTGGTAACCAGGGTAAACATCGGGTAACTAAGCGCAGGGCCGCGCTTAGTAACCCGATGTTTACCCTGGTTACCATGCTAAAAGTAAAAAAAAACAAACACTACATACTTACCTACCGCTGTCTGTCCTCCAGCGCTGTGCTCTGCACTCCTCCTGTACTGTCTGTGAGCCAGAATGCAGAGCGGTGACGTCACCGCTCTGCTTTCCGGCTCACAGACAGTACAGGAGGAGAGCAGAGAAGCAGAGCGCAGCACTGGAGGACAGACAGCGGTAGGTAAGTATCTAGTGTTTTTTTTTTTTTACTTTTAGCATGGTAACCAGGGTAAACATCGGGTTACTAAGCGCGGCCCTGCGCTTAGTTACCCGATGTTTACCCTGGTTACCGGCATCGTTGGTCGCTGGAGAGCGGTCTGTGTGACAGCTCTCCAGCGACCAAACAGCGACGCTGCAGCGATCCGGATCGTTGTCGGTATCGCTGCAGCGTCGCTTAATGTGAAGGGGCCTTTAGACAAGAGTTGTTACCACGGCTGGAAGCAACTGGCTGTTCAAGCACTGACAGCTTTCTACACTTCTGGTTATCAGCGCAGTCAGAGTGTGGCTGATAGGGTGTGCTCTGCAACTTACTGCAGGTTCAAAATGATTCCCCTATTTGGTGTAGCATTTGAAAATACTTAGTCTCCACCAAATTGAAATATAAAAGAGCAGTTGCAATGTTAAACTACATGAGAAGCCAAGGTAGCGTAAATCTGCTGCAGTTATTTGTTACACGAAATTCCAAGCATTAAAACAAATATTAACTTTTTGAGAGCTAACATAAAGTACGACACAGTATGACTCTTATAGATTGTAAACTTGTGAGCAGGGCCCTCAGTCAACCTGTAACTGTTGAACAAAGAGTTTATATGTTCTCTCCGTGTTTGCGTGGGTTTCCTCCGGGCACTCCGGTTTCCTCCCACATTCGAAAGACATACTGACAGGGAATTTAGATTGTGAGCCCCATCAGGGACAGTGATGATAATGTGTGCAAAATTTAAAGCGCTGCGGAATATGTTAGCGCTATATAAAAATAAAGATTATTATTATTATTATTACACTGTAATGTAGCTATTGTCTGTACATGTCTGCACTTAATTGTAAAGTGCTGTGGAATATGTTGCTTCTGTCACTACTCACGGACAAACCATGAGGCAGAGAAGTCAGACGTTACGGGATCAGTACCAAGAGAGCACGTAGAAAATCAAAGGAAAAGACAAAGGCGTAAGCTAGGCCATGGTCCGAGGTCAAAATACCAGGAGACAGTGAATTAAGGTAAAAGAACAAGACAAAGGAATAGTCAGAACATGATTTAAGGTTCAGGCAGCAGAAGAACTCAGAACAACAGAATTAGGCAAACACTCAGCAGGAAGCACAAACTACATCTGGCAGTGATCAGAGGCAAACAGCTCAGCTAAATAGCTTGTGTAATCTCCAGAACACCTGGAGAAAGCCATGCACCTCCCAGTACCAGATTGGACAGCTGAGCTGTCAATCAAAGCACCGACAGCTCAGCAAGCCTATCACAAGATTGGATAGCCGAGCTATCAATCAAAACACTGACAAGTCAGCATGACTCAGATTCCATTGAACAGTAAAGCAATCTCTAACTGAGCAGAGAAATCGCGATAGGCGCTATGTAAATAAAATTATTATGTCTGCAGGATCGGAAAGAATTTGTCCGTAACATCTTACCTTTAGTGATGAGCGAGTATACTCGTTGCTCAGATTTTCCGAGCACGCTCGGGTATCCTCCGAGTATTTGTTATTGCTTGGAGATATAGTTTTCATCGCCTCAGTTGCATGATCTACGACTTCCAGATAAGCTGAATACATGTGGGAATTCCCTAACAAACAGGCATTCCTCACATGTATTCAGCGTATTTGGAAGCCGTAAATCATGCAACTGAGGCGATGAAAACTATATCTCCTTGCAATAACAAATACTCGGAGGTTACCTGAGCAACGAGTACACTCACTCATCACTACTTACCACGTATGTTTATGGGTCTGTACCGGAGCTGTGAACCCAAAACAATAGAATAAAAGATAAGAAAGCAGATGCACTCACCAGATGCAGTTACAAAGCGTCCTTTATTTCAGTGCCAGCCGGCACATAATTCACGGCACGGGGGAGAGGGAAGTGGACAGGGAGAGTGCGACAGGTAAGACGACGGCCGTTTCGCGCTGCCTGAGAGCGCTTCTACGGGACCCGTAGAAGCGCTCTCAGGCAGCGCGAAACGGCCGTCGTCTTACCTGTCGCACTCTCCCTGTCCACTTCCCTCTCCCCCGTGCCGTGAATTATGTGCCGGCTGGCACTGAAATAAAGGACGCTTTGTAACTGCATCTGGTGAGTGCATCTGCTTTCTTATCTTTTTTTCTGGATTGTCATGGACTATTTTTCTGCAGATTGCACCTCCTGGTTCATTTCTTAGACTGCTACACACCTCGTTGGTTTGTCACCGGTTTTCTCTATTTTTTAGAGCTGTGCCGCTCTCTCTTTCTCTTTTTGGTCGTTATATCCAAAACAATAGAATATTCATAATAAAAACTGATTTTAAGGTCACAATAATTATTTTAAGATGCTTTCCACTACTATTAAACCACCACTCCAGCTGGATTTTTTTTAATTACAGCTTTGGAATGGTGCCCCTAACATAATATCTATGCCAAACATCGTCTTCAGCTGTTTCCGGTATCGCTCCATCCTGCAATGTCATTTTGTGACCACAACTTCTGACTGTCCGGTTGTTAGAGGTAATGGCCACAAGCTCTCAATGCAAGTCTATGGCAGCCTTGGTTAGGTTCTCGTAAACTTTCATTGAGTTGTGACTTCCAGATTACCCAAGAAACACTGGGCAATCTGATAGGAAACCTGCAGAAAACCGATAGGAGCAGCTCTGATAACAGATGAAGACGGCTGCTGGTACGCATATTACTAGTAATAGAGGCAGGGAACTCTAGTGGTAAAATTTAAAAAAATATACGCTGAAGTGGTGCTTTCAATACAGGGCCCAGAGTCTGGTAATAAAAAAAAATACTACAATCATTTCTTGGACTGGTGATACTCCTCCATACTCTCTACTGTGTCCTCCAGTGATCTCGAAGCCACTGATCAGCGAAATGTGACTGCTGCAGCTGGCAGTCACTGATCAGACGCTATGGTCGTGTGACACCCCTCTGGATGTTGATGACCAGAAACTGATGAGGAACAACAGTAGCGAGTGCAGAGGAGCAGCACCAGTCTAGGAAGCGAGTATAGGATTATTTTTTAGCTCCTACATAGGCCCATTTACAATATCTTTTAAAGTAGGGTAAAACCCTAAGATTCATTGAACCAATATAAAAATTGTTGCAGTCCAAATAGAAGAAAAAATGAATGGCACTTCGATTTAAATTTAATGAGTTACTTACTGGTATGGAGGGATACACTCTGAATCATTGGCACATTGTGGGAGTAGAGTCACTTGGTGGAGGGTGCTTGCCAGGAATAAACATGTAGATAAATCCAAATGAAGAAGAAAGCAGCAACACTTCTGTTATGTGACGAAGAAACCTTAGTCCTTTATTTCCAATATATGTTCATGGACAAGGTAATCAGAGCCGTTTCGCGTTAAACACGCTTCCACGGGTACAGATATCTCGACTCGTGGAAGCGTGTTTAACCTTAAACGGCCGTTGTCCTTTTACTTGCACTGTCCCTGCTCTGATTACCTTGTCCATGAACATATATTGGAAATAAAGGACTAAAGGTACCGTCACACTGGACGATATCGCTAGCGATCCGTGACGTTGCAGCGTCCTGGCTAGCGATATCGTCCAGTGTGACAGGCAGCAGCGATCAGGCCCCTGCTGTGATATCGCTGGTCGGGGTAGAAAGGCCAGGACTTTATTTAGTCGCTGGATCTCCCGCTGACATCGCTGAATCGGCGTGTGTGACGCCGATTCAGCGATGTCTTTGCTGGTAACCAGGGTAAACATCGGGTTACTAAGCGCAGGGCCGCGCTTAGTAACCCGATGTTTACCCTGGTTACCATCGTTAAAGTAAAAAAAACAACCACTACATACTTACCTTCAGCTGTCTGTCCCCGGCGCTGTGCTTCTCTGCTCTGCGGTGGCGTCACCGCTCTGCTTTCCGGCCGCTGTGCTCACAGTCAGAGCAGAGAAGCTGAGCGCCGGGGACAGACAGCGGTAGGTATGTAGTGGTTGTTTTTTTTTACTTTAACGATGGTAACCAGGGTAAACATCGGGTTACTAAGCGCGGCCCTGCGCTTAGTAACCTGATGTTTACCCTGGTTACCGGCATCGTTGGTCGCTGGAGAGCTGTCTGTGTGACAGCTCTCCAGCGACCAAACAGCGACGCTGCAGCGATCCGGATCGTTGTCGGTATCGCTGCAGCGTCGCTTAGTGTGACGGTACCTTAAGGTTTCTTCGTCACATAACGGAAGTGTTGCTGCTTTCTTCTTCATTTGGATAAAAATTGTTGCAGATTCGTAAAACTCCTTGTCTTCCAACAGTCTTTACTTTCTTTAATCCTCCATGAATTAAGGCCTACAAAGCCTCGTTTAGGTGACATACTGTGGTATATTTGTTATTAATTTGGATTTATGTTAAATTTAAATATGAGGCTTCCAACCGCAGCTTCAAACACAGAGGAATGGGAGGAGGAAGGTCATCTCATCGTGATTTGATTGATGGACAGATGAAGTAGCCAGGAGAGCAGAATAGCAGATGCCTGATGTTGGCCAGGTGACAATGGTATTAGCTTCATATAATCTAAAATGTACGACAGACAGGAAATGGATTCCTCTTGTGTGAGAAGTGGAAAGGTTTTAAGTGAAAGACTCCATACAGTTACTAGGCATGAGGAAAAGGGAGTACAGCCAAATGTCAAAATATGTTTCAAGCAGATTTTATGTGCCGAACACTTAGTCAGGGCTCTTGTGTCTAACACTGCATTACTGTGTGACTAATACAAAGCATCCATTCATTTCCAGTCAGTCTGCATTATCTGTTTACCTTGGAATAAAGATTTGTTTTTTTCAGCACCTGGCACAAGTCTATCTCAACCTGTAGATAATGGCTAAATACACCTGACTTCTCTCATAGTGAACTTTTAATACAAGTATTCGAAGAAAAGGGAGATTCCATGTATTGGTATTATCGTCTACTTATTATGTACAAAGTACTTATAACATTACATTAAGGTATTGACATTGACTATGACCATGTGGAAGATTTATCAGGTAATAGGACTAAACCATTCAGGTGACTTTAAACCCCCCACTAGACCACACACAGAAGAGGAGGCAATCCCCACTAAACAAGGATCTGTCACCACGTCAAAAGTGGCCCGTTTTTGTTCTTCTTATTTTAGTCCCACTACTCTCTTAATTATTGTTTTTTATTTTCCTTTAAATCCGCCAGACAGTAACAGAGATATGGATCTTTTTCTTTAGGGCTAATTATTATCCTCATTACCAAGTCCATGGTGCTTACCAGATTCTCTGAGGAACATCTTTAGGCTGCTCTGCATTATTACCCTATGACCACCTCCTCCTTGATAAAGACCCTAAAGGTAAGTGCTAAATAAAAAAAGGCTGCATCTTTGGAATAATAGGGCGGATTAAAAAAATAAAATATAGAACACTCAGGGTAGCAAAGGGATTAAAATAAATGCAGAACTGGCTACTTTTGACAAAGTGATAGGTCCTCTTTAATTCTGTTGTAGTTACAGCTACAACTAAGACAGTGACTGTTTGAGACTGACTACCTCTATTCTGCTACATGGGATTGCCAAACAGCGATCAGGAGACCCTGATTTATTTACAGAAGTGAGGGCCTCCAAGGTTTGCAGTGGTCACATTACTATATAAATAGTGGCTGCCATTTGCGTAACTATCCTATCCTTGGCGGAGTAGAAGATCTGGCCATCACAGGAAGTGAGGATGATGGAGGCTCCTTGCACCTTAAAGGGAATCTGTCACCATATTTGAAACTGTTACTATGGGCATAAAGGTTATAGACTGCTGATAAAAGTCCTACCAGTATGCCTTGTCATTGATAAATCATCTTTTATCACTTTATGTAAATTATGTAAATGATCTCTTCCAGGCTCTGGGGAGGATGTTAACAAAAACCTAAAGAGATGAACTGGAATATAAGTTGGTATGCATGGAACGTGTAGGTGCATGTTCACATCGGACTGCACTCAGATGATATCCAAGACTTGTATGCGTGCGTGCGATATGATTCTCAAATGCACTCGCAAGATGCTGCGATTTTTTTCTCATGCCAAATCAGCATGAGAAAATAATCCCAGATTTTGCTCGGCCCCTTAGTATAACATTGGGCTGAGTGTTATCTGATAAATGTAAGGTCTGCAGCAGGACCGGAAGGTCAAAGTTGCAGGTACATGGTACAGAAGGGGGACACGGAGGCGTAGTCAGATGGTCCGAAGTCGGGGCAGGCAGCACAGCACTTTACATTTTAAAGTATATATCTTTAACAGTCACTCTCACAGTTGTAACCAGGGGCGTAACAACTGCGGTCGCAGGGGTCGCAGCTGTGACTGGGCCCGGAGTGTTTTCGGGGCCCGCCCAGTCCAGCAAACAAGTAGCAGTAGCAGGGGAAACAAAGGAGACAAGTCACGCATGCACCCTGCTGGCCACGCCCACAACGGCCAGCTTCCCCAGACTTCCAGCAGTGTGCGGCGAGTGGGCGTGTCCGTGAAGGACATGTGACCAGCAGAAGGGCTGGGCGTGTCACTGAAATTTGACAGAGATGGAAGGCAGCAGCTGGTGAGTGAAGCGGCTGTAAAGTGCTGATGTGCTGCTTACACCTGACACACACACACACCTACCTGTTCTGTGCGCACAGGACCTGTGATGAGGTCACAGGAGGTGAGGAGTCAGGGGTCACATGATCAGTGGCCTCAGTGTATGCACTATGCAGGACTCTGCTGTGCTTGATTGTCATGGTGCTGAATGAGGGGATGTTTATGTAACAGAGCCGTGTGTGTACAAGGTGTACAGAGTGGAGCTGTGTATGTGTGTAGTGGAGCAATGTGTACGAGGTGTACGGAGCGGAGTCAGGTGTGTACGAGGTGTACAAAGCTGAGCCGAGGGTGAAAGAGGTGAGCGAAGTCGTGTATGTATGGGGTGTATGGAGTGGTGCTGCCTGTTTATGAGGTGTATGGAGCAGAGCCATGTGTGTACAAGGTGTAAGGAGCAGAGCCGCGAGTGTACAAGGTGTAGGGAGCAGAGCCGCGTGTGTACAAGGTGTAAGGAGCAGAGCCGCGTGTGTACAAGGTGTACGGAGCAGTGCCGTGTGTACAAGGTGTACGGAGCAGAGCCGCGTGTGTACGGGGTTCTCGGAGCGAAGCCGTGTGTGCAAGGTGTAGGGAGCAGAGCCACGTGTGTACAAGGTGTACGGAGCAGAGCCGTGTGTGTACGGGTTCTCAGAGCGAAGCCGTGTGTGTACAGGCTGTAAATTTCCGAGTCGGGAAGAATGGTACACGGCTCTGGGCAGAGCCCAGCATGTGCACTGTGGGGGAGTATTGGGTGTACTCGCCAGCGTCAGAATGTGCAGTGCGTATGCTCCGGAGCCAACCAGTACACCCAATACACCCCCATACTGAACAGGTCCGTAAATGACGCACTGCAGCGTCATACCAGGAAGAAACAGCACACAGATTTCAAACGTCGGGAGTGCGCTTGGAATTAGAGCGAGGGAGGACACGAACGCCCAGAGTCTGCACTTCTGAAGACATCGCCCTAATTATTATAGGGACATGTTAGTTATAAAATCATTTTTCTCAGCGATTACAGGGCAGTATTAGGTCAGACTATACAACATTGCAACAAAACTATAGTGTGCAAAATGAATAGGGAAAATGTGAATTTCGGTGGGAAATATTTTGGCGCGGGGGGGCCCATTTGAAAGTTCGCATCGGGGCCCCTCACTTTGTAGTTACACCACTGGTTGTAACAATGGGGAGGTATCATGTTCTTGTTTTTTTATAAATTAAAATGAAGTAACAAAATGCAATATTAACCCCAAAGGAAACAGGAATTTACTGCATTTTAGCATTAGTATTAATAGATCATGAATGAAGTCTGTTGTGCGTTAACACGTTGAATCTTTTTTAAACTGGATTTTTGATTGTACCTTCTAGCTTCCTATCTATGGCCATGTAGAAATTGTCACCTTGAATATGCATATTATTACCCTGGCCTTCATGATTGTTCCATAATGCCGCTACATGAAGCATTTTAGATTGAATACTAAATTTTAAGCAGGAAACATTTACTCATCTTAGATTATGCCACATGAATTTTGCAACTCATTTACTTCTCCATTTTGTTAGAAATCAATAGGGTCAATATGGAGATCCCTGTTATCCAAGGAGCTACACTAGTATAATGCACACAACTCTACAAAAGTGACATTTTCTTCATTATTCGCTATAGCTATATTTGTTCTGATCTTATAAGGAATTAATGCATTTGGAGCACCCCCCCCCACAAGGGCAGTGGGTACTCGGTACCGGGTCCTTCGGTTCACAGGGGGATGTCAGGGTGGCTGACCCGGTCCTTGGCCCTGGGACGTCCGTTTAAAAGGGAAAGGTCTTTAAAGGGATAAAGTTTGTGTTCGTGACGCCACCTGTGGTATTTGGTCAGGGTGACCGACGCTGCTTTAAGGGGTCCGCTAGGGTGATGTTATGGCAGCTAGATGGTATACCTTCCCACAGGTGAAGTGTATCCCCAGGGCTTCCCAGTATGTAGATGGTGGATGGTGAGAGGCGCAGTGATGAACGAGGACACAAGGTTGCAGTCTATTTACCTTTACTGAAGACTTCAGCATCCACAGTCCAGAGCACTAGATCACAGGGCAGGCAGAGTTCGACCGGTTTGGACGCAAGTCCAGAGTCCCCTTGTCCAGGTGGAAATCAGTAGCCTTCCTCTAGCACTACAGTGTTGTAGTCACTTACTGCTAAGCTTCTCATAAGGTCCTCACAGATGTTATAGATGTTATGTCTCTCTCTCTCTGTCCCCCGGATAGGATAGGACAAACCGTATGACCGGTGGCTTGAGGCGGTTTATAGGGACTCTATTATGCCCCAGCCTCTAAGGGGTGCCACCTTGCCTCCTGTGTATAGGGTGGGCAGGTAACGTGAAATTAGCTGTCCTGCTGGTCTCTGGAGCAAGGCATAAAGGGTCGATGCTCCCTCAGTGTTCCGGCTACTGGGATCCTGCGCCTCAGAAGGAGGCAGCCTGTGTAGGGGTGGTCCCCTCCTGGTATCCACTCCTTTGCTACGACTTCTTTCACCCTCTCTGCAATACAGTTCTCCTTCAGTGTCTCTTTCTGGAAGCTGCAGCTCTCATGGTATGCACAGCTCCATGTCCTTCTTCCTCAATCTCTGACAGGATCCCACCCCTGTCAGGGACCAGCTACCTGAGCGAAGCTCAGCCAGCAACAAACTAACTTTCCCTACAGGTCACCAGTTTTACCTAAGTGTGGGGAGTGACCTAATAAATATAAGCAGAGCTCCCCCTGGTGGCCTGGAGTGTGAATTGTGTTGCATGTTTGTGATACCTGGATGCAGTTGTTCTTCTTTGCCTCCAAACATAACATCACCCCCCCAGAGGAGAATGATATTACTGCAACAACCAGGACCCTGGGGCGCTGCACATTCATCTGTCAAGTTTCAATGGCTTTCCTGGGCCACTGTAATGCAAAATCAGATACAATATGTGATGATACATGACATGCCAGTGGGTGCTCTAATACTCATGTAGACGCACTGATGCAGAGGAATTTCTCTACCGTTATGTACTATCTATCTCTCCATCAAAAGGTTGTGACACTTCTGAGGACATCATATTAGTTTGGGGCATTTATCAACCAGTGACCCCCTGTTCTTGACACTGATGGAATATTGTCACATTGGGCTATTTTAATTCAGACAGAAGTCACAACTTGCCCAGGGATTTTTACTGGTACTTTGTTTCTACATAACTTTGGCAAGTATGACATTGCTTCAAATGTATTGAATATATATACAATTTACAATAACAGTACTTCTTGCTGTAACGTGGTAGATGGCTTTCTTGCATACGATTCTAACCCATTCATGGCCTTTTTTTGCTTGTTTTTTGCTCCCATTGGTCCAAGAGCCAGAACTTTTTTACTTTTCCGTCAATATGGCTATGTGAGGGCATGATTTTACCATATGGTCTACTGGAAAATGATTAAATAAAACCCAACTGCGGTGAAATTACAAAAAAGTGTGCAGCGCCCCCCAGGGAAGGGCAATGGGGTACTCGGTACCGGGTCCTTCAGTTCCCTCAGCTGGGATGTCACGGTGGCCCGACCCGGACCGTGGCCCTGTGAGGGGCGCCCGAACAAACGAGGATAACGTTCGTAGATAACGGTAGTGTTCGTGATGCCACCTGTGGTATTCGGTCAGGGTGACCGACGCTGCTTAGGGGTCCGCTGGGGTGATGGAATGGCAGCTAGATGGTAAACCTTCCCACAGGTGAAGTATATCCCCAGGGCTTCCCAGAAGTGTAGATGTTGATGGTGGATGGTGCAAGGCGCGGTGAATAACGAGGACACAATGGGTGCAGTCTCTTTACCTTTACTGAAGGCTTCAGCATCCACAGTCCATGGTGCCGGATCACAGGGTAGGCAGAGTCCGGGCAGTCTGATGGCAATTCCAGAGTTCCCTTATCCAGGAGGAAATCATTAGCCTACCCCTTGCGCACAGTAACGTAGTAGGTCCCTAAGTGCATTAGCTCCCATAGGGTCCTCACTCTTGTTACTCTTCTCTCGGTCCCCCAGATGAATAGGACCAACCCGTATGATGGTGGTGGCCTGAGGCTATTTTATAGGGACCCTAGCGTCACCCCTCCTCTGTGTTGCCACCTTGTCTGCTTAGGTTCTTAGGTTGGGCAGTCTACTTGAAGATGACTGTCCTGCCGGTCTCTGAAGTAAAGCATAGAGTCTATTACTCCCTTGGTGTTCCGGCTACCGGATCTGCACTCAGTGGGAGGCAGCCTGCTTCTAGCTGGTCTCCCACTGGTGTTATACTCCTGTTGCTACGACTTTGGTGCACACTCACTACGACACACTTCCTTTCTTGTCCTTTCCTTGGAGGCTGACGCAATCAGGAGCAGGCGCAGCTCCGTGTCCTTCTTTCCTTCCTGGGCCGAGCCCAGTCTGCTCCTCTCCTCTCCTTCTGACTATCTCCTTCTCCCTCCAGTCAGAACTCCTTTCTCCTCCAACTGACCTCACTTCCTAACCAAACCCCCAGTTTTACCCAAGTGTGAGGAGTGGCCTAATAGATTGCTCCCCCTAGTGGCCGGCGTGTGAAGTGTGTGTGTGGCTGTGATACCTGGCAGGGTGAACTCCTTTGGTGCCATCAGACGTAACATCGCTCCCCCTGGTGGAAGAACGACATTACTGCAACGACCAGGACTCTGGGGCGCTGCAAGTGCAATTCCAAAAAAATTCCAAAAATGTTTTTTGGATTTTTTATTTACTATGTTGACTAAATGCTAAAACAGACCAGCCAATATGATTATCCTGATCAGTAGAAGTATTCAGATACCAAACATATGCTGGTTCTTTTTTATTTAAGAAGTGAAAAAGTTTGTAAAAAAAAAATATGGTGTCTTTTTCTGAGACCTGTAGCGTTTCCATTTTTGGGGATCTGGGGCTTATTTTGCACTGAGCTGATGTTTTTATTGATACCATTTTGGGGTACATACAATTTTTTATTTGCCTACTGTTGCGTTATATTGCACTGTTGCAGCAACCAAAAAACTTGTACTGACATTTTGATTTTTTTCTCGTAATGCAGTTTATCGATCGGATTAATTTATTTTATATTTTGATAGATCAGACATTTCTGAACACAGTGATACCAAATATGTGTATTTTTTCATTTTTGTATTATTTTATTTTGACTGGGCCAAAGTTGGGGTGATTTGTTATTTTTATATGTTTTTTTTTAAAACTTTTTTTCTACGTCTTACTTGCTTCAATTCTTCCCTTGGGAGACTTGAAGCTACGATCTTCTAATCAGCTGTGGTGCACATAGCAGAGCTTCAGCCGGCCTGAGTAGGTTCTCAATGAGAGGCCCCGCGATCACATGACAGTGGCGCCAATGAGCAAGTCTTATGATGTGCATCCAATTTGCGCAAGTTAAATGCTGCTGTCAGAGATTGACAGCAGCATTTAACATGTTAACAGCCGTGGGTGGATCACGATTCCACCCGCAGCTGTTAGAGGCACATGACAGCTGATCAAATCAGCTGTCATGTGCAGAAAAGATGTGGAAACAGAGCTGGAGCCTGCATCAGAGGGAAAGAGACAACCTTGGATGTTCCTATATGTCCAAGGTCGTAAAGGAGTTAAACAATCCCTTCAAACATAATCTCCAAATAGGGTGTAAACCTAGCCTTAACCACTTGTAATTACCTTGCAACCAATGTGTCCATTAATGATCAATCAGTTATGAAAAGATCTAGAACAGCTATACTTACTTCCGGTGCCAGAGCTGCTCTAGAGGTTTCGACACTGGCTCTCCCGAGGCGCGTATGACATTGGCTGCAGGGCGGGCTCAAGTGCCATAAAAATCAGTTGTTGCTTTACATTCCCTACTTTAAGCAACTCTGACATCCGGAGGAAGCGACAGCTGTGGCAACTCTCTCACTTCCTGCGGATGCCCAAAAACGTGCAAAATGTACACAGTATAATTGGGAATCAGTTCTAATTTTATTTAAAATCACCTTGGACATATATTTGCATTTTCCAATTGTACAATTAAAATAACATATGTGCGTAACATCATTACATGCAGGATTAATCATCTTTCACAAAAGTGACAGACAACACTCAACAGACCATTATGCAAATTCCACAGACTTCTTCATCAGATGCTAAATTTAGTTTTTGGAAAATGTTTCCATGCTGTCAAATGCTGTATGCCTCAAGATGCCACTGTATTCATGCCAACTTCTTTTCTGTGCGCTACTAGTGCTTTACAAATACGCAAAAGCCTGTAATAATTTGGTTTGGTCTTAAGTCTACAGGGATAGCACCTTTCTTACACTATCTGACCCACCCTTAACACCACAAATGGTCAGTGTGATGACGTGTTTCATGTGCTTTGGCTTTTATATATTTTCACTATTTTATTACT